>NC_088691.1:23995563-24620563 GCF_028017835.1 Emys orbicularis | reverse complement strand
GCCCCCATTATCAGAGTGCCTCACAGTCTTTAATGTATTTATCCTCACAATGGCCCTGTGTGGTAGGGAAGTGCTATTATCTCCATTTTTACAGCTGGAGAACTGCAGCACAGAAAGGTTAAGTGACTTACCCAAGCGCACACAGGAAGTCTGTGTCTATAATCTATCTATGGCATTCACAGTGTGACTAACACCTTGGTATGTAAGCACCACATAAGAATTTAAATCCCTGAGCCTACATGCATTCAGGGCCGCCCAGAGGGGGGGACAAGTGGGGCAATTTGCCCCAGGCCCCGGGCCCCGCAGGGGCCCTGCGAGCCCTGGCCAAGAATCCCTTTCCTGGCTAGAGGCGCCTTTTTACTTACCCGGCGGCAGTCCGGGTCTTCAGCGGCATTTTGGCGGCGGGGGGCCCTTCAGTCACTCCGGGTCTTCGGTGGCATTTCGGAAGCGGGTCCTTCAGTGCTGCCGAAGATGCAGAGCGACTGAAGGACCCGCCGCCGCCGCAGACTCGGAGCACCACCCGGTGCGTATGTCTGCTTCCCCGCTTTGCCCCAGGCCCCTTGAATCCTCTGGGCAGCCCTGCATGCATTAGTAAGAGTTCTAGCATTGGGCCCTATGCTAGCAATCAAACCCTAGTATTGTTCCCCTCTGTATTTAAGGGTAGGGAGCATCCTTAGAAAATTGAACCTTTACTGCTAGCCATTCTTTGATACAGGAGGGCATGACTCGAGAGAGAGATGGAAGGTTTTCTAGATGATATCAGTGTGTTTTATAGAACAAGAGAGAAGGTGAGATGATATCTTGAATCTTTGGATCTTTAGGAATCTCTGATCTTCTTCTAGTGCCATAAAAAGAAAAAGAAGACCTTAGCACATATACAATATGCTTGCCCCACTCATCCATCGACTTTGCACCATCTGTTTGTTCTACATCTGCTGTATTATAAGAAGAGAAAAGATATTCTTTGTCCAACTCGTCAGACTAGAGGTGAGACACAGATTTGCTTCATTCATAGTGAGAGAGAGCTGAGGCACAGTCATGCTGTTTCATGAGGTATCGAGCTGTATGTTTTCAAGCTTCTTCTGCACAGTGAAACACTTAATAAATATACTCCAACCTCACCTGGAGCACAAGTTGTGCCAAACACACAATTAACACAACTATTTGTGCAAGCCACTTCAGATAATGTAGTAATAAAACATAAGTGAAATTACAAAGCTTGCAAAAAATGAATATAAGATGAGGGATATATTTTAAAAGTTCCAGAGAAACATTAGCTAAGTTCTTTTCACGGATTGTGAATATGTACATAACACCTCCATATTTGTTTTGCATACCTTTGGTTTGCATAGATATATTTGCCGCTGTGATCCCCAAAGATGTCAAAACAATTTATAAAGAGCCCACAGAAATGCAGCCACCTCTGGGGTGGTGGGCAATAGGGTGCAGAAGCACAGTGAACTGTACAAAATTGGTAAGAGAAGAAATTTTGGCCAGGGAGACTTGGGTAAGCCCTGACTCTTACAGAAAGGGCCACGTGATCCCCATTGTCAGCATCTGCATCCCAGGCCATTATTAATCCCTCTGGTATTTGTGGCAGCAACTCTGTCCATCTCCTGCAGAAAAACTCCTGGCGCTCAAACACAGGGAGAGTGCAACAAAAGGTGCAGCATGGAAAGTAAGAGAGAGGAGAGAGAGCCGCACTGTTTGACTCACCTGAAAATAACTTGGAGCCGTCCTTGCCGTGATTGTCCAACGGGCAGTGGTTTGCCTGAATGTAGCTCATAGCTGCAAACCGTCCTTTGAAACGTTTGTCCATTTGTTTGCTGTCTCTAGCTTTCCACAAACGTGACCAAGCAGCTGTTCGTAGATGTGTTGAGATCAAGCCTGGCAGAGGTGGGAGTACAGCCCAGATCTCCTGATTGCAGTGTTTTAACCCCAGGAGGACAAGGCTGTAATCGGCCACTGCAGTTTTTTCCTGTTGCGCTTCAATAGTATTTTTTGCAACCAATACACTCCAGTGTATTTGAAGGGAAACATGGTGGTGCATTAAGATTGGATTCAATCTGTGGGGACTACTCTGGATGTTCTAGCCATGAGGGTCTCTCAGGCTCTGAAGTGAGGGACCCCAAATAAGTTTGTTCCCTTCTATCCAGATTGACACCCGCCTCCCAGCCAATGATTAATACAGAGGTGTCATTAGCAGGGACTGAAAGGGATCCGAATGTGACTATCAGTGGGAAGCTGGGGTTAGTCAAGGTGCCTCCAGTGGATTTCTGTGGAT
The DNA here is from genome assembly GCF_028017835.1 of Emys orbicularis. Lineage (NCBI taxonomy): Eukaryota > Metazoa > Chordata > Testudines > Emydidae > Emys > Emys orbicularis. The sequence continues at coordinate 24,618,279 of NC_088691.1, read as the reverse complement.
GTGAAATTCAAGATCTACTAGAACGTGCTGGGAGAGCACTTCACATTCATTTCCGGGATCAGGAACCAGAGCAGGCTTGAGGATTGTCAGTAAGTCATGGAGCCTTTCACCTCAAAGCCCTTTCTAAACATTAGCGAATTGATCTTCACAGTCTGCCTATGGGGGAGGGAAATATTATTACCCCTTTTCTGGAGAGAAATGATTTCCCCTAAGTCAGAGGCAAGCCTAGGACTCAGGAATTCTGGCACCCAGTTCTGTCTTGGACAGCTAGACCATCCCCTCTGTGAAATAAACGGTGAGTCTCGGCCCATCTCCCAGTGGGCAGGTATCTGCATCCCTGAAAACACAACTAACACCTCTCGATTCCCTCGTAGGCATGTTTAGTACAGAAGTTATGGACTGACTGAACCATGGAGATTGAACTCTGGTCACACTGGTGAGGGACACTTACCCTGCTGCTACCTGGGCTGTACTTCTTTTGTGGTCCCTCAGTCTCCAGGGCTATCAGTCCAGTAGATTTTCACCATCATGTTGTAGGAAGAGCAGATGTCCATACTGTCACTGTTAGCTCTACCTCCGATACTGTTGATTGAGAGAGGCTATAGACTCCTGCAGAAAGTAGCAGGAGTGGACAAGGATGATCTTGGGGCTCTGTTCGTTCCTTACTGAAAGTTCCCAATGGCTGGTGATGAGCAATTGCTCAGCATCCCTAAGGGGGCTGGGTTCCACCTTGCCTCCCCTCCTGTTCAATGAGTATATGGGGCTGTTGGGAGGGCTGATGGGGAGATGTGATGAAACCCAGCTATATTTGCAGCTCATCTGACCCAATCAGTGCTGTTGAAAGCCTTGCCCAGTGTCTGAGACCAGGGCATGGATGAGAGCTACATGTCTGAAGTCAATGCAGGTAAAACTGTGGTGGAGTTGGTTGGCAGGGGAAGTCCTTCTTTTGCCAGGTGTGTCTGCCAGGTGTGGTCAGAGTTTGCCATCTGGGGTGATCGTTGGTCCAGCGTTGCTGTTAGAGGCTGGTGGAGCTGCAGTGACCAAAATGGCTTTTTTCATCCTTGTTTGGCCTGGAGCATGCTATTGACATGGACTTTGCTACCGAAAGCCATGTCTTTGTCTCCTCCATACTACGCTGCTGCAACATGGCCTACACGGGGAACTTCGGCAGACTGCAACGGTGGTCTATTTTGTTGGAAGTACATGGCACAAGGGCTCCAGAGTCAGCATTGGCTGCTGCCTGTTGGCTTCCAAGTGCAGTCTGTGTTTACCTCCAAAGTCCCCCTGAATAGCTTGGGACCTGTATGCTGCAGAGGCAGCTCTCTCCTTCTGTGGCATTGGGAGTGCTCAAGCTGGAACCCCCTTGGTATAGGAGAGAGGAGGCTGATTGATGGCAGAGTGTTCTCTGTGAGGAGCCCTCCACTTTGGAACGGACTCCTTGCTTTGGCTGAAATGGCTTGATCCTGCTGATTTTCAGGGCAGGGTACAAGACCCATCTATCTCCCCAGGCTTTTGGGGCAGAGGTGGTGTCTGGAGCTCAGGATAGACGTGTCTTGATGTCTGATATGAGCCTAAATAAATACATTCACTTTAAATAAGAGAACTACATATTCAGAGCTCTGCAATGGAGACGCTGACCCCAGGCAGAGCCTGAAATGGAATCCTGAGGTGTCTCCAGCTCTGATGGAAGGAGAGCAGACCCAGCTGTTGGAGATGCCCAGACATTGACGTGTGATACTGAATACTCCCCAGCTAACGTCAGATGCTGCCTTCAAAACGGGAAAGAAAGAGCTCGGGGCGGCGGGGCGGGGGGGGGGGGGGTTCTGTTTGATCCCAACTGGTAGATTAATTCTCAGGTTCTGGAACATGCCCGAAGTGCCCACGCTGCACCTAGAACAGTTCTAAGAAGTTGCAACTTTGCCCACAAATGGCTCTGTATTGTAACTTAAGATGCAGCAAGGAGGACAAGCACTGGCTGTGGCTGTTAGAAATGTTGTTCAGATCAGTTTTATGGCCTAGGATGGATATAGCTCTCTCCAGCGGTTTTTGGGAAAGCTCCAGTTTTTTAGGGAAAGATTCATGGATTCAAAGTCTATTGCTGCTCCAAATATTAAACACTTTTAATCATGTTGATTAGCTCCAGAGGGTGTTGCAGGCATTTTGGGACCATGTTTCCCTCAGAACAAACGTCCTAGATGCGTCAATAAATCTGATAAAAGGTTAACGGGTCCCCAGGGCCCATGTGGAAGATATACGGCTGGGGACCCTGCCAGGGTCTGCTGTTTTGCTGCTCCAACCAATTGTTACAGAGAGGCTGCTGAAACGCTGAGTTAATGTGGAAAAATACTTCCGATCCAGGCAGCGTCAGCCTGTGAAAAGATAGGGCATTCATGCAGATGAGCCTTTGGTGAGACTGTAAACTGTTCAGGATAGGGACTGCATCTGCCCAGGGTGTAGCAGCTTTTGGGTACTATTTTGCACTATAAATAACGTCACTGTGCATATTGTGTGCTCCCTGCTATTAGCCACTGGCGTAGTAAATCAGAGGCAGCTTCTAGGGTGTAGCCTGTTCACTGCAAACTGCTTTGAGTTCCATCCGCTCCTTTTCCTTGTCCACTGGAGCACCTCTCTAGAAATGGGCCAAACCCTAAAGAGATGTCTATGCTTCACGGAAGGACCATTCTGATTAGAATCAATTCTGTGGTGCTAGCACACTCTCTGCATTTCTCTATTCACTGAAGGCAGTGGCGAGAAATTGGGATCTTTGCTGCCTAAGAGTTCAGTGACTCCTGCTGCAAAACCCGGCTGCAATCCTCCCCACGAGGCACGAGGAAGGGGGGGTGCCGTGAACGGTATTGCGATGACCCCGATGGTCTGTGAACTCCCCTCACCACCAGTAGGAGAAATTCTGTTAGCCCCTAGGAATCTGATAACCCTGTGACTGACCCAGAATAAAGCCATGTTCAGAGGGGCACTTGGAAGGGAGGAAAGGGTCACCACCCTCTCTGCTATCCTGCAGCTGTGGCAGCTTTCCAAGCACATAACATGCTGTCTGTGTTTCTATTGCATCCTGCCACCCGTATAGAGATAGATTGCCCACATGCCCCTACACTTGGAACAGTCTTCTCCTGCAGCTCCTCTTTGAGACTCACAGATCTCCCTTTAAAATTCATTCCCCTTGCCTTCCACTACGGGCCAACTTTGACTGGGACTGATGCCTCTCTCCCACCTCTGACTGTTTGGACTGTAGCTGTCTAAGCTAAACTGCAAGCTGCTTGGGGCAGGGACTGCTTTAGACTAAGTGCCGGCTTCGACACTGACTTATACCACTTATACCTGCTGCCAGTCCTGTCTCCACGTTCCTCTTCTTTTGATTACAACTTGCCTCTGGGGTCATAATCGTCTCAGTAAAATACACCAGCTTGAATCCTTGGGACTCAGGGATTGGGGGAGGGAGGAGGGAGAGGAGAAATGACCCAACCACCCAAAGCACATCCATTGCCAGGTGAAATGGTGAGTGGTACAAATGACACTCACTGCCCCACATTATGAAATCAGCTAATAGATGCATCTTCAGTGTTAAACACAGACTGTCAGCCACTATCCATGGGAATGTTAGCAGCAGCAGAAAACCTTGAATGACAAGCCCGGGCTGTTCACACTGTTCTGTCACAGCCATAGACTGCGATAGCTTCCTCGGGCCCTGATCAAAGGCGAGTGCATGGAAACATTTTGCTTGATCTGGAGAGTGCTTTTGACACAGTTAATTGTAGGATATTAATGAACAGAGCTGAGTGGCTGGGGTGCTTTGAAGCTCTGATTGACATTTCAGAGCTGCCTGACGGAAAGGGCTCAGCAAAGTGGAGGTTTAAGTTACTGAGGCTAATGATCACAGGGAGTGAACTGCACCTCAGGGGAGGGTGGCTTTTCCAGAGGGCTATGGAGCTGGTTTGTTATACTGTAGTTAATAATGTGTCTGAGTCTCTTCTGCTTTCCTTGGCGTATGTAACTCCATGAAAAGACCTCCTGTTCCCAGTTCTGCCTGTACACCAAGCTGCCTCTCTGCTGTGCCGCCTGGAACCACTCCAGAGAAGGGGCTGTCACTCCCCACACCAGAGGGTCCCTCTACACCTTTTCCTGAGGTTGCTGCCATCTTAGAAGAGCAGTCAGTGTGAGTCAAGCCACCTCCTGCTCCTCTGCCGAGGTCCCATCTAGTCCAGCTCCCTGGCCAGTGCAGGTTTGGCCCCTACAGTCTATTCTCCAGTCTGATTTTCAGTGACATAAAGGATGCAGCAGCCACCATTTCACAGTCTAATAGATCTCCAACTCCTTTGTGTCTCATTAGGGAGTGACCCCATGTTGGCTTGAAGTAACCTGGCCAGCCCTGGAGATCTGATGTCTGACCCAGCAGGAGTTATTTTACTCCCCCTTGGAACATAAGTGGGTTTCAGCTCCAAACAGAGTAGGAGTGACAGCGACCTCCTGCCTAAAGGGCCTTATCTTGATTGTCGCTGGCACCCCGTCACCTCACACATACCCCACCGAGCATGGCCCATGTCCTACGGAGCAGTCCTGCCACCCAAAGCCCAGAGGGAGGACACTTTGGAGTGAGTCATGTAGGCGGGAAGTCAGTGTCGGGTCCCGTGTCCTCCTTTGTAGTTTTCTTGTGGTGGGGAAAGATGCTGGATTGACAGTCCCAGAGACCGATGGCCTCGATTTCTCCTCAGAGCAGGCACAGCATGGCTCCCCCTCTTCATCCCCCTCAATGTGCCTTATCCATTCCCATGAAACCCAACCCCCTAGGGGACTTCAGCCTCAATGACCAACCAAATTCCTCCTGAACCTCACCCCTTCTCCTGTCAGGCATTTCAAGGGCCATTCACCCAGCAGATAATGAGGATTTAAAAACTAAATTAACCAAGTTACAAAAGGAGACTATGTGTCTGTGTCTGTATCGAACATAGTGCCATGGTGAGCTTCATACCACAAGAACCAGCTCTCCCCTTACATAATGTACAGCAGCAAGCTGTATGGTTCTCAGTAAATAGCAATAATCTGGTGGCAGAATCTATTAGTATTAACTGTCCTGGTGATTTTGTGGCATGTCTGTCACGTTGGCCACAAAACAGCCATTTGATGAGCACGTCTTGCCATCACTGCTGACCTGTGCTGGATTCTTTTTCATAATGATGGTTTTTCTGCAAGCGTTTTCTGAGATGCCTCCACTGTCCCAGATGGAATCATAGATTCATAGATTCATAGATTCTAGGACTGGAAGGGACCTCGAGAGGTCATCGAGTCCAGTCCCCTGCCCGCATGGCAGGACCAAATACTGTCTAGACCATCCCTGATAGACATTTATCTAACCTACTCTTAAATATCTCCAGAGATGGAGATTCCACAACCTCCCTAGGCAATTTATTCCAGTGTTTAACCACCCTGACAGTTAGGAACTTTTTCCTAATGTCCAACCTAGACCTCCCTTGCTGCAGTTTAAGCCCATTGCTTCTTGTTCTATCCTTAGAGGCTAAGGTGAACAAGTTTTCTCCCTCCTCCTTATGACACCCTTTTAGATACCTGAAAACTGCTATCATGTCCCCTCTCAGTCTTCTCTTTTCCAAACTAAACAAACCCAGTTCTTTCAGCCTTCCTTCATAGGTCATGTTCTCAAGACCTTTAATCATTCTTGTTGCTCTTCTCTGGACCCTTTCCAATTTCTCCACATCTTTCTTGAAATGCGGTGCCCAAAACTGGACACAATACTCCAGCTGAGGCCTAACCAGAGCAGAGTAGAGCGGAAGAATGACTTCTCGTGTCTTGCTCACAACACACCTGTTAATACATCCCAGAATCATGTTTGCTTTTTTTGCAACAGCATCACACTGTTGACTCATATTTAGCTTGTGGTCCACTATAACCCCTAGATCCCTTTCTGCCGTACTCCTTCCTAGACAGTCTCTTCCCATTCTGTATGTGTGAAACTGATTTTTTCTTCCTAAGTGGAGCACTTGCATTTGTCTTTGTTAAACTTCATCCTGTTTAACTCAGACCATTTCTCCAATTTGTCCAGATCATTTTGAATTATGACCCTGTCCTCCAAAGCAGTTGCAATCCCTCCCAGTTTGGTATCATCCGCAAACTTAATAAGCGTACTTTCTATGCCAATATCTAAGTCGTTAATGAAGATATTGAACAGAGCCGGTCCCAAAACAGACCCCTGCGGAACCCCACTCGTTAAGCCTTTCCAGCAGGATTGGGAACCATTAATAACAACTCTCTGAGTACGGTTATCCAGCCAGTTATGCACCCACCTTATAGTAGCCCCATCTAAATTGTATTTGCCTAGTTTATCGATAAGAATATCATGTGAGACCGTATCAAATGCCTTACTAAAGTCTAGGTATACCACATCCACAGCTTCTCCCTTATCCACAAGACTCGTTATCCTATCAAAGAAAGCTATCAGAATCGTCAGATGGAGGTGCAGAATTTGCTACTGCTTCTGTTTCCTGTTCTCTCATTTGAGAGGGAGGAAGGGAAATGTCTCTTGGCTATGGTGAGACATCTCTTCATGCTCTTACAATGTCAGGGCATGTCTGCTCTTTGCAGTTCTCAGACCCTGCCAGAGCACTGGGAGACATCTGAACAATCAAGGAGCATGGTCCAGATGGACTGGTGCTGCTAGAATCCCACTGATAAGTCATGCCAGATGGGACTGGGCTAATGTGCAGTAATAGGGTACCATACAGTAATGGATTGCCATGTCCTGGCAAGATCAGCACTAGTAAGCCAAGGGTGAGAGGTGGGTCTTAAGCCAGCCGTAGGCAGGGACAGGGGACTGGCCTGTTCAAGGATGCTTTTTGACTGTGTCTTGCTTTCCTTTGGCAGAGTCTCTTCTGGTTCATTCCAGGCTGGACAGCTATGCCTGCCCTTTGGGACAGTTCCCCTGTGGCAACCTGTCTGTCTGTTTACCCCAGCTCCTGCACTGCAATGGAGAGAAGGACTGCGACAACGGCGCCGACGAAGAGAACTGCGGTAATTAGCTAACCTCACAGCCTGTCCCCTCCTTCCATTTCTCCTTGCCGCCAGACCAAAGGCAGATGCCCTGTAGTTAATAAACCATGTGGACCCGGAAATCCCAGATCCAGAACCACCAATATATTCAAGGGGATTCTGGGAACATGAACACGGGGCAGACTTTAAGGGTCACTTATGGTTACCTGGCTGCCTTGCAGCGATCACTGAAGGTATAAATCTCTTACTGGGAGAGTACAATTTCCTCTGACCTTCTAATAATGACACAGATGTCTAGGTATGGGGTTGTCAGACGGAGATCACCCCAGCCTTAAATGTAGGAATGTAAGACCCAGCAGAAGAGGAATATCCTGTCAGGACACAGTAGAGAGTCAAAGGGGCAGTGGGCAGGAGCTAGCGTAAACTAGAGATGGGCTGAAGTCACCAAACATGGGGCTGGATCCAGGTTTTGAACACCCCATGTTTCAGGGGATTCGGATCTAAGGCTTATAAAAATGGGCTCCAACTGCAAGAACCAGCTTCAGTTCAGATTCTGAATTCCCTCCCTCCGAGTTCAGGGGTATTCTGATCCAGGCGTTTGGTTCAGGCCCAGTGCTGATGTAAACGTCTCTCAAGCGCGTGGTTCCCAGCACTAAGATCAGGAATCAGAGTGGGGGTGAGCGAGCCTGGGGAAGGCTGGGCATGGGGAGGAGCAGTGAGTGAGTCTGCTGTGAGATGCGGGGGGGGGGCGGGGGGGGCGGGGGCGGACAAACCCGCATGACTTCTGCCTTCTCTTTTCTAGTGGATAATAGCGGGTGGCTGCAGATCTTGGATGACATGCAGCAAACCAAGGGCAGCAGAGCCACTGAGGAAGAGGAGACCCCAGTCTGTGGTGAGTATTTCCATTCCTGGGGCTGGCTTTGTATTCCCTCCTCTTCTACTGTGTCTTCCCCAGCCTCCCCATGCTACTGCTCAAGCCCTCCTGTCTCCGCCGCTTCCTCCCCTTTTGTGCTCTCTCTGCCCCCTTTCCCCTCTCATCATGCCTCTTTCATTCCTGTCTCTCACGCCCCTCCCTCTGGAGTGGGATAGGGTTGCCCCTGCATGGCAAAGGTGCTACCTCGTGACCCTGTGAGGTTTGAACAAGCCCTAAAGTTGGGATCCTGGGAAGTTGGTAAAATCTCACCCTGGAGCCTAACCCAAAATTCAGACTGAGCTTTGCTCAGGTTTGGGGGAGTTCGACTCACCCTCCCTCACTCCCACCAGGGTGAATCTGCTTTTTTGGTCTTCCTGGTTCTGTCCAGGCCTGGATGTGCTGAAATACCCCAACCAAGGCTGGCCCTGCAAGATTCCCAGCCCAGACCTGAGAAGTTCAAGAAAGCATCTCTCCCCTTCTGTCTCCTCTCCCTTCACACACCCTGCCTCTCCTTTCATCCCCTCCACTGCTCCCGTGTTGCTCTTTAGGAGTGTGTCTGCCGTCCCCTGCCCCTTTGACCCCGACATATCCAGCCAGCCCTGACCCCTGTCTGTGCACCAGTGTGTCCTTTTATCTGCTCACCTGCCCAGCCACATACTGAGATCCTGTCTGTCTCCAGTCTCACTGTTTCCCTTGTGCTTGTCCCCAGTGCTTGACCGGTTCCCAGAGGAATGCCAGTGCCAGGGAAGGACGATAGACTGCACCGGCCAGAACTTGCACACTGTCCCCTGGGTCTCCTCCAACGTGACGAAGCTGTGAGTAACAGGGGCCACCATGGGGTAAATGTGTCCCTTTCTTTGCAAAATTGGAGCCAGTGGGAAATTTGCCCTGGTGATTCCCATTTTTAGCCTGTCTCACTGTGCTGCATAGCATCAATCATCAAGGGGGTAGTGCCACCTAGTGGCAAGGCTGCAGAGGAAGCTAGTTCCAAAGGTGATAATGCAGAGAAATTTGTGCCTGTTATCTAGCAAACTGAGTCTGGGATTATCACAAGGAGACCTTTATCGCTTAGATTAAGGATGCCCCAGATGCTCAAATCTCAGCTTTTCCCTAATCCTCTATGATCAAACCCATGAGGCTGCATTTTAATGCTGGAGGTGCTGCTGCCAGGTGCTCTGTGCCAATCAGGCAAGAGAGGTCTAAGCCACCAATAGCTGGAGAGATGGCTGGTAAACTGTGAGCCTTTTGGCCAAAGCCCCAGGCTTCATCCCCCAGGGTAGGCCTAACTGCAAAGTGCTTGCTGTGAAGGCAAGAAGAAAATTTTGACATCAAACTGAATGAATTTCCCATCCATTAGTTTGTACTGAGTTGTTGTCTTTCCCTGGATTATTGGCATTAAATAATGGACCCTTTGCATTTCTCTAGCCCCTTTCTACCGAGGATGAATAACTCTGCAAGGGGCTGTGAACCTTGCCTAAAAAATTGGCATGTCCGATATTTGGGGCCATGCAGCGTTTTGGGCTCATGACATCTGAGCGGCATGCACAGCTGGTAGAACGAGCCTGGCTACTCAGTCTGAGCAGGCAAACGCCATTTGCATACAGGAATCGGGGGGGGGGTGTGTGTGGGGGGGAAGGGTTGCAGCACTCGAAACCCTCAGGTGTCAAAAATGATGCCGGCAGTTCAAGAAGTGCTGTTGACAAATGCGATCAGTAATGGATAGCAGAGAGCCACACGTCTCACACACGTTACTCAGATAAGATAGGAAGAGGGGACTTTACCTGGGGGGAGGCTGGTGGGAGTAAAGAGACCTGCATTTCTTAATTGTTCACAACGTATTTCTTGATCAGTGGTCCCTGGTTTTTCTTTCCACCCCTCCCTAGGGTTCTGAATATTAATAAAATCCACTCACTGTGGGACAACCAGTTTATCATGTACAGAAGTCTGGAGAAGCTGTAAGTACCACCCCCTCAGAGCGGCCAGCTCATCGACAAGGGCACGGGGGGAGGGGGGAGGGGGAAGGAGGAAGAGTAGCAAATTTGCTGAGTCAGCAGCGCCACATTTAAAAGAATAAGCCCATATTATGCAGGACCTGTTTGGCTAGGCAAGAGATGATGACCTTGCCTTCTTCAGCCTGGCAGGGCCCTGTGTCCTCAGAGGCTGCGGCTTTTCTCATTTTAATAATCCACCATCGCACCTCTTGGGCGTTCGGCTTCAGAGTCAGAGGAGCAGAGAAAGCGGGAGGGTTGGGTAAGGCCTTGTTTACAATTGGTCCTTAGTTAGTTATCACTGAGCGTGGTTGGCTGGCTCTGTCAGTGCTTGTATTATTTTGTATGTGGTCTGAGCCAGTGCGCATTGAAGTCAGTGGGTATCTGTCATAGATATCATGGGCTCTTCCTGCACTGCTTCCATTATAATGTGCTAAGTAGGGGGTGAGGAATCAAAGTGACCTTTTTGCTCACATAACATGGGGTCTGGGAGGTTCAGAGTCCAGCATGGCTGTTAAACGGCAGAGGGGAGAACAGCAAACAGCTCTCTGTCCTGGAAGACTCCAGCACCTTTTCTACAAGTCATTTCACTTGGGTAAACAAGATATTTCCAGCCTGACACGTCAGCGAGTTTATGATCTGAGATCACTCAGAACAGATTTTGTTCTTTCAGGTTGGATCCCGGCCTAGCGTCCTTGCTTGTAATAATAATAATAGTGCCGTGCTTGTCTCTAGTGCACCAGGATCTCAGAGCTGCCATTAATGATTTCCAAGCATTTGTTCTTTCATCTTCACTCCCCTCGGATGGGGAAACTGAGGCAGAGAACGTGGAAGTGACGTTCCCAAAGTTGCACAGAAAGCCTGTTAGCAGGGCCAAGGCTCAAGCCCCCAACTCCTGACTGCCAGTCCTGTACTTTTATCCATAAAAACATCTTCCCCTAAACTGTGGTCCATTCCCAGTGCTGGTCTCTCACTCCCTGGGCTACTGGGGATGGGAGTGCTGTACATTGCTGTGCAAGAGACTGTTTCATTGCTTAGTCCTGATCTCTCTGAGGGGTGGGCAGGGCTGCTAGCGCTCTGTACATCTGTGCAGAAGTGATACAGGTTTGATTCAGTCCTGGGGACCAGGAGGGGCTGGGAGCACTGTGGAAACCCTATTAACCCTGAGATATTTCTGTTTGGTTTGTAAACAGCCTCTTACAGCACAACGAAATCCAGTCAATACTGCCCCATGCTTTTGCTGGACTTTCCAAGCTTAAAGTGCTGTGAGTAAAAGCTTTTCATGTTGTGGGTCGCAGGGGAGAGGGGGTTATTGACAGTCTCCGTGTTTCAGCCCTCTTAGCACAGAATGAATGCAGCCTAAACGCACGTGGTCTAGCAGCACCTCTGGAGACATGTGCCTGAACAAAATGTACCCACCCTCCCCAGCAAGAACGATGTTTGAAATTAGAGCACCATGTTATGGGGGAGGGAGGACTTCTGTCTCTTACAAATGTTTCTCTCTCATGTTCCCCTCCCCACATGATTCATTCCAAATCAGGCTTGCCCCTGCAAAATGCAGATGACGTGAGGGTATCCCCATTCACACCCCTAAAATAAGGCTTAGGGGAGCTGCTGGCAGGAAATGGATGATGAATAAAAACCAGTTTAACCAACAGCATCAACCCAAGGTCACTTTTCTTCTCTTCTCTTTAACAATTCCAGGTTCCTGAGTCACAATAACATCACTGAGCTGAAGCCAAGAGTCTTCCAGGATCTGCATCATCTTGAATGGCTGTAAGTGCCTCTTTCCATTGGGTGGCCCACTGGGGTTCAGTGAGGAGTAAGAGGATGGAATTGAGTTTAAGGCCAGGTTTGCCTGAATATCTGGGATAATACTCGAACATTAGGCTGGGCAAGATGCTGTTGAGGCCAAGAGCTTAGCAAGATTCCTGCGTGGATTAGACCTCTATATGGTTAAAGAGAACATCACAGTGATATTAGATGGGATTAAGCATATCAGAGATATAAACCCTTCTGCAACAGGGCATAAGCCAACCGGTAACGTATGGGGTTAGGAAGAAACATTCTCTCTGGGCAGGTTACTCCGTAATTGCCCACAATGGGGTTTCTTGAACGTTCTGAAGCATCCATTGCTGGCCACAATTGGAGACAGGATACTGGCCTAGGTGGACCAAATACTGGTCTGATCAGGCATGGCAGTGTGTGTGCATATGCCAGCCTGGCTCCCCACAAAGATTTGGTGGCAGACTGGCACTCTGGACCACCCTGAGTGAGCTGCTCCTCAGGTTTTTTCTAGGCTATTTAAGGGAGAGGTTGGTTGATCAGGTGGCAAATTATGAGGATGGGACTCTGAAGTGCTGGGAAGTTCTCTCTCCAGGCTGAGCTAAGCTCAGTAAGGCAGCAATCTTGCAAAGCAGACATTATTGTTCCTCTTCTCTAGTGATCCCTGTATGGGCACCCAGGCAGTTCTTCCTCAGGTCTGTGGTGCTGCATATGGAGCCCATACAGGGATCATTAGCGAAGTAGAACAATAATGTCTGCTTTGCAAGATGGCTGCCTTATTGAGCTTAGCTAAGCCTGGAGAGAGAACTTCCCAGGCTCCCAGCCCTTTAGAGTCCCATTTAATATCACTGTGATGTTCTCCTTAACCATATAGAGGTCTAATCCACGTGGGAATCTTGCTAAGCTCTTGGCCTCAGCGGCATCTTGCCCAGCCTAATGAATCCCACTGTTCAAGTATTATCCCAGATATTCAGGCGAACCTGGCCACAAAATCTTTGGGGGAGCCGGACGTGCCCTTAAATCTCAAATTCCCCAAGTGGACTTTTAATTTAACATTTATTTTTGTAGCAAAAGAAAAAAATCCAGCAGCCCCCTGATTGTGAAGGAAACCAGACTCTGAACTCGGAGCAAGCACATCAGCCAGAATGCTCTGGGTGGAAATTCAAAGGGGTTATCTATGTACTCATCTCCTCTGGCTTGGGTGGGGGGTGAAGATGGACGGGGGAGGGACCAAGCAGTGAAGGAGAGGAGGAAGCTAATGTTATCTGAATTTCTGCTGTCAGGGAGAAAAGGAAGAAACCACCTCCCGTAGGGACAATTTAGACCTAAATGTAAGCCTGTGAGACGGTCTCTCCTTCCTAACCTAGTAGAGCCCCTACTTTGTTCCTATGGAGTTGCCTCTCCATCTAAAGTCTGTTCTTCTGGTTTCCCTCTTCTCATTTCAGAATGCTGGATAACAACAGAATTGCCAAGATCCTCCCAGCGACTTTTGTGGGGTTGAAATCTCTGTACTTTCTGTAAGTCTGTAGCCAGTCCTCTGGGGTCTCTGGGGGTCCCACTTCCATAATGTCCTTGATGCTGCATCTTTCATTCCCATCCCCTAGGCCAGTGTTTCTCAACCATTTCAAGCTGGTGATCCCTTACTTAAACTGAACATTTTTCATGACCTCATTACATTTACTATAAAAATAAGAGTGAAAAAATGTATCAACAGTAATGCTAAGGCTACACAATTTATGTGTATGTTTCAAGAGGTTGACAGAATATGTTACCTTGAAGGAAAAGGGAGTGTGGGGATCAGGAAAGCAGGATTTTCTTTGTTTTACATCAGGGGTGGGCAAACTTTTTGGCCTGAGGGTCACATTGGGGTTGCAAACTGTATTGAGGGCCAGGTAGGGAAGGCTGTGCCTCCCCAAACAGCCTGCCCCCCACCCTCTATCCGCCCCCTCCCACTTCCCGCCCCCTGACTGCCCCCCTCAGAACTCCCGACCCATTCAACCCAACCCCCCCCCGCTCCTTATCCCCTGACCGCCCCCCTCCCGGGACCCCCCACCCCTAATCATCCCTCTGGGACCCCACCCCCTATCCAACCCCCCCCCCCCCCCCGATCCCTGTCCCCTGACTGCCCCGACCCCTATCCACATCCCCGCCCCCTGACAGGCCCCCGGAACCCCCATGCCTATCCAACCCCCCTGTTCCCCATCTCGTGATCCCTATCCACACCCCCGCCCCCTGACACGCCCCCTGGGACTCCCACGCTTATCCAAACCTCCCGTTTCCCATCCCCTGACCGCCCTCCCCAGAACCTCCGCCCCATCCAACTGCCCCCTGCTCCCTGTCTCCTGACTGTCCCCCAGGACCCCCTGCCCCTTATCCAATGCCACAGCCCCGGCCCCCTTACCATGCTGCTCAGAGCAGCATGTCTGGCAGTCGCGCTGCCCAGCCGAAGCTAGACAGGCTGCCGCTCTGCTCTGCAGGAGCACGCCGCTCCACTGCCCAGAGCGCTGCCCGCGCGGCGGTGTGGCTGCAGGGGAGGGGGGACAGCCTCCCCGGCCAGGAGCGCAAGGGCCAGGCAGGACAGTCCCGTGGGCCGGATGTGGCCCGCGGGCCGTAGTTTGCCCACCTCTGCTTTAGATAGTACTAAAAGTGTCAATGTTTTGCGCTTCCCCTCCTCCCCCGATTGTCATTTGTGAGTGACTCCCTCCCCACAATGTTTGTGACCCACCGGTTGAGAAGCACTGATCTATACCATTCCTTTCCTTTGCTGCACTGTATTTAAGGCCAAATCTTATCACTATTATTCTGTCCTAATGCAGGCAAATCTCCACTGGTAGTTTTGCCTGAATAAAGATCTCTGTGTCTGGCACTTAATTATAGGCAGAGCTGCTGATGCCGCCTATACGTAATGTTGCCCAACACTTCACAGTGTATGACCCTGTTTCTTTTTCTTACAACTTTGCCAAACTTTAATTGTTTGTCTAAAATTTTCCGTGCCAGGCATGTGCCTCAGGCAGAATGTTTTGGGGACATTTCAGCAAAAATGGTTCAGCCATTAATCAGAACACGATTAGGGGGAAATGCTTTGTTTTGCCCATGTTAAAAAATATTCCCACAACCATTTTGTTGAGAAGCTCTAGCACCTCCATGCCCTGGAGCAGGGACTTGACATTTGGCAGGGATGTGTCTTTTGTTGTTCTTGGGAAAAACTACTCACATTTGGCCAAGTTATAAACCTTTGAAAAATTGAAGTTCCCACCTGCTTGGTAGAGAATTGCTAGAGTTAGGGAGCTACATTCTCTGAAGCTGCTGTCTGCAGCAAGCATGCTTCAGCCAGGGCTACACAGACTGAGCAGGCCTTTCCCTGCAATTGCTGTGGGTTGCCTGTGCAACCTGATTTTGGCCCTCTTGTATGCATGCATTAGGATACAATCTGTCATTACATGAGCATATGCCATTATTTCCACAGGAACCCTGCTGAAGATAATCTTATCTATAAATTGTGGTTATCTGAGTCAGTACCCTAAAGGAAATGAGTGAAACTAACAGCAACCACTAATATCTGTGCAATGGATTGGCTCAATGACCTGTGATCTCTGGACACAGGGGGTGTGACTCCCTACTACTGTGGGAGCCATTGGAGAGCTGTCTATGACAGACAGACTGCGAGGACAGGCCTAGTGAAATGTTGCACGTACTGTATTCAGCATAGATAGGTAACTGCATTTCAGGCTCAGAGGCATTAGTGACTGTGCCAGGAATGCAGTGCCAATCCCCCCTGTGTACTGGGCACATGTACTAGGCATTAATAGACTCATAGACTTTAAGGTCAGAAGGGACCATTATGATCATCTAGTCTGACTTCCTGCACAATGCTGGCCACAGAATCTCACCCACCCACTCCTGTATCAAACCTGTGTCTGAGCCATTGAAGTCCTCAAATCCTGGTTTAAAGACTTCAAGGTGCAGAGAATCTTCCAGCAAGTGACCTGTGCCCCATGCTGCAGAGGAAGGAGAAAAACCTCCAGGGCTTCTGCCAATCTGCCCTGGAGGAAAATTCCTTCTCGACTCCAGATATGGTGATCAGCTAAACCCTGAGCGTATGGGCAAGACTCACCAGCCAGACACCCAGGAAAGAATTCTCTGTAGTAACTCAGATCCCAGCCCATCTAAGGTTTTCTTATTGCTTCCCAACCAGGTACATGCTGAACAACTCCCTGAGTAGCATGCCCAACACTTCCGTATGTGCAGAGATGCCGAAGCTCAGCTGGCTGTGAGTACCTGCCCTGGTGTGGAGATCTGGTGTCTGAATCGGCAGAGGCTGTGGTGTTGGGTTAGCCAGACTAAGGCACAGGCACCTCAGCCCACCCCCGCCAGTGGCATTCATTCTTGTGAGCAGGTTGGGTGGGGGTATTCCCAGTGCAGGCTAGGGGGCGAGGAGAAGCAGCTGTGTCTCTCTTGGTATTCTGCAGGGCAGCGCGGTAGATGCGATCAGAGCAGGGGTTAGCTTGAGGTGATTTGGCTGGACTGGAAAGGCAGAGAGGAGAAGGCTGCAGCAGACGAGAGACAAGCAAAGGTGTTTTAACAGAGGGGAGCGAGGGGACAGGGTGGATATTAGAGAGGAAGCAATGACAGGCCCTAGTGAGAGCATGCGTCAGAGAAAGGAAATGAAGAGGATAGGGAGGTCGTGAGCCTGGGAGATGAGGGGATAGTGGAGTTTTTGACAGTGACACAGAAAGCAGGACCAGAGACAATGATCTTTGGGGTCAGTTCTCACACCGCTGCCAGGCAGCTGGGGTCAGGAGCTCTGCTCTCATGGGTGGCATCGGGACAGACTCCCTTCTGTCCAGGGAGAAGCAACAATTTGTCTGGCCGAGGACATCTAGGTTGGAGGGGGATCAATAAGGTGAAGGATTGCTATCCACGGAAACCCAGCTACTGCTCTTTCTCTAGGGAGCTGGAAGGAAACCAGATCCATGCTCTGAGGAGCTCAGTGTTCCAGGAATGCAGCACCTTCACTGTGCTGTGAGTACCAACCCTCCACTGGCCGTACACTAAGGTGTGGGGGGCAGAGTGGGATGTGGCGTGGCTATGGAGTCCCCCTTCAACCCTCACCTGCATGGGGGAAATCACCAGGGACCTCATCTATCAGCTGGGTCATGCTATGAATTGGGTGTAACACCAGCGACCTTGGGCCAGATTCTCAGCTCGTATAAATCAGTGCAGGTCCAATGACTTCAACAGAGCTAGGCCGCTTTGTCCCTACTGCAGATCTGGCATCTTGAATCCATTTTGTGGCACACAACCTATGTTTATAAACAGCAACAGTAGAGACAATTTCATGGTATTTTAAATATCGGTTGTACTGCATTTATACTTGGTAGTGGGGGCCAGAGATTTCACCTCTAGTTCACTGCTTTGACATCTGCTCAGGTTAGTAATGAGCAAAAGCCATTGATGGTCATTCGGTGACCAACGAGACATGAGCTGGTGAGGCTAACACCTGTCCACATCACAAACCATGGAGAATGAGCTAGTACCCTTGGAGCAAAGACTAAGACAGAGGGTGGGATGTGGAGACAGGTCACCTTTCTGCTGCCCACGCTGTAGCTGCTGTGTGGGCAAAGCGATTCGCTCGCCACCCAGAACCTTTCACTAGCACTAAAATCCCTTTTACATTCGTCTTTTAAAGAAGAAAAATATAAAGCCTGCCTAGTAGGTTCTCAGCCTGTTAAACACGTGCCAGTTCTTTTTTTGCCCCTCATTCCTAAAGTCTATTTTTGGTCAATTTCATATCTGGCCTGCAGTGTTCGTTTACAGTGTCAAGCTATAGTGCTGGTGCTTTCCAGGAGCTCACAAAGCCAAGGAATTCTCCCAGAGAAGATGCAGCCCTGGCCTAGAGTCTAGTTTTCCTAAACATGATGTTGATATATTTCCCAGAAGGCTCAGCCTCTGGAGCCCTGCAAAATAAGGCTAATAAACTTGCATGCCCTGTATATGTTATTCATATACACAAGCTACAAATTGTCCATGGGACAGTGGCATGAATAGAATGTGCAGTCAAGCCTGTCCTCCCAAAGTGGGGGGTGATTATTATCCAGGGTACTGGGAATGCATCACTGGATCCTTTCCCAAAGCTGTCAGATTGGAGTAGGTGAGTAAATCCAAGGCTTATCTGAACAGTAGCTTAGTGGCTTTGGCAGGATCGCCTCCTGTATCCTGAGGAAGATTTCCCCGTTCCCCAAGCTGTGTTAACAATGGTATAATCCCCAAGTAAGTCCCGTTACTTTTAGCTTGATGCACCCAGTTACTTGCTCACCTGGCAAGGGATTTGGGAGGCTTAAATAATTAATCATAGAGCCCTGGCTATTGGAGATGGCAAAGGCCCATTAGGTCACCTGGTCTAATGAACAGAGGGATGTTCGCTCTTCACTCATGAAGGTTTGTGAAACACTTTGAGCACCTCAGATAAAGGGGCAATATGGGCCCGAGGCAACATTTCAGAAGTGCTGATCATCCTCTAAAGTCACTGAGCGCTGCAGGTGCTCTGAAAAGCAGCCCACTTTTAATTAGTTAATTTTAATTAACTTTAGGCACCCACATGGGAAAATGTTGGCCCTGAGTTTTAGAAGTGGTTAGGCCTGCAGTAACACAGCCAGTGTGTGTGTGAGCGGCTGTTGTGATGGTACAAACAAACCAGGTACCTCCTCGGTCTGCATGCGGGACACAAGTCAAGCACTCCTGAGCAGTAATCAAGGACTGCAGTGTGCAAAATACTGTTCTAACTGGCACTATTATTATTATGCCATTTCTCATCTGAAACACTTGGGCTCTGTTGCAGCCTGAGTTATCAAAGAGCTAATTTCCAAAGGCATTTTCATAGGCAAGGCAAGGAGACATTCCAATTGATGCATTTCATCCTCATTTTCTGAGTGATCCCAGGTGTTTCCAAATGCCCCCTCTAGAGCTGGGGGTCAGCTCCCTGGCACTGAGGGACTGTCTACACTGCAACTAGACACCTGTGGCTGGCTCATGCCAGCTGACTTGGGCTCACGTGGCTCGGGCTAAGTGTAGCCATTTCAGTGTAGCCATTCGGGTGGTGAACGGTCTCTAGGACCCTGTGAAGTGGGAGGGTCCAAGAAGAGCCTGAACATCTACACTGCAATTAAACAGCCCCTTAGCCCGGCCTTGCCAGCCCCTGAAACAGGCCAGCCGGGGGTGTCTGCTTGCAGTGTAGACATACCCTAAGTGAGCCTGATGGCTTTGTAGTGTGTGTGCAGTGTGGGAACCCCAAAGCAGGGAGCAGTACAGTCTCCACTTAAGTAGCAGCCTTCCAGCACTTCACTTTCCTTGCTGGGCCCCGGCCCGTCTTTGGCATGCAGCTTCGGAGCATGGCGCTTTGTATTTCCCTGCCCTCTATAACCCGTTTGTGGGCACTGCCAACACTTATTACTCTCAGGGCATCTGTGGGCAAGTAAGAAGTGAGCAGCCATTAACAAATGGACTGAGATGGAGACTCGTGCGTGTGTCGCACGGGGGCTGGACTGCAGCCTGAAGACTCGTTTGTATTTTGCAGTGATTTCCAGGGGACGTTGTCAATGATCCACCCTCAGCTCCCCCCTTGATACCTTCTCAAAGGAACGAATGCTTTGGAAGGACCTATTTTCAGCCACAGAAAGCTGACACAGCCTGTACGGCTCACAGAGGAGGCCACTAGACATTTTATCCCAAGAGGCTGAACCCTGTGTTCCCTTAGCAAGAACTCTCCCTGCCCCATGGTGCCAAAGATGGGAGGAGAGTGAGTGGCTTCCTCCCCACAATGCAATGCTTCCTTCAAGCCAAGCATCCAAGCACTTTTGGCTTTGATCAGGAATGTGTTTCTAAGAAGAGTTATGTCAGCGTCATGGAAACATAAGCCGGGGCAAGACAGAAGGCATAAACACGCCCTGCCAATGACACCAGCACAAGTGACAGCTTTATTAGGAGATGAAACAGACAAGAAGAGGCTAATACGCGGGGTGGTGTGGGACAGCAGGAAGAACTTCCCCAGCCCTCCTTCCCTCACTCTGTCTTCTCTCTGCAACTATCCCGGCCTAGCTGAGGTCTGGTGATAATGAGGATCTGATAACTAAGCGGTGGGGGTGGGTATTCCTAGATTAAATGTTTGGCAAGGACGTGAGCCTCTCCCAATGCAGCATTCCCACCCACTCCCCATGGGTGGGTATTTAATTATGGCAGCCACAGCCTGGGCTAAAGAATACCTTCCACAGACAATAAAGACACACACACAATGGTCATGAGCAAACTACATCCAGGGCAGGACCTCCTGTACCCAGGACCGGCTCCAGGGTTTTTGCCACCCCAAGCGTCAGGGGGGGGGGGAGGGGGAGAGAAGCCGCGATCGCAATTGTGATCGGCGGCACTCTGGCGGCAGCTCCACCGCGCCACTTTCTTCTTCAGCAGGAATTCAGCGGCAGGTGCTTCCCTCCGAGAGGGACCTGCCGCCGAAGAGCCCGACGTGCCGCCCCTTCCCCTTGGCCGCCCCAAGCACCTGCTTGCTGGGCTGGTGCCTGGAGCTGGCCCTGCCTGTACCACAGCTCCCAGCCTGGGGAACTGAGCTCCAAAGTTCAGCTAGTAAAAGGAGTAGCTGATATATAGGTACGAGGGGTCTGGAAATATCCTCCATGTGGCAGGGGCAGCAGCAGTTCCAGTTCCTTGCCAGAGCCATGGATGAATGTTCAGGGCTTCAGGAAGTTGTCTGAGCATGTTGTTCAGTTTTATCCCTCCCTTAATTTTTCACTGAGGGCCTGGGGGGTCAAATCCAGAGATGGCACTGAAACTCCCTCCAAACTGGCACTTCAATAAGTGACACAACGTGTGGCTGCACTGGAAAACCATGGTTCATTCAATACTGGATACGGAGGTTCATACCAAAGGTGCCCAAATCGCAGACAACGAACCGTCCTGAGTTCTGAATTTGGCTTGGAGCCAGATGAGCTTTGTGTAGTGTTGGGTTGCACTGTCAGCTCTGTTTGGTTCACACTCCGACAGATTCTTATGGACTCATCTGATTCTGTGTTTAGTTGTGAGCTCTCCCTGAACCCCACAGTTCAACCCTGGAGCTGCTCTTCCCCAAATATAAGTGTTTGGATGTGGAGTTCGGATCCATGTGAGTGTATCAGTGGGACTGGCACAAGTTTAGCAGTAAACACGTGCTATGTAAGGAACAGAGCAGGCCTGGGTGCGTGGCCTCAAACAAGCCTCTCAGAATTCCAGCGTTAAGATCTCCTTCGTGCCGTGCTCAGTTCTAAAGTCATCAGAGTCCCTGGAAGGAACTGGGAAATGAAGGGCTGCTTTTCACCAGAGCTTCTCTCTCCTCCTCCAGGATTCTGCGCAGAAACAAGATCAAATGGATCCAGGAAGGGGCGTTTTCCAAACTGAACAGACTGGTGGAGCTGTAAGTATTGCTATTGATTTCCCAGATGCAGTGCCCCTCCTCCACCCCTCGTGGTCAACGGCGTGTCAGTGGTTGTTGTGATTGTGTCACTGTCTTGACCGTGATCATTTGCTCATGATCCTGTGGGGGGATCTATTCGTTCTCCCTTGGTGAATAGTTTCCTGACACTTGGCTGCTTGGCTGCTCCACCTACAGGTAGCTTTTAATAACCTCTACATCTATTTGATGCTTATGAAAGTGGAACGCTGATGTTGCTGGATATAGTGCTGGTAGGTGGGTCCAAGCTTCCCCTTCTCCCAGCTCTGCTGATGCTCTTCACTCCTGATCTGCAGCATCCTTTCCTGTTCCTGTTCTGCACCCCCACACAGGCTGGGCAATATCAGCATATTCATAAATGATCTGGAAAATGCGGTGCAAAGTTTGCAGATGATACAAAATTACTTGAGATTGTTAAATCTATGAAGGGTTCCAAAGGGATCTCACAAAACTGGGTGACTGGCTGATGAAATTCAGTGTTGATAAGTGCAAAGTAATGTGCATTGGGAAGCATAATCCCAACTGTACATACAAAATCATGGGGTCTAAATTAGCTGTTACCACTCAAGAAAGGAATCTTGGAGTCTTGGTGGATAATTCCCTGAAAACATCTGCTCTATGTGCAGCAGCAGTCAAAAAAGCCAACAGAATGTTAGGACCCATTAGGAAAGGGATAGATAAAACAGAAAATATCATAATGCCTCTATAAAAATCAATTATACGCCCACACCTAGAATACTGCATGCAGTTCTGGTCACCCCATCTCAAAAAATATATTGGAAAGACTTTGGAAAAAATACAGTGAAGGGCAACAAAAATGATGAGAGGTATGGAACAGCTTCTGTATGAAGAGAGATTAAAAAGACTGGGACTGTTCAATTTAGAAAAGAGACAACTAAGGGGGGGATATGATGGAGGTCTATAAAATCATGAATGGTGTAGAGAAAGTGACTAAGGAAGTGTTATTTACCCCTTCACAGAACACAAGCACCAGGATCACCCAATTAAATTAATAGGCAGCAGGTTTATAACAAACATAAGGACGTATTTCTTCACACAACACATAGTCAGCCTGTGGAACTTGTTGCCAGGGAATGTTGTGACGGCCCAAAGTATAACTGGGTGAAAAAAAAGAATTAGATAAGTTCATGGAGAATAGGTCCATCAGTGGTTATTAGCTAAAATTATCAGTGATGCAACCCCATGCCCTGGGTGTCATTAAGTCTTTGCCAAAAGAGGGGACTGTATGACAGGGGATGGATCACTTGCTAATTTCCCTGTTCTGTTCATTCCCTCTGAAGCACCTGGCACTGGCCCCTGTTGGAAGACAGGACACTGGGCTAGATGGACCATTGGTCTGACCCAGCATGGCCATTCTTATGTTACGTTCTAATGCACCACAAGCCTAACCAGCAGCACTGCCTGCTATTCCAGTCCTGGGCTCCCCCCTGAGCTCTGCCAAGCACCTCTACCCCAATCTGCATGACTTCTGCTATGCTTCGCCTGCCCCCAATCCCGCCCATTTACACAGAGCTCTGCAAGCACCTGAACTTGCACAGACCTGCAATGGTCTAGTTACTCCAGCTCTGAGCCATTCTTGGGGCTATCATTTGCTACCCAATTGTAACAGTTTTATGATGTGTGCATATAGCGCCCTTCCCCCCCTCCCCCGCTGAACCCCAACAACCAGCTGTCTGAAATCTTGCTTTTGTTTGCACAGTGACCTGTCTTACAATAGACTGGAGGAGCTTCCACCATCTTTATTCAGTAACCTGCATGACCTCCAGCAGCTGTGAGTACTGTATTGGAGCTCCCCAAGCCTTAATCTGAGCCGCCCCTCTGGCATTTGTTACTATAAAGGATCTTCAAGGGGTACCACAGAGAGCAGCATAGGCAGCCAGCTGTCCATGAGGGGTGCACAGAGTGCAGCTCTAGGGGGACCACCCGGCTCAGGGAATTGTTAATGGGCTGTGACCAGGGTCCCAGTGGTGACCAGCTGTGGTCACTCAATTAGGGTGAACTACAAAGAATGGGGCAGCCAAACCCGCAAAAACTGGTGGATATTCCAATACTTAGATTTACCAAGCCAGCATAAAACAGCTTCTTTATTACCTTACTGGTTACTCAGAAGTCCAAACAACACAGTTCCCTTAAAGTGATCCAGCCTCAGGCCTCCATCCAGGTACCCACGTCAAATATGATGAAAATTTCTGTAAATCTTATTTCATTGTATTAAAGATAAAGTTCTACCAATCCCAAAGGATCAGACACATTGCTTCTCAGATTATTGAATATTCCAAATCTTATCCAAATACACGCTACAGCCAATTCTTATTAACTAAACTAAAATTTATTAAAAAACAAAGAGAGAGAGAGAGAGAATGGTTAAAAGATCGATATACATACAGACACGAGTTCAATTCATTGAGGTTCAGATTCATAGCAGAGATGGTGAGCTTTGTAACTGCAAAGAGTTCTTTCAGAAATAGTTCATAGGTTATAGTCCAAAGTCATTGCAGGATGTGCCAGTTTAGGACTGGGATCTCAGTCCTTTTGTCTAAGCTCCCCCTGTATGAAGCCTCAAGCAGATCTGAGATGACAGAATCAGGACCCAAGGATCTTTTATACAATTTCATGTCCTCTTTGACAAGTTGGGAGTTCCTCCAGGAACAAAAGGTCATTAGGATGACTTTGTAGGAAGTTCATCGCTGGTACTTAGCTATAGAATTAACATAAGGCCATTTGCTTGTTCCTCCAGCATTCACAGTACATTTCAAAGAGAGATGAATATCCAGATTTCCCCATGTTTACAATTCATTTAAATGCTAGGATGTTCTTTTGATCTCTGGACTATCAGAATCCAGCATAGACAGGGCCTGTTGATTACATTGTGGACCCTACTCATACATATGTAAATACACAAAAACACAAACATTATCTCCCCACGTCTTTTGAGGGTTATTTATTTTGCAGGATGTTTAACCCTTTCTGGCCATGCGTCACATGGGCTAACCAGCCTTTTGCTTCTGAGTCATCGGGTCAAATCCAACCCAGATAAGTAGCACCCACAATAGCTGCCAGTTGTTTGTTGGCCTAATTGAAAGGAAACAGTGGTCTGGGCCCACAGCACTGCTTGGCCCTGTTCTGGCAGCTTCAGCAGAGGAACAACAATAATAATAGTACCCAGCTCTTATCTAGTGCTGTTCATCAGTCCACTAGACTGCTCTGCCTTCCCAGGCACAGTGCATTCCCTCACACTTGCAGGTGGTCTCCCTAGGTTGACCGTGCCAGTCGCAGCCAGTACGTAACAGCAGGTATGTTACTGTTTCAAGAGAGGCAGGGGAGTCTGAGGCCAGGGGAAAGTCTGCCATGGGTTTGCTCCTGGTGTGGCCTTGGTTTATGTGTTCCCAGTTAATAGTTTGCAGCTAAGGAATAGAACCAGACTGAACACGTTCGGGTTCGAGCCTCCAGGGCAGTTACAGATTTAGTGGAGAACTGTGACTGACCCAATGGGGGATAGACTCAAAATAAAATAATCAGTTCAACCAACAGCCATTACAGTATAACCTCACGCTGCAGTGGTGCCTGCAGTCCAAGATGACCTGGTGCATTGGGGGGTGCTCACTCCCTGCACAAGAAGAAGGGGTGTATAATCCTTTCTCTAACGGTACCTTGATGGTGGATGAGCATGCTAACCTAAAAGCAGCGCACCACCCTTTTATAATCAATTATACGACCACCCCATAATTAATTAGCATTAAGCCTCCCTTTTACCGTTTCTATATTTCTGCTACCATAATTAAATATTTTTACTTTCTTATTGGCTATTTAACACTAAACATCATCTTAATTAACATCTGCATAAATACCACTCCAATAAGTATCAGTACAGGTAGGGTGACCAGATGAGAGGAAGAAAATATCGGGACACATGGGGGGGGGGGGGCCGCCAGCAGAGCAAAAAAAAAAAAAGCCGAGTCCTGCCCCAGCTGAGCAAAAAAAAAAAAAATTTATTGGGACGTCTGGTCACCCTAAATACAGGTAACATGCTGCCAACACATTCACATTTTGTCTAAACCACTTGTTAAAACCAAAATATGTTTACAACATGACCTGGGGTTATCTCCTAGCTTATCTCTAACTTGCCTCTGAATTGTCTCACTTCACTCATATATTACTTTCCTTATTATTATCAAGCCCAAATTTAGGCCCACAAATTGCTCTCTACTCACATTTCAGCATATTTCTATTTAACATAAGCAAGCATCATCTCTACCGGCGGCCCAGGGGAGATCTCGGCTTTCAGGTTTTGTGGGGAGTTTCTGGAAAGAAAGACTTTGCTTTTTCTGTTTGCAGGAATATTTCCTACAACCCCCTGAAGCAGATCTTTGCCGACCAATTTGACAGCCTGCCCCACCTGCGCTCTCTGTAAGTGTGAACAGCAGTACAGGCACTGAAGAGCTCTGCCTCCCCTAAAGCCCCTTGAGCCTGTCGCCTCAGGCCAGGTGGAGAGCCAAGCTAGCTCATGTCTTCTGTTGCATTGATTTTTACAGGAGTATTGAAGGTCTGGAGATCCCCAACATCCAGACTCGCATGTTCCAGAAACTCACCAATCTGTCTCACATGTGAGTACTTGGGAGTGGGGAAAAGGATTGGGAGCTTCTGTTGCTATGGTAGAAGTTAGTGCCAGGAAAAATTAAACAAACTGGGCTCAATCCTCAGTCGATATGTCCTTCTGCCATGCCCAAAAAACAGCTGGATCTCCCCAGATAGATATTCCTATGCCACCCCGCACAGAGAGTGTGCCAGGATCAAGACACTGCTTTCTGGGAATCCCTAGCTGGCAAAAAGGCCTCTGGAGGGTCATAGCCAACAAGGCTTAGTTTAGAGCAGCCACAGTCTAAACTGTGCCAAGAGAGATGGGGGAACAAGTTCCAGGTCTGGGGACACACAAACGCCACAAAATTTAAAGGTGTTTTACCCATAAGCATTAATCTGTGTGTGAAGGTTATAGCGTTAGATTATAGTTGATAGTGAAACTGAAAAAGGTACATTTTCAGGCCAGATAGTATAAAGCTGTTGTTTAGTTCTCTGAAAACAACTGCTAAATAACCCAATGAGTGGTCCTTTTGGCACACTGCTTGGGCATAATGAGTTAAGAACAATACTGATGTATTGATACACACAGGGCCGGATTAACCTTTCGTGGGCCCGGTGCCAAACATATTTGTGGGCCCCCATGGAGGCAATGGAGCATGGTGCGGGGAGGTCAGTCCCCAGAGCGAGGGGCCAGCCAGGGGCAATGGGGCCTGGCATGGCAGGGGCGGCCCCACTCCGCCCAGTCCAGTGCGAGGGCACTATTTACTAACCGGCAGTTGCCAGACGCCCAGTGGCCCGCCTGGCCCTGTGCTGCCAGCATGCCTCTTCCCCTCGGGGTCGGGCCCATGCCACACCACACAGCCCCCCCGCCCAACACCCCCTGATGCCCTATGGCCAGACAGGGCTGGCTCTAGGCACCAGCAAACCAAGTATGTGCTTGGGGTGGCATGTTTTCAGGGGCGGCATTCTGGCCATCTTTTTTTTTTTTTCCTTCGGGCGGCAAAAGCCTAGAGCCGGCCCTGGCATCGCACCCTGGGGCCGCTGCGGTTCGCGCCGTGGGGGAGCAGCGCCCGCACCTTGTGGCTGGGCCGGGCAGGCTCCGAGCAGGGGACACTCGGGCTGGGGGCTGCCCCGCGGGGCACATGGAGCTGCCTGCAGGTGCCGCAAGGCAGCCGCCCACCAGCGCCACAGCCGGGGCTGAGCGAAGCGGCCCGAGCCGCCCAGGGACTGCGGCAGGGCGGCCAGCAGCAGCAGCGGGGCCATAGAGGGCGGGGCGCTGCCGCGCAGGGCCCACATCCTACTTTCCGGGGCTCCGCTCCCTCTGGGGCTACCCTGCCCTGGCTCCTCAGCCCCCTGCCGGGACGGTCCCCTGGCTCTGCCCTCCCGGGTCCCGGCCGGTCCTGGAGGCGGGAGCCCCGGCTGGAGGGACCCTGGGCTGAGGCACAGCCCGGGAGCCCCGCTGCTTACCCCGACCCTGCCAGCACCGGACCGGCTGGAGGCGAGGGGGGAGTGGGCGGAGTCAGCACTCGTGGGAGGGAGCCCAGGGCTGGGGCGGCAGGGGGTGCGGGTGGGTGGGGGGGAGCCCAGGGCTGGGGCGGCAGGGGGTGTGGGTGTGGGAGGGCACTGGTGGGCGGGGTGAGAGCTCAGGGCTGGGTCGGGGGGCAGCCAAAGATTTTTTTGCTTGGGTCAGCAAAATACCTAGAGCCGGCCCTGTGGCCAGAGCCCCCCGGACCCACTATGCCCAGCACCCACCCCAGACCCCTCCACAAATGCACAGCGCCCTGCACAGAACCCCCACACCCTAGTGCCCCAACACACACATCTTCCCTGCCCCCTCACAGCCCAGCACCCCCCTCCAGGCCCATAAGACACCCACTCCCCCATGGCCTGCCTCCCGGCCACACTCACTGGCCCTGCTGGGAGGCCAGGCTGAGCTGCCAGTGCAGCCAGGGCTGGGCCTGGGGTGAGGAATCGCTCCGGCTCCTTCGGAGTGGGCCTCCCTGAGGACCCACTTGCCTGGAGAGGCCCAGCCAAGCACCTCCCTCCCCACCACTGTCGTCCCCGCCCACCGTCTGAGACCTAAGACTGACCAGGCTTCTGCATCAGTCCCAGGCGGCTCAGCTCCGAGAAGACAAGCGGGGCTCCAGAGGTGGTGGGAAGCAGAGACTGCCCAGAGCCGGAGGTGCACGGGGGTCCAGCCAGGGGGCAGAGAGAAGCAGGGGGGTGGGGGTGGGGATGGGGACGGAGAGGAGCCCTTGGCCAGCCGGCGGGCAGCAGGCTGAGAGGAGCAATCGGTGGGCAGGGGGAGCCAGCTGGGTCTCGGGGTGCAGTGCAAGCAGAGCAGGCCAGGGCCCCTTCTTAGCAAGGGCCCAGCTCCGCCATTGTAAACCCAGCACTGGATACACAAACTGGACAGGCAGCTTGGAAAATGGGGGGAAATTTCACTAACCAGCCAGCTGTGAGCTGCTTTGTCTTTTCTTGCAGAGAAAAAAGCAGTTAGTTTTCTCCAATTATAAATGTTTAAGCGTACACAGCACAAGATAACTGTACATTTCACTTTCTGTCATTGGTCTGTTTTGATTAAAAACCTGGGTACGTTTTGCACCAGTAATGTTAATGAGCAATAGAAAAGGACATTGTTTTCTCCCCCCTTTTATGTGTAATTAGAACAGAAATGAGCCTTGCTTTGAAGTTTGTCATCCTTTTAAAATGCAGAGTTTTGCCAAGCTGATATAGGATTACTTTTATGAGGTTTTTAAAAGACGGGATTTATATGAAATAACCCTTGGATAAAATGTGAATCCCTGTTAATGGAATTGTAAAGGTTTTAATGATGGATTGATTTTGAAATGTTGTATGTTGATAGAGGTCCTGAGTTGGAGGGAAACTCTGTACGCATTAGTTTAAAGTACTGAATAGTTATTGATTAAAATGCATCATTACATAGTACATGATTCAACGAAGTACTTAGGCACATGCTTAAAGTTCTGCAGATGCCTTAGTGCTTTGCTGAACTGGGGTCAGGATGCACAGCGAGGGTGATTGCTTACACGTTGACCTTGCATTTTGGGATAAAAAGCAGCTGTGATCTTGTACGAACGTGGGCATCCCAAACAAGGAAATTGGCCCATGGGTGGTGCAGAGCCATCACTCCCCGTTAAGGGATGGCCTGCGATTTTCAACCCCATCCTTGATCCTGAGGGGATTGAGTGCTCGTGAGCCTAAAGGGCTGCATATGCTGGCTAGAGCCTTGCAAAGTCCTTGGTGCTGTGCAGACTTCCTCATCGCTAGCTCACGTTCCCAGCTCCTGCCCTGTGCCCCTCGCCCATGCTGCCACATCTCACTCGGTGTTTAGACATTTATGATACGTTTAGGTTGAATCTGCTCCAAGGAGATGAAAAGAGTGGCTCAGGAAATGGAAGGAGAAGGGCCTGGGGAATGTTTGGGGGAGGTGAGGTGGGGAGAAGAAGGAGGAGCAAAAGGGGAGGAGCATGAGGCTCTGTGCCAGGTGGGCAAGCCTCTTCCCAAGTTAGCCTCTAGGGATGGAGCCCCTGTCCTGGGCATGGATCTAACGCAGGCGATATCCCTTTGTCTGGCAGCTACTTTAAGAAGTTCCAGTATTGCAGCTACTCTCCGCACGTGCGCAGCTGCAAGCCCAACACCGACGGCATCTCCTCCTTCGAGAACCTCCTGGCCAACATCATCCTCAGGGTCTTTGTCTGGGTCATCGCGTGCATCACCTGCTTTGGGAACCTCTTTGTCATCTGCATGAGGTCCTTCGTTGTCACAGAGAACAGCCAGCACACCATGGCCATCAAATCGCTCTGCTGTGAGTCAGGGGTGGGGATGGAGGGGCTGGCTAGGACGATGTCAGGCAACAGAGAGAGAGAGAGAGAGAATGTGTGTGTGTCCATCCGTCCAAGGGCAAAATTTGGCCTTCTGTTAACAGCAGCTCTATAAGGTTTATTGAGCCCATGGGACTGTTGCCAAGGGTTACCCTCATGGGTTGATGCTCCACCCTTGTCTCCGTCCCAGGTGCAGACTGTCTGATGGGAATCTATCTCTTCTTCATTGGAGCCTTTGATCTCAAGTTCTCCGGTGAGTACAACAAGCACGCCCAGGTGTGGATGGCGAGCATCCAGTGCCAGCTGGTGGGCAGCCTGGCCATGCTGTCCTCGGAGGTGTCTGTCCTGCTGCTGACGTACATGACCCTGGAGAAGTACCTCTGCATCGTCTTCCCATTCAGCCATTATGGGGCGGGCAAGAAGCGGACCCTCTCCATGCTGGTCGTCATCTGGCTGTTGGGCTTTTCTCTCACCCTCGTCCCCTTCTGGTGCAAGGAGACCTTTGGGGACTACTATGGGAGGAACGGGGTGTGTTTCCCACTCCAGTCCGACGAGACCGAGCGACCAGGAGCCAGGGGCTACTCCACCGGGATATTTCTGGGTAAGGAATCATCAGGACATGGGGCATGTCTGCTCAGCTACAACAGTACCACCAAGCCTTGGGGATGGTAGGCACCATGCAGCTATAGACAGGGGCCTGGAACTTGCTTTCCCTGATGTGTGCTCTGCCCCAGAGTCAAACAGGAAAGTCAGCGTCATGGAAAGGTGCGGTGAGAGGTAGGATGGTCCAGTGGGCAGGGTGCTAGCTTGGGACACACAAGGTCAATTTCTTGCTGCAGCACAGGCTGCCTGTGTGACCTTGGACAAATTGCTTAGTCTCTTTGTGCCTCTGTTCCCCATCTCCAATGGGGATACCCCGCCTCACAGTGCTGCTGTGAGGATAAATGCATTCCAGCAGGAGGTGCTCAGACCCTGCAGTGTTAGGGGCCGCATCAGGACAGCTGACGGTGATTGGTCACATGAGTCCATCAAGAGGCTGCTGCTTGTTGTTATCATCTGGCTCAGTTCAATCTGCAGCCAGGCTGCCAGTGGGTGAAATAGGGTTGATCCCACACAGGTAAGGGAAGCAGCAGCCCTTGGTGTTGGGGGGGAGGGAGGGCAGATAGGATGCTGTTACTGTTGCGAGAGATGAAGGGAGAGTGGGAGAGAGCAATCAGCAAACTAGCCCCTTAAGGAACATTGCTGCCAGGGGACCAGGGATGTTTTCCCCATGTTGACCCCTGGTACACACCCGAGGGCTGATGAGAAACATTTTGCAAAACTTAGGAGGTTTTTTTAGCCTTCCCTCTTGACCCCTTTGCAGTCCCACAAAGCCCCCAAGCCTGGTGCAGCATTTCCCAGGGGGCTGAGGTGCACCCCTGCTCTCCATGGGAGGGGGTCGTACGGAAGTGTGCAGCGCCCATCCATGCCTGTGGCAGCAGAGCTGAGGGTGTGCAGCCACACAGTGCCAGGTGTGTAGATCCAGGAGCTTTAATGCAGATCCAGGCTGCTGTTATAAATCACTGCTCACCTGCTTGTTACTGCAGGAGAGGGAAAGTGCCTTAACAACCTCCCTGCCACTCCATCGGCCTGAGGCCACCTCCAGCCAAAGCACTCCTGGGAGAGCAGGGCCAGAACCAGACCCTAGGAGACCATCGATGGGCCTCAGGCATGCAGGGACTAGAAGATTAGCAGGGTGCAGACACATCTGAGGAGCAGGTGGGGCAGTGAGAGTCCTAGCCAGGCAGCAGGACACCCACAGCGCTGCTGCCCTTGATTGCTTCACAAACGCTCTCCTGTTCTGTTAGCGAGGCAGAAGCTTCCTGTTTAATCACCTTACAGCTCAGGTTGGCTGGGTCCACATGGCTCTTACTGCTCCCTTGGGGAAGAAAGGGATCATTGGCCCTAAGAGGCTGCTTTATTGGAAGGCCTTTGCTAGCTGATGTTTCACCCACCGTGTGTGGCCCAGGCACACCGGGGCTGGCTCTCTGACACACTCATGGCTGGTTGTTGTCCCCTCAGGTCTAAACCTCATTGCCTTCATCACCATCGTGTTCGCCTACACCAGCATGTTCTACTCCATCCACACCACGGCCACCAAGACGGTCGAGCGCAGCGTCTTCTCCAGGGAAGTGGCCATCGCCAAGAGATTCTTCTTCATCGTCTTCACTGACGCCCTCTGCTGGATCCCCATCTTCCTCCTGAAGCTTCTCTCCCTGCTGCAGGTGGAAATACCAGGTGACTGACCCGGCTAAGCTGGAGCCCACGCCAGCATCAGCCTTTCTGTACAGAGAGGCCTTGATATGCAGAGCACTGCCATGCGGTGGCTCCCTGCATGTGTCCCTCATGCGCTGAGTAGGTGCCCCAGAGCACCTGCATTATAATGAAGCTGTACAACAAATGCCATGCCAATCCTGGCCTCTTACCGGCTTCATACTACCCCACCTCGCCAATGCAATCCCTCCTGCTCGCAGCAGGGGGCACCTCATTAGGCCCAAAATCGGTGCAGAGCTGGCCTGCAGTGCCTGGCACCCATGCTCAAAATGCTCCATCCCTGAGGGGTAAAAGCTGAGAGACAAGAGCCAGACAAACTCAGGTCACTTCTGTCCCTTGACACCTCCCCCGCTGAGCCCAGGCAGCACCTTCCATCTCCTGTTGGTTGACAGCCTCTTGCCACCAGCCTCATCTTTCCATACAGAGATGCCCTGGAGTCTAGGCAGGTTCCTCTCCAGTTCTGGCCGGCCACCTCATTGGAGCTGGCTCCCAGTCTGCAGTTCAGAGCAGGCTGGGGCCTGGAGAAGGAAGCAGAGGTTCAGTCTCTAGGTCTGTGGTGGGTAGGGGCAGCCTCCTGGGATGGGGAAAGTTGAGCCTGTGTTCTCATGGCTGCATTTGATTGCAGCTATGTTGGGGATGGCGCAAGGTAAGGTAAAGAGAGAGAGAGTGTGTGTGTGTGTGTGAGAGAGAGAGCTGTCACTGGCCTCCTCTTTAGTGGCTTTTCCTGCCATACACACTCCCTTTCGCCCACCTCAGCATGCAAGGCTCACCTGATTTGCACCCCTGCTGAAAACCAAATAGGTGGAAGTTACATCAGCACTTGCTTTGTGAGCAACGTACACCCAGAGTGTTGCTTTCTCTGCCATGTGTCAGCACTGAATTCAGCCCAGCGATGGGAGTTGCACTCCCTGCTCCAGGCAGGCCCTAGGTCCTTAGCTCTCCCCCATTATGCCTGGGTAATTCAGCTCTTTGCTGTAAATGTCCTTTAGCTGAAAGACTCTTATTGCACAATGGAGTGAGGCGTCTATAAATGATCCTCCTCAGTGTGTGATGTGTTCAGCACTAGAGGTGTCCTAGCAGGTTAATGCATTTTTCTTTGAGTTTTGGAGCCCTGGGTTTGAATCCCAGCTCAGCTCACGGGTGGTAATGCGTTTGGTGCCTCTCTCATTCTGGTCCGTTGGCTCACATAACAAAATCAATCAGCCTGCAGACCAGCTAGAGAGGCTGTGCATTGTCAGCTACCACTCATGCCCGTGAAGAGCCAGCCTCTGATCTCACGTAGGTGTGAGATCTGGAGTAGCTGTGACTTAATTGGGGTTCTTCTGGCTTTACACCTCTGTGCCTGAGAGCAGAATGTGGCCCTGAGTCTCCAGACTAAAAGCCTCTGGCTGAATTATTTCCTAGGATGTGGGCAACCAACCCCCATGGTTACTAACATACTCCCCTTGTTGGAACAGGCACCGTGACGTCGTGGGTGGTCATTTTCATCCTGCCCATCAATAGTGCCTTGAACCCCATCCTGTACACCATCACCACCACCCCCTTCCAGGAGAAGCTCAAGCTGTGTTTGCAGAAGAAGCAGCTGCAGCAGTCGTCACTTCAGGACCCAGAAGAGTCCAGAAAGAGCTTTTCCCTGCTATCCACACACACCAGCAGCACCTGACAGTCCCCAGCGGCTTAGCCTTGGGAGCGGTGACAGGCCTCACTGCTTCATGCATGCAGCTCTGAAGGACCATGTCTCTGTCCTCCCCAGGTGCCTCCCCTGGCTGGTTCATTGCCCACCCCAATCACAGCCAGCTTGGGGGCAGATGATGCCAAAGGGGAGCTGCCACCACTTGCCAAGTGCTAGTCATTATCTCAGCCAGCTCTTGACCATGGAGGGAATACCACTCCCAGCTGCAGCAACAGTGCCTAGTGTTGTATAGGAGGCTACAGAAGAAATGGTCACAGATAGCCGATGGGGCCTGAACTTTGCTTGTCTGCCCCACAGTTGAAAGCACTGGAACGCTGCCTACCCCATGCATTCTCATTGCTGTGTGTCAGTGCTTTGGGGCTGTGGGTTTAGCTGATGCTGGTTCAGCACAAGGATTAACCAGCAGCTGTGGAATGGATGTTGTATTTCATCCTAACCCTCTGTCGCATGGTCCCTGTCGCTCCCTGCCCCTTTGCCCTGGAGCCAAGCTGCAGGGGCAGCTGCTGCAGCAGCCTTTGGAACAGCCGCCCCCACTGCAGAGCCCCAGAGAGGTGTTTTCTGCATTGCCGGAAGCAAGTCTGGGTCCAGGGGAAGGATTTGGGGCCAGAGGCAGCTAGAGCAGACGCCAGCACGATCCTGGCGAGAGTTGTGGGCCACTGGTTCTGCCATGTGGAGTGATGAACTATTCAGGCTGCCCTCAGCCCTTGGGGAAGCCTTGGCTGTGGGACCCAGGCAGCCGCTGCTAGTGTGGGTGAAATGCTGCAGAAGGAAAGGGAGGCGGTGCTGTCCCCTGACACTTCCTACACCACCCTGACCGCTGTGTTCAGGGCAGGTGTCCCCATTCAGGGCCTGCTCCCCCAGCCACCACGTTCAGCAAGGACTCACAGCCGCGCCCTGTTCTCCAGCTGTACCTGGGCTCGTGCCTTTAGAAAATGAATCCTCGCAACTGAGGCACCAACTCCCCTGGGCTAATGCAGC
Organism: Emys orbicularis; assembly: GCF_028017835.1. Taxonomy (NCBI): domain Eukaryota; kingdom Metazoa; phylum Chordata; order Testudines; family Emydidae; genus Emys; species Emys orbicularis. The sequence continues at coordinate 24,583,661 of NC_088691.1, read as the reverse complement.
CTGTGCCCAAAACCATTCCTAGGAAACTGCTGCAGCAGTAAAATAGCAGCACCGGGGCAGTTGGGAATGGTTGGTGTTCCTTCCCTAGCCACTGCTCCTCTCGGATTTACTCCTGGGAAGGAGGCAAGCATTGCCCTTCTCCAGGGGGTGGCTGGGCTCTGCCTTGGCAATAGCAGTTCTGTCTCCCTGCCATACGCTGTGTGGGCTGGCTAGCCCCACCCCAATCCCAGGTGAGATGAACCTGGCCGGGCGTACCACCCCGAGCCCCACTGGTGGCCTGGAGACAGAGGAGTTTGTTTCAGCCCCACCCAGGGCTGGAGCTACTGACGTTCCCTGTTTGGTTCTGGAAGGATCCCAGCGCTGGAGCGGCAGGCTCTCGGCCCGGGGGCACGGCTCACTCTGTGGTGGGGCAGGGAGAGGGAACAGAGCAAGGGATTGAAAGTACCAGCTCTCAGCCCGCTGGGGTTCTCTTTGGGCACAGCCTCAGGACCACAGCATGCTGCACATTGTGACCATTGCCTGGAGTCCCAAGGGAGCCACCTCCACGTGTGTTACCCCCGTGCTTTGTGACCTGCACAGAACAGCGAGTGGGAGAGACAGGCTGCCCTAATTATGCCTGTTGGATGCCACAGCTCCTTTGGGAGGGGCTAGCATCAGGTTGTAGCCAAGGCACTTGCAGCTGCAGGGTAGGAGCCCTGGGCAGGTGACCAGGTAGATACCAAGTGCCTGTAGCAGGGAGGAGGAAAGAAAAGGGGGTCAGGGAGAGTGCATCAGAAATGCTGCTTAATGACACTGTGATTATTCTGGAGAGCTATGTTCGTACACATCTTGTGCTAAGCGATGGGGTCAGCTGGTAACACTGCAAGGCTCCAGGCAGGCTAAAAACCCAGAGGGTACCACTCTGTGAGCTCGATGAGACGCTGCATTAGCTGCCAAGAATAGTGGGGCTTTGAGAGAGTGAGAGTAACACATGGAGGCCTTAAATTGACAGGCAGAGCCACACCTTGAGGCATGGATATGACCATTTAATGCACTGCTTGCCACTCTCCCCCTGACTCCTTTCAGCCCCCATGTGAGGCCAGCAGTTCAGATAACACCAGCCTCGTTCCTGGGAACGTACCGGCAGCCTGGGCACAGAAGGAATTTCCATTGCTTAGCAAACACACTGCCCACTCCATCAGTCCACCCTGGGGTCCTTGCTCTCTCAATTGGTGCTGATCAGAGCCTGATGCTGAGCCAGGCAGGGACTCTGGAGGAAGAACAGCCCAGCCCCTGCCAGCAGGTCAGAGGAATAGAAAGGAGGCCCTGCCATTTATACTCTGGGGCCAGAGGGAAAGTCAATGGGGGAAATCAGATTGTTTGGGAGCAATGGGAAGGGTCCTCTGATGGGTATGAAGCTGACTTGTGTGAGACCCATGCAACTGCCCTGCAAGTGCAGGAATAAGAATAAGAATAAGAATAGCCCTTTACCCATTTCTTTTTGCCTTCTACATGCTTTACAAAACAGTAATGAATTAAGCACTCGGCCTCATTCTGTCATGACAGGAGGCTTCACACCCCAGCTCTACTACCCTGGAACATATGTCAGCCCAGTGCTGGGTGAGAAGGAAGCACAGACCGCAGCAGTAAGGGTACATCAAGGTTTCATCATCAGCCAGCGGGTGCCATTAGTACTTTATTATTACACAGAGGAGGAACCGCAGCCCCCTTTGGAGTCAGACAATCTGCAGCGGCTGCATCTGATACAAAAAAGTCCCTTAAATACAAAACACACGTCGCTCTGGTGTTCATTGCCCAGCACCAAGCTCTTACCGCCTGAGTTATATATTAATATTCCAACTGTACAGTATTTATAGATAGAAAAAGAAACATAAAAAAAAAATGAGGCAAGAATCAGTCCCAAACGTTAGTTATACAAAACCAAACACAAACAGAATATAGCTGGTGTGCATTAGAGAGAGGGAAAGTTTGTTACTGGTGAAACTGACAATTTCTACTGCCAGTGGGTTTTGTTGCCTTCCAATTGGAACAATGTCCAGTCATTTGGGTCCCTGGTTAAAAAAGAAACCCCGTCAAGTGCACGTCACGGTCAGACTGTTTGCGAGCTTGGAGAGAAAGTGGGGGAGTGACACGATCAGAGCAGTGGGATCCCTGGATCAAAAGTTATGGCGTTTTAGCAACGTGAGTTGCCTTTCATTCCCATCAGCAGTGCAGTGAGCACTGCTTCTTTGGGGGAGGGAATTAAGGGGAGATCAAGTGCCCATAACAATGTGAGCAAACTAGACTGTACTAACCCAATCTCTGCCCATCTGGCTGACTAAAATGGCACTAATGTAGCACAGTTTGGAGCAACTCACATTACTCTCTGTACAGTGGAGTTACGAGACCAGTCCCCCCGCACCCCCCGTGGTCACACCTCATTGACCAACGCTATTAAACCTCCCCTACATCCAGGCTATAGTTTGCCAGCAGGATGATACCTTTTTAGGGTGTCTTCATGTAATGGAGGTGGTGTTCTTCACCTCCTCCCCTCCCACCCCCCAAGGCAAATGGAACTCTGACCCTGGGAGTACCTTGATTACTGAACCCAGCCAAAGGGGGATCAGGGAGATGCATTGTCCAATTTTGGTCTCACCCCCAGCCTTGTAATGGCAACCCCCCATGTACAGCTGACACACAGGACAAGGGTGAATGCTTTGGAATTTGGACTCATCAAACTTGGATCTGATCCAATTCATGAAAATGAATGGCTAGGCTCCCACTGGATTCCATGGGGATTAGGACTGGGTCCCTGGTTAGCAAAGCATTTGCACCCTCATTCATCGGTCTACATGGCCCTGTGCTAAAAACAGGGGAGCTAGAGATTCCCTGTGTCTGATCAAGTAGAAAGCACTGACCTGGAGTTCCTTCCCCAGTGAAATTCAGCACCCAGAGTAAAATAGCTTCCTTTTTGCCATTCAACACATGGCGGTCATTAACTATAAACCAGAATAACAGCAGCATCCATCTGACATTAACCAGCTCCTCAGACTATTATTGCCTGTGTGCCGCACTGCTAGGTACAGCTCACACACACTATAACATCCCCAGCAGACGCTCCTCCTGACACCACACACCGCCATACAGACGCTGCACCAGCTCCGCCCTCTCTCACTTCTCCTACACATCAGCATCATCCTTGGTCACTTCAAGCACCGTCGCTCTTGTCACTGAGTCCAGTCCCTGGGCTGAAAGGGTGAGCCCATGGTCAGTCTGGCAAAGGGGTTTAATGGGTCTAACTCTGGTCCAGTTGCTTCACGGCTCAGCCTGCTGTATGGACTCCCCAGCCCCACTCTCCCCACGGCGGGCGGGTGGACGATTGCTGGAGAGAGCCGTCCCACAAGCAGCACACTGGTTCGTTTCTGCAAAGCTGCTCTTCAGAGCTTTAGGGAGGAGATTCTTGCTGCCTTTCAACCAGCAACGGGCATTCTGGAAGCAGGACATGATGGCTTCCGTTTGGCCCCTGGTGCCCACAAGGACATGCCACTGGGCACAGCTCTGAAGGTCCCTGGTGTGTAAGAGGAAAGGGATCACACAGAGATGGAAAAAACTATTGGCTCCTTCAGGGTTGGTGGTTGGTTCAAAGGAAGGCTCATGCTCATGTGCCTGGAAAGGCACTGCCCCGCCCAACCAGATGCCAACAGCCTGCTGATGGCCAGGTTCCCTCTCCATGCTCCACCCCATGTTGTCTGGGAGGTTCATGATCAAACAGGAGTGAGCCTCTTCCAGTCTCCTCAAATCTTTGTCTCAGGGCCACATGGACTAAGCACCGGGAAAGAATCTCGTATCCTTGCCAGCTCCATGGCACAAAGTTGTCCAAAGACCTTGCTGTACCACTCAGGAGACCGGCCCCTGGAGAAACAACAGCAGAGAGGAAGTCATTGTCAAATGCTGGAGAATAACATGGCTTGTCATGTACAGCAGGGCCCATTTCGGCTAAAAGGGACTATCAACATACCTGCTCTGGGGCAGAGTGAGCAAGCACCAGCTGGCATGATAGGGAATATTCCCTTCTCCATTCTTCCACACTGCATATGCCATGCAATGCATGGGCATGATTATAAGGCAAGACTGAACACTGCATTGGCTCCCTTTCCTAGCTAAGGCTGCTACACCCTAGTCGAGTTTGCTGCAGAAAATTAAGGGATAATGCAGCTCTTATGACCTAGGCAGGGCCTTGTTTTTCCCAGATACATGGTACAATTAGCACTCCCAACAGAGACACACGAGCTCCTAACATTGCAGCCTGCCAGTGTGTCTCATCCCGACCTGGAGGGACTCCCAGCAGTGTTGCTATACTATGCCAGAGGAGCCAGTGTAAACAGCAGCCCCTAAGGAATTGGACTGGGATCACCAGCGTGTTACACACAGGCATCTGGACAGCCATCTGATGGGAATGACTGTGGGTCAATAATGATCTTGGACAGACTGGAAGCTGTGACCCAGCAGTAACTTGTCTGGCCAGCTCCCTGAGGACCTGCTGGGGTAAGCCAAATTGCTAGAGGATACCCCAGTAACCTTTGAGGTCCTACATAACTCTGACCCCTCCTACTTTCCATCCTTCTGATCACTTTGGCGGTGCAGGCATGGCCTCAAGGCCCCATTTCTCTCACCACCATCTCTGTGCCTTCTACTATGCCTCCCCCTTCTGAGCTGGGTCACAAGGCTTCTCTCTCACCAGCCACATTCCTTTAGAAGAGGCTGAGAAGCCACACAATCTTCCTGTCTATTTTCTACATAAACTACAGTAGTATCCGAGTGGATTTTATCCAGGTGAGCTAGGGAAGCACCATCCCCAATTTACAGATGAGGCACAAGGTAATTAAGGTCACACATGAAGGCTGTGTCTGATCTGCGAATGGATGTAGATCTCCTGGGTCCTAGTCCCTATCCATAGACCATCCTTCTTACCCTAGGCTGTGATCCTTCTCCAGCCTCCACCACTCCCACCCTTGTGTGTTGCTGCACCATGTTGAAATTAGATCGTAATTTCCTTGGGGCAGGGATCATCTTTCTGTTCTGTGTTTGTATAGTGCCTAGCACAATGGGTCCCGGCCCATGATTCCTTGGTGTTACCGCAGCACAACTAATAATAATTTATCTGCATGTGAGCCATCTAGCGTGCTTGTGGGGGGGGGGGGGGGGCGTTAAATAATAAACGATAATTGATGGAGGGGTAGGGAGTGCTAGCAATGATTGTATGTATACGGTACTGTGCGGAAACTAATTACACCTCCCAGCCCCCCTGCAAGTAAGTGAGTATGCTTCCCATTGTGCAGAACAGAGAGGTCACAGTGAGTCACTGTTGGAGCCAGCATTGGTACCCACAGCTTCCTCACTCCCACTCTGTGCTCAGATCACACCTCACACTGAACCAGCATTTGGCGAGAAACAGATTAACAGGCCTTTACCTGAGATCAGCTCTGCAGACGTGGGTCACTTTGGTCCGACCCATCCCGCACGGTTCAATCAGATACTGAGATGTTAACACCATGGCCCTGACCCCTCCTTCCACCTGCAGCTTTTCGTGTTCCAGTGACATGGAGACCAGCAGGTAAGCCCCTCGCGGTAGGTCCGTGCGCCATTTCCTGTAGGAGGGAACAAGCAAAGCTAGGGTGACCATATTTCCCAAAGGGAAAACAGGACACCGCGCGGGGCAGGCCCAAGCCCCCCTCCTCACGCAGGGCTGACGTTGCTGCTCACACAAGCCCTGCCTGCTCCCCCACACGAGGCTGGTGTCACTGCTCACTCGAGCCCTGCCTGCCCCCCTCCCCAGCCCTGCTTCCCCCTTGCAGGGGGCTGGCGTCACCCACTTTTTTGACAAAAGTGAGCATTTGTTGGCAAGAGCAAACAGGACAAATGCCCACTTTTGCCAAAAAAGTCAGGATGGCCGGGACAGGGCTTAAGAAAGGGAGTGTCCCAGCCAAAATTGGACATAAGGCCATCCCAAGCAAAGCCCATCATCAGAACTTCCGGACCAGGCCCAGCAAGGAAGCGGCATCCAGTCAAACACACAGCAACAAGCTCCGGACAACCTCTGGGTTTCACCTGTCCCCTTCTAATGGGCAGTGCCATGGGAACCCAGCAGAGCTGAGAGCAGGAGGTTGTACAGCCACACTGGAAAGCTTGGCTGAACCAACCCCATTCTAGTCACTGAGGCTTGAGTTTGCTACAGGCCAGGAGTGTCTAAGCTTTGCCCACAGCACTCTGCTGAGAGCAGAAGGGCTGCACCTGAGAGAAAACAGAGCAGGATGCTGCAGCCACCCTCACCTTTAACACAGAGGTGCAGCCCACAGAGAATACGCTTCCCAGAAGGAAACGTGCCTCCTTGATCTGTGTCTGTCTAAGGCATTTTCAGGCTGCCCAACCCCCGAGTGCAGTATGTTGTCTCTAATGGAGAGGGAGCATTCCCAGACAGGACCTGGAATCTCCACACGCCTCAGGGCAGCCGCATCTCAGACCTCCGGGGACCTCCTTTGGTCTGTAGTCTGCTTGGGTAAATTGGGGATGGGTACGTTGACCACCCCCTGATATAAAGGCACAGGACATTCCACACCAGGACCAATAGCTCCCTGCATAGGTAGGGGAGTTGGAGAGATTGCACCTTGCCTCCATGCTGGTCCAGATTCCCTCACCCACAAGTGCTTCTTCTTCCCACCTCACCTGAGAACGATGAAGTCCCTGCGGGGGTGGGGCGCCATGCTGTCCGTGACATAGTGATAAACCTCCATGTTCTCGTCCAGGGCCTGTATCACTTCGCCTTGCAGCAGGTCCTCATCCCAGAGGTGACGCTCCCGAAGTACCCTCTGCAGCACCGTGTAGGGAGGGGCCTCCATCTCTGTGGAGACTTTCCACAAGCGCAGTGGATGTCCGTCACCAACCTGTGGAAGCCCGGAGCGGAGGAAGTCAGTCAGGCTTTCAAGCCAAGAAACCTAAGGGCAACAAGTGGCCCCTTGAGGCCTCCCTGCCATGGGGGCAGGGGAACTGCCTTACATGGGCTGGTGAGTATGTGCAGCCTGCCCCCTACTGGCTCACGGGTGAGCGGCCTCTATGTCTGAACCAGCTCATCTGCACTGAATATAAAGGGGATTCTTTATTGGGCCTGCTGGCACAGAGTACCCCGTGCTTGTCTCTGGTTATCCAGCTCCCGGCTTCTGCTAGTTAGTGTCATCACACTGGTGGTCTAGAATGGGACTGCTGAATACACTACCTAGCCAAAGGGTATGAGGTCTAGTTGACGGACCAGTTTAGCTGGCAGCCATGCTATGTGTATCTGTGACGCATGAAGAAATCTACCAGGATGCAGGCCACTGATTAGTCTGTTCCTGAATATCTCCATATACTCCAAATACACCGGCATGTGCAAACCCTTCCCAGGGTGGACGTTACCTTTTTGCACGAGAGCTCTGTGTTCTGGGGCCCTGCGGTGCTGAGCCACCCTTTGAACTTCTCTGAGGACTCTTTGAGCAGATTCTGCACGTTATCTTCCAAATAAGCCTGGAAATCCTTGCCCTCCCCTTGCAAGCTGTGGCTCATCAGCTCAGCCAGCGAGAGCGGGTGGGCGTCTGCTGCCACGTAGGAGTTGCCCAGCTGAAGCATCATGTCGTGGGGTATCTAGAAACCAAACACGTGGGACTTAGGAGTTTAAAAACCCAAGAGTGGTCGCTAGGAATTGCTCGCCCACTCTGTCTCCTGAAATCACTGTGTAATAAACCCTGAGCTCACCTCTCTGACCCAGACGGACTCTGGGATGCCAATACCAATAGCCCAAACAATGCTGCACACCAACCAGCAGGACAGATTGGGTCCAGTGACGTCAGGGCTCATTGGGTGTTTTCACACCTCCCCCACCTATCAGCTGATGTCCAAATGTTAGATGGGAGCAGTCACATTAGGGAGGGTAAAAAAGATATTTCTACAAGGGAGATAAGCCTCTCTGCTTCAGGGACACAAGCCACTAACTTTGGGAGTTAGACAGAAACATCCCCTATGGGCAGGTTATTCCGTAACTGCCCACTGGGGGCTTCTTGCACGTTTCTCTGGAGCATCTGGTACTGGGCACTGTTGGCGAAAGGAAACTGGACCAGATGGAGTTTTGGGCCAATCCAGTGCAATTACTAGATCCCTGGAACACTGAGGAAATCCCACCTGGCCAGTGGGTAAATGAGGATGATACAGCGCAGCCATCCTGTCTGGGTCTGTGCCCTGTGGTAAGTGCTCTGCACTGCCACTCGAGACACACCTGGGATTGGTTAGCAGGGCTGGCCTATTGCTCCCCAAGCTGGGAGTGCTGCGTAGCAGTACAGTGCGTGCTTGGGAGCATGTAGGGAAGGAGAGTCCCGCTGGACTAACTGGAGAAATGGCCTGAAGTAAACAGAATGAAATTCAATAAGGACAAATGCAAAGTACTCCACTTAGGAAGGAATAACTAGTTGCACATATAAAATGGGAAATGACTGCCTAGGAAGGAGTACAGCGGAAAGGGATCTGCGGGTCATAGTGGATCACAAGCTAAATATGAATCAACAGTGTAACACTTGCAAAAAAAGGCAAACATCATTCTGGGATGTATTAGCGGAAGTGTTATAAGCAAGACACGAAAATTAATTCTTCTGCTCTACTCCATGCTGATAAGGCCTCAGCTGGAGTATTGTGTCCAGTTCTGGGCACCACATTTCAGGAAGGATGTGGACAAATTGGAGAAAGACCAAAGGAGAGCAACAAAAATGATGAAAGGTCTAGAAAACATGACCTCTGAAGGAAGATTGAAAAAATTGGGATGTTTAGTCTGGAGAAGAGAAGACTGAGAGGGGACAGGATAACACTTTTCAAGTACATAAAAGGTAGTTATAAGGAGGAGGGTGAAATATTGTTCTTGTTAAGCCCTGAGGATAGGACAAGAAGCAATGGGCTTAAATTGCAGCAAGGGCGGTTTAGGTTGGACATTAGGAAAAACTTCCTAACTGTCAGTGTGGTTAAGCACTGGAATAAATTGCCTAGGGAGGTTGAGGAATCTCCGTCATTGGAGGTTTTTAAGAACAGATTAGACAATCCCCTGTTGGGATGGTTTAGTTATACTTAGTCCTGCCATGAGTGCAGGGGACTGGACTAGATGACCTACTGAGGTCCCTTCCAGTTCTACACTTCTCTGATTCTATGGCACTTCACAGAGTTTTCCTAGGGCAGTCAGTGAATAACAAAGGAGAATCTTGGCCTTTCCCAGGAACCATGACAAGGCGCCGATGGGTGTCGGGGAGGAGTACATTGGGATGAAGGCAGACTCCGCTGTGAGAGTTGAATTCCCTCAGAGCAGCATTCTACACAGACTGGCACCGTTTCTGTCAGATTGCTCTCCTGCTGTAAGCCAGTCCCCAAAGCACACAGGGGAAATGCACAGGCACCTGCTACTTCTACACATCTCCCAGAGCCTTTCCACAATCGTTTGACTTGCCGAGAGAAGAAGGGTTTCATCGTTACATGATCACAGGCGAGACAGAGCCTGCTGCTGGCTAGCTTCTGTACGGCAATGGCAGAAGGATGGTTTAATGCCCAGGACTCGGACTTACCAACCCAGCCATGGACCTGCCATGTGACTTGGGGCACTTCATCTACCGTGTGCCTCACCTGTACCGGGGGCAAGGCAGCACTGCCCTACCGAGCAGTGGCGCTGTGAGAACAAAATCCAGGGGTGCTCAGATTGTACAGCGAGGAGGGGCCAGGTAAGTACCTAGACAAAGCAGCATCGCTCACCTGGAGCTGCAGCTACCTACCTGGAACAGCTTCTTACAGTCTGTGATCATATGGGAGAGCCCCTGGGTGGCAGCCATGTTTTCATTCAGGTCCTTCTGGTCAGGCTTTCCCACGGTGCCTCTCTTCTGAATCATCCTGCCCAAGAAAATGCTGACTAGTGAGACCCAGCAGAGGGAGTGACTGGCCGCAAGAGAGCAGGGAGTAAGGGCTCAGCTGGAGGTACTCCATGCATTCTTGCAACAGGGAGGGATACTGGCAGGGGAGGAATCACTGTATTGTAGTAATTGAAAAGATGGAGCCCTAAGGAGAGTCCTGCTGACACCCTGTGGTGAAACAGCAGTACTGCAGCTTCCTGATCCTATCAGTTTTCAGCAGAGCTGGGCTGGGTGTAGACTCCATCCCCTCCTGCCCTCACATTGGGAACTTCACTATGTCCCTCACTGGGGCTGTACTGTCACCATGGCGATTACTCTGTCACTGCTGTGCTCAGCCCAGGAGGAAGATTAGGCTGTAAGCTCCTTGTGGCCCAGGCCTTATGTCACTCGTCCGCTGTGCCCATGGAGGGGTCCCTGACACTGCAGCAGCCCCTGTGCCATGGCTCTCAGAGACTCCTGCAGCACTGGGCTGAGAGTTAGGACCTTAGCTGGATGCTCCTTCCCCTAGCATGCCCTCTAGGAGTCCCTCGCAGCCCCTGATGGAGAGCACGGGCAGAGGGAACCCGTTGGGAATGGAAGCCCTTTTCCCCCTTCGTTTGACCCAGCCTCGGTGTAGGTGGCACAGCGAGTGCAGGCCAGCCAGGGTACCACCAGGCCGTGTCTCCAATAAGGAAGACCGAGAGAGGGATCGTGGAGGGGAGCGCTGGGACTCTGAAAGCCTGAATTGGCTGTGCATTACCTGGGTGAGGTGCTCTCCTTCTTGGACACGTTGAGGTGGAAAATGGATGGGGCCAGACACACCGCCAGGTTCCCAGATGTCATCTGGTTCTCCTCAGCTGAGGCAATGTCACTCAGGAAGTACAACAATGTCTGCAGCACTTCCCGGTTCTCATCTGGCATCAGGATGATGGCTGCCTGGACAGCTTGCAGCCTCTGCTCTTTAGGGACAACTGAAGGCAAAGCGAAGAAGCCTGTGGTCAGCCAGGCTCAGGGACCCTACACCTAAGGGGCTCCTCTAGACTTGGGCTGATTGGACCAAGGGGCAGCTAGGTGGGGCCCCAGAAAATAAGGGTACTTGCTCGCCTCATACTGAAGCTGCTGTCCAGTCAAAGGGCCCCAAGCCACCTTACTGCCGGCCTCTCATTGTGTGGAGCTGGTCACAGCAATATTTGTTCATAGGCCATTTCACAGCAAAAATCTCCCCTGGTAACATTTCTCCCCTAGCAGCATGTTCACAGGGCCTGGGACTGAGTCTCTAATTCCACAGCCCACGTATTCCTCTGGGGGCAGCACTGGGTCACAACTAAGAGCTGTGCAACTGCATGCCAACAACCACCTCAATGGTGCCAAGTAGTGGGGACTGAGGAAAGGGCCCAGCCAAACCTCTCATCTAGGCCCCATGCTCTGAAGCTAGGGTGACCAGATGTCCCGATTTTATAGGGACAGTCCTGATGTTTGGGGCTTTTTCCTATATAGGCTCCTATTACCCCCCACCCGTCCCGATTTTTCACATTTCCTGTCTGGTCACTCTATCTGAAGCACCGCTCACTGCTCCGGCGCTGCTCCCTGGTTAGAAGCCTATGTTGGACCAGTCAGTTTTATTCCACCACTGCTGGCAGAACATTAGCAATGGGGTCAGGCTATAGCAGTGGGAAGTCCCCTCAGGAAGCAGAGGTGGAATAAGGCGAATCCAACAAATCAGCCCCCCTATCCCATAGACACCCTCTCTCCTCTCCGCTTCCCCATCTCTGCGGCAGACTCCTCTTCCCAACTCCCATGGGTGCTCCTAAGTCCTTGATTTTCCTCCCAAGCCAGGCAGCCCAGCCCAGCGGCCACTGCACCACCTCCTGCTGCTTTGATCCAACTCCCTACTCAGCCTGGACCCACTCCCAGCCCTGAGGACCTGCCTAGCTCTGCCCCGCTGGGAGACCTCTCCCAGGGAGCCCGCTGGTTGCACTTACACTGATAGATCTGCAGGAAGGTGTCAGTGAGCTTGCTGGTAAAGATGGGCTCTGGCAGGTCGCGGAAATACTGCTTCAGCAGGTCAGCCACGTCGTAGGCCGACTGCCCTTCATAGTTCACGTTGTCGGGGGAGGCTTCGTTCATGTGTCTCAGCACCTGGATCCGAGACTTCACCCCCGACTTCCGGAAAATGCCAATCTGTCCAGGAGAAGCGCAGAGTCCAGCACAGTCGGCCAAGGCAGCCCTGAGCTCCAGGCAGAGTAACCAGCTCTGTCTCAGGCAGGTGCTGACAGCCCTCAGCTCAGCCTCTGCTACCCAGTGAGAAGCCAGGACAACCAGCTGGCCAGGGAGTCTCTGTGGTGCCCATCAGGAGACACCTTCCCAACACGTCTGGGTTCCCCCATCCCGGGAAGGGGACCCTGGGCAAGGGAAGGTCGAGGAGGCAACAGTGCCTGAGAGGAAGGGTCTCAAGTCACTGACTAAGTGAAAGGTTGTGGGCTCCGCTCCCCACGCGACAGCAAGACCATTGTTGCCCTTCCTGAGATGCTCGCTGCTGTGTGCGGGCTGGGCCAGGGCACCCAGGTGAGGCGTCTGGTTTGGCAGGCAGAGACTGGGGTGAATACAGGAACAAGCCTCAGTTTACTGCAGTGCCCCAAAGCTCATTGCCACCTTGCTGGCTTTTCGACCAGCCAACCCACCTTCAAGCTTCCCCTCAGCGACAGGTCCATACCCCTGGTAGGCTGTTCTGGTAGACCAGGCAGGGGTACCAGCAGGGGCTGACAGTGGCTCCTTAAATAAAGTGCCTTCTTCCTGCCCCATTGAGAGGGCTGCAGGGCTGGGGAGCTACACTGGAGCCCAGGGCGGGGCTGTGGGCAAAGGCAATGAAGCTGTACATAGTCCTAACGCTGCAGTACGCTCCTATGGCAAGCAACTCTGTATCTCCCCCTCAAGGCAATCTGAATGCATAGGGGTTAAGGAGCAGCACCCTATGGAGTTAAAAGTCAGTGGGGCCAAAGCGAGGGGTTGCCTCCATCGGTCATGCACCCTGACAGAGAGACAGAGATCCCCGGAGAGTGAGCACCCTGATCACCATGGCTGCATCTACTGCAGGGCTCCGGCTGACACAAGGTTAAATGAGGGGCGGTTGAGCTGTGGGCAAGTGAATGGGAGTTCAGGGTTGTACTGCAGAGGGCTGGTCCTCACCTGGTCCAGGCACTGGCTGCGGATGTGGCGCATGGCCTGCTGGATGCTCTGCGGCAGAGGCTGCCCTGTCCTCTGCACGTTAATGATTGGCGGGACCCCAAAGACCATTTTGTCCCTGTAGTCGGGGGCTTTGCTCCTCTTCATGAACTTGGGGACAGTCCTGTGAGATGGGGACAGGGGGCAGACAGGCCAGTCAGAACAGCCACCATTTGCCCTGGGCAGAAGCTCATAGCAGCAAGCAGGAGGTGAGGTGGGGACACATATGCGCACACACAAATGCACGCATGTACACCTCATATGCATGCATGCACGCCCCCCTGCACACATGCCATGTGCACACCCACACACCCCCATGTGCATGCACTCACATGCTTACATACCATATGCATGGATGCACACATGCAACATATGCATACATGTACACATGGTGTGCGCACCCCCCCCCCATATGCATACATGCACACCCACGTGCTCACATACAAACAACTCTACCTTGTATTGATACTCTCGGGTACAAAAGAACCCCCCCCCCCCAATAGTCTCTTGTGTTTCTACAGCACCTTCCATCCCAAAGTGCTTCACAAACAATCCATTCAGCACCGCTGAAATGCAGTCACTTCTGGGGTGGAGGGCAGCAGCCAGGGGAACTGCCTACAGCAAACTCCTACAGGGAGCCCAAGGCAATGTTTCATGTGCATGCAGAGCAAAGATGGCTTCCCGCGCCATCCCCCGACACACACACACACACACACACCCCTCACTATCTGCCACAGGAGGATGAAAGGTTGAGTCAACCCTGCTGGGATCTGAAGCTCTGGTTTCAGGGAGCTCATGCTTGGCCCTACTCAATCATGCCCTGCAGCTTCCCTTCCCTGCCCCCACTTCTCCCACGCTCACCAGGCCCAGGTCTGCTTGTGAGGCACAGAGTGCTTCTCCATGATGGCGGTGAGGCGAAGCAGAGAGCACTTCTGCAGCAGGTTGAGCTGAGCGGAGGACTGGCGGTTGATCTCCAAGGAGGCAGAGTTCAAGCTGGGACGATGGGAGTTCTGGAAACTGTGCCAGCGTAGCTTCCTACAGGGGACAGCAGGGCGAGGGAGCAAAAGGTCACACTGGCAGCCGTGTCGCTTCGCCAGGGGAGGAGGACGCCTGCTTCCCGCACTGCCCAGTGCTCCTGGGAGCTGAGCAGGGGTCCAGCAGAGGCACTGAGCCAGCAGGGGTAGCACTCTCCTGCCACCTCCTCCAGCAGGGACTAGAATATGAACTACCTCAGGCCGTGGGAGGGATGGGCCCATTACAGTGTTCAAAGCAGCCCTCCCGTGCAATTCGAACACAGCTGGGGCATTTCCATTGAGAACCCCAGTGCTGTGGTTATTGGTCTACTAAGCCTGGGGATTTACAGACCTGCTGTCCTGGGGAGCAACGGGGGCACTGGGTGGAGGGCAGTGGCATTTTCTTTTGCTTCCCAGAGCTACACCTTCCGCCCGGTGAAGTACACAACACTGGCAGTAAAAAAGAACCCCGCTATCTACCCAACCTACCCCAGCAAAGTCACCACGCTCTAGGGCCACCACCCAGCTCATCAGTCACAAGAGATCCTGATTTCCACAAGTCTGTAATGGCCTCATGGAAGGGCCTAGACTCCTATCTAGCCATCCCGCCAGGTATTTACATCACAGCCAGTCCCAGGGTATCAGTGTTTGGGAGAGAGACGCAAGCCTGCAGGTCTTTCACAGAACCCCACATGTGCTTTGGGTGGGATGCTGTGTTGTGACAGTGGGAAGCAACATCACAATTTGATCCTGTGTCATCCCAGAGCACTGTGAAATCAGAGTGACACAAACACCCTGAGCCAATGCTTTCTTTCGGCAGAACGAAGGCAATCGAACCCCCTGACTGACTCGGTGTAGGGAGCTTGATGATGAGCTCTGACCCTGCTGAACTTTCCCAAGTCCATGTTGTTCTGAAAGGCCCCTGGACATCCACCAATGCACTGGGGTAAATCTCCAAGTGGAGGGGGTGTGACTTTCCCTGCTGACTTGAATGGATCTAAATCCCCACACATCAACCACCTACCAGCAGAGGAGTTACCCGCCACTGTCTAAACATGTAGGCGGCAGTTAACTTAGGGCAACCGGGAAGCTGAGCAGATGCCAGAGCTTTTCAGAGGGATCTTCATACCAGACAAACTACCCCACTCGAGCATGTTTAACAGCAAATCCATGGACAGTAACTGCCTGGTTTCATAACTAATAATTTTAAGTCAAAGTGGCAAAGCACTTCCGGGGTGTGTGTGGAACTGGGTCTGTGTGACACAACTGAAATATGCCCATATTAAGGTTCCCTTCAAACTGGCAGCAGCAAAGGGTAGATGAGCATCCTGGTCCTTCTGAATGCTCTTGGTGCTTGCTTCAGGCCACTGGAGGGCACCAGAGACTCAAGCTGTGTTCACCGGCTGCCCTTAGGCACCCAAACTAAGTCTCACACAGTGCAGGGGGTCCTGGAGCAACTGATTCTGAACAGGGTCTTCATTCGTTCCAGGCTGGCTCAGTCCCAGTGAAAACAATAGCATACGCAGATGGCACAGTCACCGTGTCTGTCACCTACACCAACGCCAGCCTGCCTGCCTCAGGGACCAATATCACAGTGACATTCCCTCCTCTCCCGAGTGCTAGTGGCCCAGCGGCAGGGCCATCCCCAGAGATTGTGGTGCCCTATGCAGCCCCCCAGCAGGGGGGGGAGCCTGGCCCCAGGCCTCCGAGGGGGGATGCGTCCCAGGCCTTTGGGAAGCAGGAGCAGCCAGTGCAGGAAGGCAGCAGGGGTTAGGCCCGCCCGCCCCGACCCCAGCCTGTTTCACTCTGCTTCCCCGGCTTCCAGGCTTGGGGGGAGAGGAGAACTGTCCCCCAGCACTCACAGGCGGCGCGGCTGTGAGCTGGCGGACTGGAACGGACTGGGGCCGGGTCGCTCCACTTCCCGCCGCCCAGTGAGTGCAGGGCGGGCCCGACCCCTGCTGCAGTCCCCCAGGACGCATAGCTCAGGGGACAGGGTTTGGGGGAGAAGCGGCGGAGTGTGGGCAGGGCTGGGGCAGGGGCTGAGGGGAAGGGGAAGAGGCAGCTTTCCTGGGCCCCGCTGTGCGCAGCCCAAGAGGGGCCAGCTCAGCCGTCCGGGGGATCGGGCTGGCCGCTGTAGCTGGATGCAGCATGCAGCTGCGTAGAGCACCAGGAAATTTGGGGCAGTTTGGTGCCCCAAATTTCCTGGTGCCCTATGCAGCTGTGTAGTTTGCGTATGGGTAGGGATGGCCCTGCCCAGCGGAGCTGTGCAATAAGCAAATGCCAGGGTTTATCCAGGAGATGATGTTAGATCTAGGGCCAAAGGGTGTCCCAGAAGAAGTAGAGCCACTCACACTGTTCTCTAGTGGCCTCTCATGATTGATCTACATACAAGCAACACTGAGGCTTTGGACGGGGGGAGACTGGAATGCAAACCGCCAGCAGAGGCCTGCAAGCACCCTTCCAAAGGAAAAGCCTGGTGGCGCACTAGGGGCCAGCTGGTTGTGCCTGTGGAAAGTCAGCCCCAAGACTAAGCTCTCCACCTGCCACGCACCTGCTATTAAAGGGACGCTGAGCTGCCAGGGACAGGGGTGCCTGAGGGGAGTCGTGCCTAGACCTTAGCTCAGCGACGTGTCCAACCCACTTACCTGCAAGGTCTGGTGAGGGACGCTCCCACACCTGAATCCCTGCGCTCTCTCATCTCGATCTCCTCCGCCTCATTCAAGGAGTTGCCCGTGCTGTCGAAGTCGCTGGCAGAGGTGCCCACGTCGGACATGGACTGCTCTTCGAAGTTCAGGTTGGAGGGGAAGGTGGGCTCCCCTCCTGAGTCCGTCTCCTCCTCCCCTTCCCCCTCTCCCTCCTCATCCAGGTCGGGGCTGAGTGCCTTAGACCAGAGCTCCACCTTCCGCTGCAGCCCCCAGACGTCCTGCAAGATGTCATCGAGGTTTTTGTAGCTCACCTCCCCATCCATGCTGAAGAAATCTTCGCTGCTGCCAAACTCGGGCACGTTGTCGTACACGCTCGCCCGGCTGCCCACAGAGCTGCAGGAGCCCCGCCTCTGCCGGCACGCAAAGCCCCGTGGCGAGGAGTCGTCCATGCTGCTGCTGCTGCCACCCACTCCACACCCCAAAAGTCCCACCGCTTTGTTCCCAGCTTTCCAGTGGGCCAAAGGGCTGCCATCGAGAGGACACAAGCTTTCGATGGAGAGAGATTTGGGGAAAGTCCCCGGCTTGTGGTCCCCAGGGAGGTGGATCAGGCAGTCGCCCTTGTACACGTGCCGCTGGTGCAGTTCTCCAGCAGCCCAGCTGGGGCTATTTTTCAGGCCCGTTTCATAGTCCTCCAGATAGACCGCACCGCGTCTCAGTTCAGAGCCCGGCTTCCTCTCGCCCGAGTTTGACATGCGATTAGTCCTATATCCCACTGAGAGAAAGTGTTTGTTGCCATGGAAAGAGGAGGACATTCCTCTTTTGGGGGAGGTGGTCGTGGCAGCAGTAAGGTCCCCATTACTCTTCGCAGAGTCCCACCCTGGTTTGGTCACTGTCCCGCCACTAGCGGCATCCTTTGCTTTGGAGTCAGATTTCTCTTTGTCCTTCCTTCGGAAAGACTCGATCCTTTTTAGGAAGCTGCGGGACCTCCGCTTCTTGGACTTGTCCTTAGAACTCCCACTCTGGTTTGGGGATTGGTTTGTCACGGAGTGGTCACTCAAGCTCTGGCTGGATTTGGTGATGTTTGGAGAGTCCTGGCTCGGTGACACGTCAGGCGGGATGACCACAATGCCAACTGTGCCGCCAGTGCTGCCTGTGCTGGTATTGCTGTGGAGCGAAGTGGCTTCCAGATTGGCACTAGGGTCTGTAAGGATGCTCTCACGGCTGGATGTCTGCCGCATGGTGGAGTTCAGCACCTCTGGACTGTGGGAGAGAAAGTCGACAGAGCCAATTCTGGACCACCTTTTGCTGTCCCTCTGGAAGGCCCATCGGTCGCTGATGGCACAAAGATCTTCTTCCTCTGAGTCTTCATTCTAAACCAAGAATAGGGATCACAGAGTAAGACACAATCAGCTGGGTCATCCAGTCTGACCACCCTCTCCCTGAGTTTTGCATGGCTACTCACACCCACCAACCACAGCTAGGGTAGGAGAATTTACAGTTGCATAACCACATCTTCTCTTGATGGGGTCATGTGCTACGTACAATACACTTTAAGAGACCCAACAAGCACACCCCACCTTCTATGAAAAGCAATTGCATAGGAGAGAGATAAAAGATCCATTAAGTCTCAGTCTGTCCATTCTCTGGGGGCTAGCGCAGGGTTGTTCTCTACAGTATGTTCCTGAGGGCTCTGTCCATGCTAGTTCTAAATGTTTCATATGGTGGATCCAACCAGTTCACAGGGTTACGAAGCAGGGGGAAAACACCATCCCATGCAAACAGACTCCAGAATTTGTAATAGTGTCCTGACGCTCTGCCTGTCTCTCTCCTGCCAGGACAGTGGCGCACTGGAGAAGCAGCTCACAGAAGCACACTGTACTGTTGTCCATTAGAAAGCACTGTCACTGCCACGCAGCCAATCCCAGAGCCTTTACACTTAGAACAGAGGGTTCCTTGCCACACAATGGAAGGAGTCCTACAAAGAACAGACTGCTCCACTGTAACTGGATCAAAGCGGGAGGGGACAGACGGAAGCTATTGCTTTCTAGATACACTTGCTGGTATGAAAAGGGTTTCTGGGGTCTCAGGTCAGGTGCTGGGACAGAATGGCTCATGGCCTTGCCGAGCCAACATACGAATCAGAGATCAGGTGAAGCTTGTCTTCTGGTGTCCCCAGGAGTTGTTACAGAATCTAAGCTTTCACTTCAAACATTTAAACCTCTGTTAGACCTGCAAATTATAAAAAAAAAAAAAAAATCCTGATGTGAATGGATGCAGCTGGGCTGACTTACTGTAGCTGAATTAAAGGGCCCTTTGCTATAGACCGAGGGGGGGGGGGTGGGGGAACCCAGCAAAATTGTGAACTTCCCCACACTCATCTAAATAGGGTGTTAACTCTGAGACCCAATGATGGCAGCTTAAATATTAATCATTGTCAACCATTTCACTGCTGATCCTTTTATCAGAAACATCCCACTACTATGAGGCTAAAGGTAGGGGCTGGATGGAGGGCTGGTTTTCAATACAGTAGCACCTCCCTAAATACAAACAAAGGGGAATTTGGAGCAAGATGCGCACATAAATAGCAGCTTCCATTCCTTTAATACCAACTGTAGTACATCACACGCACGAGATCCATTATTTATCATTTATTGTGGGAAATTCAGAGGCCACGAAGTTTCCTGCTAACAGGACCAGAAGACTTTATTGTTCCCTATCTAAAACCAGGATATTCAACTTCCTGTTATGGATTCTAGGTAGTGTTGTCCAACACAGAGGTTCTCTAACTGGGGTGCACACCCCCTGGAGGAGGCAGAATGTACTCTGGGGGGGGGCATGAGAAGTCACTCTGCCTTCAGAGCTGGGCGGCTACGGACTGGGCAGCCAGTTCTGAAGATAGCGCCGCCGCCAGCAGCAGTGGAGAAGTAACGATGGCAATGCCATGCCATGCCACCCTTACTTCTGCGCTGCTATTGTCAGCGGTACTGCCTTCGGAGCTGGGCAGCCATATATGTACTTGTGTGGCAGGAGCAGCAGGGAGAGGGGTCACAAACTACTACAGACACAAAGAAGGGAGGCGCGATCAAATAAGTTTGAGATCCACTGGTCCAAGAAGCATTTCCTGTAGTACGGAGCACTATCATTAGAACCACCACCAGAAAGCACTCAAAACGTCATGTGCATATATCCCCACACTGTAGCGGACAAGCACATAACGTACGCTACAGTAGGAAAATTAAAGCAATTTATTGTAAGACCTGGTCCAAAAATAGGGGGAAAATGGGCCAAAATATTTTAACTGTTTCCTATCAAAAGTCAAGATTTACAAAAATATTTATCAAAACTGTGAACAGTTCTAGTTGAGTGGTAACAATAGCTCCCCAGCAACCACGATGCTTTAGTGGTGAGGTGGGGTATGTTCGGAGTTAACAGTAGCAATGCCTTCTGAAGAGGGAATGCAAGGGCAATTAGCTACCAAAACCTGTACTGGGATTAGAATTTTGGAGACAGCTGTGACATTTCTCCCAGCCCACATACTGATTTCTTGATCTGGTCAGTCACGCAACATTTTTACTAATTCCCATTAGATTTATCCCCAATCTCCCTCTATCTATGGCATTTCTATTTTTAATGCCGCTACCTCACTGCCTCTGCACTCAGTGAAGCTAGCGCAAACAGCTTGAAGCTATCCACTCGGCCCTGGCCCCCTTTCCACCTTCATTTTCTTTCTCTTGTTTGTGTTCTGCAGAACCAGAGATCCGGACACTGGAACAATGTTCCAAAACCATGACCCCTTCCTGCAGGACAGGTGAGGACCTTTGGCACTAAGGTGCGGAGCCTGCAGCTGCCACAGAGTGCAGGTGGGAATGGAAAATATGAAACCACAATAAACGACGTTTTAAGAGAAGCATTTTATTGTCTGAGACACATGGGTAAGTTTTATCCTCCCCGAGGGAAAACTCCCCTCTGGGGTTATGTTTCCTCACTGATCCATTCTGCCAGACATTTGCTCAAGGAAATCCCCTTCTAGTTCATGTTTAACTGCATG
Organism: Emys orbicularis; assembly: GCF_028017835.1. NCBI lineage: Eukaryota > Metazoa > Chordata > Testudines > Emydidae > Emys > Emys orbicularis. Next base: position 24,562,810 of record NC_088691.1, on the reverse strand, counting down.
GCACTGCATTATGGCTGGCCTGGAAGCAGCTGCAACCAGACCCTTCTAATGGTTACCATATGAGATATCTGCAGTAAGTCTCCTGGTGATGGGAGCTCACCTCAAATCAGGGGCCTAAATTTGAATCTGGATGAGCTCATGCAACGGGTTTGCTGCAGCAGCTTCTCCAATGGTCTGAACGGTTACAATATGGATCTCATAATGGTTACACTGAAACATGACAAAACTGGCCATGGACAAGTACAGGCATTCAGCAGAACAAACCAACAAACAAAGGAGGGGGGAGGGAACAGAAAAAAATCAGGGTTCTTCCCCTGTGAAATCCTCCATCTGGTATCAGGAGCGGGATGACAAAAATAGATATTAATATATGGGAAGCAAAAGCAATGCTGGCAGGACTCCAGATAGCACAGTTTAAAAAGCCAGCCAGAGCCACATGTCCCTGGAGATCTGCTAGAGCAGGGTTCTCAAACACCCTCCAAGGGTGCACCTGAACTTATTGGAGAGATTGTCTTCTTGTCGACACCCCCTCTGCATTCCCTGGACTCCACCCCCCCTTCACAATCACAGAACATCCTCATGGAAACTACAGCAATTGCTTATGTAGAAATAGATCATTCAGAAAGAATCTGTAACAGATTTTTTCGGTGTAATTTTGCAGCTGAAATGAGGCGGCTCAGCACAGTATGACAAACCACGGAGCACACACTGACACAAGCCTTCCACCTCAACCCTGCAGCATGCAAGCAGGGATTCTAGATAGCTGTGCTCCTTCTTTATTCGGAGCCAAGCAGAAAGACCCATGACCCAGGACAGAGCAGGGGAAGGCATCTGATCCAGGAACGATACTTTTCTACATGAAAGAGCAGTGTTGGAATTATTCGTTTTTAAACACAGGCTCATTGTCCCATCCGTGCGCATGTGTTTCCCCCACAATGCACCGTGGCCTTGTTTATACCCTTGAAACCTCACCACTCACCTGTTTACGCTGAAAGTGGACTTCCAGCTTCATAGAGGCACATGCGTTCAGTGTCATCAGCCTCCTGCAAACAAACAAGAGACGCTTTTGTCTGGTTTGGCTTTCGGCTTTTGCTGCGGCACTTTGTTTTTTTCTCAAGGGCCCGTGTTGCGGCATTGTCACCTGTCACCAAACAGCTGGGGAGCAAGCGTATGTGTGGAGCTTGGGACAGGCCCAAGTTCATTTCCAGCCGAGTGCACATTCCCCGGCTGCAGTGCTTAATTTGTGCCAGGGCTTAGCCCCGGCACCTCCAGGCTCGGCAGTTCACAGCCCCGGCCCCTCTGGCCTTGCTGCATCAGTTATGAATGTAAAAAAACTGCTTGAGCCCCAGCACCTCTTTCATTACAAATCAAGCACTGCCCGGCTGGCGCAGGAAGGAGGATCCTGCTGAATGGGAAGAAGCTTCTTTGGACTCCTTGTGTTTCCCTTTTCCCAAGAGTGAAAGCAGAACCACGTGTGCCTCGGCATCTCCCCTTAAGAATTCAGACTGCTCCAACATGCCCGTGGCCTGAGTGCAATGGCCAGAACCATTTCACAAGTATTCAAGTCAGAGAGATGCCCCACTCCCTTTCAATACAAGTCCCTGGATACTCTGGCCAAATTGCAAGTACCTGCAGCTCCTCTGGTTACACTTCAGCTTACTAGCCCTGTGGCCGGCATCAGATTCAGCACCCACAGCTGCACACATCCACCACTGCCACCCACTGTACATTGCACCCCTTCCCGTGGCTGACTCTCGCGTGGATTTGGATTGCTTTTTACGTCCCATATTTGACTTGGTACCAGAAGCCACTTCCTACCCTTCCCGAAGTTTGTTTCTTACCCTTCCCATGGCTACAAGTTAACCCCATTCACTGCTGCTACAATGTGACTGGGCCTCCATAGAATGTCAGGCTAGCCCAGGCACCTCCAGTCATGCAGGAGGGGGTGAGGAGGGGGAGAAATGCATTTAATGGAAATATCCAATACTTCACTGTGGCACTGAAGGGGTTACACATCTTAAATACAAAATACAAAACACAAATACAGCCCTTTCCCCACAAGATAAAACAAATCCATCCTGTAACAGTCAGAAGAGCCCCTCTCCAACAGCGCCACCAAGCCCTGACATCATACTGATTTTCAGATGACAAAGGAGAGGATTTAGAAATAGGAACCCTATAAATACCTCTAGGTCATTGCGCGGGGGTGTGTGTGGGTGAGTCAGTGGCTCTCTGGGTTTAGCACCCAGGCCATTTTCATCTCCAGAGGCCTCAAATCTTCAATCCACACTTGAACATGTGTTTAGCCGGCAGGCAATCTTTTCTCTTCTGCTCCAGAGGAATCCAGGACTGGAGTAACAGGGATACTGTCGAGCAGGATTAGGGTGCACTGGTTGTGCTTTTGGGAGCGGGTCAGGTACGGCACAGGATGCTGCAGACTAACAGGGAAGTGCCTTGGCTGTGCAGAAGTGAAGGCTGCAGGTTGGAATTGAAATGCAAGGGAATAACTGGAATAGCAGCAAATGCTGCAGATTAGGATGAAGGGTGCATCAGCAGAGGTGGGCAGGGTCCAGCTTGGAAGCCACAGGTCAGGAATGAGATGAATTGAGAGGGCTTCAGAACACAAGACTAAATAATATGTGCGATGCTGCAGGCCAGGACTCGAGTGAATTGGCAGTTTCCCCACTCCAGCCTTGGACTACAAAGGAGAGCCTGCAGAATGTCAGCACGGTGGTGTTTTGGCAGAATTGCACAGCGGAAGCTGAACTGCTCTTGGCCACATCGCATTGGGCTCTGTCCAGCAATGTGACTTCACCATCCCTTCAGCACTGCATTCTGAGTGGGTACAGCATGATTCATTCCAGTTACTGCTCGATCTGTTTGCTCCGCCCCCGTAGTGACCTCATGATGGGATTCCCTCTAGGGCACCCAGGTAGTTTCCACTATTTCCAAGGTTGCTGGGCACATTCCTATAAACTTTAGAAGAGCTACAAATCTGCCAGCATCATTTAATGGCTGGGAGCCTATCTGCTCACACTAGAGTGGAAAGGCTAAACTCAGCGTTTGGTCTGCAAGAACTGCTAATCTCCAGGTCCAGAAGTGACTTATGTCTGCGTCTGTGAGCGTGGGAGCTAATCGTAGTGAGAGACTGGAGTATACACTGCGGTTTGTCAGCTCATGCTATATGACTGCAGGAAACAGACTTAAATACAACAAAGGGCAACTCATTGAAAAGCGATATAGAAATCCAGACAGCCTCTCTCCATGCACGGAAACAAGTTGCTAGTGTGAACGAGAATGAGAGAGTAAGGAGAAGAACCCATCACGGCTGGCCTCTTGTAGGTGCCTTAGCAGTGAGGCCATGAAGGCTGGGTCTCTTTGCTGGAGCTGGTTCCTTCACAGCAGTGGGGGGAGCTGGCTCGTCACTGCCCCGGCGTACCTGCTCAGATGATAAACAGAGGACTCCAGCCTCCAGGGCTGCAAACCCAACGCCTTTCACCAGCAAAGAATTCTCAGAAAAATAATCTTTGTTTTAAAAAGCAAGGGGAAGGAAGTGGCAGCAGGAGGTGAAAGGAAACAGGAACGAACCGCGTCCCCTCACAGGGCGTTTAAGAAATGCTCTGAGGAGGGGGAGGGAAGAAGCTGGCTGGTTTGGGCTCAGTCTCTGCTCTGAGCATGAGACACATGACCTGCTTGCCTGTTATTAACTTGTTCAGAGCAGTCGACTAAACTGCTTTGACACTTAGCTGACAGCGGATTAAGCCTCACTCCCTTTTCCCATTGTTTAGATTCCGGGCAATTTAATAACAGTTTCCCCAGGAAGCTAATAATATAATGGGCAGTGTACAAGCAGGGAGGTAGAGAGAAAAGCCACCAGGTGGGATGGCAAATCCTTGGCCTTAATTTAATTAAATCTCTGCCAGCCTCTATTGAGGACACCCATTCCCTCTGCATTTTCAAGCACCCTGAGAAGAAGGCAGGTGTCTATAAAGCACAATGCGGGGGAGATTCCCAGCGTTCCCTTGGGGAGGTGGTTAGCCACCCAGTACTGATGGGCATTAAAGGGATATAGTTTCAAAGGGGCTTCCTGAACTGGTCCCACAAAAGTTATGAACAAGCCAATTTACACGCATGAGTGCAGGTTTGCACATGGAAATGGGGGGACATATGTAACATAATCGGAGGGATTTGAAGGGGGTTACACATGCAAGTTCTGCAGGCACAATGGAGGGGCACCTTCAAACATCTGACACTGAAAGAAACGCAGGCTATTCAGCAAAGAAACATGAAGTGGCTCTGCCAAATTCACAGAGGGAATCAGAGCTGGGATTAGAACTCAGGAGTCCCTGGTTCCCATTGCTGAGCTGAGACCACTGGACATTGCACTCCAGGGGTATCTGGACTAGAGTTTGTGGTCCTGCTTTAACTCGAGTTAACAGATTGCCAATTAACATGAGTTAATTAGCACCTTTGTCAATGCTAATGTGCACACTACACAAAGGTTCCAGGACACAAGGGCTATGTCCTCAGAGCCAAGAGAGGTATGTTTTTACAGCAAGGTAACTCACCCACATCAGCTATTAGCGATCTCACTGTAAAATCCTGGGGGAAACAAGGCTCTGTTGTTTTTACCACCAGTTAGCAATCACGGGCGGGTGGTATAGCGCTGATCTCGTCTAGCTATCTCATGGTAAAAACTACAGAGCCTTGTCTCAACTAGGATTTGACAAGGGGGTAGCGAACAGTCATTAGTTACCCTGCTGTAAAAAACCCCACCATTTCTGCCAGGAAGATAAAGCCAGTCAAAAGTTTGTGGTTTCCCCTAGGGCTCAAACTCGTATTCAGCTGACAGTTCCAAGAGCTGGTTAAGACTGGAGTGAACATTCACAGAGGTTTTCATAAACTGGGCAGAAAATCTGAGATACAGGATGCTGAGGGACTGAAACAGAGCCTGTGTTCATAAGAATATAATGATTCTAGGGGTGAGGAGGAAGATTTTCTACAACTGCCCTTCCAGGGCAGGGGCAAAGGGATCGAGTGGGCACTTGGAAGCACAAGAAGTGGTTTGATCCAGCACAGACAGCTGCAATGCCAGACGCGCGCCTGGCCTGCCACCCATCTGGAAATAAGTCAAACAGCCTTTCACTTTGTCCCTTGCTGGCTGGAGAAGAAAGTTCAAAAGCAAAGGGATTAAATTCATGAACTTTTGGCAGAAGGAAGTTGAAAGAGAGGGAGAGCAGGAGGGAGAACATGTGTGTACGGGATTTCATTTTCTTGGAAGAGCCATTTAATTTCCTTTTCTGACCTTCTAATCAGCTAAATGCTGCATGTGGCCACCTTGCGTACCCCAGAGACTACTGGATGGCTTTGGAAAGCTGGCTCCAGGCATGCCTGTCCAAAAGCCACGGTCTACTCATGCTACCCACCGCACGCTCTCTCCCCAAAGGGGTTGGCAATGATGCAGGCTCCACTATGTAAAGCGATCACCTGAGCAGGCAGAAATGACCTGTTCCAGGTTACTGGAGCGAAACAACTCCAGAAACAACTCAAGCCACCTGAATGCTAAGCCACAAGTGGAAACAAAGAAACATAAAAGCTCTGACAGGGATGGACTATCACCCAGGAACTTCAAAACCTTCATATAACCTCCACTGCCCCAGCAAGGAGAAGCAGCTCTGATCCACCCCCAGGAATCACAACATTACAGCAGCCTCATTATGGTAAAAGCCCTAGCAGAGATGTTTCCATTGCTCCTGTGAGCGAGAAGGGCACTTACTATAGTAAATATCTACCCAACCTCTCAGCTGTAGGGTCACTGCAAGGACTTAGCTGTGGAGAGGAGTATGGGAACCCAAAACATGGGAGCTAAATATCCTGGATCATTCACAGTCTCGGACTGGACTAGGCATTTATAGTCACAAACCACAGGGATCTGACAGCCCCTCTCTATTAAGTATCCCCCCTTGGTCATGACAGTGGTATTAATAGTGTCCACCATAGGGACCAGGCCACCTCCTCTCCCAAAAAATATATGTACAGAATCTAGTGGTGCTCTTTTCAACCCTGCTGGTATAAAGAGAGAATGTGTTTTGGGGCAAAGGACTCCGTAGTTTCTCCTCCCATGCATTTGGGATGACTATGTTAATCACGTGAACTGTACTGACACTTCCAGACAATCACTTCTTCAAAAGGAAATCCTTACTCAGAGCAACCAGACAACTGTTTATTCCATGAAAGAAAATTAATCTACAAGTATAGAACCCAAGAGAGACATATTGGACCAATTTCTGTTGGTGAGAGAGACAAGCTTCAAGCCACACAGAGCTCTTCTTCAAGTCTGGGAAAGGAATTCACAGCCCACAGTAAAATGCAAGGTGCGGCAGATTACACGCTAAACTAAGAATCAACTGCAGAGAATCATCTACCACCACAGAACATACACCACTACAGGATCCAATTCCTCACAAACCACTGTAAGGGATAGCTGACCGTCTAATATTCATGTCGCACCTTTTATTTTTCAAAAGCTCAGTAAATCACTCATTGAGCGTTTTCTTTTATTTACATGTGACAGGCACAAGTCACCCAAGTGAAATTCTGCTCACAGATGGCGTTTCTGGCATAAGCAGCCCCGTCGTGAATTCAGTCTAAGCAGAACAACAAGAAACAAAATCCCCGCTGTGAAGCCTGGAGAGAGGATTTTCAAATACTCTTCAATTGTTAGAGAAGTGACAAAGCACCATCAGTATAACATAGATTGGAACAATGGAAAGCGCTTCATTTCTTTCTGGATCCCATATGCACAGGGAGAACTACGTAGAAGCTAATGGTAAAAGAGTAGAGAATGGGCAGATGGTTCAGACACAGAACAAGTCCCTCCTTGAACCTTTGCCCATTTTCACATCCCAACCCAAGTGGAATCTTCTAGAAAAGTCTGAGATCTTTGGTTAACTTCTGTGCCCACCCTTATCTTTCACCTCAACGGACTTGGGGTAATTTCTGCTCCTCTCTGCACATCTGGGCAGAATGGGAAAGAGAGGGGGCTACAAGTCCTTATGAGTGAGTGCTCCTCGTACTCCCCGGCCAATTCCCAAGTCCCATAAAGTCCAGCTAAAACTGAGAGACATGGCCCGACTCTGAGATGCTCACCCCAACCACATCCTTTTGGGATGGATAGTCAATGGCCAGACTTTCTGCACGTAGCAACTGCTTCACTTGGAAACACAGCCACAAGGGACTGGGATTGCTCAGGCAAAAAGTTAAAACACAGACAAACACACAAGATAAATCTAGAAAGGGGATTTTTTGGAAGATGTGTCTACTGTTCAAGAGCTCGGGGTGTGTGTAAATAATACAATACTTGGCTCTAGCACCTTCCATCCAAGGAGCTCAAAGCGTGTTACACCTGAATGAGTAAAGCATCCCATCACCCTGTTGTACAAATGGAGAAAGTGAGGCTGAAAGAGACTGAATGACTACAACAAGTTAGTGTCAGAGACCTAGGTCCCCTGAGCCCCACTAGCCTGTGCTGTCTCCAATCTATGTTACCCCTTTCCCGGGGGATCTCAGAAGGCTCTCAGAGGATTAGCCCTGGGGCTGGCACAACACAGCACAGGGCAGCAGAGAGAGAGGGTCCCACGGTTCCTCCATTCTTTGCAGAGGTTAGTTTGGTTTGTGGGAAGCTTTACCTGCAAAGGGATTTGAGGGAATCCTGGTCCAGAAAGCTGTGGTCTTTCTTCACGGACGCGATGTCAATAGGGAACAGCGAGTCTGAGGGGGAGAAGAGGAAGAGGAGAATTACAGTCACAAGTTGAGTCAGCAGCTCTACCAGGAGACAAAGTGGGCATATGGGGGTGGGGAGGGAGAGGAGGTGTGGTGTGACCTGGAGAAGGGAAGAGCAGGGAGGAAAATGGGAGAGCCACAGAAGGAAGGAGGGTGGGAAGCTTCTGAACCCCAGCCATGAAGACTGTAAGCAACAGGTAAAAGATACGATTAACGCTCGGGCGGTGCATCTGCATGCCACGTGGAGCATGTTCACCATGGGACAACCTCCGGACACTTCTGGGATGATAGAGCGGGAGGGAGAAGCAACATTGTCCTTCCCAGAAGGTAGTGAGCACTAGATCACTGCTCTACGAACAGCCCCAAAATGTCAAGGGGAAGCTCCCGAGGGGCAGGGCTCAAGGGTTGCACTCCAACAGTGCAGGAAGGAGGCTGGCCAGACATTCCCCACTGAAGGGACAACTTGCGGCTTCACATTTGGCAGCTCCTGTAGGCAGCCAGAGAAGGAAAAAGGGGGAGAGACCCCGAGGTGGAAGAGGGGAGACTCAGTGGTGCCTAGCTGCCATGGTGATGGGCACCGGAGAAATGCAGAGATGAAAAGGATGAGTTAGACAGTGGAGATGGGTGGAGGGGGAGAAACAAAGCACACAGAAAATGGGAGGGCAGCACCAGGGATATAAACCAAAGCGCACTAAGAAATGTAAACCCCGTTACTCAGCAGCTGCCTAGCTCACCTGCTTGTTCTCAGACAGACAGTTTCCTCCCTGCAGGGTAAATACTCCATGGTTAAATGACCCTGGCATGTGCTGCTTGGAGCCGAGCGCGCCTCCTGGGGAAACACTTTCCATTTTTTTAAACTGTCCCATCCGATTGTATTGACAGATCAGCCTATTCACAAACACACACACACAGCCTGCACTCAATGCCCCGCACAGCCCGCACGGGTAAGCACCTCTCTCCCACACCTTGCCACATCCGGACCGCAGGCTGCAGTGACACCCATGGGAGTGGAGAGTGCTAGCACTGCAGAGGGTAAACCTCTCCCCACACAGGGGCCGACTTCCCCTTTGGCACTTGGCCAGCTTCCTGAAAGTACCTGAAGGAGGAAAGCAGAGAGGAGAAGAGGTCACCAGGAAAGGGGGAGGAGAATTATTATTTCCCTCTTCAAACAGCCACATCGTGCTCAATTTGTTTGGCCCACATGTTCCTGAATGCTTAGGTTTTCATTGGGAGCTTTAAATTAGCAGGTACATGGTATGTGTAAGAGCACAGGTAACTGACCCCCTCCCCAGTGGCTACCCAAGGGAGGAAGCTGCAAGACAGCGAGTTATTCGACCTCAGGGCAGGAATCATTGATGCTCCTGAACTAGTTTCAGACAGTGATGATAACCACAACACTATGCACGTCTCTCTCCTCTCCCAGGCGAGGATCTCTCATTGCTTGACCAGTGGGGGGTATAATGATCCCTGTTAAGTGACTTGCCCAGGGTCCCACAGTATATCTGTGGCGGAGCTGGAGACAGAAGTCCGAACACCTGACTCCCTCTAACTGTTAGATCACACTCTCTCTCGAGTACGCAGAATAAGAACAATCTTACTAAAGGCACCTGCCTCTGGAGCACCGCTGTCAGGAGTGGGGGAGACATGGATCTGGACTCATGCCGTTTTTTGGAGTGTGGCAGCATCCCAAAAATCATCTGTTAAGCCTCTCAGCCCACTACCAAACAACCCGCTTTTGGAGCCAAGCATGAGTGGATCAGACGGCAGAGTTGCACTCTCTGAAAATCCACTGCTCACAATGTTTCCAATGCTCCAAATCTAGACCCAACCCAAACAATAAGGCCCCTGTTTTCTGGAGAAAAGCCAGTTGTTTTACATCCAGTGGCCATGGCAGTGATGCAACATATCAGGGCTTCCTCTGCAGCCTGCGAGCATGGACGGGCCCCCAGCTGAGAGTGGCTGCTTTGAATCTCTTTCATCGGCATTCAAAGCGCCCACAGCTTTGGCTCAAAAGAAAAATTCACATCTGCACCCACAGGAAGGAAAAGAGGAGAGCAGTGAGAAGGGCCAGGGTAGGGAGACTTCATTAGCGGTGCTGCAAACTCTCTCAGGCAGACACTCTCCGTCTGCTAACTCACCAGGCCTGTGTCAAGCAAGTGGTCTGGAATGTGCACAGCAGCACGGCTGCTCTGGGACCTCACTCAGCCTCCCCCAGACCTGACTCAAAAGTCATGAGTCAAGTCTCGGAGGACAGAGACGTTAGCTGGCATCCGGGCAGGGGCTGGGGAATGAGTGAAGCTAGCACATGCTTAGAATAGTCATGTCTTTAAACACAGCTATCACTAGCATCCATCTATCATAGAGTTTTCCATAATGCACATCATTACTGTAGTATCTACAAGCCTTCCAGGTAGATTAGATCTGCATAGCAAAGTCCTTAGCAAACCACATGGAATTTTCTGCTCCTTTCCCTCTTCTAGGGAGCTCTGCTGGGGACATACATATATACTTTTTACTCTATTAACGAGGGCAGAAGCCTGGTTGTAACTGAAGCCGTCCAGTGCAGGTTGCAACACAGGGATGAAGGGAATGCTGAGTCCACAGGGAGCAGGAAGAAGTAGAGAGAGAAGAAAGCAGAGAGAAGCTGCAGAAGGATGTAGAAGGCTTTGTTAGACCAGCACTGAGTTTGGACTGTTTCTTGACAGACTCCAGTGTCTAGAACCCAATTCTTGTCTCCCTGAGCATGAGCTGTAATCAGCCCACAGGCAATCAGATCTGGGCCTAGATTCCAGAAATCTGGTCAGTCTTTACACTTGGATGCACATAGAGGTCACCCCTAAAATAGAAACTAGAAACAAAGAGGCAGCCTGTAAAGCTATCAGCAAGGAGGGAATATCTTGCTTTGTGTGCTTATGTTGCTGGGAGGGGGCACGTGGAAGTGTCCCAGCTGAACAATAGCTGGCTTTGCACATTGCCTGGAGGCCAGGCTTCCAGCTATTGTTCTAGCCTCCTCCTTCCTCAGGCTAAGCTGAGCCAAAGCTATGATTTTTCAACCTCCATGGGGACCACTGGCCTTCACCATGTGTTTGAAGTAAACAAAGCTGGGTCCAGAAACACACTCTGCAAGGGTTAATTTGCAGATGGGGTTTGTGAGCCCTGGTCTACACTACAAACGTATATCAGTGTAGCTACGTTGCTCAGGGATATGTAAAACCCTCACCCCGGAGCGACGTAGTCCTACCGACCCAACTGCCGGTGTAGACAGCGCTATGTGACAGGAGAGCTTCTCCCATCCACGTAGTTACTGCCTCTCAGGGAGGTGGATTAACTACGCCGACGGGAGCAGCTCTCCCTTTGGCATAGGTAGCGTCTTCCCTAAGCACTACAGCGGCACAGCGGCACCAGTGCAGCTGCATCACTGCCACACTGTATGTGTAGACAAGCCCTGAGAAACACACAACGGATGAGAAAGTCAGCTGGATTCATCCAGCCACCTCTCCTAAAACATCCTTCCTTCTGGGACCTCACAAGAGAGAAATGCAGCTCCCAGCACGGAGGTGCTATACTCAGGGAGTGCACAAACCTGGCTCCTGCATACTGAGTGGGGGAATGGCATTTGCCAGCAAAGACAGTTAAGCAGAGTGAGAAAGAAATGTTCATTCCCACTCCGGTGCCATGGCCAGTTCAGCTGTACATGCATCACCACCTCCAGCAAGAGCTTATTAAAATACCTGCCAGCACTGTCATCTATGCAAACCCGTCTCCACCCTGGCCTGGTCAGGCATCCTGGGAACTTTCTAGTGGTGCTGCCTGAAGGGCAGAGGTTTAGGAATGCAGAAAGGCTGATAAGACAACTAGTTCTCCAGGCCTCTATCAAGTCGGAAGGCTTAAAGTTGTACCATATAATCAGAAATTAGCAAACTGCCCCCTCCATCTCTTCCTCTTCCCCAGTATTTCAGGCTGGCTCCAGTGCTCTGAGAACTTCCCCTGCAGTTGCCATCTGCAGCTAGTTAAGACACACACACGTCAGGTATTTCTGGGTCATCCAAACTGGAAAGAATAGGGGAGGCCTGGAATGACTAGCCCCATGGTCTGAGCATACTATACCATCCAGTCTACTCCCCATCCCAGGCTCCAGCTAGCCAAGACCCTAAGCACAGCTGGCAGGGACACTGTTGTCATTGATCAGAGCACAAAATCAGACACTCACTACCACAGTGACAACAAAAGCATAGCAGCCACTGCTCGGGTAGCAGCCTGCAGCCATCCCTGATCACATAGGAAGAAGGCTGCTGTTCAGACACGTCTCCGGACTTGAGCAACCAACTACACTCAGCCTCACGCTGCAGAACCCATCCTGATGAGGTACAGGATGATCTTCTGGATTTTCTCTCATTTTCCCTCTCTTTCCATCCATCCAAGGCTGACGATACCTGGAGCTCATCAACACTGCTTCGAGCACTGGCCCGAGGGTGCTGGGGGTTGTCTCTCCTCCTGGGAGTTAAGTGCTGTCTCACAGGCTCTCTCAGCTCCTCCTGGCTAAGGAAGCGTGGGTAACAGCTCAGGACTAGAACCCCAAACTGGTGGGTGGTGGGACCTGCATCCTTTCTACACATGGTGCAGTGCTGTTTTCAAAGGCATGCTCCTAGAGAAATGAGAGTACTACCTCTCCCCCCAATGCTCCCCCAACCCAGAGAATGCGAGAGAGGGGACACTTACCTTCATAAAGTTGTGCATACTGAGGAAATCCTGCTGCACGCAGCCAGTCACAAGCTTTCTTGGCCTCGACTTCTGAAACAAAAGCAAATGAACTAGTTTGAGGATCTCAACTTCATTATCTCCAAAGTATGGCAACGTGCACTAGAGTCTGGGCCAGTCCAAACACTCACGAGCTTCTGAACTTCAGAACCACATCTGCATCCAACCTTCGTGGCCTGAACCCATTTTTAAATGCACTCCAGTCAAAGTAAATATATTTACATGAAATGGGATGTGTAAAACCTACAAATCCCCCCTTGGCAGCATTCATTCAACAAGCATGGGCTAGCACCTATGCATGGGATAGGAGTGGTTAGAAGGAGACCGCATCAGGACCCCTGAGAGCACAACCCAAATGGAGCTTTTATGGATTCCATTCTAGGATCTATTCTCCTTTAGCATTAGAGTAATGCACTTGATGAGAGGGGCATTGGCCCCCCTCACCTTTTGTTCCCATTTCTGTGCTGCAGAAATGCAGTCTCCTTCTCCCATCCTTTAACAGGACTTATTCTCCCTTAGCATCAGCACAGAGAGGGTATGGAACGGACTATGGAGTTGCAACATAGGGATTTGACCACAAGCAATGCTTTTAATCTCCTGCTGAAATATTTGATTTCTAAACTCACTGAACTAAGTGATACTTTGCCAGGAGAAAGTAAGAATCTTTAAAAAAATAAGTTAGGGCTCATGGGGGCTTATCACTTGACAGGCCCTCTGCAGGCTTCCACCACGAAAGTCTAGGACCATACTAAGTTAGCACCCCCACTGGAATCAATGGGACTAGTCATGGAATTAGGTGCTACTTAATATGAGCAAGGGGGATAGAATCAGGCTCTTTTATTACGTATGAAGAATATGAACTCTGACCTCCAGGTCCTTGCTCTAGGCTATTGCCCTGTGGTCTGATTTTCACAGCCCCCATTGAGTTTCATGGGAATTCGGAGCACTCAGGAAACATGAAAATTAGGCCACAGGGCAATACCTCAGAGGACTGCCAGCAACCAGCCAGAGAGTGTTTGTGAAACAGAAATCAGGACAGCGACGAGGTTCTTGCAAAACTTAGTAAGGGGCCCAGCTCTGAATTACTGACAGAGCTACGGGTATTTGCTTATACATGGCTTGAAAATCCCCTGGGGGTTGGCAATAGAACAGCCGACACTTTGTTTTCTAGGAAATTTCTAGAACTTTCAGAACCTGAGGTTGTCAGCCACAATCCCATGCAGCTGAGGGAAGCTGTTGTCTCATGTCAGCAGTCATCAGACTGCTGGGCAAGATTAAAGTTTATGATCATGACCAACGTATTTTACAAGAGAGAAAAGCCTACTGTAAATTCACACAGATTCGTCCTTGCCCACTTTCCCCTTAACAGCGGCTCTGCTGTCCTATAGATGGACATATGGCCGGTTCAGGCAAGAGCATCTTGGAAGGAAGCACCCCCAATGACATCAACAGCCCCTGTCAGGAGCACTCAGTACATTTATTATAGACTCATAGAGCAACGGAAAAAAGCACAAAATAAATATTTCACTTAAGAGATAGGACTGAGCTAAAACCTGGGACCAAATGCTTCCAGGCTTTGGGAAAGAAGGTTTGGAATATCATTCTAGATCTGGATCCAAATTTTGCAGCTGCCCTTAACTCTACATTGGTCCGAACCAAAACCTTGGATCTGAATCCACCTGAATTCTGAAAGAGTCAAAATCCAAAAATGTAAATCCGGATCTAAATTTTGGCACTCAGGTCCAACTGTCATTTGAATTAAGGTTAAGTTACTTTGGAAAGTAGTTGTCATTTTAATTCAGGGAAAGTTACTTTGGAAAATGTGCACATATGTGTGTGTTTGTCTCCTCCAACCCACATCACGCAGTCGTAAACTGTATAACACAGGAGGCTTGGAACAGGAGCACAGAGCAAAGTGCACCGTATGCAAACTATAAAGAGCTCAGAGAAGCCTGATAGAAGGGATCACTGTTTTCTGATCACTCATAAGGACCATGCGGTGTGACTTCTGCTCCCCCTTCTTGCACTGGAGGTATTTCCAGATCTTAGGGAGGAGAGTAAATCAGTATTTTATGTCCTGTTTAAAAAGGAGAAAACATTTACTGGCAACCTAAGGGCACCGTGCTTAGCTGAGCACAGGCATTGGGAGGAAAGCCATAAGGTCATTCCCAGTTAAACACAGATCATGCTCCAAAGACCCTACCAACATGAACCCTCGCCTGCCCGACTGCATATTCCATCCAGAATCGCAAAATAAAAGACGTTTCACCTCCTTCCATTGCAGGGGGAATGCTTTTTTAAAATGTGAATGTTGTAACTCAGATGCAGGAAAATACCCATGCTCCATAATCTTCTGTCAAATCAAAGTCGCCAGGTTGACAGCCCTGGAGAATGAATCTCTCTTCTATCCGCAGAACAGCTGCGGCCCACACACCTCCTCACCCAACATGCCTTACTCTGACCTGGAAGGGACCCCTACTAGAAATGAAAGGGGAGTTCAGTCTGCGGCCCATTAAGGAGGCCAATAAAAGTGGCACTTTTTGCGATGGTAATACCTATCTACCAAAAACTAGACTGAGACTCTCCAAACTCCACGCTGGTCACCAAACAAGACCCTGGATCTTTATATATTTTTTTTTTAAAACAGAACTGACCGGGCTGAGAAAACTTCCAAAGAGAAAAGCCAAGAAACAAACAGGAGCCACAAAGGGAGTTTTGTGATCCTTTTTGAGCACACATTGCTGTGCTGAGCTTACCCCTTACAGTAGACAGATTGAACTGATAAAACAGCATTGCAGAACTGACGCCGAGCAGGTCTGATCAACCATCCATGCAAACTCTGGGACTCGCAGGAGCAAAAACAGCCACACTACGGTGTTTCCTTCAAAGACTATTCAAGCTGCAGACAGAGGCAGATGGCGGGAGAGGGAAAGGACGTGGAATTAAAGGATTCTTGGCAGGCAGAGGAGGGTTCCCACCTGCCCCTCCAGAAAGGCAGCGAACGGCATGCGCTCACTTGGCAGATCTGGGATCCAAATGAACTGTACTTCACATCGCCAGTGGAAACGTGAAGTCAGAGAGCGACATTTCCTTCCCTTGTACTGGAGTCAGTCCAAATGGCACTGGTTGGAGGAGGGGGAAATCTGCCTTTTCTCTTGCTTGTGGGAATGGAGCTCTCTGCCTTTTAAACGGTTCACCCTGCAATGGTGACTCCTTTGTTTTCCCCCAAACAGTTCCTCTAAGAATGGGTTCCCAAGATCCGCTGCACTGGGAACGTGGGGCTCATAGCTCCAACAGCCTAACCACCCATGGTAAGCTCACCACCACCACCAGCCCCAGCACCGAAAAGGTTTCAAAGTGTTTCTGTTCAGGCCAAGAGACCGCGGTTGATTTCCTCTTTCCCTCCCACCCTTTCCATGAAAAGTACTTTCCCACGGAAATCCTGAAAAGGATCTTTCCGAGCCACAAGAAGAATGGGTAGAACAATAGTTACGAGAATAACCCAACTGGATTCCAAACTCCTGACCAAAGAAAAACAACATCACAGCAGCACCCAGAGAGATGTCACAGGTGCGCATGCTGCAGCATCAACAAAGATTGCGAGACTGCCTGCGAGATTTCCAGCCAGATTTCTCTCTCCCCCACACATCACAAGCGCCGCAAGGGCCTTGAAATCATGATCAGCTGAGCAGCGCACTGTCACCAGTGGAGGTCCAAAATGGGGCAAATTCTTCTCTGCATTATACCAGTGTAAAACCAGAATACTCCCACTGGACTTCAAGAAAGCCATTGGGAGCCATAACTGCCTGAGTAAATACCCTTCCCATCCCAGCTCACCAGCCCAACACCCCCTCTTCCAGTCTCTCTAAAATATCCACTTCTTCCACAAGACCCAGAAGAAATGAGGTTATGATTTAAAAGAGAAAAAGTCATGCAAAGTACCCCATTTCTATGATTCCCAATGTGTCCCATTTTCTAGGAGTCCATATCCCAGACTTCTCGATGCAGGATCTCTCTTTATTTTGCATACTGTTCAGGCTGAACTGTGGCACAGTGCCTTCTAGTGGTTCCCAACAGGAAGCAGGCTAGAGAGACACATGGAGACCAGAGTTCTCTGTGTCAGACACTGGATCCGGTTTCATTCATCATGTTGTTGATGGAATTGTCAAATAAAAGCATTCCCCCGAAACCTCCTGCTTTCCTGAGAATCCAACATGAACAATAAACAACAAATAACATGTTAAGATGGTGCACGACGACGCCAGCATTTAGCCCCGTTTGTGTTTTCTTGGTACCTTTTTCATTTCAATTAAATAATAGAAGTTTTATTTTTAATTTTCCCCGCTGCCATGTTGGGAACCCCAACACAACAGCACCAAGCTACTGAATGAGCTTCACAAAGGGAAACTGACTAGAAACAACGTGAAATTTACTCTAGTTTCACTACTGAAAGTGCAGAAATTACTCCTCAAATGCAACATAAATGACCTTAGAAACTCCATCATAATCACTATGGTTATCAGTAATGCAGACTGCTTGTTTTTGTTTTTGTTTTGTAAATGGGAAATTTATGTTGATGTAACCCACTGACGAATGTGTGTGATAGGTCTCTGAGCCTGATCCATAGAGGATATGAGTCTGTTGCATCTACAGCCACAGAACTTCGGTATTTAGCTCGAGCTGTAGTAGCTCACCCATTTAACTCTGGAGGTCCTCAGTTCAATCCTTGGTGGGTTGGCCATGACAGCAGATATCCGAACACATGCACTTGAATTGCAAAGAGAAAATACACTGAGTGTGCAGAGCAAGCTGATCACCCCCCGCCCTTCAGCCTTCTCTTGGAGAGGCAATGTGAAATGTAAGGTCCAGTTCTACGCCTTTTGGAGCTGCAGCACATAAGGTGCAAACCCAAGAGGAGACTGGGGCAAAGATGGCTTTAAATCACCTTTGCCCCCTCTGGATTCTGGGCAGCTGTAGGCCGACATGTCCCACACAGAAATTAGAACAGCCACAGAGGTTGCTCAAAATTATAGCAGCCTACCAGGGCAGTCTCTCAACTGTAACTCTGTAATGCCAGGGGTGATAGAGACACACACACATACCCCACTCCCAGCATGCACTTTACGTTGGCGCTTACAGGAAGAGAAGTGCAGGACTAATTATGCAGGCCTTGCCTAAGCTGTGCTTGGGCTGAGGCAATTCTTCTCTAGTCACTTCGGGCACCTTTAGGGCCCCTAAACACCAGCTAAAGTGGCAAATAGGGGCCAGAGCAGGGGGCAGAATCTCTCCCTCGGTGTTTTAAGGGACCGTGGAAAACCCCAAGCCACTAATGACTGCTCAGGTAAGCCTTGTAACAGAGAGAGAGCTACAAAACCCAGTGGGGTACAACAAAATGTGGACAGGTCTAAAACCAGCAAGGCACAAACAGTGGAGGCAGATTTAATTACAGCTAGAAAACCATTTCCCAGAGCTCCAACTCCGCACCTCCCCTTCAAAACAAAACAATACAACCAGGGTTCCAGAATTTCAGAGCAAGTTTCCAAATTCCCCATAAAAAACGTCTCACACAGGCAATTAGTGCGTGAAAAACAAACCACATCACAAAGATGCCCATCATGGAAAGCTATGAAATAAGATGCTGGGCAGATGCGAGGGGGAATGCAGGCTCTTTCTATTAGACTCCATCTAAGCTCTGGCGTTAGCGTGTGCAGCACTTTGGTGTGGGTTTTGTTTCCATCCTGGTTTAAAATAAACTATTGCATAATAAGTTAAATATGCAGAAGTGGAACTTAATTTCTCTCCCTAGTCTGTAAACGTAAACGCCTTCCTATTTATTATGGAACCGACAGAAAAGTCTGGTATGTTCGCTGGGCTATGGAGAACACATCTGTTTCTTAAGAGGACTGGGCTCTGAAATAGCAATTTTACACGTAGGACTTGGATCCCTACTTATGCTAAACATATTGGGCCAGATTCATCCCTGTTGTAACTGTACTGGAGTTACAGCAGGGATGAATTTTGCCTGTGATGCCTAGCTCTGCTCTCACTGATGCTGCTACCTCATTGAATTTGACGCTAGAATCAGATTGCACAGGCGTAAGGAAGAGCAGAATTTGGCCTATTAAGTGTAGAATGCACTCATCTCTCTCCTTGATACTGATGATAAATATAGATCTATAAAACTAAGCTGGAGAAAAGCAGTGCAGAACATACCATTAGGAACAATCCCATGTTGGCCACTGGGTATGGAATATATACTGTTTAAATAGGTGTTTTTCAGCAGTAGTGCCGTCGTGGGTAAAACTTGAGTAAGCTGAGTTCACCTGTTTCTCATCAGTGTAATGTGGAGCTTAGCTTAGGTTAGTTAACCCAGCCCACTTTTTTTTTTTTTTTTTAACAACATCCCCGTGTTTTCCAGTTTCATTTTCTATAATTCTGTGATACTATTCTGCAGGCCTGATTCTCCTCTCTCTCATACCAGTGTTACTCTACTGAGGTCTATGGAGTTACTCTTGATTTACACCAGTGTAAGGGAGAGGGGAATCAGCTCATACGACTCCTGCTCACACCAAGACTTGCAGAGGAAGCAAAGCAAATGGAATTATTCCATCCCTGACCCTCAAAGACATGTAACATTAAGCAAGTGAATAGTGATATTCCAACACTAGAGGCTTCCAGCCATGCTCCCGCCCTATGCTCTCACCCCTAGCCATCCTAGGGTTGGGAAACCCAGCTGAGTTTTGCTCTGGACCCATTTCTCATACAAACATGTGGTGTGAGGAGCAGTTTTTTAGAATGGGAGAGGTGTGCCAAGTTTTTACATCCTGTATCCCAGTAGCATTCACCAGCCACACCTGAATCCGAGCCGCCACGGTTTGGCACACGTCACTGATAAATAGTAATTGATTTTGTCTATTCATGTAACTCCCAATACAATCAGACAACCTCATAAACTTTAACAGCCACAAGCACAGATAGAGTATGGAGACAAGAGTAAGAAACTCCACTGGACACTGTCCCAGATGCGGTAGGTTTCCATAATTAACCTTCACACAGTTACAAGGGCTTGCAAGCTTTGGAAACTGCGCCCTGCTGCACTGCCAACAAGGGATTGTTCAAATGCCTCCACCACATTCAAATCCTGAAATAGTCTGTCTAATTTTAACAGCACTGATTCTGTCACAATTGAGGAACCCTTGGGAATCTAAAACACTGGCAGGCAGAAAGTCAACAGAGAGCAGCCACGGTTTGGGGCCTGGCTGGGAACTGGAGCTGTAGTAGAGGAGAGTTCACGAGTCAATGACAGAACCAATTTAGACAGTTGCACAGCTTAAGAAATGGATCACTTTCCTGTTTACATCCCAGACATTTACTGTACTGTGCAGGATAAACAAGAAGAGTGATTTGGAGGAGGAATGCTCTGAGTCAGCTGAGGACAAGAGCTACTTAACAAATACAGGCGAGTGTGTTGTGTGTACATGTGCCTGGTTGTGCATGTGTGTGTACATGTGATAGGCACAGTCATCTTTTGGGAAGGTGAGGGAGGTCCCTCCCTCCAGGAGACCCTTATTTCTTCCCCAACATCCTTCAATAAGGTCCCAGATCGCATCTACACTTGTTCCAGCTGTGGAGGGATGGATACTGCTCTCTCTGAAGTGCAGTCAGACCAGACTAATGGTCCGGTCCAGTCTACTCCCTCTGATCTTGCAAACCCGGTCAAGGCACTAGTCTCTTTCTCCTCTGCAAATCCACTGGGGGAAGAAGGAGGGGTTGCTTGATCTCCAGCTCTTTGTTTTTCAGTAAGCCAGAGACTCCCCAGTTACAGAAGACAAGCACCAAATGAATGTGTAGGGACAAGAAGAGCAGAGGTCTAAGATATCCCACCCCCACCTCAAATGGTGCCCTGTTCCTGGGCTCTGGCAGGTATAGGCTCAGAGAACTTGCAGGACTCTCATATAGTTAGCAAGCTCTCCTCAGTACAGAGAGAGGAGTAGAATGAAAGGCCCTGACAAGCTAACAAGCTGCTGTTCTATTATTATCAAAACAAACTTTCCAGACAGGACAAGGTGCTTGCTTACTCCCAGCCACCTGCAATCCACAAGTGCCCCCTGGACTTTGCAGGCGCTCAGTTCTTTTCTTGAAGTGTCTGTTGAACGATTATGTGTAGGCTCCTGCCATTTTCTTCTTTTGTCCCCCTCATGTCTCCTCTCAGTTCCAAGGGCATCTCCCTTAGTTACCTCTGTCCCACACAAGCCTTTGTAGGTTCCTTGCCCTGTTCATTCTCGTAAGCACTGACATTAGAAGTAAAAAAATCTCACTGCACCCTCTCTGCATTAGTCTCCTCATCTGTAAAATGGGGATAACAACATCCCTCTACTTCCCAGCAGGGTTGTGAAGATTCAGTAACGTACCTAACAGGCTCGGAGGCTGGAGCGTGCTCAGTGCGAGGCTCTGAAGAAATTTGGTTTGGAAATGCCATTCTGCCTATGCACAGGATACTATTTCCTCCACACGCCCAGGCACGCATCTGCAGCTCCAGTCACTGAAGCTTTTATTTCAATGCTGGACTATTCAGTGAGCTGCTGTCAGTCGCTCTTCTCTTTCTTCCTCTTTTAAAAGCAAAGGAAATTCAATACTAAAAGCAGAAGTTACTGTGAAGTTACACCTTGTATTTTACAAGCACTGAAGTCACAGTGCCGCTATAGAGAGGTACAGGAGTGAAGACTATGCGATATGCAGAAATATATAACTATGGGCCGAAAGGCCAAATTCTGCCCTGTTGTGTGCAGCCGCACTGCCATAACTTAAGCTTTCCCACCTTGTGTGTTTAAAATCTCAACCCTAATGATGCATTAGACTTTAAATATAGTCCTTTGAACATCTGGAATGTCTTACACTGATGGGTCTCAACAGCCTTTTAAAACATAAGGGCCAGATTTACATTCATGTGTGCAGCTCCCATTGACTTCAATGGGAATTGCAAGTATCTTTTTCCAAGGGCAGAACTGGCCCCCAAATAAATTAGGTCACACTCTAGACCTTTGAGAGGTGGATACATGCTATTCTTCCCATTTCATAGAGGGGGGAAACTGATGTCCAGCTCCTCCTCTTTCAATAGGGTTACCATACGTCCGGATTTTCCCGGACATGTCCAGCTTTTTGGTAATCAAACCCCCGTCCGGGGGGAATTGCCAAAAAGCCGAACATGTCCGGGAAAATGCCGGCATTACTGAAGCGGCTGGGGAGGTGAGTGTTTGTTCCTTCATTCCCCAGGGGACATGTTTGTGTGTCTGCATTTTCAGAGGAGTTGCGGGGAGGATCGGAACTTTCAACAGGACGCAGGTCTGGGGAGGTGGCATATGATCATGGGAAAGCCAGGCGTGGGCAAAGGCAGAGATCGTGTATGCTCTGCTCGCCGGGACCTGGCTTGTCCAATTCCTCTGCACCTTTGGCACCAGCGGAGCCAAGATAACGTGCCGCGCCTGCCTGGCCCCGGGGAAGCCGCCTCAGCCGCAGTGGGGATTATTATGCCCAGGTGGCTGGGCCGCGGGGGAAGAGGCAAGGTGGTTCCTGGCGGGGAAGTTCTCTCCCCGGCTGCTCCCAGCCAGGAGAAACTGACCAGCCAGCCCGACCCCAGCGCATCCCCAGCATGCTCCGCTGGCCCCGGCCTGCCCCGAGCTCCCCCCCGGGGGACTGCGCCCGCCCTGCCGGGCCGGCGAGGCAAAGAGCGGATCCTGGCTGGGCGTGCGCCCCGCGGCAGCCGGCTGAGAAGGAGCCAGGCGGAGCAGAGCAGAGCCGGTGGGTCCCGGCGGAGCGGGACCAGCAGGGCAGGGAGGCGGCAGGAGCATCCCCCGAGCAGCCGCAGGGCAAAGCCACCCGCTTCAGGCTGGAGGAGCTGAAGCTGAGCAGCAGCACTTTTGCGCTGACCGGGGACTCGGCGCACAACCAAGCCATGGTGCACTGGTCGGGCCACAACAGCAGCATGAGTAGACAGACCCAGCGCCGCGGCGGGGGGCGGGATGCAGACCGGGGGGCGCTGCAGCGCCGGGTCTTGGACAACGTGCAGAAAGCGGGGCTGGGCTGGTGGATCTGGCTGGTCTCTGGCCCTTCGCATCGGGTGTCACTCGGCAGTTTGCAGCCGGGCGAAAGTGCTCCCAGTGCCTTTCTGCTGCAGCAAAAGTTTTCTTCCCCCAGCCCCAACAGCCACCTGCGTTGCACTCTTGTTGCTCTTAACTGGGTGAGGACACCGGGAGGTTTGGAGAGAGGGCAGGGGTGTGACTGGAGAGGAGAGAGCAGTATCCTCCGGGCTCCGGCTGCGCTGGGGAAGCGCCCGGCCGGGGGCGCAGGGTCTGGGGGCTGCCCGGCCAACCGTGAAGCCGGTAGCGCTCAAGCAGCTGTTTCGCGTGGCTGGGAGGGAGGAGGAGGAATGCAGGGCGCTCAGGGGAGGGGGTGGAGTTGGGGCGGGGACTTTGGGGAAGGGGCGGAGTTGGGGCGGGGCCGGGGTCGGGAAGGGGCGGAGCCGGGGCGGGGGAAGGGGCAGGGCCAGGACCCGTGGAAGGGGCAGGGCCAGGACCCGTGGAGTGTCCTCTATTTTTAATGCTTAAATATGGTAACCCTATCTTTCAACATTTGCCTCACTGAGCCAATATATCTTGATATTCACCTTGAGAGAAGCCACTGCTCACTTTATGCTGCACTGAAGATCATGGGATTACTTCAATCAACCAAACTGTTGCAGCTTTCAGTATATGGCAGCACTGCAGGCTCAGATTAGAGGGGCTGCAGAAGGCCTGCTTTGAGGGGAAAGACAGAGACGGACAGCTGTGGGCTGCCTTCCACTAGGCTTTCGCGTAACTGCAGTTATCTTCAGCCTTCTTGTTTACTAGCTAAATGAAGGAGGAAGTGGCCAGTCAGGCCAATGGAGTTTACAGCAGCAGGGGGGTTGTGTCTGCTTCTTTCTGTGCTTTGGCTTTACAATCGGGAACATATAGTGGACAAGGACAGACCTAGCCAGACATGCATTTAGCAGGGGTAGATCACATGTGTTTGTGCGTAGGATGAAATTCTATGCGGTCCCTCCATCACAGGTAATTATATACATATGTCCCACACACACATTTCCGCCCTGCTCTGCATTTTAGCTCTTTTACTCCTCCTTGGCCACAGCAGGATGCTTCCTCTCATGACCATCAGCTTGCACCTGATAGCAAGAGCGTGGTGGTCGCTCGGGGGTTAAATGTGACATATTTAAACTTTGCAGCTGCATAACACATGTCTGGCGGAAACAAGGAAGCGTGAAGGGTGCTAATGGGAAAAAATAAGACAGGGCATACAGCAGGCAAGACGCCAATCAATCATTCTTTCCTCCTCCCCCACCTGCATTTCACCAGCTTTTCTGACCGAGATATATGAAGTGCTGTGCCAGGGAGACAACACAGACGCCTCTCCCCTTGACCCAAGGATGCGACAGTCAACTCAAACCTCAGCTCTTTTTTGAGGACGGGAGGCCCAAAGGACCAGGGCAACTTGCCCACTATGGTGCTTGGGACAAGGAGCTAGCAAGGCAAACTAATAGTATTGGAGGCCCTCTGAGCTTTGGTTTGGCAGGATCATCCACCTCCTGCATCATAGGATGGTTACATTTGCCTGGATCTAGATTTTGGGATGCCAAGTTACTGTTTTTCTTCTAAAAAAACCAAGGAATCCTTGTGGCACCTTAGAAACTAACAAATTTAGTTGGGCATAAGCTTTCCCACGAAAGCTTATGCCCAACTAAATTTGTTAGTCTCTAAGGTGCCACAAGGACTCCTCATTTTTTTTGCTGATACAGACTAACACAGCTACCACTGAAACCTGTTTTTCTTCTGCACACTTTAAGCTATTCTCTTCCTGACTCTTATACTATTGCTACATTTGCTCCACGTAGTCAGATAGGCTCTTTTTAAAGGAGTTATATTGAATCTTTCAATAAAAATAAAACAAGTTTCAAAATGTGTTTGGCCAGACAAAACATCCAGCTGGGACTAACCTAGAACTCACACAACTTGCTGCATTTGTGTCTCAGAAGAGAAGAGTAGCCCACCTACCTTGACCCCCTCCAGCCTGCAGGCTCTCAAAGTGAAGTGAAGCACAGACACACAAACCAACCAGAGGGAAACAGACACAGATGTGCACAAACAGTTCAAGTTCTGCTCTGAGTAGTAACCACACAGATTCTAAGAATCCCCAGAAACGTTACCCTCACTCCGCTGCACACTGAAACAGGTTTTGGTAGAAATGCTGGAAGCTAATTTGTGAGGGGGCTCGGGGGTAAAAACAACCTTCAAATGTGAAGGGAAGTTCCTATTTCCAGTTCACAAACCCATAACAAGCTAAAACACCAAGACACTCCAGTGCAATCTACAGAAACAGGAACTTTAACAAAACTTCTGCCACACAGTTGGCTAGACATAAAGGACAACTGCTTTTCAAAATGGCCTCTAATTTCTACCCTTTCCCGCCCCTACCCCCACATAATGTTGCACCAATAATCAGTGTCAGCATAGTCAATCACAGGCACAAATGGCAGCATTTTGACTTCTTAGCACCCAAGCTGGAGCCACTGTTAGGTAGTTAGATATCTATGTTCTGGCATTTGAAGCTACAACCCAATGGTGGACACGTTACTGCAGGTGCAAAATTATAGGCAATGTTTACAGAGCTGACCCAAAGAGCAGATTCTTTCGAAGTGGAAGTGATGTTGGGTAACTCAGGGTACCTTCTTCTCAATGTTTAAGGAATAGCAGTACCTCTGTCAGTCCACCTCCCTTAAAGATCACACACAAAGGAAAGCATGAACACACACTTTGGATTGCAGCAGCTACTTTACTATATGAGTGAGCAGATGGGTATCTCTCCCTATTCAATGCTCCTAGGTGACCACCCAGCCATTAATGTATTGATATATTTAACTAATTTCTATAGCTCTTAATACAGTGGAAGGTGGGTGCTTTAATTACAGAAATTAAAGGCACAAAAGAACAAAACAAAATCAGCTACTCAGATGCTACACAAAACAAATGTATATATCCCACCCCCTCTGGGATTGCTCCATCACTTTCCTGTTAATCGTCCTACTGATGACAAAAACACTTTGTTTGGACTAAGGCAACCCACCTTAATCTGAACTCAAGTCAGCCATGGGACAGTCTGCTCATCTCAATGCTGAGATGCTTGCACTGTAGGCCCTTTGATGGTGAGAGGATGCAGCATTGTATCTTGGCCACCATACAATCACCTTCTCTATGTTGGCCAAAAAATGGGACCCAAAACTCACCACCACCTCTAGCAACAGTGGAAGCCATAGTGTAGACAAGGGGCAGGAAATTTTAATGCTCAGAGAACTAATGGACCACACACTGGAAATAACACCTGATCCCACCTGAGTCTTGTTCACACTAATGCTCCCAACATGGCTACAACCAGTGGGACTGCACCAGTGGTGAATTATGGGTGCCATTTTTGCCAGAGAGCATTATTGAACCCTATGTGAAGTCAGGACAGTGATCATCATACAAAGCCGGCCAGATCCAGGAACATTATTTTGCTAAAAAGTCTAAATGGGTGGCAGCTCTAATTTTGGCCAGTAGTCATTGCACAGAACTGCTTTCCTCTCTGTAATGTGGTATTTTCGGCTGCTCTGGCATCAGCAGAACCAGCCTTCTTACCAACCCTACATACGGTTTGAAGTTTCCTTGCTGTACTAAAAACCTACTGGCTTTTCTCAATGCCACTGAAAATCAGGCACATTCTCAAAAATTCTTAAATCCAGACATTAAAAAATAATAACTTGCTATTTCCCTCAATTTTTAAGTATTTGTTAATTATTTAGAAAGGTCAGTGTTTCTTACTAGGAGAGAATGCGTTGCAACCTTTTTGCAGAACTGTAAAACAATCCATTTTCTAGGCAAGTAATGTAAAGACTCCAACTAACTTCAATGGGAGTTGGACCTTGGTTCAGAAGAGCTGAAAACCCAGATCACTATTTGCCATAACCAGCTGCTAACTTAAAACGCCTTAAATGCCAGTATGGTTAACCGGATTCCATCTAGTCAATATGCTTTCTACAGTATTGCCAGCACAAGCTGACGTCCCATATATGAAAACTGCTGCCTAGACACACTATCCAGGAGCAGTGAAAGCTGATTTCCCAGCAGAGGCACAAGATGTTACTTTAGGCTTCAGACCTGAAGAGCAGATTTCCCAGCCTTTTTTAAAAAAATGTGCTGCCACTAAAGAATGACAATTCCAAATCGTTCTCCAGCTCTCTGGAACAATCTGCCTCCTCTCCACCTCACCAATCCCTGCACTTCAGATACTGAGGGTTTGTCTCTATGAACATTTAGTTCACACAGGGTTGCCCGGTGTCTGGTTTTCGACCGGAATGCCTGGTCGAAAAGGGACCCTGGCAGCTCCGGTCAGCACCGCTGACCGGGCCGTTAAAAGTTCAGTCGGCAGCGCAACGGAGCTAAGGCAGGCTTCCTGCCTGCCATGCAGTTCCCGGAAGTAGCAGCATGTCCCCCCTCCGGCTCCTACGCGTAGGGGCAGCCAGGGGGCTACGCACGCTGCTTCGCCCCAAGTGTCAGCTCTGCAGCTCCCATTGGCCGGGAATTGCGACCAATGGGAGCTGTGGGGGCGGCGACTGCAGATGGGGCAGCACACGGAGCCGCTTGGCCGCGCCACCGTGTAGGATCCAGAGAGGGGACATGCCACTGCTTCCAGAGATGCTTAAGATAAGCACCGCCCCAAGCCTGCACCCCCGACCACCTCCCACGGCCAAACCCTCTGCCCCAGCCCTAATCTCCCTCCCACCCTCCGAACCGCTCAATCCCAACCCAGAGCCGCCTCCTGCACCCTGAACTCCTCATTTCTGGTCCCACCCCGGAGTCTGCACCCCCAGCTGGAGCCCTCACCCCCTCCCGCACCCCAACCCCCTGAGCCAGCCTGGTGAAAATGAGCAAGTGAGGGTGGGGAGAAAGATTGACAGAGGGAGCGGGGGATAGAGTGAGCAGGGGCGTGTCCTCGGAAAAGGGGCGGGGCAAGGGTATTCGGTTTTGTGCGGGTAGAAATTTGGCAATCCTAAATTCACAGCAAGCAGGAGTGGGAATCTACCTTGCACTAGCCTGCTGCAGACTAACTGTCTGTGTGGACACCGATGACACTGTTAATGCACTTTGATCTACAGTAGAACCTCAGATTTACAAACACCAAAGTTACAAATTGACCCATCAACCACACACCTCATTTGGAACCGGAAATACACAATCAGGCAGCAGCAGAGACAAAACTAAAAAAAGCAAATACAGTACAGTACTTGTTAAACAAACGACTAAAAAACCCCAGAGTTTTTAAAAAAAGACTTGACGAGGTACAGAAACTGTTTCTGTGCTTGTTTCATTTAAATTAAGATGGTTAAAAGCAGCATTTTCTGCATAGTAAAGTTTCAAAGCTGTATTAGGTCAATGTTCAGTTGTAAACTTTTGAAAGAAGAACCATAACGTTCAGAGTTACGAACATTTCAGAGTTACAAACAGCGTCCATTCCCAAGGTGTTCATAATTCTGAGGTTCTAATGTAATCCTCTTTCAAAGAGGACTAGAACATTGCACATTACTTAACTGTTAATGAGCATCAGCAGGGTCCACATGGACAGTTAGTTTGCTGCAAGCTAGCGCAAGGTAGAATCACACCTGAGATTGCTGTGAGTTAATTATTCATGTAGACAAGCCCTAAAATGTAATTCCAAATCCACCTCCACTACTTCCAGTGAGCTGTCAGCCAGTAGCCCAGACAGGCACTTACTTTGCCCAAACCTTGCCTCATCCATTAGCCCCATCTGACTATCACACCTGCTACATTGGAAGCTAGGTGTATGAACAAATTTAGGCTCCAATTCTGCAGAGATTTAGGCCAGGTCTACACTACAAATGTACATTGGTTGACTACATCGCTCAGGGGTGTGAAAAGCCACCCCATGAGCAACGTAGTTATACCAACCTAACTCCTGGTGTAGACAGCACTATGTCAATGGGAGAGCTTCTCCTGTGTCAACATAGCTACCACCTCTCCTGGAGCTGGATTAACTACACCAACAGCAGAAGCTCTCCCATTGGCATAGTAGTGTCTCCACTAAAGCGCTACAGCAGCATAGCTGCATCGCTGTACATGTAGACAAGTTCTAGGACATCAATCCCATCAAGATCAAGTGAGCTCTTTGGGGGGGGGGGGGGTGTCTGTCTGAGTCTGCCAGATGAAAATTTTGAGAGTAGAAGTGATTTTATTCCCCAGAGGGGAGCAACACAGTAGACTGTGCCTTTCACTAGCAGTGAGTCTTAATTTTGTATCCACTCTAAGAGCTCTAGGAGGCTTTGGCCTGATGGAAGGTTGTGTTATATTGTCTGGGAAATCAGCCAATTCCACAGCATTTGCGGTTGATATTTTAAAACAGATTCTTAGCTCTAATGTTGCACATTACTGCCTTTGCTGTAACCCTGGGTTTGCTGCAGCGAACACTCTGTCAGTCTTTCGATCCGTTATTTCTGTTAGCATCCCATTGCTAGTCTCAGCTCGTGGGATCCCCACTACCCTTCCATGGATGATTGGGAGAGGGCTAGAAAGCAAAGTGTCAAAAATGAATAAAAGCTAAATTAAGCAATGAGCAACAGAGGCCACGTCTACACGATGGAGACTAGCAGCATAGCAGAATTGTAGCTATGCCGGCAATAACCTGTAGTGAAGACACAGATGACAGCTATGGTAGGGTTTTTGCTGTTGCTGTAGATACTCCACCTCCCTGAGCAACGGCAGCTAGGATGCCAGACGTATTCTTCCATTGACCTACCTATGTCTACCCCAGCGGTTGGGTCAGTATATACTCCTGAGCGCTGTAGCTATGCTGACCTAAATTTTAAGTGTAGACCAGGCCTAAGAAGTAAATGTAATAGGACAATTCAGATAATGGGACAATTGAGATGATTAAAACCCTAATACATGGATGGAGGGAGACCCACAAAAGAGATTTCATCTCCCTTTTTATTTTGGCACCTCTAGGGTGACCAGACAGCAAATGTGAAAAATCGGGACGGGGGTGAGGGGGTAATAGGAGCCTATATAAGAAAGACCCAAAAATTGGGACTGTCCCCATAAAATCGGGACATCTGGTCACCCTAGGCACCTCATTATGCTCTGCCTCTTTTGATGTGTTGTTTTCACTTGTTGTGTTTTGTGTATAAATCAGGACGTGACCCTGAAAACACTTACACATGAAAGTAACTTTGCTCATATAAGAAGCCAAATGTAGTCAATGGCACTACTCAAATGAGTAAAGTTACTCATGTGTACAGTATAAGCGTTTGTAGGAGAAGCTCCCGTGAAAGGATTGTACGGTCCCTGTGCCAGGGACCTTGACTTCCTTCAATCTGAAAGGCCATTGTCTACCTGCAGCACTATGGAATTAATAAATAATCATCTGTCTTCTCTTGCAATCCTCTCAACGCACCCACTTCGTTCGAATACCATCAGCCTTATTACTGCATTTGTCATTAATACAGCTGCATAATTCTCACTGGCACAGCAATTCTCATTTGCACGGAGTACAAATGAATCCTTTTCCTTCCTAGCATCCCGCCCCCATAACTCCATCTCTCGCTCTCTCTCCAAAAGAGAAGTTTAAAAAAAAAAAAAAGTCTTCCCAGGCTACAGAATTCATCTATGGCATGGTTGGCATGTCAGTTATTTCTAAGGCTTCCTGCCAACCCCAGCTCCTGTCCCTACCCGCTCCCTCTGCAGGAGGGAAGGTGGAGGGTCGGAAAGCACAGAAAGGCATATTGGCATGCGCACAGGAAGCAATAAAAGTTTAGTAGAGCTGGCATGCGAAGGAGTCAAGAGAACTTTTATCGGTTGGGTTGACTGTGTGAGAAATAAGACCAAATATGAAAAGGGCTAGAGAGTCTTACTATGCCTGGAGTGCAGATGAAAACGACACGCAATGTAACTGTCGTTGGACTATGTTCTGTTGCTCCCACACCCACACCCTGAATTTTAGTGCCTCAGCTTATCAATGCTTTTCAGGACTCACATCTGGTGCAGCAGCAAACGGGCTGACTGCGGTCCCTCTCTCAAAACAGAACCTGAGGTGGAGGAAATCACCTTTCAAGGCAGCAGCTGCAACTTGTTTCAAGAAAAGTAAAATTGTTGTTTTTTTTAAAATGGAAAATCTCAACATAGAAAGGAATTAAATCTCCAAATCCTTCCCCTACGCCACAATATAACCCCCCCCCCAACAAACTAACAAGCTGCACGAGGAAATACTGTTTTCTAAAATCCCTTTTGCAGCAAAAAGGTTCATTTTACAAACTACTTCCACCTTCCCCTGTAAAGCCGACTTGCACACGGAAATCTTTTACAGGGGTGGACATGCAAAGCTCCGACACAAACAGACTCACCATGGCTGAAATTGTTAATCCGGGTTTTGTTCATTGGAAATTGCCGATTAAAGGAAGAAAATAAAAAAAGAATGACCACCATCCCCCTTCATCCGCTCCTGCAGCCAGCCTGAGCACCATGCACCGGAGATGGGAGGGTTCCCAACCCAAATTCCTTCCTGCAGGCAGTAAGCTGGAGATCTGTGTTCCCTTCCACCCAGGCCTACGGTACTCCACTAATAAAATCTGCCCTTGCTGACCTCATTTGCACTGAGAGCCACCTAGTTCGGTCCTAGGAACGAATGGGATATCTACAGCTTGTGCAGTCAGGGGGCTGAACCGTTTAAATAGCAGGGGTGGGAGTAAGGGAGAAAGTGAGAGCAATAACGTATGTACGTGCATGCAGCTTAACCATTTCAAGCTCTTAAACCCTGCCTCTGGACGGAGGAAGCGTTCTCTCCTGGAGCAACTCACTAAAAAGAACACACGGCCTCCTGGCGTAAGAGAGTCACTGCAGTAGAAAGCGAGTGTGAAGCACAGCAAATAAATAAGGTGCCCAGGAGATGCATTATAGGGGCTCTCCTCCATTGGCACATGGGGCGTGCACTAAACTTGATGAGACCTCCAACCTCTACGGCCAAAATTTCAAACCTGGCTGCTTAACCATGGTGCCTATATCCATATCAGACACCAAAATAAAAGTTTCCAGAAGTGCTGAGCATGCCTGGCTCTTATTTTTCAGGCATACCTCCCCTCTTCCGCACCCCAATCCTCACTGTCACCATCACGCAACTTCCTAAGTGGAACTGGACTGGAAACATGCAACATTACACAATGCCATAACCAGGCGTAGGAAAATTGAGTGGAGGCACGAAAATATGTCCTATTCAACCAGAGACTGATCAGTCAAGTCTCTCACTTCCACTTTCAGCTGGGTGGTTTTTATTAGTAAAAACTTGGGCTGTACCCACTTAGAGCAGGTCTGAATCTGGCTCTCTGAGGGCTTGTCTTCACTACTGCGCTGCAGTGGCATCAACTTAGCAGGTCTGGTGAAGATGTGATAAGTCGGTGGGAGAGCGTGGTGTAGACACTTTGTTGAGTCGATGTATGTTACGTCGCTCGCACCCCTGAGCGATGTAACTTATGTCGACTTAAGCGGGAGCATAGACAAGCCTGAGTGTGCACGTCAGAACAGTGGTAAACGCTGGTCAATCCCTCAAGAATCCAGCGAGGGCCACAGGCGATGGAGGAAGAATGGTCCAGCAGTTCGGGCACTAGCACCTGGCATTCAGGAGACCCAGGTTCAATTCCCTGCTCCACTGCAGAATTCAGGTGTGACCTTGGGCAAGTCACTTAGTCTCTGTGCTCCTCGGTTCCCTACCTGTAAAATGGGAATGATAGCACCTCCCTGCCTCACAGGGGTGCTGTGAGGATTAATACATTAAAGATGGTGAGGTACTCCGATCGTATGGAGATGCAGGCCAGATAAGCGTATTACAAAGACTAAAGCAAGAGACATGGGAAATGGAAACCTTCAACAGAGATGGGATTCGTCTGTGTAGCAAAAAGCACATTCTCTGCGATTCCTGAGTCAGCGTTTGTGGCATATATAACGTACAGTATGAGTTGAGAGATCAACCAGTTTGTGAGAGGCACCGCGGGGGAGGATTTGGGGCTGAAATGAAGAAGGGGACAGATTGGGGAAAGGTGCAATGGTAACTGCATCTTCAAAGGGACTAGAATGAACCCATCCAGTACAGGTGACAACGACGAAGGCGGATGCAAAGGTGGCTGAGTGGCAATCCACATTACCAGGCACTATGTTTAAAATTCCCACCAACACAGGAGGAGTCAAAGGTCACTTCCAAATGAGATCTCATTTGCTTGCAATGTAAAGAAAGTGCAGGGCTTTAGGCCGTGTCTACACTAGCGAAGTTATAGCAACCCAGCTGTACCAATGCAGCTGCGCCGCTGTAAGATCACTTGTGTAGCCGCTCTATGCCGATGGGAGTAAAACCACTTAAACAAGCAGCAGCAGCTATGTTGGTGGGAGAAGCTCTCCCACCGATGTAGCGCTCTGCACAGGAGCGCTTATGCCAGCAAAACTTACATTGCTCAAGAGGGTGTTTTTTCACACCTCTGAGCGACACAAGTTTTGCTGACGTAAGTGGCAGTGTAGACATGGCCTTAGAGACAGCAACATTCGTATTTTTACAGGGATGATCCCTCTGTCTCTTATTGAACCCTCAACTTTAGTCAGGCTACATCTACACTACAGGGGGGGGTCGATTTAAGATACGCAAATTCAGCTACGCGAATAGCGTAGCTGAATTCGACGTATCGCAGCCGACTTACCCTGCTGTGAGGACGGCGGCAAAATCGACCTCCGCGGCTTCCCGTCGACGGCTCTTACTCCCACCTTCGCTGGTGGAGTAAGAGCGTCGATTCGGGGATCGATTGTCGCGTCCTGACGGGACGCGATAAATCGATCCCCGAGAGGTCGATTTCTACCCGCCGATTCAGGCGGGTAGTGTAGACCAGGCCTCAGATACTTTGTTAGAGTTGTTTAAAGAATCGGTAAAGCTACTTCATGGCTTGTCTACACATGGAGCTATTTCAGAATAACCATTCCTGATCAACTCTATGGCTGTGTCTACACGACACAGCTTTTAGCAACATGGCTATGTCGCTACAGCAGTGCCACTAAAAGTCGCGCTGCGTAGCCGTTGTCCTCGGCTCTCCTGCCGACAAAAAACTTCCACCCTCAACGAGCAGCATTTGCGTTGTCAGCAGGAGAGTGCTCCTGCCGACAACACGCTGTTCACTCTGGCGCTTGTCATGGCAAAACTTTTGTCTTTCAGGGTTTTGGTTTTTTTAAACACCTCTGAAAGACAAAAGTTTTGTCGTTCAATTGCCAGTGTAGACATAGCCTAAGTGTGCGCACACTTATTCTGGAATAAGATTGTCCACACATGGAGTTGGTCAGGAATAGCTATTGTGCTTTAAATCCACAGCCTACCTTAATCCAAATTAACTTTCAAATGTAGACAATCTCTGAACACTGTAACAGGCAGGCTGAATCTCTGAACTAAGTGCCCTTGATCCGTCTGCTAATACAGTCAGTCTAGCAGGGAAAGAAGATCAAGTATTTCTACTGTCCCACTTGAAGATGAGCCAGGAGCAAAGACAAATATCCCACCAATAATAAATAATAATTATATTTAGATTTTATAGGGCCAAGGAAAAAATTTCCCCATCACTGACATGCAGCCACCTCTGGAGTGGAATGTGACCTCCGCACAACAGTTTAGGGCAGGATGTGAAAAAGAATCCCAGATCCGGCCAACACCACAGGATGATTTGACTAGGCAGAATGACATTAATCAAACTGGAATTTGGCCAGGACACTCGAACGAAGAGCATCCACACCAGTGTGCACGATTAATCTCCTTCAGCATACACAGAGAAGTGAGAGAGAGAGTGTGTGTGTGTGTGGGGGGGGGGACTGGTGGGGAGCTGGGGGAAGAGGTGTGTGTCCAGGATATTTGTGATCCTTTCCCCCACTCAAAAGGATCTCAGCACAATTCTTCTCAGGAAAAGCCTCTTCCACGATTATCCCGGGCCGGACCTTCCTGTTGTTAGTGCTCCAGTGGCGCCACAGAAGGAAACTAGACCATAAATTTCCTACAGCAACGAATGACTATCAGCTGCCTCATGAGCATGGAGTCAGCCAATATTTCTGGGTGGGGGAAAAGGGAGGATCTTTCCTGGCTCCAAAGAAGATGGAAGAGACAGTTTGTCCAATTGCCTGGAGTGAGCTGAAATATTGCCCAGAGGAGAGGGCTGAGAAGGTCCAGGAAGCCAACGGCTCCTTCTCTGAAGGGAGGAAGGTACAGAGTAGCCCAGGTGCTGCTGCTCTTCTGCAGGGCTGGAGAGGAGCAAGAGGAGCAGGCTGGCTTGGGCACAGGGAAAGGAGAGCAAAGGGACAGAGGAAAGAAGAGCTAGCCGGCCCAAAGCCCCCTGAGTGTCCTGGGGAGTGGCAGTCCCAGAAGAACCCTACTAAGAGTTGGGGCCCCCAACATTCATTAATGTGGGGAGAAAGAAGAAGGCAGAAACAAATATTGCAGGATCTGAGGCTGACCTTTTCAGCTGGCAGCCAGACATTCTCAAGGAGCTCTTCTCATCTTACTTTCAAAGTCAAATCTGGGTTGCCTGGAGGAGTCACGAAGTGGTCCTATTTGTGCCCAAAGTCACACAGTGAGTCCTCATTCGCTCCTCCTGACTCTTGGCCACTAGACCAGTCTCCTCCAAAGACCATCATCTGCTGCCACTATCATCGTGGAACCTGGAGCTGCTGGAAATGCTGGTGAGCGGCACCCACTGCTGCCTGTTGTACATGAAACGATGCCAGATCCTCAAAGGGGAATAAGACTTGGGCATTTCGTACTGCTGGCCAAGAACTTTCCCACAGATTTTAACTCCATGTTTCCACCAACTGCATCAGCCCCCTCACTCCCCAGAGATACAGGGCCTCTCTGGCAGAGAGTATTCATGTTCTGATCCAAGAGAGAATAATCCCCCACAAACATTACTGTCATCTACCTACTGGCAATTACACCCAACTACAATTCTCCAGCAGGTCTCCATTCCCCTAGACTGTAGTGGTGACACTAATGCAGCAAAGGAGGCCAAATAACCTCCAGGCTTTTGGGGTGTTAGCTGATGACCTGTGGGAAACAGAAAGGGATTCCCCCATCCCCAGAAGATACTCTATAGCACAAATGTCTAAATGCACTGGGTTTGCTTTCTTAGAGATATGATACCAGACCACCTGGACCATTGTGACAATTCTGCATACTTAACCATCACCATAATCCAGACAAAATCCTCTTCCAAAAATATTACCACCCAAAAAACAAACTCATGGAAACATACTGCAGTAGCAAAAGCAAACATGGAGCTAAGAATCTGCTGGGCATCAAGCAGGTAACCCTTGTGGAAATGTGGAGGCAGGAGTAAAACCTTGGAATGCGGTTGGAGCCCAGAGAATATGGACCTGAATTTTATATAGGTGACTAGAGCCAACTTTGAGACTACAACCCTTTGTCTCTTTGTTCCGTTTGAAGATGGTGTGGTGGAAGGAATCAAAGACCAATGCTTCCTTTCCATTATAGAGCAAACAACAGCCACTGGAGAGACCAAGCCAAATGGCTTTTGAGAACTGGTTTTAAAGGACATCACAGGATTTCAGAAAGACAAAAGGGCAACTGTAAAAACAAAACAAAACAAAAAAACACACAGAAGCCTCCTTGCCAGGAATGTGGAGAATGTCAGGGAATATTACAAAACAGGATGCAAAGAGAAGCTGGCCTCAAGCTCTATCACAATCTCATATGTTGGCCTGATTATCAGATGCTGAATCCTGATGGAAACCTATCAGTGCATCTGCCTTGGAACCAAGGACTGAGATTAGCTGGGTTGATTCTGCCTTTTCTTCTGATACCAGAGAAGTCAGCAGAGCAGCCTCTGCTGTGGTCAGTCTGTGGAGGGATGAAGCTCTGCCCATCTGCCTATCCACTATCAGAGCCTTGCCATACAACACATAACATTCTTTATATCTATAGTGCCTTCCATTTAAGGAGATAAAATGAAATGAACCCCTTGGGAGGCAGGTCAGTGTTCCTATCCCCATTTCACAGATAGGTAAACTGAGGCACCGGGAGGGGCTAGGACTTGCCTGTGGTCACACAGCGAGTCAGTGGCAGAGTCAGGCACAGACCCCAAGAGTGCTGATCCCAGTTCCTCTGCGCTAACCATTAGGTAATACTTCTCAGCTCTTTAGACAGCTTCCTTTGACGCTTTTGCTAATTTACCAAATATATTTGTGCCTTCTATGGCTTTTACACCCCCCCCCACCCGCCACCTGCTCAGACCTGCAGGGACGTTCTGACGCTGAACCTGTGGCATTACAATCCTTCCCATGCCTGCAGACAGTAAGGCCAGAAGTTCAGGAAGGCGACGAACCAGCAGGGTCAGGCCCAAGGAGAAGCTTGGTTAGGAAGGGGCAGGAAGTTCTTATTCAACACGCCAACATCCTCAAGAGCAGCACAGGCAACTGACACCAATTACTAGCGCAGTAAGTGCCTTTTGGCAGAACTGAGCATGTTTTTTCCAACTTCGCCTCCGTGTGAAAGTCCCTCTTTAAGTAAAGGAAGCTCCTTTTCCAGGACCAGATTTGTCATATTAGGATTTATTTGGGGGCTTTTTGCCCAGCCGAGCATCAACGTGAAAGAACACAACAGAACTGCCTATTCACACAGCATGAAGGGAGGCAGCCTGCACATGAAAATAAGGTGGGTGCTTTGTGGTGGGGCATCTCTGGTGGCTAGAGGGCTCTGCATGAAACCAAGGGCAATATGGATTCCTAACCACATTCACAGTTTATCAGGGGTTACCTTTGTAAGGCCTTGGGCTTAAAAATCATGAGGGAATTTTTACTCAGTGATACAAAAGGCACCTACCTCCTACGACCGGGGTAATTACAGGCCTGTCAGTCTGACATCGAGTGCCAGGCAAGATAATGGAGTGGCTGATATAGGACTCAAAAAAAGAATTAAAAGAGGGTAATACAATGAATGCCATACAACATGGGTTTATGGAAAACAGAGCCTGTCAAACTAATATCATATCTTCTTTTGATGAGATTACAAGTGTCGTTGATAAAAGTAATAGTATTGATGTAATACACTTATATGTCTGTAAGCCATTTGACTTGGTACTGCATAACATTTTGATGAAAAAAACCTGGAAAGATACAAAATTAGCATGACCCACATAAAATGGATTAAAAGCTGGCTAACTAATAAACCTCAAAATGGACTGTAAACGAGGAATCATTAAGTAGGTGTGTTTCTAGTAGTGTCCTGCAGGGAGCGGTTCTTGGCCCTAACACTATCATCATAATCATGTTCCTATTACACCTCTGGCGTTTAGAGCAGTGACGAAGCTCCTCCACTCCTGTCTGTTTCTGGCAAGTCTTTCAATGGTTCCCCAACTGTGTCCCAGGTTTTTCAGCTCGGCTTCCACAGCTCTTCGCCATGTTGTTTTCGGGCAGCCTCATTTTCGCTTGCCTTCAGGTGTCCATCTTATTGCTACTCTGGTGATGGAATCAGTTTCCATCCGAAGCACATGGCCCATCCATCTCCAATGCCTCCTGGCAATGATGGTGCTCAGATCCTCTTGGCTGCACTGTGTCAATAGATCTTGGCTTGAGATTGTTCTGGGCCAAAAGATACGGAGGATTTTTCTGAGGCAGGTTGTATGGACATGTCATACTTTCTCATTCCCCAGCATTCTGTAGTGTTGAAAGTACGCAGCTCTGATAAATCTTGAGTTTGGTTTTGGTGTTGTATTTTGATGATTTCCAGACTGTATTTAAGCTCTTGAAGGTGTTCCTGGCTTTACTGATTTTGTTCCGGATGTCCTGGCTTGTTCCACCGTCCTGGCTTATGATGCTGCATGTTTCTACATTGGTGAAAACATAATCCTCTATCCGTACTGGTGATGGTGAGGCAATATTAAAGGTCATGATATCTGTCTTATTGCGGTTGATTTTCAGTCCAATTTTCTGGCTGAATGCGTTGAGTCGAGTTGTTTTTTTCTTGTATATGGTATTGGGTATGTGATAGGAGAGCGACATCATCTGCGAAGTCCAGGTCTTCAAGGGATGAGAAGAGTGTCCATTTAATGCCTCTTGGCATGTCTTCTGTTGTACACCGCATTACCCAGTCGATGGCAATGTTGAAGAGGACTGCAGACATGACACACCCCTGACGTACTCCTGTTTTGACTTCAAAACTGAGCTCATTGTGATCAACACTGCATGTAAAGTTGAAATAGAAGCTTTTGATGATGATGATTATATGGAAAGGAATTCCATATGCCTGCAAAATGTGCCATAGGCTGGTCCTGTGAATGCTATCAAAAGCCTTCTCAAAGTCTATGAAATTTATGTAGAGTTGCCGTTGCCATTCTAAGCACTGTTCTATTATGTTTTGTAGAATGAAGATCTGGTCTGTGCATCCACGTCCTTTCCAAAAAACAGCTTATCTTTTCTGAGAACGCTATCAACTGCCTCTAATATACATTAGACTATGATCTTACACAATATTTTGCTTGGCAAAGATAAAAGTGTGATACCATGCCAGTTATTACAATCACTGAGCGTTCTTTCTTTGGTATCTTCACTATATAACATTGTTATTAATGACCTAGAAGAAAACACAAAATCATCACCGATCAAGTTTTCAAATGACCCAACCATTGGGGGAAATTGTTGGGATTAGTGTGTGGGTGCAGGGTGGTGCTGGTGACCTGTGAAACACAGGAGATCAGACTGCATGATCTGATGGTCCCTTCTGGCCTTAAACTCTATGATTCTAAATAATGAAGAGGACAGGTCCCTGATTCAGAGCTATCTGGATTGCCGGTAACCTGGGCACAAGCAAACAATATGTGTTTTAATGCGGCTAAATGTAAGTGTACACATCTAGGAGCATAGAATGTAGGCCATATTTACAGGATGGGGGACTCTATCCTGAGAAGCAGTGACTCTGAAAAAGATTTGGGGGTCACAGTAGATAATCAGCTGAACATGAGCTTCCAGTGCAATGCTGTGGCCGAAAGGACTAATGCGATCCTGGGATGCATAAATGGGAATCTGAAGTAGGTGTAGAAAGGTTATTTTACCTCTATATTCGGCATTGGTGCAACCACTGTTCGACTACTGTGTCCAGTTCTGGAGTCCACACTTCAAGAAGGATATTGACAAACTGGAGAGTGTTCATAGAAGATCCATGAGAACGGTTAAAGGATAAGAAACCATGCTTTATAGTTATAGACTCAAGGAACTCAATCTATTTATCTTAACAAAGAGACGGTTAAGGAGTGACTTGATTACAATCTGTAAGTACCTACATGGGAACAAATATTTAATAACGGGCTCTCTAATCTAGCAGAGGAAGATATAACATGATCCAATGGCTGGAAGTTGAAAATAGACAAATTCAGACTGGAAATAAGGCGTACGTTTTTAAACAATGAGGGTAATTAACTGGCGGATCATGGATCACCTGCAATTTTAAAATCAGGAGTGCAGGTTTTTCTAAAAGATCTAATCTGGGAATTATTTGGGGGAAGTTCTCTGGTCTGTGCTATGCAGGAAGTCAGATTAGATGATCACAATGATCCCTTCCTGCCTTGGAATCTATGAATCTACAAAACATCTTTAGGCAGTGGCCATAAACCAAGCGCACAGAAGCAAAATCCCACATGCTACAGGAGGCCTGGGCCATCTCATTGTAAAGAGAGACACTGACAAGGCTGATTAGACCCACAGTTAGACAAACTGAGTTTTGCCGTGGCTCGTTGTAAGCCCTACTAGAGCTAGAAGACTGCTTGTGAGGACACCAAGCCTCCCTCTGACCCATCCACTGGACTTTTAGTAGCATTTTTGTAAGTGACGGGTTCTGTCTGCCCTGTATCAGAATGGCAGCTCTCCATGAAAAAGCTCTCCATGAGAATGGCACATGAAAACAGGACAGAAAAGGATTCATCTGAACAGCTGCTCCCTTTTATTTCCAGGGCGAAACCTTTTATGCAGTCCCTTGTATCATTCATCAACATCTCTAGCCCACCCTGCTCCGAGGTAACAATGAGGCACAGAGCCCAATAAAGACCGTTGGATCAAGAGCGCTTGGTATACAAGTCTAGCCTTTCTAGCCAAATGGGGCTGCCAAACAGGCTGTGATGATTAGAGAGCGGGTCTCTTCCACACTGCAACTTGGCAGTAATTGCAGATCAGGACAGTTGGTACCCAGCACAGTATGCGGTTTTGAGTTCCTACCTGCTGGAGCGCTGGCAGGAGCAGCAGCACATTACCTGAAGAGGAGGAAACCAGAGGAAGAGATGGTAATTTTGGGTCTAATCTAGTTCCCATTGACTTCAGGGTGGGCTGGAAAAGGCATTTACATTGTAACTCCTGGAGGCAGGGATCATATCCTCCTGTATATATTGTGCTTTGTGCTGTATGATAACGGAGCTAAATAATAATACCCAACGTGTTTTGCAACATTGCAGAGAGCAGCACTCTCAGCTTGGAACCTAACAGTGCTGCTTCCTCCTTGCTTTTAAAGAGTTTGCACTGAAGCACGTCACACAACCATATCTGATCTTACACCATGGCCATTTTTACACTTGTTAGGACAGTATTTTAAAGGCACCTTCTCTTCTATGGCACGGTTTATTTTTCAGAGCAGTCAGTGCTAATGGGTTTGCTCTCTGACATTACTGTAAGGAACTCTTCATCTCAGGAATGTGGAATTGAATGCTGACTCAAAATGTAATTCGTACTCAAGAAATCAGCCCTGCTTCACTTTAAATGAGCTCTGTGTTTACTTTGATAGGTCACTAATTTTGAGTCACTGGCTGGAATTTTCAGAACAAGCTGAGCACCCACAATGGGAGCCAGATTGTCAGAAGTGCTCAGAATACAGATTGCTGAGCAATTTTTAAAAAAATCTGTCCATAAAAGTGTCAAAGTGGAAGCTGCGAAATGCTGCGCATTTGTGAAAATCTGGCCCCACTGTCTCACAAAATGCCCCTGCCTTTGAGT
Organism: Emys orbicularis; assembly: GCF_028017835.1. Lineage (NCBI taxonomy): Eukaryota > Metazoa > Chordata > Testudines > Emydidae > Emys > Emys orbicularis. The sequence goes on along the minus strand of NC_088691.1, from coordinate 24,521,138 downwards.
CTTGCTAGGGTGAGAAGTGCTGACCCCTCAAACACTCGGCTATGTATGTGTAGCGGGATGGACACCCGCTCCTGCCCTGAGGGGTTGGAAAAGCCCTGCAGAGGGCTGGGGCAGGGCAAGGTAAAACCCTGGCTGATTGGGGGAAGTTGCTGCAGCTGGGCCACACCCTAATCAGAGCCCAGATGGCCGGTATAATGAGGCTGGGAGCCAAGAGCCCAACAGTCTCTCTCTGCCTTCAGAGAGAGAAGGGCCTGGCTGCAGGGAGCTAGACAGGGTACCTGTGGTGGAGCAGGGCTGGGGAAAGGCTGAGGAGCTGGGGAGCTCCAGCCTGGATAGCCCCAGGCTGCGGCCTGGTAATACGCCAAGGGGTACTGGGGGTTGCAGAGGGCAGCCCAGGGCTAGGCCAAGGCAGCAGGTCCAAACCCAACCTTGCCAATGATGAGTGGCCTATACTGCAGTATGCCCCAGAGAGTGGGGGCTAGATGGTGACTGGCAGTGGCCTTATCCTGAGGCGAGGTGGGGTTAGTGGGTGGGGGTTCCCCTGGGAGGGGAGACCTAGCGTGTGTGTGGGTATTGCCAGGGGGCAGCACCCAGAGCAAAGGGCACCGGGGTCCTGGGAGGGACACGGGGCCAGTGCAGAGGACAAGGTGGATCACCGCCCTGCAGAGGGTGCTCCAGAGGCTGGTGAGCTAATTCCCTGGACAACCAGCAGGCGGCGCCGCAGGGGTGAGTCCGGACCTCCCTCTACAGTATGTTATTAATGAACGTGTCTGCTTGAAAATGGCACAGCCGCCTGCTCTCTAATACAGCCCAGCAGAGTTTGCATCTCCCTGCAGCTTGAAAGATGCGAGTTAAGCTTTGGTCCTAACTAAGCCACTAGCAGCTGCACGCATCAGTGAACACTGAAGGTACGTCTACATTGCCTGTGGACAGCCTGCTGCAGCAAGCCTCCCAGCCCAGGTTGAGAGACTTGGGATAGCGGGGCTCATGCTGGTGCTGTTCACACTATAGTGTGGCTCAGGTGTGGGCTCTGAAGCCTAGGGAGGGGGTGGGCTTCAGAACCTGAGGTCCAGCCCGAGCTGCAGCTTCAAAGTGCTGTTGGCACAGCTCTTTGTACAGTGCTAGCATGAACCCCACTAGCCCATCCCTTGACCTGTGCTGGGAGGCTCGCTACAACGGGCAGTGGAGACGTAGCCTGAAGGGCTCTGTCGTTCCTGCTAGACATCTGCTGGATGTTTTGATGCTGTTTGCCAGCAACCCACTTGTAAAACTGAACATCAGTCTCACGAGATACTCTGTGTCTAACTCAGTAAGGTTGACATGAAAGAGCAAAGTAATTTTGTTTCCCCAGGTGAATCCAGAGGGCTGTGTCTGGGAGGCAGACTGAGTAAACCCATCACATTTGGTCTCTTTTTCATCACTCTGCACTCTCCGGCAGCAGTGAAAAATGGTCAGTGTCACTATGGGGAAGGGACGGGTGCTGTCCGCTAGCCAGCTCCCATAACAAATTAGGGCAATACCTCTGGACCTTGAGGGAACTGGGATTATTTAAATTCAAGAGAAGATGATTATGAGGCACCTGGCTGAAATATTTAACCTAAATAACGATTATTATAAAAGTAAATGTGTAGCTCTGTTTGAGGCTATTGGAGAGACCAGAACTAGGAGATTTACGGTAGGTTTAGCCACCCCCACCCAAGCACATGCATAGAGTATCTGAAGAGATGATAATTTATGGAGATAACAGTGAATAGGACTTAAAGCCAGGTCCCTCATGGATCTCCATAGTTGAATTTAAGGAGTGAGACATGCATGAAGAATTTGCGGAGGTAATATGCAGAGGGTAATGACGAAGTGAGATGGCCTTTCATCTGGAGATGGGAGAAAAGGAAGGAAAAATCTGCATGGAATTTGGAGAAGAAATATTTGCAGTTTCGTTCCCAGCCACTTCTTAGGAATATCACTTTCTGCAAACTTATCAACAAAAATTGAAATAAGCAACACCCACATTTCCACATTTCATCACACACACTGATCTTTATCCAGCTTAAATTGCAGAGTTTGAATTCTGAATTTTGAAATTGAAACAAAGAGGCTGCTTAGTTGGGAGTGATAAGGGTCCATTTCCATTCAAAATGAGGGGCTGTTGTGGAGGAATATTTGTGAAATTTCACAGATGTTCAATGAATTCGACACACAACGAAAAACCATTCCATTTTTAAGTATTCCAAAATCGCTGACCTCTGTCCCAGTCCTACTTTCAGCCAAGCTGGTGGAGTTGAGCAGAATTAGTATTTCTATGCGAAGCTTGGAATAAACTGGAACTTAACAAGTAACTTATTAAACTCAGTCAGGTTTGTGCCTGGGGAGTAGCTGAAGGCTATTTGGGGGATCAGGAGGGAATGTGCCACTGATTCTGCCTTTTCCTCCAGACTAGTTATTGCTTTTCTTTGCATGGACGTTGTTTTGCTCTACTTTAGCTCAGGAAGTGCTAAGGTGCATTGCATGCAGATGTAAAGTATTCATCCAAACATTCCAGAATGATGAACCTGTAACTGCTTCAGGTCCCTACACAGCCATGTGTCCACATCTAGTCAGAGTACTATTACAAGACCAGCATGACAGAAGTAGCACTGTCTTTTCTTGCCAATAAACTACACTCCCAGTGGTTTATTTACTCCTTAGGCAGACCTAACGGAAACTTACCTCTGCTTGCCTTACCTGTGTATATCTTATTTGCTGTATCAGACAGACAGACACTTGAAGCTGTTTCTAATGTTAATCTTCCCCCCCCCCTTATGGATGGGGAGAAGTTACTGCATTATGGCAAGCAGGGCCAGCTCCAGGCACCAGCCCAGCAAGCAGGTGCTTGGGGCGGCCAACGGAGAGGGGCGGCACGTCCACCTCTTCGGCCGAATTGCCGCCGAAGACTGAAGTGGCGGCGGTAGAGCAGATCGCGATTGCGGCTTTTTTTTTTTTTTTTTTTGCTGCTTGGGGCGGCAAAAACCCTGGAGCCGGCCCTGATGGCAAGACATTCAGTATATTCAAACAAATGCCAACTGGTGAGTCAGACAGATAAAAAAAATGGAGACCAAGCATTACCGGAGACATTTGTCTCTCTGCTCCCCAGCAACACACTTAAAAGACCCTCCAAGTTACTGAACCAATCTAAACTTCAGCCGCAGCCTTCCAGAGTTACCCTCCACCCTCCCAGTGTAAAAGGAGGCTTGTCACACACAGCTGTGTGGGCAGGACCTACCTACCACTTCCTAGTTGCTCTCGCCCAACCCTCAAGGCAGGATTCAACCTCTCTAAATGCTTTTCATCTGGCTAGTGGAAGGGAGTTTCAGAACAGTTATATCTGGACTCTCAAAAAATTCTGTGCGATTACCTCCTGCTTCAGCTGACCATGTGTTTCATAACTACCCATCTCCAGAGCAAAATGCAGAACAGACAAAACTGGAACGACTTATATTAGAAAACAAAACAAAAAAAGTGACAAAGCCGCTATTGTAACATTCAGAGTCCACATCAGCTTAAGAGCCTGGCAAAGAAACAAAAAGTTCTTCAGAACATATAATTACACAACATCCCCTTATATCTATCTGCTTATCTATGTATGCCACACTGCCAAGAGCCATTTACAAATATGGCCTCTGTTCAAGAAGTGACAGATAAGAAGATTAGAAAGTACCTGCTTTCACCGAATGAACTGGTTGGGTGTGTAAGCAAAGGCACAAGGGTAGCCAAAGTGCAGCCCTAAAGAGTTCTGTATTGCTGCCTTCATCTTTAGTAAGCAGGTGATGCCCACGGAAACTACAGGTCCCAAGATGCAGTATTCCATCTCAAGCTGAGTGGCCCAGACCCTAGCAGTCACGAAAGCTGGTAGTGCCAGGACACAAGTTCATGGTCTGTATTGCCCAAGAGGGGGCCAGGAAGGAAAAACACCAAACCACAGCACTCAGCAGCTGGAAGGAGGCAGAAGATGCACCCAGATCACAGGGTCCAGCACCATCACCTATCAGTTCTTCCAGCACAGAGCTGTTCATCATGTCAAGAAGCCTCCGAAGCCACGCCCAGTTACTTTTAAACACAGCTGCCACAAGCTTAACGGAAGAGAAATGCAACCTGCTGAAATTCGCCTAATCAGACAACTGCTGGCCAGCAGGCTTGTTCTTTAGACCATGTTTGGATAAACCCTCTTCCACTATGATTCCCTTGTGGTTGCAGTAAGATCCCCCCCAGCAGCCATCCAAATGGTAACAACCTAAGCGTCAGTTTACTGTCTCCATGCAGTATCACTCCTGGCGTTACTCTCAGGCCCACCTCCAGAATCTCGCCATACTTGTGGAGGGGACACGTCCAGGACAAGATGAAGTCCTCCGAGTGAAGAACCATGGCAACGTAGCCCACCCCAAAAACTCTCAAAAATCATGAGATGTGATTCTGAAGCCAAAGAGATGCATTTTGTTTGGGTGCTTTTTATTTCCCTTCTAATATTTTGGCCTTTAGAATTTCCCAGCTTTTCTCTGCAACCTCGAGGTCAAAAACCTCTTTTATTTAAAAAAAAAAAAAAAAAAAAAAAAAAGTGGAGATTCTCATTTATCCATGTCTCCAGAAGCTGGGGCTATCCGAAGAACACCAAACATCATGAAACTCACACTAAAATCAGGAGCACTGGCAACGTTGCATGTACAATAGTAACTTCCCCTCTGTGTTTTGTTTGTTTTACAAGACCCTTGTCAACCCTTTGATGGCTGTGAGTATTTCTGCCCTAGCAAATTCACATCTCCATAAGCATACCAGCTCATTTCCACGCCAAGAACTGGACATTCCCAATCAGCAGCAAAGTAAGCACTCACCGGCTTTATTTGCTTCTTTATAAAGCCCAAAGCCCACAGAGCAAGCCCTGAGCAGAGAAGGCAACAGACATCCAGCAACCCCTTTGGGAGAAGGTGATAGCATTTGTAGATGATATAAGCCAGACCACCACCCTTTACGTTTGCACCTTTACTGTCTTGACTTCAATGACATGCAGGCCAGCAGTTGGCTTTAGAGAAAGTTTTTAATCCCCCTTTTCTTTTTTCCATGAGCCTGGGCTCAAAGTCATTACTTTAGAGGTGACCTTCAAAGGTTAAGTACCAAATTCCTGCAGCTTTACCAATATGTGCTGATTGCCTCCAACAGCCAAGCTAAGCGGAACTTTCAGCTTCTTACTAGCCAGACAAGGACTTTACTTGCCTCATTTCTTATTAGGGAATAATGTGAGGGGCCCAGGCCAAGGTTTTGGAGCCCTCCACCATATCCTCGTAACGTTACTGGGATTTTGTATTTAGCAGTTGCAGGTCGCATTTAAAAATGGGACTGTGCTTTGATGCTTCTGGAAAGAACGCTTTAATATGATAGAATAAGACCTTGCCACTTCATAATCACAATAGCTTTATTAACAAGTAAGCAAATGGTCTTTTAAATGCAAGCATTTGCACCTGAGAAATCCACTGGGAGGAGGTCATCTGCACAGAAAAAGAACTATAGATGAGCAAATAATAATTCACAATGAATTAACTTGATAACTGAATTCAGCCTCTCCTTTGGCTAGCAGCTATGCCAGGAGCAGATCACAATTTTCTCAGATATATTCGTTATTCAAATGTATTGCAGGAAAATCTTTTCATATTTTTTTGCTGTACAGATTGATTGCAAATATTCCAAACTTGAACTGTGCTGCTTAGCTGTGACTGCTCAGATTAAGTCACATGGTATTTTCCTGTTTCCTGATTGGATGAGTGCACAATACTTTTGCTGTAAATCCCTGTGTATGCAAACTTAAAATTTGGTGTGCAAGAACAATAGCACAAGTTCTACAAACATTTTGGCCAGAAAAACCTGATTGATGCAGAAAGCGAAGGGAGAAAAGGGGGGCACGAACATGGCCAACGCAAAGTCACTTTGAAATTGAAACATGGAACGTTTATTGTTTCATTATTTGCCATGCTCTAAAAGAAATCTGATGAGTAATATGCATGTAATGAGCATTGTGCAACAATGCACCTGCCAACTCGTTTATTCTTCCCCTCCATTTTTACGATAAGTAATTTCATTCCCTGGCTCCACACCCTTCCAGTCAATCTGGCCTCCGGTCTCCAGCCCTGGGAAAGTGGGATAAAACTATAAATGATCAGAGATAACTGCTCCCTGTTTAAGGACACAGAAGGATGTACAGCTACTTGGATACTCACTTCCCCATGCAGGTTTTCCATATGCAGGAGAAGCTTCTAGTCCAGCTGAACCAAGAAGGCCTTCCACTGAGTGTCAAGAAAAATACTAATCTCCACTAGACCAAGCAGGACTTCTCCAGGAAAACTCAGGAAAAGTCCCTCTAATTGGAGTGAGCTCTCTTCTAGGAACAACCACCCTTTGATGAGCAATAGCTTTCTTTCTCTCTCTCTCTCTCTCTCTCACCCACCCACCCCTTGGATATGCTCTCCTTTTTTCTAGAAGTTCCACGTTGGACCAGTCTTCTCCCTGTACAGCATGAAGAAATGGACCTTGTTCTAACATCTCCTCTGAAGCACAGTGAGAAGTGGCTATGATGAGCAAGAGGTGTGCATGTGTGTTTGACATGGAGAAGAGCGCAGAACTAAAATGGGGAGTTTTGCACATCCCTAATTTGTGAACTTTCAGCAAAAGACTAGTTTATTTCACATATGTGGTATTGCTATAGCTGTGTTGGCCTAAGAAGAGCTCTGTGTAGCTGAAAAACTTGTCTCTCTCACCAACAGAAGTTGTCCAATAAAAGACATTACCTCACCGACCTTCGCTCTCTAATTTATTTCAGGACACTTGATGGGCCCCAAAATTTGCTTTCTTTTAAACTTTTATGAAAAGGCAGTTTTCACATAGTAATGGGTCAAACTACAAGATATCAATGCAAACAAATTTTTAATTTAATGGAATTCCACATTTAAAGATCTTTGCTCAAAAAGAGGAGCATTTCTGAGGGGAAATGGCCCTAACTCTGACACAAAACTGAGATGGGAAAAACTGCAAAATTCCACCAAATGAAATTCTGAAGTTTTGCATGTCATTGTGAATAGTTTGCAGAAGTATCCCAACCCATTAAGAGACACTTCTGTGGTTGCAACTAACTGAAATTCCCCTGCTCACAGTCTAACAAAACAATTGCACAGTGATAGAATCTAGGAAAGTGGTTCCCAGACACTGTGCAGCCCTGAGACCTTCAAAACTCTCCTTAAAACTCTCCTTTCCCATGATGTGCTGAGACTGCAGCCTATGATGATGACCAATATTGTCTCATTGTTTCCTTATAGTCCTCCATCTGTCAGTATCCATCTGACATCTTTTTACGTTGTGTTTGTTCATCACCTAGCACAATGGGGTGCTGGTCTATGAATGAGGCTCCAAGGTGCTATCATAATACAAATAATACAGGCTTCTGTGATTGGTATCCATGTTCCCTCTGTCCCTATGATACACTTACCTTAATAGCAAGTCTCTGTGCTGGGCCCTAGTGCCTACCTTCCACTCAAATGCATGTGGTCTCAATTGCAATGCAGTATGTGCAAGACTAGTATTTGGAGCACTGTGGGTTAGAGTGCACACAATTTGAGGGGAGGCAGCTGACACCAGCTATTACAGACAATGTCTTATCTGATGAACTGGTAGAAACGCTGGAAAAGGTTGACAGCCACTAATCTAAGAAATAGTCAAACAGTAGTTAGTGGCCTACTGGCCCACAATAAACCACACCAGCCTTTTAAATCCACACAATGGGAGCATCTCCACTGAGCCTCAAAAATGTTTTCAAAAGACACCTAGAAAATATCACAAGTTCCCATTTTACCACTCATCCCTGGCGGTATTTTCATGGCGCTGGACCCCAGAGTTCAGCTGTGCTACCATCAGCCCTACAAGACACGGGGCTGGGAGCCAGAACAAAACAATGAAAGCCATTGACAGGGCAGGAAACGGCATCTGCTGGATGAAACACTATCTTCAGACAAGACGTGTTTGGATAACTCCAGTTTCATAACTCGCCTCTTCCGAGGTTAGGAAATCACAGTAATACAAAGAAAACAACATGGGGAGAACAGTACTAGCGTGTGGGACAGCGGGACAAGCACCTGAGAGAGAGTGAAAGACTCAGAGACTGCCCTTCCCTGTTGACCCACACCCACATGAGCTACTCTCAGTCACCCATGGACTTCAGTGGGGTTGTGTGAGAATAAGGGCCTCATCGAGCATCAAGGGGGAATTAGTTATGTTTCCACCATACCCGCGAAGCAAATTTGTTGGTCTCTCTGTGGCCTCGCTCATTACATCGTAGGTGGCCCTTTAAAAATGGGCAGTTTCGCAGAAACAAGTATTGACTTGGGATCAAAGTGAAGCTCAGTGAGGATGATTATTGCTCAGACAGACAGGATGGAACTGCCTCTCTCATTTCAGGCCAGAATGCCCTTTACCTTCTTCGCCTCAGATGTGCTGGGTAGGAGCTTTGGGGGAAAGGAGGGCAGGTCAGCTTCTGCCAGCATGGATCACCTGTTAGGGTGAAGGAAGCTTACACAGCTACTCTTTGCTATTTCGGGAGTCTTTGGTCCTTCTGTTCTCTGTATTTATACATAAAATGAGATGATCCTCGCCTAAAAGCCCTTATAGATACTAAGGAAAACCTGTAGGAAAACCTAAGTAGGTTACTTGATAAATAGATGCTAATGGGGGGTGGGGGAGAGAGAGAGAGACTATTTGACAACTGCTAGCACAGTGCACAACTAAGCAACAGAGACAGCTGCTTTCTATCATCTTAGGCCTAGTGGAAGCATGACATGAACTCCCATCACTGCATCAGCATGAAGTATAAGAGTTTATTTTAACCTTATATTATTCCAAATCAAATAGTATTGATCAAACTGTGACCTTGAGAGAGAGAGAGAGAGAGTGTGTGTGTGTGTTTGTTTGTGAGTCAGAGACACACAAACACACACACACACCTTGATAGGATTATAAAAAAAACCAGAAGGGACCATTGTGATCATCTAGCCTAACCTAAGATGTATTTCGCTTTTTAAAATGGATTAATTACTTACATTTTTCTACAAAAAATAAAATGCACCTATACTCTTTTACTGGGGAGAGGGGGGAGTAATCAATACTATCTACCTGTCTATAGTTCTCTAGCACTCCAACAATAAACAAGTGTGCACTGTCAGCTGCTTGTGAGCAATCTACAAGAAATCAGTGAGTGCATGGAACTAGTGACCCTACAACAAACCAGTGCACATAGCACAGAACTCATGAGCAACTCTACAATAACAAATCCATGTGCCATACAATAATAGCAATAACATATAAGAAAAATGTGTGCGTGCACAACAGAGAAGATACATTCAATTTAAAACGTCAAAGGAGACAGAGAGAAAAACATTAAGATGTCATAAATTGCTGATGGATTTTTTGTTCCTATTTTTAAACACCGAGGGTTTACATGTAATCAGTGTTGTAGCCATTTTCACAGTCTCTTTCACTGTGTGTTTGGTCTGATCCATCTGTGCAAATGTGTACTTTGGATCTGTAACACTCCGGCGTGAACTATTGTTCATGCAAATCCACAACAGACTTCAGAATGGCTGGAATAAAGGACTGGGGGATTCTGCAACCGGGTGCCTCCGTTCCAAGGGGTCCCGCTCAGACAAAGGAGGCTAGTTTCCAAAATTACTGTTGCTGCTGCCGCTGATTTTAACAATTTAGGAAAAGGGGCCAAAGATTAGATTCTTCCACTCCTGTCTCTTGACCCCCCCCTCACCAATCCAAATATAAACTCGCTTTCAGGAAATGCCTTTAAAGAAAGCGGCACCTCCCTGGATCCTGAAGAATGCCCAAAAAATAAACTGTCTCAGGACATGAAGGAAACGGCTTTTTTCAATCACACTGCAAAATGGACTTAACCCCTTCTGTGCCAGCTGCCAGCACTCAGCGCCTCCCGCACCCGGGGGGGCCTAAAAACATCCCAATTAAGTGAGGGAGGGAAATCCAAGGTGACCACCCCTCCCGCCCCCAACAGCTCAAGGTAAAATTCCAGATTATTTCTACTAGAGGCAGGTTGTGAGGGGAAGGGAAACAGTCCCAAACCAAAATCCCCGATCCGAACCCTCCTGTCAGGAACACTCAGATCCTCATGCCGGTATCGCGGTCCAGGCCCAGCTCTAATTTTAGATGTATCTGGCCTCCAACGCCAGAGCACCTGGGCACTGTCCGACCACACACAGACACAAACACGGCCCTTGCATAGAACATCTCCAGAGGGCACAGATGGGAACCCGGGGTTGCATCTGTGTTTTCCTTTTTCCTCCCCGAGAGCATTTGTGTTTAAATGGCCTGTCCTGAAACACATATCTCCCCCATTCAGGAACTGTTCCCATTTGCAGAGACAGCTGCATGAAAACAGAATCTGGGTCCAGCTGCTGCTGCCCATTCCCCTGCTAAAGGCAGAACTTTCCTATGAATGGCAGTCCACAGCAAACCATTGTGATGTCCCAGAGAATTCAGACTTGATATTTGGCACCTAACAAGAACTTTCCATTTCCAAAGTGCTTTATGAACCTTAACTAATCCCTACAGCCCAAGACCCCCTTGTGAGCTGAATCAGTTCCATCCCCATTTTACAAACAGAGATGTTATTTCAGATATGTTCGGATACTAAGGTGATGGGCTGCCGCATAAAACATAAAAAAGATAGAAACAGAGGACCAGAGAGGTGAAGTGACTTGGCCAAACCCCACAGCAAATTGATGGTAACGCCAGGATCAAAACTCAGCAGCTCCCAGCACCTGTTTGCTCCAAGCTGCTTCATTTACTCCAGCTGGGTTGGGGAATAAGCAGCAGATGGAATCCTAGGAAACATACATCCTCTTTTCACGCCAATGTCCTTACTTTAAAAAAATGAAAGAAGAAAGAAAAGGTAAAAGAAATCCCGGAAATCCAGGCTACAGCGAGGAAACTGTCTCTAAATAGAGCTCATCCAAGGTTTTGCAGGAGGTTCTAAAGAAAGCAGCTCAGCGTGAGGAAAGGTCGACTCCCCTTCCTGGCTACCACCCACTGAAGGGAAGGGGAGGTAACCCTCTCTAAGCCAGGAGGCCCCTTACATGAAGCCTTTTGAATGTCAGCTTTCAACCCTTGGGGACACGTAGAAAGGAGGCAAGTTCACTCTGACGCCAGCTCACTAATATCAGTGGTTTGGTTAGAACTATGGCGCACTCCCACGCCCAAAGCAACGGCAATAAGTTATGAGGCTCAAAAAGGCAGGTGATGTAATAGTTACTCAGTAACAATACTTAGCACTTCCATAGTGCTTTCCATTCACGGATGTCAACGTGCTTTACAAAGGTGAGACAGTATTAGTTATCTCCATTTTACAGATGGGGAAACTGAGTCAAAGACTTGCCCAAGGCCACAGAGCAGGCCAGTGGCAGAGCCAGGGTCTCTGTACTCCCAAATCTACAGTTCTGTTCACTGGACTGCACTGCCTCCCTAAAAGTGCCCCATTAAAATGTACACTGGGGTCTCTGGTTAAATTTCAAATGCACAAGGCAGTCCCATACGATTCAGCTTGTGCTGCGAAGTGCCCAGTGCGTTTTTTGTTTCGGTTACCAGCAGGGACTGGGAAGGTTGCACAGCAGAGGTGCACAGAGCCACAAGGGAGGGGTGGGGGAGCAGGGGGAAGAATTGTATTGCCTCACCATCTGATCTTACAGCAATCTTATGGGCTCCAAAAGAAACAATATCTGGCCTTTCTGAGCCAGGAGGAGGATGTTGAGGCTTAGAGAGAGATAATCCCCTTCTCCAAACAAGAAAGGACAAAACTTCTGTTCCATTATACACCATTCACATTTTCTATCCAGGTACTTAGGTTATATGGCCCTCAACACTGTAGTACGAGAGCCTGCATAGTATCTGCATATTATTTTGGATAATGGCAGCAAATGTCTTGGAGAATATTGTAAGAGCAGGATGGTCTAGTAATTCAAGCATCCACCTGGGACTCAGAAGACCTAAATTCTATTCCTGGCTTTGCCACAAACAAACTGAGAGACCCACAGCACGTTACACAAGTTGTGTGCCTCAGTTCCCCTAGCTATAAAATAGCAATATTACTTCTCTACCTCACAAAGGTGTTATGAATTTAACCATTAATATTTCTCAAGCCCGTTGAAGTATTCCAGTGGAAGGTGTTCGAGAAGAGCAATGTGCTGTACTTAACAGCAGATCCAGGAATTCAGAGGATATCTTTTTTCTAGCTAAACTTGCATAGTTTAATAGCTGGGCTTCCCTGGCAGTTGAGATCCCTGAGTTGGGACACTAATGGTGACAATTATGTGGTGGAAGAGAAAACAAAAAGATGCAAACACATTCTCCAATAAAGTTACTGCCTGATGACGGCAGCAGAAGATCGTCAGGACTCACTGGAGCTGGAGTTTGCTGTGTTTGCAATGTAGCTGTGCAAACACCACAACAGAGGCCTGGTCAGCTGGAAATAATTGTTCACCAACTGAACTGCAAGAAAAGCCTCAAAAAGAGAAGAGTAGCAAGGTGTTTGCAGTCCACAACAATCAATTCTGACAAGTAAGATCTCTTAATGTATAATTGCACTTAAATCTGACCAAGGGCTTGTAGAAATGCCTCAGTTAACATCTCAAGGGAGAGAAAACCCCAGAGATCCGAGGCTGCTTTAGTTGGGTCAGAAACCGCAGACCAAAGTTCTTCAAATTCTCCTAATCCCCAGCTCAGCCCTCAGAACTTCTGCATACACAGAACACAGCAATCTGATCAATACTTACTTCTCATCACAGCCCCCGAGAGACCAAGTTCAGACATACCTGAAAAACCTATCTATCAGGGTGATGGAGGGCACGGGAACGTCAGGGAAATGGGATATCTTCCATTGTTGTTTGCAGTGTTGTTGTAGCCATGTTGGTTCCGGGTTATTAGAGGGACAAGGTGGGTGAGGTAATATCTTTTATTGGACCGTGAACAAGACAAACTTTCAAGATTACACAGAGCTCTTCTTCAGGCCTGGGAAAGGTGGGTTCAATGTGACCTTAGGAAAGTTACTTAAATCATTTGGGCCTCAGTTTAATCTTCTGCAAATTGGGTGTAATAAGATCAGCTACCTCACAGCTGTGGCATGACAGAATTCATTAGTGTTTGTAAAGGACTGAGATTCTGGGATGGAAAGCATGACAGATGTACAGTTCTCTTTCTCTAGGCACTGATACGGTAGTCATTACCATGGTACACCTGTGTACAAGACAGACATCCACTCCAATATATATAGAAACTGGTAACTGGGTTCAACTATCCAAAGACAGTGTCTGCTCCAAACTGGCAATGAAAGTTCAGAGACATGTGCAACTGACTAAAGACACAATCATGTACAAACTTGTAAGCAAAGCTCACTTCCTTAGGAAGTTGTAAGCCGATATTTTGTTGCTCACTGTTTCTAAGAGATGGACACAAACAACAACGCCGAATGAAACAAAAAAAGCGCTGAGAGAGGACCCACTGCGGCCCATATCTCTGAATTCAAAGTTCATTCCTATAAACAGACAGAGGAATGCTTTTTGGGATAGGGAGGTCAGGAGGAGGAGCAGGTTAATGAAAGGAATTCCAGCACCCAAAGAGTTAAGGACAATCGACAAACGTTCCCATATGGACCGACGTAGGGCTTCTTTTTTTTTTTAAAGCCCTATATTTTTAATGGGGTAGGAAATCTGCTCCTTCCCAAGCATTCCTGAGATCCTGATGCTGCTAAAATTCAATTCCTCCCTTTCATTGCTCCCGCTCAGAAAGCCACAGACCTTGCATTTGCTTAGCCCTGGTCTACACTACAAACTTATGTTGGTATAACGACGTCGCTGAATCCCCTATGTGGATAGGAGAGCTTCTGCAATGGACATAGCTACCGCCTCTCGGAGAGGTGGATTACCTGCGCTGACAGGAGAAGCTCTCCCGCTGGCGCAGGTAGCTCCTTCACTAAGTGCCCCAGTGACGCAGCTGCCCCGGTGCAGTGCTGGAAGTGTAGATAAGCCCTTAGCCACTGTAGGATCTCACTGTAGTGTTTTGCTAGACATCATGACTAGGCATCTTGCAGGGTTTCCTGTATGTTTTAAATATCACTTTGCAGAGGTGGCTGTTTTCAGCTCCCCCCTTCTCCTCTAGTTGAAAGAGGCAGTAAAATAAAAACCTCAGGATTTCATTCCATGTGAAGTACCCCAGACCCACGCACGTAGCTCAAGGCCCCTGGATTAGGCTACAGAGAGCCTTTAATCTCTAGGTCACAGAGTTCACATCCATCTTGGGTCAGTAGGAATTATGCTTATATGATGTCTGCTCTATGTGCTGTGAGACGAGAACTGGTGGTTCTCAATCCAGTGGCTAACAGACAATTGTCCCTGTGAGAAAAAGACACCACTGGCACCATGCTCAGGGCTGGAAAGCCAAGCAGGAGTGGCTTTGACAGGCAGATCTGAGGGAGGCTGCTCCAAGATGAGCGGGCAGCCTGATGAACCGCATGGAGTTGATAGCAGGAGATGGGGACAAAGGGAACATTAAGGAGACTCTCAAAGACAGGCTTTGAGGGGAGGGTTATTATTTACCTAGGAAAATTAAACGCAGATGCAGGATCTGGTTACCCAGAGGTTCTGCTTTCACCCAGTTGCACAGATGAAGTAAGACAGGCACCAAGAGGGTCAAGTGAACTTTGAGTCACCACTCACCACAATGCATCAGTGTTTACGCCTGGCCTTGTGACCCTTCTACCTCCCACTCCCCTCCAATGTTTTGCCTTCCAAGGCAAGGTTATGTGAGTCATTCCGCCCCACACCGCCCACCGCCATTGAGGTCACTGAGGGTGCAATACAGGGAAAGAATGAACCCCAGCTGCTTTCTTCACACCTGGCTTCCAAACAAACCAAGAACTGCCACCTCCCAGCACATGCAGTCCCATTACATAGAGGTACCACACAGCACGGAGGCACTGGCCCACCTAGGCGGCGGTATCACCACACAATAGCCCTAGAGAGCATTTTATCTTCTTGCTCCACCTAGACTGACTGAGCCCCCCCTCCCAAAACTCTTTCTAAACAAAAACGCTGAAACAAAGCCTCATTTTCTTCAGTATGTTTCTTCCCTTCAATATTCTCTCTCTCTCTCTGCACTCCCCACACACTCCATCCCTCCTGCCTGATCAAACCGGTGTCTCAGGAATGATTCTCCAGGTGAGACACTAGGACGTTATCAGGAGTTATTTCCTGCAATGGTCTCTTCCTCAGGGAAGCTCAATGCTTCCTGTGCATTAATGACACAGTCTTGTCATTATGTGAGACGAGATCCTGATCCTTACAGAGAAGCTGCTCTCCTGTGAGTGAAAGAGAATCACACCTCTACCCCGATATAACGCAACCCGATATAACACGAATTCGGATATAACGCGGTAAAGCAGTGCTCTGGGGGGGTGGGGCTGTGCACTCCGGTGGATCAAAGCAAGTTCAATATAATGTGGTTTCACCTATAACACGGTAAGATTTTTTGGCTCCCGAGGATAGCGTTATATCGGGGTAGAGGTGTTACTTACACTCCTTCTGCTCCATCCTTTCACAATCCCCAGGCTGCATCAGACACATGCAGCTCTGGGACATCGCCCCTCAGCGCTGCAAAACTACTGCTTTGGAGTTGGTGTTGCTTTCCATAAAAATGAGCAATGACATTCACCCCAAAGCGAAAAGGAGAGAGGGAGCAATACTTTGTTGCTGTTCTGAGAGGAAGTGAAGAGGGAATCTGACCACTTTGAACTGCACATTCCAAAGCTGTAGTGTGACCATTTCACCCTCAACCAGAATCAATGAATTCTTGCAAATTTTATGCGAAAAATGTCTATATTTGCATGCAAAATATATGCAATTTCATTGATCTGCAGAATCTCCCCCCACAGACACACAAACACTGCAGATGTGCATACACTATTCCCATTAGCATATCAGGAAGTAATTCACAGACACTGGGGGCTGAACATACTATTGAGAGAATATGCATTTTCCTTTAAACACCGCTTAAAGCTTCCATCCTAGAAAGCCATGAATGTATTTATCAGTGCCTGCTCCAGAGGGATGCAGTAAGACTATGGCTAAAGCAGACAGAGAAAGCTGTTTGTTAACCTTGCACACATTTTGCAGTCAAATGCTTTTCACTTGTTGAGATAAATGGCAGGAAATCTCCAGCCCCACCCTTCACTCAGACAGTGTGCTGGGCGCCAGCAGATCTATCCTCACAGCATCCTGGAAGAAGCTGCTGAGTTTCTGGTCCCAATTAAGCAGAGTATGGCTCGCATCCTTGTATAGGGTCCTTGGAAAAGATGTCCAGATGTTCAAAATCCTGCAGACAGCTCCAGCAGCGGCAGCTGTAGGCGCCCACTGAAATGTAACATTCATGTGCACTGTTTAGGAATTGAGTGCCTGGGCTTTGTGACTTCCTCCCCTTTACTCACCGCCTCAGGACATCCCATTTAACTAGATCACCCCACTTTGAAGCTGAGAAGACAAAATGGGAAGGAATGGAGGGAAATGCCCAGCTAACGACCCCTCCTTTCAATGTTTTGCAGGAACGAGACTGGAACAGCAACCTTACACTTCTGGCTTCCTAGGGGTGTGTTCTCAGAGTCATCCCCAGTTCTACAGGGGATCAACATCCTAGGAGAAACGGCATTTGTTTTATCAGAGTTCGTGGAAACCAGATAGCACTGGCTCTAGACCAAGCAAAGCACGGGCAGAGGTTGAGCAAGGCTCCTCATGCAACTCTGCCAATGCACCTCAATCCTGACCTGCAGCTGCCCCCTGCCCGCACCTCCCACCACACACACCAGCACTTCAATACTTCCCTACACCATTCCCCTGCAGTGCCAGAATCGGACGGCCTTGCACAGCCTTGCCAAAGATCCCTTTGAGCCCTGCTATTACAGACACCGGCCCCAGACTGGTCTAGCACCACACCTCCAGCCTGACCTGCAGCATTCCCGGAGGTTCAGCTCCCAGGTCCTACACACAGCTTAGCCAATGTGCCTGCACCACATGAACTTTCATTCCTGAACTGCCCTTGAATTGGCACCAGCAAACGTATGCTGGTTTTGTAACGTGGACAAAGAGTTCTCAGATCCATGAGACAACCGAGGGGAAGCGAGGGAATGGGGTCCCTAAACATGGGTGCTTTTATTAAGAGGTAAGAACCTTAAACTGGCAACAAGCCTAGGAGTGGCGTGGTGTGAA
Source organism: Emys orbicularis (assembly GCF_028017835.1). Lineage (NCBI taxonomy): Eukaryota > Metazoa > Chordata > Testudines > Emydidae > Emys > Emys orbicularis. The sequence continues at coordinate 24,503,808 of NC_088691.1, read as the reverse complement.
GCCACCTGGCTCTTTGGAGCCTTATCCGCCAGATTATGAAAGGTCACACAAACTGTTTTGTTCAACAAGGCCCTTTCCAGATCTGTCCGTTAATATTTCCCTCCATTTATTCAGCTTGTTACCGGCACCGGATGGCAAGCACCCTTTTCTGATAAGGAATCTTTAAAATGGCTAGTTAAACAGTGCCGTTGCTGTACGTTCTATAAATGTTCATGGCACACGCTAGCAAGATAATATGTCACTTATTAACTGGCAGCATTCACCTTGCAATGGGAAGAGGGGCAGAATCAGAGGTGAAGAGACGCATGCCTGACATATGTGCAGAGACCAGTAAAGAACACAATGTTTAGAACCCCATCGGTACAGGGCCAGAGTCTGGTTACTCTGGTGCAAAATCAAAGGCACTCCACTGACTTGCATAGATTGGTTGTGGGCTTACATCAGAGCAGCCATGATTGGAAAAATCTTCACCCTAAGAAAAACAAATGAGTGGATCCAAACTGTATGTCAATGAAGTCACTGTCTTTGCCGTTTTGCTAGCAAACCAAGAGTAGACAGAGCAGGAATATGGGGGGGATCAGGGAGAATATCTGAGAATGAACAGGAGGAGGGTGGAAGCCCAAGTAAGAGCTCTGGCTTTCTACCTGCAGACCAGTACATTGCAGCACCTGTGTCGCCGTGACATTGACATTGCAACTCAAGATTCTACACCACTAAAGAGTCCTGTTGGAAACCCAGGACACTTTAAAGCAGGGATCGGCAACCTTTGGCACGCGGCCCGTCAGGAAAATCCGTTGGTGGGCCGGGGCAGTTTGTTTACCTGCCGCGTCTGCAGGTTTGGCCGATCGCAGCTCCCATTGGCTACGGTTCGCTGTTCCAGGCCAATAAGGGCTGCGGGAAGCAGCACGGGGCCGAGGGATGTGCTGGCTGCCGCTTCCCACAGCCCCCATTGGCCTGGAACGGCGAACCGCAGCCAGTGGGAGCTGTGATCGGCCGAACCCGCGGACGCTGCAGGTAAACAAACCATCCCGGCCCGCCAGCGGATTTCCTTGATGGGCTGCGTGTCAAAGGTTGCCGATCCCTGCTTTAAAATATCCACAAGCTACTCTTACAGGATGCAACAGAGCTGTGGAAATGGAGACCTGCACAGGAAAGCAGGCAACTAGCCTGGTAAGGCCTAAGTTTTAAAAAGGTGCATGAAAAAGTGTAAACACAAGTAAATGCTGATTTGCGCCTGCAGTAACCTCAGTTTTCCATGCAAGTCTGGTAGTTGTAGATTGTAAAATGCAAATACAATCCACCAATTTCCACATGCACAATTGTGGTAAATGAATACAAAATTAAGAAAAAAATCAGACCCTGGCTCTGTATTTACTACCTCATACATATGACAGAGTTTCATTTTGAAAGTGCATAGAAAGAAAAAGACCCTGTCTCTTTAAATCTCTGCACCCAGCTCCTGCAGCCTAGAAGAGTTAATATAATTATCTGGAGGTGACTTTCAGAGAGACTCAGCACAAGGAGGGTTATTGTGACTCAATCATTAACTGAGTCGGGGGACCCTGGCTTTATCGGAATGTGGCCTCACTCTGCTGCCAACATTCGTCATGAGAGAATGTGCTGGAGCTGGACACAAAGGTTAATTAATGCCTTCTCAGCTCTAGCATTAACCCCCAGCCATTAGACCTCTGGGAAGGCTCCTTCCACACTCCAGCATGTCTCTTACATCACTGCTAAATCCAAATTGGTTTGCCGTTTCGGGCCACTTGGAGCTGAGGGGGGCCGTGCCTGCGGACGGTCAATGTAAACAAAATGTCTCACAGCCCGCCTTCGGATTACCCTGATGGTCTGCATGCCGAAGGTTGCCGACCCCGGTGCTAGCAAGTTAGCCAAGCTCAAGTGAGTGCAGCCATGCTATGAAATAACTCTCAAGCGGCTGTGTCCACACTGCCACTGCGCTCACTCGTGTGTGACACCAAGACTTCTGAGGGCATGTCCCATGGTTCTTAGCGCTGCACTAATCTGAGCACTACTTTCACACCTGGAGGGTGGCATGTTTCACCCATGATCCTGCAGGCAAGAGAGGTAGACCACTGGGCCTTTATTTATCAATTCAGGGGGACTGAAGAGAGAACCCCTCTGCTAGCAAATGAATTATTGAAGACAGTGGGGATACAATCCCTGGAGCAAAACACACATGCTCCCATACACAGAAGGCACCTATAAACTCCTGGTAACATCAATGGAGCACCATCCAGACACAGTAACTGACCTCGGTATTGATGAAGTGGGGGAGGTAATATATTTTGTTTATCCATTAAAAGATATTACCTCACCAACCTTGTCCAATACCTTGGGAGCATCACAGCTACAACTACACTGCATACTTGGTGTTGATGGCATTTACTGCCTTACCAATGCCATGGTCAACAGCCACTGCCTACCTTCAGATGGATAAGTTATCCCAACATACACCCATCCACACAAACTGCACATGCAATTATTCCTCTCTCTGTCTACTAGCGAGCTCCGCCACGCTCTTGTGGAAATAAATGGTTTATGTGGAGAGAGAGGAACAGTCTCCTCCCTGTCTGGGTAAGGGGTAGTTTATTGCTCCCCACAGGATAGATAAATGGCTTTCAGCAAAGTTTCTCCTTTTTACCTATTTTCCCATCTGGGTTCACTAAGGCCTTGTCTACTCTACACAGTTTTGTTGACAAAACAGTGGAGGCATACACACTGAAATGCTCTTCCTGCTGATGTAATTAACATGCTATGCCGACATAATAAAACCGCCTCAACGAGAGGCACAGGGCTTATGTCTGTGTAGTTAGGGTGACACAGTGTCTGTGTAGACACTGCGTTCCTTACATGTTGTTAGCGGTCATTCTTGTCAATTTCAAGGCTCTGCTGGAGCCGTGATATTAACAAGAAAGCCGGCTCCCTGGCTGCTGCCTGTTCTCCGCTCCAAGCCAGGCTGCCACCCAGGCTCCCGGCTTCGGCTGCCACCCTGGCTACATGCTCTGCTCTGGGAGCCCTGCTGCCCCCCGGGGTCCCGGCTCCCTGCTCCTCACCAGGAGCATGGCAACCGACTGGACCTGCGATGCAGATCTCCCCACCACAGGCAAGAAGCTCCAGGCGGCTCCCCCTCCCGGTCCTGACGGAAGCAAGAAGCCCAAAGGGGCAGCTAGGCTGCCAGTGGGGAGCTGCATGAAGCTGAGAGCCCTGGCTCTCAGTTTCCCACACTGCCCCTCTTCAGTTGGTGGAAACGCTCCTGGTGAGGACACACCCCACTGACAGAAGGAGGCTGGTGTGGACATCAGCCACTGCAGTAATTAATGCGGTGGCTGTAAGTCGACCTATAGATATAGCCTTAGGAACAAAGAGGTCAAGTGACCTGCCCCCTAATATCTCCAGGCAGTAGCTCAGTCCAGATTAGCCTTTTAGCCCTGTCCTTTCACCAGTAGGCCACACAGCAGTCTCCTCTCAGGCAAAAGGCACCCTGGCTTCACCCTTCCTTCAGCATTTTCTCTTCTTAAAATCCATTTTCAGAATCTCAGTGTTGTCTTCAAATGGTGCAACAATCAAAGGGAAACACTGAAAGGTTCTCAGCACCCTTTTCATTTAACCACAGTCACTTTTGATCATTTATAAAACTAAACCACATACTGGTTCTGCCCTACATATGTGCTCAGGTTTGGTTATTCAGGACAAAGTGGAGGGAGAATAGTTAATAAAATCATATGCAGTAAGCATTTTTAATTTATACTGAAAGAGTTTATTCAAGGAAGTGAAGGCACATTAAATATATATGTATTTTATCTGGGTTTTGTATCTGCTTTGTATTTGTATCTGATGTCTGTCTCATTAAAAAAAACAAACAAGTAGTTCATTTAGGTATAGAGGTCTATCTAATCCAACTCCTGCTGAAGTCAATGGAAAAACTTCCATGGATTTTAACCAGAATTCAATTGGGCCCATATTCTTTGTACACCCCACCTTAAACCAGGGCAGTCACTGCTGACATATGTGGGCACAGAGGAATGAAGACATTTTCTGTGTTTTCCAGCAATATTTCAATATAAATTAGTCATACGTGAATTAAAATGTAACAATTTACACCCGGGTATAAGAATAGCCTGTAGGCTATTTTAAAGGCCACTGTAGAAAAATAAATTACAAAACCAAACACGGAACATTAGCATGGGATGGAATGGGGACATTCCAAGAAGTGTGTGCATTAATCAGCCCCGGAAACCCCACAACAGAAACCTCCTTTGTAAAGTGCTTTGAGAGCGACGTTTATCATCATTACATTATAGACTACAATAGAATGGTGACACAGAGATCAGCCTCTACCCAGCACACAGCGGTCTCCAACACAGGGCAACGAATTTAAAAGCATGTCGGTTTGGAAGTCAGGATGTAGAGCTTAGCTTTTTTCTCCTTCACTTCAGTCTAAGGGCCTGATCCAAAGCCCAGTGAAGGCAACAGAATCTTTCCATTAACTTCACTGGACTTTTGATCAGAGCCTAAATCTGTGCATTTTTAGTCAACAATCGAATCCAAACCAAAACAGCTGTGCCGGTCCCAGTCAAAGGAGGGGTGAGGCAGTACCCAGAGAAAAATCCATGTAGCCCCCAACAGGCAACCAGCACATCCACTTCACGCTGGGATTTCTTATTTTAGGGATTGGTTTGCTGTGACTGAAAAGATCAATTACATAACAAGTCAAAAAGCCTCTCACACACAGAACCTGCAAACTCCAAGTTAAACACATGCTGTAGCGGCGAGAATGAAAATGTACACTCTAGCCCCACACGCCTTGCCAGGACTCAGCCTGGGAAATCCAAAATTCAGTAACGGTTGAGTATGGCAGGAAACCTCTGCACCAGCTCAGAGATTCTCTTTCCTTCCCCTGTGCAACAACAGCCTAATACTAACACCGTCAGTCAAGTTATTTGGACGTGAATGTCCCTTAAATATCAGTCATGGAAAAACAAATACTCAACCTGACAGCCCCTCGCTATTCCTGGAGGCAAATTCACTTGGCATTGTTCCGTAAAGAGCAATATCCTCTATTACATGTAACAGATGATTGACACATGCTGCCTTACAAAATAATTCACATCTCACACACACAGAGGCATAGAGAGCAGCACCAAGACAGTGCACCAAGCAATTGCTGAAATCCATGTATTTGATTTACCTTGAGGTTGTGTCGTGTCTTCCTCAGCTCAAACACACTCGGTAGGGAACAGCTGCCTAATATCAGCTAACAGAAAAACTGACAAGCAAGCAGCTAGATGGTGAGAATCCTTTAACTGTTCAATCACTTTCTTTATTGCAGCAGGAAGATGACAAAATGAAGTTTGAATAAGTTATAGATTTAAACACACACAAGGATTTTTTGCTAGCGAAGGCGCTGCTGCGCCTTGGCTATTGTCAGCATAAATAAGTTTCACGCTCAGGTGGCCAGACCGTAGGTCCTTGAGCAGCAGCTGTGTCCGCCCTCCACAGCCTTGGCCAATCACTGAAAAGTAAAACCAGCTGGGCCCTCTGGAAAGTTTTTTTCACGAGGCTTTTTTTCCCCCTCCCATTAAGCCAATCATAAAGCAGCCCCTTTCTTTCACAGCGTTTGCTTTCAGATGATCCCACAGGCACAGAAGAGAGAATGAACTTCAAAAAGTCATCTTCCAAGTACTTCTAGCACCAGAGGAGTGCCCAGCATATCTGTTTACTCTAAACTAAAGATTAATTACAGCAGATGAGAAAGGAAACATACTGCCAGCTATTCACACTCCATTGGCAGTAAAACAGATCATCCAAATAGCTCACACAGAATGCAGGCACTGGCTGTAAGCAGGCATAACGAAGGCAAGTACTGCAGAAGCTTCCCCCCACAACTCTGCCAATGCCTCTCACTTATGGCCTAAAGAACCCCCTATTACTCCAGCACTGGGCTCCCTTCACACAGCTCTGACAATGCCCCTCACTTCTACCCCACAACCCGTCTCCCTCATTATTCTAGCACTGGGGCTCACACAATAGGCTGAAACTGCTGATGCACCTCAGACCTGAGCAGCAGCACACCCAGGTACTCAAGTCCAAGGCTTTGTTCCCAGCAGAGGCTGCTAATGGTCTCGAACACTACCAGACTCCATGACAGGGCTGTCACGTGAACACGTCCATTAGGAGCAGTGCTGTGAGACTGTCAGTCTTTTTACACCTGAGGTCTAAGACAAATACAGGTCTCCAGAGGTAGAAAGCAAGAGCATGAGCTCAGTGAGATACTTAGATGTCATTACAATTGAGCCAAACCAATGTACCGGATCCAAAACTTGGAACAGTTTCAATCCAACCCCCAACTTTGCAGCTTGACCCGTCTCTAACGCTAAGTTTTAATTAGCCACACGGAGTGGGAAGGAGGTTCAAAGAGGGGAGAGCCTCCAATCTCTCTCGCCAAGCATGAGTAAAACAAGCTCAGTGCAAATGCACGAGCAGCTCCCCAAACTGTCTGGTGTGCCCCAGAAACCAGACCCAGTGCTGCTGTAACCGTGAGTTCTGGGTATCTGATATGCCAACAAGCAACACCAAGCATCCTGACAAGCCTCTTAATCCCTTTAGCCAGCAAGGCCACAGGTAGCTTTGTAATGTAGAATGGGAGCTACCCAAGGCAGGTGTGAAAACACCGATTTGTGTCATTATTATATCCCAGAGAGACTGTCAGCTTCCCGCACTGCTACTTAATACTGTGCAGGTTCTGGTTTTGTATTCTCAAACAAGTGTTCATTCAATGACCCTCCTTCCCCCTAGCCATCTGAAAAATGGCAGCAACAACTGTAGACCCCCTCCTGCCCCATGCCAAGGTTTGCTTCTGGATCCCTTCCCTACTTGGTGGAAATGGACACCTGGAAACATGAGAGAGGCTAGGAGAACTCCATAGCTTTAGGAAAATTAGCAGCAGGAACGGGACAGCTGAAACCTCCCAATGGCTTCTGCCTGATCGATACATAAATGTGGCTCACTCCCTTTTCCCTCCCAAAACGGTGCTCCTGGATATTCCTTGGACTGAAGACAGACTGGTCCCTAACTCCCCCTTCCCATCAACCCTAACAGGTGCCCTGGAAAGGGATTCCAGAGAGGCAAGACAGAGCCAAGAAAGCTGCACTCAAGTTGTGTGGGTTTTTTTTTATTCTCTGCAACACTCTGGTCACAGATGAACATTCCTGGCTTGGTATTTGTTCTTGTGCTGTGTGCCCTCCATGAGGGAGAGGAGCCCTCAGACTTCTCAGGGCATAAAGAAGCCTAGGGTGACCCTGTGCTGGGAACAGACAGACCCTGATTCTCTCTGGCTCTCCAGATTTGGGGGGAGGGATAGCTCAGTGGTTTGAGCATTGATCTGCTAAACCCAGGGTTGTGAGTTCAATCCTTGAGGGGGCCACTTAGGGATCTGGGGCAAAATCAGTACTTGGTCCTGCTAGTGAAGGCAGGGGGCTGGACTCGATGACCTTTCAAGGTCCCTTCCAGTTCTAGGAGATGGGAGATCTCCATTAATTTATTATTTTTATTTATTTTAGATTCCAGACTAGCTGTGCAGCCAAGTGCAAGAGCACAAGGTCTCCCTGAATCCCGGCCGGGGTCTTGCAAGAAGAGAGGCTCCCAACTCCAATTCAAATACAATGCAAAATGTAAAGTGTGAGCAGTTGGTGCTGGGGAGCCATGCAGGAGGCTCTGAAGAAGAAATGGCATTTAAGGAGGGATGTGGGTGGGGGAGGGGCCTTCTCCCATGGCAAGCAAGAAGCTGGGCTAGATGCCAGGGGCAGGATGGTAGAAGGTGCTGGAGTGTAGAGTGTGAGGGGTGGAGGAGATGACAGCAGAAATGGAACAGGGGCAGCATTACAGCGAGCCTTGACGGTGAAGATGAGGAGCACAGACTCAAAGCAGGGAGAGACAGACAGACAGTGAAGGGATTCTGCAGAGAGGAGTACCCTGGTCAGAACAACAAGGAAAGGTTCAGGTCAAGAAACCACAAACCACCTCCTCCCCTGGAATTATTGACAGGGACACTGAGGGTTACCTAAGTGCCCCAAAGTGCCCAGAGTTTTAGCCACCCAGTTTCAGCTGGCTTTGCTAAACTCTCCAGCCTCCCCCAACCACAGCCTCGTCCCCAACCCCAAGCTTCCCGTCAACCACCCCAGCCTCTTCCCGAGACCCCAGCCTGCTCTGCGCCTTTCCAGGTCAGAGGAAGTGGAAAGTCCCCACGCTCTCTAAAACTGCTTTCATAACCTGCCTCACCTCACCCACCCAGTCCAGGGGAAGCCTGTATTCACGCAGATCTTGTCTCACAGTGGTAAGGGGGCTTGCTGAGCTGTTGTTGACACTAAAGTGTTTTTATAGTTTTGGGCGATGGATCCCCTTACTGGCCACAGACCATGGGTATGGAGGTGGGAAGGAGGAGCTGTGGTTCCTGTTGGTGGACCACTGTGGGCTCCAGGAGGATAATCAGTCACTGCTGCAGCCTCTCAGCACAAAGGGGCTGTCTCTGCAGGGAAGGGGGTATTTAGCTGTGGGGGTGGGAGGAAATTATTGGAATATAAAGAAAATAAGGGTTATCTGAAGGAGACTCTGAGCACCAAAGCATCCTGCAGGGGCATCAGCAGAAAGAGATGTGGCCTGAATACAAGAACCCCTGAGTTCTGATCCCGGTCTCACATTGGCCCTTGGCGATGGCTCTCACTCTGCCTCATTTTCTCCATCTCTAAAGTGCTGCTGCCCCACCTCCTCAGGGTGCCGTGGGCAGGGACAGGCCTGCAAAGATCTGCACTGTTCCACAGCTTGGGAGGATGGGCACGAGCCCGCCTCCTGTTCAAATCCCTCCCCAAAATGCGCTTCTTCAGAAAAGCCTCCCGGTGCCGGCACCTGGGCCAGCAGAGCAGCAGGACCCATTAAAACTAAACACCATGATGTACCCCCACCACACACCCACCTGCTCCTCTATACATGTGAATGCTCCAAGCCTTTCATAGAGCGTCAGCTCTCTGTTCTGTAGGCCCTGAGCATAACACAACAGGCATGGCCGGAAGCGCTGATAGTATGTGCAGAACGTGTGAAGACTGAAACATGCTATGTATTACTGGAGTTACTATTCCCTCAAGCAGAGTGACCTGGGACTGACAATAATACACATCTGCAAAGGGCTTCCCAGTCCTCCATTTTGTGAGCCCCCTGGCTAGCCAGGTGTCAACAAATCTGCCTCTGAACTGAAAACAGAAAGACTGAATGAATACAAGGCACTTAGGCTATGGCTACACTGGCGCTTTACAGCGCTGCAACTTTCTCGCTCAGAGGTGTGAAAAAACACCCCCCTGAGCACAGCAAGTTGCAGCGCTGTAAAGCACCATTGTAAACAGTGCCCCAGCACTAGGATCCATGCTCCCAGCGCTGTAAGCTAATCCCCTCGTGGAGGTGGAATACCTGCAGCTCTCTCCCAGCGCTGGCGCGTGACCATACTCGCACTTCAAAGCGCTGCTGCGGGAGCGCTTTGAAGTTTCGAGTGTAGCCAGGGCCTGAATTACAGGGCAGCAATTCCGCTGAGGGCCACACCCTGTTACAGTCATTCAACTCATCTCAGGCCTTGCTGACATGTCCCTTTATCTGAAGTGACACACCCAGTGCTTACAATGCCTTCAGTGTGGTCATCACTACAAACCTGAGCTAATCAGACATGTCAGCAGGCAATACAGGGCACTGGCTCTGTCCCCATATCCAAGGTCAGCAGTGAGCCCTTTATAAAGTTCTTCCACAAAGGCCTTTTCCTGCTCAAAAAACAAGATTCTTATTTACCCAAACTCTACAGCATGCTCCTGCTAACAAATCTCCAAGAGGCCCTAACAAGATGCCCAGCCACCCAGCTCAGCACAGCAAGTTGGTGCAAGGTTTGTGAGCAGAGCCTGCACAAATAGCTGAGACCAGCTGTTACATTTCTAGAGTCACTGACAGACACAGCAATTCCACACAGTGACATGCTGCAGAAACAGGTGCCTGGACAGTGGCAAAACCACAGGGAATCCATCCCCCAGCTCAGATGACTAGGTAAAGACAGACTTCCAGGTGTGGTACCTTTAGAAAGTCTTGGAATAAATCAAAGATTTGTAGATCCCGTCCCACTTTTCCAACACCTCTGACACAGAAGAGAGACCACACAGGAAAGGGTTAAAGGTCATTATTAAAATATGAGAACACCTCACATTGACATACAAACCCTAATGGGTTCATCCTCACAGACCCTTTGGAGGGTAACTGCTATTCTCATTTTACAGATAGGAAACTGAGGCAAAGTGACTTGTCAAAAGTCACACAACTAATTAGCAGCAGAGCTGGGATTAGAGCACAGATCTCCTGGCTCCCAGCCCTGCGCTTTAACCACAAGATCATCCTCCCTCTCTGAATATTAAGAGATTTGCTTTTCCCCTGCAATATGAGTAAGAGGACCAGAGCCAGGTCTAGAACTCAAGCATTCCTCGCTGCCACTCAGTGTTCAGAGCCCCATCACATGCAGCATCCCAAGTCACAGGACAGTGCAATGTCAGAGATGGACTAGGGGCAGGGCTGGCTCCAGGGTTTGGGCCGCCCCAAGCAGCCAAAACAAAACAAAACAAAAAGCCGCGATCACGATCTGCGACGGCAATTTGGCGGGAGGTCCTTCGCTCCGAAGCGGAGTGAGGGACCGTCCGCCGAATTGCCGCCGAATATCTGGACTCTCCGGAGCGGCCGCCCCAAGCACCTGCTTGACAAGCTGGTGCCTGCCCTGACTAGGGGATGGCTGACCAGCATCTAACTCCTGTACTCAGTCTCCCTGTACTATAGCCTGCAAGGAGTCGGAGTGCCCTGGAAAGGCTATTCATGCTCGGAGATGGGTAAGAGGGCTCCATAGGCAAGATGGAGGAGAGGGAAGATCTGCTCCAAGTCTGGCTGGGTTGTCACCACAATAGGGACAGAAACCCTTGTTTCAGAGGTCCAGGCAAGCAGGAGCAAGCCCCACTGGGAAGGTGGTGGAGACAGGAACCTAGCATAGGTGGACTCGGGCATGACTTCGCTAGCAACGTTAAAACACTGCCGCGACAGCGCTTTAACGTGGCTGTGTAGTCTCAGCACAGTGCTGGGAGAGAGCTCTCCCGGCGCTATAAAAAACCACCTCCACGAGGGGAATAGCTACCAGGGTTGGGAGCGCGGCGCCCAGCACTGGTGCACTGTCTACACTGGCACTTTACCGTGCTGAAACTTGCAGCGCTCGGGGGGAGGGGTTTCACACTCCCGAGCGAGACAGTTGCAGCACTGTAAAGTGCCAGTGTAGACAAGCCCTCAGTGAGGTCAAGCAAGGAGAGTTAAAACCTCACCACAGCTCAAATGAGGGACAGCTGCCTAGGTGAGCTCCCTGTGCTTTCTGTCCTCTCGGCACATTGTTAGGATTCATCCACTGGGCTCGGCCCAGCAGAGCTGTGGGGAGCACCCAGCATCCACATAAAGACAGCTGGACTCCCACCCTTTGCCCCAAACCTCCTCAACCGAAGTATACGCCTGGAGCCTTAAACTCCCACCTGCCCTGCAGGAAGGTAGAGTCTTTAATTACAGGAACTCAGTGTCATTCAACAGCAGTCAATCTGCTGGGCAGGAAATCTCCTGCAGGCTCCCAGACTGTATTCCTGCCAGGAGACCCCCAATTCCCTCCTCTTGTGCCCCATGTGCGTCTCCACAGATAAAGAACAACACTCACCAGGGGCAGAGTTTACACACACCATCCCCCATGACAGGCTGCCCTTTTGAGTTCGTTTACCAAGCCCTGATGAGCTCCAGCTACAAGAGTGCTGAAATGGGCACCTGTTCCCATCAGCTCCGGGGCCTGCCAACCCCAAAGGCCAAGTGACTTTAGTTGCCCAACAGACGTTGCTCTGGAAACAACCATCACACGCCCCTCCCTCTGGGACAGCGGGGGAAGCTGGGAGTCTCCTATCCAAATAGCACAAGGAGCCCAACGGCTCCAGACTCCAATGGAAAAATGCTCAGCACGGAGGAGGATTTCAAACATTTTCCACTCATGTTCTCATTCAAAAAGAGGCAGGAAATATCTCTGAGACACCGAACTATAAAAAGGAAGTAAGGAGGGAGGTGCCAAACCAGCCAGTTTAACACACACCCACTCCTGTTTGCACTGAAAGGCCGGCCTCTGGGATGCTACTGAGGCAAGATGCTTGGAGGGGAAAGAGGGGGAAAAAAGTGTGCACCACACTCTCCCCCCAGCCCGGCTGATGAATGGGCAGCATTGAGAAGCCTCACGCAGAGGGAGATATTAATAGTTCATAACACATTACTGAGGAGCGGCGGCAAGCCCCAGGGCCCTGCCTTGGCCAGCAGTGCTGCTCAGACAAGGAGGCCAGTGTGCGTGTGCACACATGGGGGCTCAACAATGCACATAGCTGGAATTCCTTCAGCCCCCCAGAAGAGGGAAGTGCTGTGTTGGGCACAGACGTGGTGGACAGACTGGCAGGGAGGAAGAGAAGGGGTGGAGTGGTGGGGACGAGAGAAAAAGAAAAGAAAGAGCAAACTTGGGTCAGCAGCAGCAAAGGAGTGGGGCTGAGTACAATAAAGATCGATGTGAATTTGAAGGGTGTAAGTAGCAAGGAGGGAGAGCAACTGTTTAGAGTGGCCCACGGGCCCTCTCTAGAAGCGATAGGTGACATTGAACAAAGCACGTTTTAGGCTGAATACCAGGCAAAATGTCACGGAGGGACCACAAGACTGTGGAATCGTCTCCCAGGGGGAGGGGTGGGAACCTCATTGCTTGGGACAAAGCTAGACAGGACCAAGCTCTAGCAAACAGAGTCTAAGGCTACATCTCCACTACAGCACCTACAGTGGCGCAGGTGCACCGCTGCAGCTCTTGTGGTGGAGACGCGCTAAGCCGACGGGAGAGAGCTCTCCTATCGGCTTAATAACTCCTGCCTCTGCAAGAGGCGGTAGCTATGTTGTCAGGAGAAGCTCTCCCGCCAACATGGCGCTGTCCACACCAGCGCATAGGTCAGCTTAACCTACATCAGGGGTGTGGATTATTCACACCCCCGAGCGATGTAAGTTATACCAAAGTCACCTGTAGTTTAGACAAGGTCTAAGGAGTAATCTTGCTCCGGCCTCAGAGAAGATGGACTAGATGGGACCTAACAGAGCCTGCCAGTCACTGAAGTCTCTGATTCTCCTAAAGGCTTGTGGGACTGAGAGACACACCACAGACTGAATGCAGGCAGCTGTACAGGTACAGCCAGACCTGGTGAAATCCTGAGTCCATTTGCAAAGATCAGTGCGTACACAGCACACCGCATGGCAAAGGCCTGAGGGTAAAATCATTTCAGGGGAACTAGCTCCTGCTTTCCATACTGCAGCACAGCAGGCTGGATTCTATTTTGCCTTCTGCCTCATCACCAACCAACACCAGCTAACCTCCCATACCCTGCAGCCGGTCCATCTGGGAGGATGAGAGCACAGCTGGGTTTTACAGACCTCGCACTGAGGAGGCTGCATCAGTGGTTAGCAATATCTCATTACCATGGGCAGGTTATGCAGAGACAAGGTGTAAATGGTGGGGTTTAAAGAGGGTTGCCTTCCGCTCAACTGTCATAGTTCTGATGTAGTGGTAAGAGCAGGGGACTGGGAATCAGACACTAATGACCGATCCCCAAATCTGCCACTGACTATTTGTGTGGCCTTGGATAAGTCACCTCTATTTCCTGTGCCTCAGCTTCCCACCTATAAAATGGGGACAGACACACTGACCTACTTCCAAGGGGGCTGGGAGCCTTAGGTAATATTTTAAAAGCATTTTGAGATCCTTTGGAGACCGGCACTTGTGAAATACAAAGCATCAGTAATTATTAAAGACAGGCTTGGATCAGAACCCTGGGTCCAAGCACCCCTAAACTTTGGGCTGGCTCACAATCCAAACCCAGATCGGGATCGGAATTATACAGCTGGCCAGACTAAAGCCCCAGCCTCAAACGCCCCTGAGCTCTGAGGTGAGAGGGGGGCTTCCAAATCTGAATCTAAGAATTAATCCTGTGGCTTGAGCCCGTCTCTGTTACTAATAAAATGGGATGATCAGGTGGGGGTGGGCACTAGGCTCTGAGAAATCTCCAGATTCCTAATGAAAGGTTACAGAACAGCTGATGTTCTCATAGGAAATCCAAGATCCCCCCAGGGACCCTATCATTGTGCAACAACAGCCTGCTCAGGTCAGAAATGGATCTGCAGCCACTGCCAAAGAGCTACTCCACTGAGGGAGGCCAAAGGCATTTACACGATCAATCAGCAGCAGCCTGTCAGCTACGTAAAGTATAATGAGTAGGAAGGCCACATCCTCCTGATCCCTCTTGCAGCGTGGGGTGATCTCTCTATGTGCAAATCACGATCCTGGATGATTAACATTAGCAGGGTATGTCCTCTGTCCTAGCTAGGTGTTTAGAACTCATACATGCAGGACTAGGGAGAGAATCAGATGCCTGGAGAAATAAAGAAAATGTTTTCAAAACAAATGCTTTCCAACTAAGGATCTCACAGCACTTTACAAACGTTATTACTTGAGGCTGCCCGCGTCTCTGGGAGGTAGATCAGTATTGTTATCTCCACTTTACAGATGGGGAAACTGAGGGACAGAGAGGGGGCAAGTGATTTACCCAAAGCCACACAGTAAGTCAGTAGCAGCAGAGACAGGAGTAGAACTAAGGCGTTCTGACTCCCGCTCCTGTGTTCTAACCACGGTCAAAATCATCTGAACATTGCAGAAAGTCTGCTGCTGGGTTTCAGTACAGTTTCTACTGATGATTGCCCTTCAGCTTCAATATAATTAAGGACAAGCTGTATTCAAAGGAGGACACTGTCATCTCCTGCACCTTTAACCTCACTGTGCCGTCTCCCTTCCAGTTGACAACACACTTAGAAACGGATCATGAAAAGGTGCCCTCTTCTGGCCAAGACACACATTAGTCCACACTAAATAAAACGGTTGCCAAACACAAAAGTCAAAACAAACAAATCAACAAAACAAACAACTGAAGATTCCTGGGAAACATATCTTCACTCCATCTGGCCACCCACCCTTATAAACAAAACCAAAACCAATGTGTCTGCGACAAACAAACCACCCACCGGTCTGGAACTGTCACTATCTGGCTCGTTTCCTCCTGCAATTATGGGGACAAAACCAAAACACACTACAAAATGTTCAGTCAGGTGTATATATACAACTTGGCCGGGGGGATGAGAAAACCAGAAGTGGGTGTTCTGGGCTAAGCTGTTCTATATACCTATGTATGTTTGGCCTTAGCTTACTAGGTAAGTAATGCAACTGTTATTGTTTATCATTCACATTTTGCTACCAACACAGAACAAAGAGGTTTTCAAGACAATCCCTGTTGTCAACACAAGCACTAGGGAAGCACAGCTGCATCTGGGCTCAAATGCTTGTTAAGGCTGCACCCCCCTCCCTTCACCCCCCAAATAAGTGCCCTATTTGTTTCTTTCCCCTCAGGCATCTGACTGCTGAGCAGTTGTTAGGAACTTGCTTAATTTGCAGCCACAAACATACATCTCACCCTTCTCCCTCCCCACCGCACACCATGGTCCCAGTCATAAGCATTTCTGAAGCTGGCTTTTATTTACAAAAATCCTCTATGCCAATTTTTATTGTGGGGATTCTTTGGACTTTTGCACGTCTCCAATAAAGCCAAAGACACCTGAACACAGCTGCAAGTACCCCTGGACCTGGAATATAGGTGAGCATCATGTACATGCGTCACTCCGCACCTGCCAATGGCAGTACGGCTGGGAAATTTGTTACAGCAAGAGGGATGTGTCTGCATTGCAAGGGACACACAGATAAATGTAAGCAGCCAGATAGTCAGGTAGCGGGGTTACTGTTCATAAGTGAAGAGCGTAATGAGCCTGGTTTGGTATCATACACAAAGTAACTGGGGCTCTTAAAAGTACAGTCCACTACAGAGGGGATATTTGGATCCAGGGGCTTGGTAATGGGATCCTGATCTTTTAATGTGAAATGAACTGATGGCCACAATCCTAATCTTGTCCATATCTAGCAGGCACATGAATACACATGGAAGTTCTTCCCCTACATAAGTAAGCCCCCTGCTCCCCTCTCTCATCAGACTCTCAGGTCTGTGCTGTGCTGGTAGACATTGCCGGGGGGGCGGGGTACACTGTGTGTATCATAATGGCAGCTCCTGTCCCCACTCCACACCACTCACTCAAATTTGGCCCGGCCAGCCCACAGCATCATGACAAAGGGGCAGCTGGGAAAACCAGAGTGGTGATGTGACCCCATTCACCTGGTTCCATTACCTGGAGCAGGATGCTAAGCCCAACCAGCCCTGTGGGACCAGAGCCACAGAAGCCACTGCTGTGAGCAGAGTCCAGGGCAGGCTCTGAACCCACACCCCAAGTCCTCACACACCCTGGGGGCAGGACCTGACCTCCTTCCCCAGCCTCTCCTGCCAGGACTCCCACATGATACTTTGACACATTCTAGCAACTCAGTTTTGGTTGCAACCCACAGGTTGAGAAACCTGCCCTATTACACCAGACCATGCTTCCTCTCTAGCTTTTATATGGCTCACATGTTGGAGCTTCCTTGCTTCCCTTGAGAAACTATTCCACGATTTAGGGCAAGTCTACACTTCAAAATTAAGCCGACCTAAGTTATGTCAACCTACAGCCATCACAGTAATTGAACCGGTTTTACACATCCACACTACACTCCTTGTGTCGGCGGTGCACGTCCTCACCAGGAGCACTTGCACCGATTTAACTGCCAGCATGGGGCAATGTGGGACGGTTTCTGAAAAGCAGCAACAGTCGACATAAGCAACGCGCTGTCTACACTGACACACGTCGTCCTAACTTCAGCGACTTAAGCCCTACGTCTCTCGTGGAGATGGAGGTATTAGGTTGGTTTAGTGGGCGAGTTACATGGGTGGAAGCTATGTTTTAATGTAGACGCTTACAGTTAGGTCGACGTAGCTCTGTAGCAGAGACCAGGCCTAAGAAATCTCAATGTTGGGAAAGGCCTACATTTCCTTTTCCTTAGGGCTGGTCTACACTACTAAGTTAGGTCAGCTTAACTACATTGCTCAGGGCAGTGAAACCGTTTATACCCTGTGCGATGTAATGAAACCAACCTAAGCACCAGTGTAGACACCTCTAGATACTGCCTCTTGGAGGGGTGGATTTATTACAGCAACGGAAGAACCCCTTCCACTGCTGTCGTATGTGTCTACACTACAGAGCTACAGTGGCGCAGTTGCAGCTGTAGCATTTCTAATGTAGCCATACCCCTTGGGCACCCCTTATGATTGCTCTTTCTCCTTGAGGTTTACACCCTTCAGATACAGGTGGCTTTCAGAGCATACAAGAGTGATTTGTTTTTGCAATACACATTGGCTTTGTAGAATAATGATGCAACATTTCCTTCCCCCAAAAGCAAAGGAAAGAAGGGCAAGAATTAGACTTTGTGACCACACGGATCTCACATGCTGGGCATGGATTTATTGCTACTAGGATCCTCACAAGCTGTCCAAACAGCAAAGACACAAACACAGACCCTAAAGCAAATAACAGGAGAAGAAAGGAATATTTACTGCTGTTTCTTCAAAAGTGTTGGGCCAAATCTATCCCAGTGGATTCCAGGGACCAGGCATAAATTTGGTCCATTCTACCTCAATTCAATAGGCACCAGTTTCATTCTTCAGCAGTACTGACAACTGCGGAAATACACCAGGCAGGCCTAGTTACCCTCTTACCAAGCCAAGGGTATTTTGATGGCATCAGATGATGGGTATTTCATTTCATGGCTCTCACTGCCATGTCTTAATATGTTGGAAATCCCAGCACTTGCATTTTGATCCCATACATTTGCTTCTATCAGGAATTAGTCAAGAATCAATTCCCCAGTTTCCAAAGGAGTGGGCGGGGGGGGGGGGGGGGGAGAGACAGACATACAACAGCAACATTCATAGGATTTGATTTCATGTAACAAGGGTCCTGTGTCTTTCCTAGTGCACAGGGCGATTGAAACATCAGTCACAGATCTCAGCGAAACAGCAGGAATTCAGCCAAGGAATCTGGATTATGCAGCCACTGCTAAACCAGAGTAAAACATCTCCAGTCACTGCAAGGGGGACAAGTTACTGAGCAAAGAGAGAGGAAGCAACCAGCTCAGTCACCCCAAACTCATCTGTTTCAAAAGCCTGAGTGCTTGATCCTGCTCCTGTTCAAATCAAGGGGGGAAGGAGGTTGCTGCTGAATTCAATGCGAGCTGGCTCTGAAATTGCACGCCAATAGTAGCCTAAAGGGACCACCAGAGGCAAGGGGATGATGAAGAAGTAAGCATCTCGGACCTCTCTGGGCCCTGCAGTATCAACCGGACTGCAGCTGACCAGTCAAAATAGCCTGGTGTGGGAAGTGGTTATTGTGCTTTGCAATCAGGTGACCACAAAAGAAGCCCACCTGGGGCATGGTAAAAAGGGGGAACATTGGGAGGAAGGGAAGCTGAGACTGGTGTATTGTTCCCAAGATAGTGGGGGGTGGCTTGTAAGTCTAAGGCAGTGCTTTTCAAACCTGGGCTATGGTCAGGAAGCAGAGTCCATGTTTACCAAGATAAATGAAAAGGCACAGCCACAAAGCAAACAAGATGTTCGCTAATCCCACAAAAATCCTTGGACGGGGTCTGTCTGGCTTGGGAGCAGCGATGGCTTCTGAATACCATATCCTCAATAAGGATGGACATACTGAGCCCTGGAGTACCAGTGCCAGGTCATTCCAGAGTACGCTCCTGCCCCTCTGAGCTCTCTCTCTTCACCAGCAAGGCTGGCCCTACCTCCACAGTGTCATCATCCAGCACATTGAGATGAAGTCTTAGCACTAAACAATGACTGAGATCTGAAATGCCAAGTCTGGAAGTTGCAGGAAACTTCAAGGCCTGTTAAAGAAACCTAGCCCACAACATGTCATGCTGAATCCTCTGCTGACCATAGCTGTGTCCTTCATTCTGGGTGTTTGACACACCTCTGGGCCTAGACAAGGGGAGGGTTAGGACAGTGACACACAAGGGATTAATGGAAACATCCTTTCAGGGTCCAGGAACATCACACACACAGGTTTTACAGAGTTGGTTATTTCAATGGCAAGTTTCTTTAGGATCCTCTTATTGTCCTTCCTTTGTTTCTCCTTTCCCCTGGCAACCTAACATTTCCTTCCAGGTAAGGAGAGTTGTAGTCAATTTCCTCCAGAACATGTCTATGCCATTCCTGAGGGGTCAATTTGATAGCAGTACAAGTCACTCACTCTCCCTCAGGGCTGTGGGGCAGGTTCTAGACAGACTCTTCACTAAGCACTAGAGTGGTTGAGAAACAGGGGGAAAATGATGTTGAGAAAAAATTCAAAGTTTTCCCATTGCACAGGAATCAACATGGATCAATATTCCTGTCTGGTTTTTGCAAAAAATTCCCTTGTGTTTTTCATCTATATATTTTTATCAACACTTTTATTCAAATAATTTTCAAAATCATTATCAAAATTTGTTTTCCAAAACTATGGGTTTGACTAAAAAATGGGGTTCTAACACAAAGTTAAAAATTATTTTTAAAGGTTGACAAAAGCTAGATAAAAAATATCAAAGAACATTTCACAAAATACAGAAAATATTGACAATGTTGACAATTGTTCATGAAAAGTTTTGCTTACATTTTTTTTTTTTTATTAAAAAAACTTTACATGTAAAAATTTGTGAACTAAATTCATTGATTACAGTCCCTGTCAAAAGTGAAAATCCTGGTAGCTAAATGATGTATCTCACAATGCATCCAGTCTAGACAAGAGAGACTAAGGGGAGACGTAGTCATCTACAAATACACTAACAGGATATATGGTGGTGGGACAGGAATCAAGTATTCTACAAGAATGTGTTTCACTAGGTGAAAAGCTAGACCAAAGTACAATGCTTATATGAAGGGTACCAAGACAGCAAACTCAGTAGGGGTACAGTGGATAGTTATAACTAGAGCAGGTCAAAAATTTTCCAGCTGAACAGTTTTCTGTTAGAAAACATTGATTTGACAAAATCAAAATGTTTTGCAGGAATTTTCCCCTGATGATCCATGTGTGGTATGTTGTGTAGAGAAGGGAGGATAACACATAACAAAAATTCTGGCCCTGCCCCAAAAACCTAACAAGCTAAGCAGGGCTAGTATTTTTATTTTATTTGGGTTTCAAATAATAAAGACACCTAGGTGCCCTGATGTAATTAATCACATAATAAATACAATTAAATTAAACCTCAGCAGCATTAAAATCATTTCCACAGGAACTCAGACTGCCAACCACCCACCCCCTTCACCATCCTGGAAACACAACCTCAGCCTTCTCCAGAGACCCTGTGTTATGCAGTGTGCCCAGAAAGTCACCAAATTTGAGCTATTTCAGACCAAAGTCTCAGAGACACCCTGCCATAAGCTGCCCTCTCTCTTTTATAGATCAGCCTGTTTTTTCAACCCAGCGCCATTAAAACGGCTCCTAAGCCCTAGACCTCTTGCAGCCTCCTCTGAGCTACACATCCACCTGCCATGTTTGCATGCCCTTTTCCCCCCATATACCACCCTCCAGAGATCTGCACATCTGAGTCGCCCCCAAGCCTTCTCCCCAGATCATCAGGTTCCCACTGGGAGGATGCTGTGTAACATATGCACAATGCCTCCCACTCTAACTCCACCCCTAAATTTGCCCACAATATCCAGGCTATTCTAACGAGTGTTGATTCCAACCACCCATTTGTGAGCCTACTGGAGCCAAAGTTCCTAACGGGAATGTTAGTAAGTTTGATAATTTGCCATTAATCAATTAAATGTTGGTCCTGGACTTATGATCTCTGCTGAAGTCTGTCTCTCTTCTTTCCTCTGTTTTGATACACAGTAGTAACAGAGATGTTAGAAGACTTTAGAACTGACACCTTGATTTTTATGGAGCCATAATTCAGAAACCATTCACCTGAGTCACTTCAAGCTTGCGAGAAAGCCCCTACATTCGGCCCAGATGTAACATATGAACGTTGAGGCTCATATGATTTCTTTCGCAGGGGGAAGGAGGGGATTTTAGAATGGGGGCCCAGGGTGCCAAAAGCCCAACTTATTATAAACACACCATTCAACCTTCATTCCGGAGCAGCTGCCATCACTCCATAATACTTTATAGCTTAGACTCATACTACATTGCAATGGATTTGTCAGCCTGACGGTTAGTTGCTGGAGGCTCCTTCTAAATGTATTTTAAAATGAACAATGGTCTGAAATCCCTCCACCTCAGCACAAGGTAAAATCTGTCACTTCCCAACACAGAACAGCTCCCAGGTCACAGGCTGTTTGTAGGACAGGGATTGCTTTAGCAACATCAGCCCCCAAGAGGGATTTAAAACCAAACCACAGGTCAGTGTCCACATGCATCCCCCCACCCCCAATCCCTGGAAAGTCTGGGACTTTTCTTTTGATTTTCCTCCCCCTGCTGCCTCCCACTCTCTTCAGATCTAAAACATATGGAAACGTGGAAAGTGCCCAGATCAGACACGTGGCACTGAGAGAAGGGAACAGCTCAAATAATCCAGGGACAGAGAAAAGGGCAGACATGGATAAGGCAGAAAGAGTGAAAGGGGGACAGACAGAGATCCTGGGAGAGAAGAAGGAAGGACAGATGCTGAGTGAGAGACAGAGGGATGAACAGACGCTGAAAGGACAGACAGATACAGGGAAAGCGACAGACGGACAAAATACCTCTTAGGACAGAAGGAAGGACAGACATTGACTGAGACATATGGGGACAGGCACGGGGGCAGGGGGAAGGATAGACAGACAGGGGAAGACAGATCCTGGGGTAGGGAGATGGACAGACGGACAAGGGAAGGCAGTGAGGGAGGGTCAAGCAGATCCTGGGGTGGAGGAAGGACAGACAGACTGGGGAAGACAGATTCTGGGGCAGGCGGAAGGACAGACAGGATCAGGCAGGTCATGGGGCAGAGGGAAGGACAGACAGACAGGCAAGGGAAGGCAGTGAGGCAGGGAAGGCAGATCCTGGGGCAGGGGGAAGGACAGACAGACAAGGGAAGGCAGATCCTGGGGCAGGGGTGAAGACAGACAGACAGACAGGGGAAGGCAGATCCTGGGGCAGAGGGAAGGACAGACAGACAGACAGAGACAGACAGGGGAAGGCAGATCCTGGGGCAGGGGGCAGGACAGACAGACAGACAGGGGAAGGCAGATCCTGGGGCAGGGAGGAGGACAGACAGACAGGGGAAGGCAGATCCTGGGGCAGGGAGGAGGACAGACAGACAGGGGAAGGCAGATCCTGAGGCAGAGGGAAGGACAGACAGACAGAGACAGACAGGGGAAGGCAGATCCTGGGGCAGAGGGCAGGACAGACAGACAAGGGAAGGCAGATCCTGGGGCAGGGGGGAAGGACAGACAGACAGGGGAAGGCAGATCCTGAGGCAGAGGGAAGGACAGACAGACAGACAGAGACAGACAGGGGAAGGCAGATCCTGGGGCAGGGGGCAGGACAGACAGACCGACAGGGGAAGTCAGATGGGGCAGCGGCAGGCCAAGCACTGCCCGAGAGACAGACAGAGGGACGGACGGACGGACAGAGGGGCGAGCGGAGCTCTTCTGCTCACCTGGCCCCGGCTCTCGGCCGCCCCCTCTCCGGCCCCACCGCCTCCACGTGCAGGGCGCCGCGGCCGCGGCTCTCTGGAAGCGGAGCTTGACGGACCGTTTGCTCCAGCGCTGGGGGCGCCCGGGCTTAGCCCGCAGCCGGCTCGGACTCCCCATCGGCGCCGCGGGCCGAGTGCGGCGCGGGCAGGGCGAGCCGGCCCTTCCCCTGCTCCTGCCCACGCTCTGCCCCGGCTTCGCCGCCTACAGCCCCCGCCCCGCGGCAGGGTCTCACCCCCAGGACCCGCCCGGCGGCTGGGGCATGGCCGGGTGCAGCGGGCGCAGGATCTCCCCAGCCCCAGGGCAGCCGCCGCCTTCTGCCAGCCCATCCTCGCGGCGCCTCGCCCTTCCCACGGCCAAGGGGCTCCAGCATCCCTCGGCTCTACAGCCAAAGCTCCTTCCGGGGTATCCTCCATCCCCTGCACTGCCCCCCAGCGCCCCGCTGGGCCGGGCGGGGTCTCACGTGGCTGTGCCGGCTTCAGGGAGACTAAGCCCAGGGCATAGCACTGGAGAGCAACAGCAGGTACCCACCGGGCTCTGCAGCGCCCAGGGATCTGGGGAC
Organism: Emys orbicularis; assembly: GCF_028017835.1. Classification (NCBI taxonomy): domain Eukaryota; kingdom Metazoa; phylum Chordata; order Testudines; family Emydidae; genus Emys; species Emys orbicularis. The sequence goes on along the minus strand of NC_088691.1, from coordinate 24,480,438 downwards.
TGAGCCCGGGCTCCCAGCCCGCCCCTAGACCTACATTTTTATCAGTAAATAAGGGTAAATGTCATTTCACCAACCACAGACACACAAACATATTTCCATCAATCCCACTCAAAAGTCAGGCATAGGCAAAGCCAGAAACAGGCTGCTTGAAAACTGATTGGAGTGGGATTTTAAGGGCACTTTGCAGATTTTGACATATGATGTCAACAACTGGTGTTTTAACAGTTCTAAAGCTTTCATTTGGAATCTCAACCTGGACTGTCATTAAACAATTACGGTCTTGGCCTCCCATCATTTCCCACACCGGAGAACCTTTAAATTGGAAAAAAAATGCTTACAAATACTGATGTTAGGAGTCAAAATTATAAACAAATTCTGCCCAGCCTCTATCACACACACTCAGAGCTGCACTCCAAGGCCCAAGTCCTTTTAATTTTCCTTCCCATCACTGGGTCCCTCTCCAGCTCCTTCATCGCTTCTAAGATGCAATCAGTTGCTTTTTCCCTGTAGGCTAAGCTCATTGTTGATGGTGCTGCTTCTCCATTACAGATCTTACCAATGACCGGGGTTTTTGATGGGGAGGAGCCTTCCACTGCCTAGTCACATCCCGCAGTGTTCTCTGCTGTGCTTCCCCAAGGCCTCATGCTCCCACATTGCAGTCATGTGCCTGCTGCAGCCAAGAAAAACGTTCACAGCCTTTCAACATAGGTCCTTACATGGGCGAGGGGCTCACGGAACAATGAAATGGGGTCAGAGCCCATGGGCCAAGTACGCTGCTTCTGCATCATCTCAGCTCCTGCCAGGTCAGTGTGCTAAGCAAGATCAGGAGTCAAATACAAATTTCCCAAACAACAGCCTAGAAGAGCATACATCATGGGGCCACCAGAACTGTGCGACTTACACGTTATTTCTCTTATTATCCCATCTATCTCAAAGTGTATTCAACAGCATCTTAGCTTCTCTGGGTCGTACATCTCCACTGAAAGGGAAAAAAAGTGTGTTTTTAACTTGGGTTATCTTGCCTCAGTTAGGTAACTGAGATTAACACAACCGTTAAGACACAGTAACTTGGCTTTGAACTCAGCTTAGCAACTTAAGCTCAACTTGTCTCCACTATCAGTTTGAACTCGAGCTGCTAAACCAAATTAAAAGACAAGTTGACGTGTTTTCACTACTATTTTAATCTGAGTTAGCGAACCCAAATTAAAATCCCACCTATTTTCCAGTGAAGACATACACTAATATATCGCTCTGAATATCAGGAAACTCTTAGCCCTCTTAGGCCACTGAACAATCTCCCAAGGGAAGGAGTGGGAGCCCCAGCACTTAGGACATTTAAGACTGGACTGAAGAATACCTTTGTTGACAAGCAGGTGGAGTAGACCTGGTGGGACCAGACTTTAACAATGTCTGCTTTTCTTTGATTTTATTGGAATATTCTGAATAACTCTAGATCAGGGGGTTTCAACCTTTTTTCATTTGCGGATGCCTAAAAAATTTCAAATGGAGGTGTGGACCGTTTTGGAAATCTTAGACATAGTCTGTAGACCCCCAGGGGTCCGCAGACCACAGGCTGAAAAGCACTGCTCTAGACACATGCACTACTACAGTATTACAAAGTACCCACCGGCCTCTTGCATACCTGCAGGCCAATATAGTAGAGGTCTCCCCAGGCAGAAGTAGGAATGGATCCAGTAACAGTGTCCAAAGATGAGGCATTATGTTTCTTTTGCATTTTTATGCAGATTATTTGTAGAGGCTCTTACCATAGAAAAACATAGGCACAGCTCAATTTCTTTGCCTTTCAGTGGATTCCTTTACTTCTCATTTCATGCAAGTAAAGAAATGCACTCACATTTGCCTTATGGTCCTTTTGGTCTCCCACAAGCTGTCCAGAGGATGTACATACTAGTGTACTTTCTAGCTTGCAATTTCTTTTCTGTTTCTTTGAGTCACTCCTTTGCTGCCTTGGAAAAAATTTTCCCCCCATGTGTTGAACATAAAGAAGCAGTTCCTTTGGTATCAGACAATTGGGGCCTTGTTGCCGCTAATTATTTCCCACACTCACTTCTTGTAAACAATTTGTATTCTGGCCAATGCAAGGAAAAATCCCATTCCCTGGTGAGGATTCTTCCAATTGTCTCTCAAAGAATATCCCAGGGTGTTTGATAGGATCAGGTGTTAAAAGTGGGATCAGCATATTGTCAGCTGCAGGACACAGAAGAACTTCCAAGTCTGAAGTTAAAACCCCAGAAGGACATGGGAACCAAAACAGGGAATTTGAACTGCAGTTCAACTCCACAATCCAGTAACTCTACTGCAGAGAAGGTTTATGGTAGGAAGAGAAATAGGAAAGAAAAGACTACACAAGAAACAGTTTGGCATTTCATAACAAGCTAGAAATGCTTCTTGCTTCTGAGAGTTAGTTTCCAAGTGAACATCTATGGGGAAAGTTGAAGTTTGTGGCCAAATTGCTTTAAGAAACATTTTGTATGATTTAGTTTTGGTTCGTTTCACGGGAGTTAGTCACTGTGGCATCAGGGCCATGTGAATGCAGAAAGCTGCCCTTTGGACTAGTCTGGAAAGGGTGGATGGATACGAGGATTGTTTTATTCAGAGATGTTTGCATGTGCTGTGGCTTTCTCCTAAGGGCCTAAAAGGGGCCAGGGGACAAACAGGAGATGTTCAAAATTGTAGTAAAGTAACACTTTTCTTTAACCCCTCCCCTTATAACTGCCTTGGAAAATCCCCCATGCCTTCATATGGGAGCTACATTCCCTGAGTCCCACTCAGGATCATGAGATGGCAGCTCCTGCTGAGAAGTGGCAGTACAATGATATCTGCCTCTGGGTGACCATTCAGATGGAAACTGCAGCGTGGAAATGAGTGTTTCCAAGAGCAGCTTTGAAATTGTATTTTAGTTGAGCAACATATAAAGCCCGCATCGATAAAAACATCCCTGGAAGACAGGCATAAACTATCAGAGTTTATAAATCGTGAACTGGACCGAATGGCTCAACTGCAGAGTCTCCAGCACCAAACCACCATGCACAAAGGGGTGGGGTGGGGGGATTAAATGATCATGGATAAACTGAACCAAACAGAAAGTGCTTAGAAGTTCAGAAACAATTGCAGAGGCTCCTTTTAGGGCAGAAAGAGGGATTTCCAAAGATCCTAACATTGAGGGGAGTCTGTCTCCAGATCCAGAATGAATCTAAGGAAAGAGAGCAAAGGCCACCTGTTTGCTCTCAAGTTGCCTTGGCATAGGGTGACCAGATAGCAAGTGTGAAAAATCGTGACGGGGGGAGGGGGAAGTAATAGGAGCTTATATAAGACAAAGCCCCAAATATCAGGACTGTACCTATAAAAACAGGACATCTAGTCACCCTATCGTGGCACAGCAATTTTTAATGCATATATTCTTACTTAGAAAGTAAGGATTTACCTCCTTAAGGCATTCGAACTAATCACTCCTGTTTCCAGCTGTTTGATCATAGCCTCTGCTGATGGAGTTCCATGCAGGGCATTGTAGTGGGACAGGAGAGCAAAAGCAGTGACTTCCCCCCCAGTCACACAGCCAGAAAGACTCAAAGATCTTCAGCTAGAAAGTGCCCAAGACACTGGGGAAGCAAACAGTCTTACCAGGAGGGTCTTGTTTCAAATCTGCCTGAGACACAACAGAGGGATCTGGAAGTTTCTTTTTTAACAAAAGGTACCAGACCTTCAGAATGACTCATCAGCTGAGCACAAGGCTGACCACACAGACTGAGAGAGAGAGAAGAGGAAGGAGAATTGAGATTCCCTTTCATCACATGTCAAGTCAAACAGCAGCATCAAAACCACTAATAATCACATTCAGCTCATTTTTTCCCTACCTCTGCAATGGGAACCCGGACTGATGACTGTATTTTCCACTATGTAACAAGCACCTTTTTAAAAAAAAAATTTCAAAAGTCCAAATGGAAACTGGTCATCATTTCAAATGTTTCTCATCCCCACGTGTAATGAGTTTGTTGGCTCTTTCCAGTTGACCTTGCCTTTTGCGACATTTCCGTTCAGTTATTGCCTTGGCTTTGTGGTCAAAGGCACTCAGAAAGTCAGAATGAGATTTAACCCTTTTTTGTGTGGAATTACTTAACATCTCATTACAGCCACATGCAAACCTTGCTGCCACCATGATCTTTTGCTGTGGCCCTTTCAGTATGTCTCGATACACAAATTCCATTCTTTTCACCAGCTAGACTAATACCCAATCACAACCCATGATGGCCCACTTCAACCATAACCCAGTTGCATCCAGTCTGTGTGTAGGTCAATAGCAGTGGGAACACTAAAAATACGAATTTGGAGAGAGAGAGAGAGAGAGAGAGAGAGAGAGAGAGAGAGAGAGAGAGAGAGAGAAAAACTGCTCTCTTTTCCCAGTTACTTGAAACCAACACCCAACCACAATCTATTCGGAGCTTCCTGTTCAACCAGTGACTCAGACCAAATCCCAACCATTCTCTTCGGACAACTCAAACCAGTAACACAATTAAACAAATGCACAATGCCACAGCCTGGGAGTGAATGAAGACTTGGTCAAGGACAAAAATAGAAAGTCCATATACCTGAGCCAGAAGGCTAGACTTACAGAAGAAGACTCCAGAAAGCTCATGTATAAATATAAAGTGAGCGTAACCCAGCAGTGATGATATATAGCTAACATTTTCATTTGGTTATTTTGGAACGCCAAACACTGCATACTGACCTATTCCCCAGGTGTGTTATCTCAGAGAGCTCTGCTGAGGTAGCCCACTTTGGAGAATTACTGGTGCTTGATATCATTTTTTTGTTTAAAAGACATGATTGTTAGACCTCACCTTGTCATCAGCTGCTCAGCAAGCTACACTGGGGTTGCTATTTATTGCTATTTGCAGAGGGCAGGTAGGAATTACCCTCCCTGTAGCGAATGCTCTCAAGCCTCGTTTCTTGGATGAACATTATATAGATGTATTTGTATTTAGAGTGTGGCCTGTGTGTAATTCTTTCCTTCTTGTTTTGCCCAGAACAATAGATGGAAAGTTTGGTTAATGTCATTAAGGAAGTGAAGGGGTAGGAGACCTATGCAGCCTCAGCCCTTGAACAGAATCTGCCTGAAAGGATAGGCTTGGTGCCAGGGAGTCCTCACGTTTTGTGTGCAAGAAACAGGGCAGAGCTACTGTGTAAGATGGGAACACAGCAAAAGGGAAGGGAGAGAGGGAGAACTCTCCACTGGGAAAGATGGGAGCCGATGGGATGGGGCAAAGAGGCAGTAGGCTTAGTTAATAGCGTCTGAGGATGGGAGGGTCCATAGCAGAACAAGTAAGGTTTCCCTTCTGTTTAGCTAATATCCTGGAAGTTAGTGAATGGTTCTAGCTATTTCAGTCTCAGGATAAAATTATGCCAGTTGTCTGGGGGATGGAGAGCTCAGGGGATTAGCACTGATATCTGGAATGTTTCATCTCTTTGGATCTTATACAGGCAGGTTAGTAGCAATGGCTGTTAGGTGGCCTGTGTGAAATTTAGTGGGAGTTTCAGTCCAGTTCTGAATGGACAAAAAACACCATCACAATAAGCATTGATTGCCATCAGGGACAGTCTTGGCAGAGTGGCCCCAGATTGAATGAGCCACAGACACTTGAACTCCTCCCCTCCTCAAAGAGATGGGAAAAAATACAGATTTTCATTACTGACAGAGGGCTTTGATCACGTCATATCCAGCTATTCTGTGAAACAACAACAATGGGAAATCCACAGAACAGGAGGTCAGTTAGGGGGTCACTGCAGCATGACCAGCTGATCTCAGATCCTGCACGTTAATAGGTAGGGTTTTAAAAGGAATTTGAGGACTGTTTTTGTTGTGGAACAGGAAATGGCCCAGAAAGTCAATCCAGGTAGTTTCCCAGGGGACAATCGACAGGATTATGGAGAAGAGCGTATTGTGACCATGCTTTGCAGAGGATGGAAGGACTAGGACAGGCACTTTCCTACTCTGCTACAAGGCATAAACATGGAACAACCTCCCCCCTCCAGCAAGCAGCCTCTCACCTCTTGAAATCCTACCTCTTTCATGAGGTCTCTGACACTGTGCTCACCCACAAAGCCTTCATAACCTCTTGCTCTGAACTGCTCTCCTATCTATAAGCGCCTACTAAGATTTACAGATGGGCCTGAGCTGCAAAGTTTGGATGTAGATCCCATCTCTCCCAATGTTCAGGCAGGATCTCTAATTAGATTATAAGCTCTTCAGAGGAGAGAACTTCCCTTGTAACTGTGGCTGCCACATTGACTGAACTACTATTGACAGGGTCTTCTTAAACCCGTGGGGTTGAGGCCTGGGCTTCTCCACTCCGACTCTTCTCCCCGGAAATAGCAGCGGTGGTGCCTGTATCGTTCTGGTAAATATATAGGACATAAAGCCACAAGCCTACATTTTAACAGGCCAGATTTCAATGTTTCTTTCATTAACCTTGCCCCTTGGTATTTGATACCAGTCTGCAGACAAGATGTGGAGAGTGAATGATACAGAAATAGCCAACCATGACTTTGGTCAGTCCATATAATTGCAAACAACACACATGCAAATTCTCTAATACAAAAATAAAGAGCCGCTTAGCTAAGAAAGAGATTTTATTAATCCTGTGTTCTGATCCAAAGACTTTGTGCAGCCCCTCATTAGTGTCCCTCTAGTGGCCAGCCCCAGGCTGTAGCCTGGAACTGACCAGGCCTGGCACGCGTAGAGATGGCAGGGAAGGTGCAGAGCTGGAGGACTGTGAAATTAAAGATAGTGCTTTTCTAGTTTAACTACATATTTGCCAGGAAGCCCTGATTCTATAGACGTCTTTAACCAAGAAATACCAGTATCATCCTTCCCCTCCCCCAAACGTCTTAATTGTGGATGTGATTTGTTTGCTGGGGCAAAATATCTTGCTGGCCCTTTCACTTGCACACATGGCTCTTTAACCTTCGTTAACAAGCTCTCAAGATTCATGTTGTTAATCTCCCCAGTGAAAGGGTGAAGAGAGACCACCCAGGATTACGCTCCAGTCCCATTCACAAAGCACCCCTTGTTACCAGAAGCTTTCCACCGGCTAGGGCTCAGAACTAAATCTAATCTTTTAGTGGCTGAAAAACGAGCAAGGTCATTGCCCTCCAGTTATGAAAACTACCTTGGAGATCCCCACATATATGCCATGAGCTAGCAACAGTAATGTGTTTCCTGTTTCACTATGGAACAGACTCCAGTCCTTCCTCCCCCTCCCTTTTTCTGTTGCTGCCCATGGATAATTATTTAAAGGGATTTCTCTTGACCTTTTCTGTGTAAAGAGGAGAGGAGAGAATGTGGCTTCAGGATGCTTCAGGGCCCCTGTAACTATTTCCAGGGCTGCTAAAACTGACCTCGTCTGAGGAAACCACAAGGCAAGATGGGGGGCGCGCGCCAGCCTTGTTCTCAGAATTCCCATGCTGCAGGGGGCTTACAACACACCATGCAGCCAGAGCCAACAGCTACATCTACTCCCAGAAAAATCCCTGAACTGTCATTTTCCCTCAGCACAGTTCCATAGGTGGGAGCAAAGGTGGAAGCTGCAGATAAGGGGCAGGTGTTTTCACCCTAGCTGGTTTGGAGGGCTTGATGTTAAAACTCCCACGCTTTGTCTGCACTCAACCTTGCTCCCAGCTGCATCAGTGGAGAATTACAGGTCCAACTATCCCCAGGGCAAATGCAGCCAAACAGCCTCATGTCACAAAAGAGAGATTTTTTTTAAATCGCAAACCGGGCAAGGTAAAAGAAGCTGGTATGATAACAAAACAAATCAATGTACATCTCAGCCATAGAGCTACTGACAGCTGGGCTGTTCCTCTGCATCAGTGGACTTTAAAATCAATGCAGAGTGTGATCACAGTGCATTTCCTCATGCCTGCTATCCATCAGCACGGAGTGTTACACGCCTTTAGCCTGAGCTGCTAACTCCTGGCACAGCCAAAGAGCCCAGTGACTCCAGAAGGAATTTTGGGTGTGCAAGGAACGCAGGATTGGGCCTTGAATGATGGTTCTCAATATTTCTGGGCAGCAGTATTAGTTTACTAGGGTGAGGCCCTCAGCCTTTAAGGTGCTGCGGACTTCCCACGAGGTGCTGGGCATTGCCAACTCCCATTTAAGTCAAAGGAGGTGATGGTGCTCAGTATCTGGCAGGATCAGGCCCTAACTCCTCAAGAGTCTCGGCTGGCATGCTCTAGCTGCCTTGCAGCTCTGCAGGCTGCTTCTGCTCATGCACAGTCCAAGCCCCATGGCGGGTTAAGGTGCACACAGCAGAATGGGGGGTGGACAGTGGCAATGCACTGGGGCCCCTCACTAAGCCTAATCTATCAGTCACTGAACAAATATTCACTAGTATCTGTGCAGCACTTGGGCAAGGCAAAGCTCCTGTAAACAAAGTCAGTGTCATTTAAAGCCCTAACTATGAGAAGAGGCACGTGTCTCCCATTACCTGGGAAGCAATGCATTATTCGTACCAGAGATAGCCGTGCTGCCCACTGGTGCAAATGGAAGCAAAGACCGATTGTAAACTCACACTGATAACAGCTGCTTCCTGGCCACTGCTTTGGCAAAGGCAACAGAAGCAGCAGAGAGGAGCTGATGCCTCTTAAGATGCCTTTCTAAGTCCCCCCAAAGCAAAGACAACCTAGAATCTGTGACTCGCCCCCTTTCTCTCGGATAGCCCAATCTAGGCCTCATTATGAGAACTCAGGGTTCCACTAAGCCAAGGTTTTAAACTGGCCACTCCAAAGGTTCCCAGTGACACTGGTTCAATCACCCCCTCTTCACCCAGCCCAAACAGGAAAATCCCCAAATGAACACGTCTCCTTTGTCTTTTTAACCTTCCCTTATACAGTAGGTTGCTAACTCTAAGTCCTTAATCATCATTTGTTACCAATTTCAGAATCCCCTCTGGTTTGTCAGTGTCTTCCTCACATCAGGACCCCGTGAATGACAATACAATACACTAACACTGAATATTTGGCCCTTCTCTAGTGCCATCCATCCAAGGGCCTCAAAACACATTATAACAAGTTCATCCTTGCCAAACTCATTAATCAGATGGGGAACTTGAAGCTCAAAGCAAAGTGACTTGTCCTAGGTCACACAGTGAATCAGTGGCAGAGCCACAAATAGAATTTAAGGGTCCTGGCTTCAGGTTCACAGCTTCTGACCCCTGGTCACCACCCCACGCAGTTTGCCAAACGCACTCACTCCAATGCCACAGTGAGGAAGTTTTCACTGATGCTGCACACTGTAAGCTGAGGGAGTATGTTCACCCAGCATATCTCCAATAAAAACAGAACCAGTGTAGAACAGCGAGAAGGGAAAGAAAGAGCAGCACACATTTGCTGACCAAGGCAGAGTTAACACTTTAAAATAGTTCTGTGTTTCTGCAGATACAGCAGTTCAAATAAGAGAGGGGCCACTTCTCCATTCCTGCTTCTAAAATCAGGATTTCCCCTTGCACAAAATGGAAGGGATTACACCCATTTTGCTGACAATTAAAGCAAATTTATAGGCAAACCAATCTTTTATCTTAGGGAGGGCATGGGGTACAGGGCCTAGGCGGGTGGGAGGGGACGGGCACAGTTTGGGATAACAAGAAGGGATGCTGATGCACACAGGTTCTTTAGCACCCCCATAGTGCTTTGTGCTTGAGATGACACGTCACCTTTATAACAGAACCTTCAAATCTGGTCCACTAACCTAAGGCACAGAGGCGAGTGGAGAAACAGACAAAGGGAGCGGAGGAAAGAGCTTGAAAGGGAAACCAGAGACTTGCAGGGAGACTAAAAACCCAGCAATAACACTAGCTTAATACCCCAAGTCACTGCATTGGAAAGGGAAGGACACCCATGATTATACGCCTCTGCATATATCTTGGTAGCCCCGTCACCAAAACACAGATCTAGAGGTGACAATGAATATATTCTTGCTGATAAAAACAGAACATGCCATCTTCACTTACCTGTGTCCCTTTTATCCTCTAGTAATGTGAAACACTGTAAAAACAAAAGAAAAAGAAAATAAATCATTTTACAATCTCTTATATTCCTGGTCACGACCCCTAAAATTTCTGTGTCTTCATCATGCAAACCCACCTAAAGCTCTCCCAGACGATGGCAGCTTGGATCCTGGATCAGATTATCAACTGAGTCTACATGATGGAATGAAGTGGTGTTGGGGGGAAGTAAGCTAAGGAAAGGATCCCCAAGGAGGTGCTGTAATAGAAGCAGGGTTTCATTAACTGGCTTTTGCTACAGCAAGTAACAAACGCCCACAAGATCTGAGCGCAGACAGGAGATGCCAGCACATGAAGGAAAACAAATTGCAGAAGGCAACATTCCATAGAGAGCAGAATCATTTCAGCAGGCAAATGCAAAAGGAACTGAATTTCAGAAGGGCAGGAGGAGATATGGGGCCCCGGGCCAATGACTACCTCCCCTCCAGGAGTCGTGGAGTCAAGCACACGGGAGATGCTCAACACATTCACCATTAAAGGGGAGAAACACTGGGGATGGAAGCACCATTTTCCTTCTCAAGCCAATGAGAACAATATGAGGGACAGGACAGATATTTCACAATGATGGGTAATTCCACTGACTCTAGTACATTAGTCAAGAATAAAGAGGGCACGATACATTGGGAAAACTATAGAGAATGGAACACACCTGATTTGGGACTTTAGAAACATTACGTTCAATTTCAGGTCTGAAAATTATGATGGGATTTGCCTGCAAAACTTCCACCAAGAGTGTTTCCATCACATCATGGAAACCCCCCCACTGTGGAAAAGCAGCAGCAGGGGGCCTGGAGCTGGACTTAGCGATGAATGAGCCACACAGAGAAAGCAAGTGAAGAGACTTGCAAAACAGAGGGGAGCAGCAGGGGGGAGACGATTTGGGAAGTGGACCCTTGTATTAGAGGTTCTTTCCAACCCCACTACGATTCTACGGCCAGGTGTATGCTACCAAGTTTTTCCAGCATAGCTATGCCAGCTTAACTGTACCAGCAAAAGAACTCCTTTGGCCAATACAAGCAGAGTCTCCACTAGGGGGCTACAGCCCCCGGCAAAGCCTTTCTGACACAGGCTAGCCCTAAGATGGAAAGACAAACAGACAGAGACCATTAGATTGGGAGCCAGGGAGTGAAACAAAAGAGGAAGGATGTGGTTTATTGCTCTGAACTAAGAGCACCTGCTCTGAGTCTCTCCGGCCTCTGGGTGCCGCTTGTGAGCCACACTGTATGCAGCTGTGCTCTTGCTGCAGCTTGCAGGGTTCTGCAAATCTCCCATCCTCACCAGAGCTGCTGCAGGCAGCTTCTCTCCTGCATGCTGCCTTTGCAACCTCCGCCTGCTCCCTGAAAATGTGACTATCCAACCAGAGACACTGCCTGTTTTTTCCTGCTCCTCCAGCCAGGGCCTTTGGTGCCCAGGAGGACCCGAGTGGACACTGCACTCACACAGGCTGTGTCGAAAAGCCCATTCTCTGTACTCCAAACCCAGAGCCGGATCCTCAAGTGACTCCCCCACCCTGGTCCCTCATTCCACAGCATTTTAGTCACCTCCTGACAGGAGGAGCTCTCACTCCAGGGCACGCTCGCAGATTGGCTCTGTGATGTGCTGGTAGGCAGGGATCTGTTAATAAAGAGACACACACCAACTGTAATAATCCATGGCCACAGGCTGAGATACCAGTCACCAGCTAACCACATGGACGCAGCACTTCGAATATGATACATCTCTCTCCCCTCTGTCAACACAGGCCTCCAGTCTTTCCCAGGTAGCAGCCACATGGCAGCTGGAATAGCTCATACGCTCTTTTCTGGCTTCCCACCACCGAAGGGTAAGATCATCATAAACTTATAAGTACCTGGCTTAGCCCAGCCACTAAAGGGCCATAGGAAACACATGCACCCACAGTCCCACCCACCCGCTCCAGAGTGCATCACCCTAGTGGTTACTAAACTTTTTGCTCAAAGCTCTCAGTTTACCAGACTAAGACCTCACCTACTCCAGCCAGTGCCCATCGCATCCCACTCAATTGTACCTGCTCTAACCCACAACAGAAGTTGGGCTGCTCCAAATCCCAGCTCTCTGTTGCAGGAAGCTCATGCTGCACTGTAGGCAAGAGCACACAGATGGGTAGAAGGCAAGCAGTGGTGATGCAGATATGGAAAGTGGAAGCCAAGAGTATAAGATGCCACACGCCACAAAATTTCTCAGGAGATCCTGTGTCCCACAGAGCAGGGCTTGCAGGACATTCATTAATCCCTAGGCCACTTTTACAGCCCATGAAAAATCATGTCCTGTTCCAATACACCACCCTGGCTTTGGGTCAGAACGTCAGCACACTGCATGAAGCACAAGTTAGTCCCATGGGACAAACTTGGGAAGAATGGTAGCCTGCTAGAGTAGCAGTCCCAACGCCTGAAATACTGGTGCTGGGCGGAAAGCAGTGCCTGGGAGCCACTGCATTACATCTCTTCCCTGGCAGCAAAATCAGAGTCACCCCACATGGGAAAAGGGTGCAATGTCCATGCCAAACCCCTCTGTGCTAAATGAGTAAGAAACACCTGGAATGGAATGAAGAACGATCCTGGGTATTTGGCTACTGAGCCACCAAGCCTTGCACTCTTGGACTGAACTATTTAAGGAGCCCTTTTCCCTTCCAGTTTTCCTCGTAAGGAAATTTCAACACAGGTAGAGCCTTGGGACTCAATTAATCCCTGACTCAAAACACTCACCTCTGGACTAACACCACCGGCGTCAAACCTGGGGCCCTCAAAAAGAACTAACCAAGTCCCCACTCTCACTCTCCCCCAGCCCACCTTCCCTCTCATGGATCCCACAGTGAAGAACTAAATGTTGTAATATTTATTGCTATCTGATGGCAGTTTGAGGGACTGTCTGAAAAAAGTTTGTTGGGCCTCAGCCCAGATCATTGTGGTCACTTCCAGCCCTCAGAGTCCGGCTGAGGAGTGTCATGGCAAGAGGTGCTTGCCCAGCCACTGTTCATACTCTTCCTGTCCTGGGGCTGAGCACAGAACATCAGCCTCCGAGACCCTCACTTGGCAGCTTTTATGAGCACTTCAAAAGTTCACACACACCCAAACCAAAGCTGATTTGTTTCCAGGCCAAGGTCACCAGCACAGGATGAGGATTTGCTGCAGAGGCCAGCGGATGAGGAAGCCGAGCCGGGACGGGGAGAAAGTCCTTAGCATACCACTCTCTTCCCATATTCTGATTTATTTGGGATGCCAGCTCTTTGGGGAAGGGGCCTTGTCTTCATGAGTGTCTGTGGTTCACTTGGCACAGTGTACAAAATCTCCCCTGGGGATTTTGGGTCTCTTCCCCCCACGTCCTCCTGGCATACACACACCTGACTCTCACCAGATCTTTTAGATGGTTTTGAAACCATTTCAGTAAAAAGTGGTCAGGCCACCTTCAACCAGGTCTACACTAGGGCTCCAACTGGCTTTCAGAGTGGTTATAAAATGTCCCCAGTGTAGACTGGCCCCTACTGCCACAGAAGAAAAGTTAGGCCTCTCACAGGGCATATCTCGTGATGCCCAGGCAACTGTGCAAGCAGGAGTTGGTGAGCAGGGGATGCCCACATTTTAATCACATTAGCAGGCTCTGGAAGTGGCGGGCAGAATGGAGTCTCCAAGCATAAAAAGCCAGGGATAAAAAAAATAATAGAAAAGAAAGGAAAACAGCCCAGGCTCCTTTGCTGGGCTCAGTTCTTGGAGAGGCTTTGCCTGCATTCCGTTCTCTCAGCTTTGTTAGAAATGCAGCAGCCTCTTTGATGATGAAGGGGCCCACAGTGAGTGAGTGCAGCATGCTGCTTTCTCACATCCCCCAGAGCTGCTGGGCGGATGCCCCTGGCACTGGCACAAAGAGCCCAAAACTTGCTCCCCTTTCATTGCTGGAGGCTTTCTGCAGGCATAAATAAATGTAACTAAATCTCATCGGAACAAAGGAGATGACCCAAAATGGCATGGTTCTGCCTGAGATACCCCAGGCACAGAGCAAGTGGGGGGACCAATGGGGGGTGCTGCAGGTACGGGGGGGGGGAGGGGAACCCATGGCACTGCCCATGGTACTGCAAGTTCAATTGGTAGCATACATATTGGGGGTGGGGGAACCCATGCCACTGCCCTAAGGTATGAGAGATAGAAATCCCAATGACCATTCCTTCCACTGGGTTGGAAGGCTCGAGCCAGGAGGCACCAAAGCCCACCCATGCCCAGTCCCTTTAGGATCCCCACATATTCTCACATGCCCCCCCCCCCCTTCATCACAGTAGGAGGCCCAGGCCAAATCACACCAGATGTGCTTGCAGGGCCTTGGGGATAATGTTAGGAATGTTACATTCTGGTGAGTCTGACTTTCCCACAAACCAGCAGGGACCCTTCTTCCTGTCTGGGGCACTGGAGTTTGGGGATAGCACACAGGAAGAGGTGCTTAACCCCTTTGCTTCTGCTGTGTTGCTCGCAGCAAGAGCTGGGCTCAGCAAATTCAAGAAGGAGCACAGTGACGTGGAGGCAGTGAGCGTGGGGTTATCGCTGGGTTTCTAGAAAAGGGCTGTGCCCGTGTGTGCGTGGGCACAGCTGGGTTACAGGGGTTCTTGGATTTATTGGGGATTTCTGAATCCTTCCCTCCCTGGTGAGAAATGGGACAAGTTTTGCTGTCGCTAGCGTGTTAACCTCTATCCAATCCTGCGTGGCCAGGGAAAGCCCATGCAGAAGCAGCACCGTTGCTGTAGCAGTCCAGAGGAATTAATGATAGTCAAAGCTGAAAAGGTTTGGATGGTTAGTTAAGCACCGGGGCATCTATAGCTTCTTTCATCTCAAAGGATCCCACAAGCTTTACAAGCTTCAGCCAGCCAAACACACACTCTAATCACTTAGCCCCCCCCCCCCCCCCCCGCCCGAAATGCAGCCAGCTCTGGGCATGGCACGGTAGTTGGCTGAACAGTGTACAGCAATGAAAAGGGAAGAGCAGTCCCTTAGGATCTAATAAGCATGAAGCTATTCCAACCTTGGGAGGATCCCTCTTCCAAATGTTCCCTGGCGTCTCCTGCCCCTTTCTCCCGCAATCTTGCAACCAGCTCCTGCTCCATCTCTCAACACAAAGGGGGTTACAATTTTATCCTTGGAACCCAGTGCATTTTTTCCATGTCAGTGGATTTCTAGAGATTCTTCTGTTGCTTGGTTACTTGTTAGGAAAAACACAGCACAAATGACTCCTGGGATCAGGGAGAACGAGATGAAACCAAGAGAGCCTCAGCCCTACTGCCTGTCCCAGACCCTCAGCGTTTCTTGTTGGAAATACTGAGAAAGAGGTGGTGTCCTCTTTCCCTTCTGCTTTCTGAAAGCACAGCTGTTCCCAGAACTGGCCTCCCCTTCTCCTGCCCTGTAAGGAGCCCTCAGCAATGGCACGGCCCAGGAGCAGCACTTACCCTGCTACCATCTCCTGGGAACCGCCAGGCTACTAAATTTTAAGGAGGTTGCTCAGTATTTTTAGATTGAAGCTTGTAGCAAATCAAGTCTGACTTATTGTTGTGGGGTGGGGAGGTGATTAAAATGGGGGCAGGGGAGAGAAGAGGGCTTGGGCAGCTGTGAACCCAAGAAGGGCAAAGATGGAGGTAGGGGAAAGAAAAGAGAAAAACTGCCCCCCCTCCTCCAAGATTATCCCCTGCAAGGGGTGAAAGGAAGTTTAGATAGCACCCGAGGACAGAAAAACACGTCCAAAGGGGATGTACAGGCGCTGAGTTTGGGAGTAGGCACTTGCAGTGTCGAATACTGATCCCTTCAAAAATCCTAGCCTCTTTGTTGACAGGCTTTGTGCCACTCCAGGTTCAACGCAAACCTCAAGGGCTGAACTAGCAAGGAAGCATCCAAACCCATCACCCTCAGTCAGAGGGGCTCATTTATCATCACGACAGCAAACTGAAGGCCGGAGCTAAGCAGTGGTGTGTTGGCCCCAGGGTCCTGGACAAATTCCCTAATTGGGAAATTCTGTTCCACCTCCCAATGTACACCCTGCAGAGGCAGTGGAAGGGGTTCTACTTACACCTATTAGGGCAGGGTTGGCCAACCTGTGGCTCCGGAGCCACATGCGGCTCTTCAGAAGTTAATATGCGGCTCCTTGTATAGGCACCGACTCCGGGGCTGGAGCTACAGGCGCCAACTTTCCAATGTGCTGAGGGGTGCTCACTGTTCAACCCCTGGCTCTGCCACAGGCCCTGCCCCTACTCCACCCCTTCCCGCCCCCTCCCCTGAGCCTGCCATGCCCTCGCTCCTCCCCCCTCGAGCCTCCTGCATGCCACGAAACAGCTGATCGGGAGGTGCTGGGAGGGAGGGGGAGGTGCTGATCGGTGGGGCTGCCGGTGGGTGGGAGGTGCTGGGACCGGGGTGGGGGAGCTGATGGGGGGCTGCTGACTTATTACTGTGGCTCTTTGGCAATGTACATTGGTAAATTCTGGCTCCTTCTCAGGCTCAGGTTAGCCACCCCTGACCTAATGGTTTTATCTAAAGAAATTCCTAGGTCACAAGTTCCCCAGAGTCCTGCTCTGCCTCCCGTGAAGCCAGGGCAAGTGCCTACACTCAGGTTCCTGACAGGTAATGAAGTTTCCGAAGCCAGCAAGAGATCAGCACAGTAATGAAACAGACCCATATAAATTAGTGATTAGACCACATCGGGTGGTCCCCAAGAGCCTGGGTTGGTTTATATTTAAAATATCAACCACTCCCTAGATCTGTGAGAAGGCAGAAAGAGAGAATCTGAGAACACTCTTTAGATAAAGCAAATTCACTTGGTGGTAATCGTGGCCCCTCTAACTCAACTGCTGCCAACACTCAGGCAAGTGAAGTGTGGTTTGCACAAATGTCTACAGAAAGAGATCGTGATGCAAATACTTGTGCGAATATTTGCACAAACAGGCACACCAGAAGGGTTCGGCCATCATGAAAGCGCGATGTGAGGTCAGGATTCCTCCAATCAAAGCAAAAACAATACCTGCGACTCTGGTGACCAGACAGTACAAGTAACCTACTCATAAGTAGCTCAACATTGTACAGGATTGGGCCTTTGATGTGCTATTGCAGCTGAACTCTGCAATAAAAGGATGAAGTGATATGGCATCTTATTCCTCCAAGGAAGACAGAAGAACATTCCCATAGGTTGCTGGCATGGGAAGGCTTCTGCTAAGGCTGTTTATATTATTTCTGGTTTGACATCTAGGAGAAACATGTTTCTATTGCACCGAGTGCAAGCCGAGAGCCCAAGAACAACCAGCTCTGGCACAAGCCCACTGTGTGGTCATAGGATAAATCACTTTGCTTCATTGAGCCTCAGTTTCTCCATCTGTAAAATGGGATACTACTACTTAACTCTACAGGATTAATGAGTGTCTGTAGAGCCCTTTAGAGGACTAAGAAATTGTAAAGTATCATTAACAAATTCTACAAAGATCATTGTTACCTTCAACTCTGCTAACTACCTTGGAGGTAGTATGTGTAGCGTGTGCATTTTATCTTGACATAGGCACTACCTGCTATAAGATACTGGCTGGAAAGGATTTTAGTGTGTCCCACAAGCAGTTGGAAACCACTGTAACCTGCGCCAACAGTATCCCCATCACCTTTCACACAGACCTGTCGTCCTATTGCAGCAGGACAGCGTATCTAACACCACAATGGCCACCCTTGGAGAGACAAAGCTGTGTTAAAGAGACAGATGAAGGACTAAACCCAAACCAAAACTGCCACCCGCCAGAAGAAATGTTGCCACAGGAAATTAAAAACTAAGGGCCAGATTGTGGCATCAGCTACTCCAGCGTAATTCTAATTATAGTCACTGAGTTATACCAGATTTATATCTTTGTGTTGCAAATCAGATTCTGGCCCTAACTGTTGGGGCACACATGGCATGGGGCCATGCCCCTAAACTTCCTTCTGTGCCTTCCACCCAGCTGTTCACTGAAAACTTAAGGTGCTGCTCAGACAGGACTTAGAGGAAGAAAACAAAACTACAGAATATTGCACAGTATAAACAAGACATAGGGGAATTCAAAGTCACAGGTTCTCTGAAGAGGGAGCTGAGCGCACAAACATTTAGTGTGTCTTCACCTGTTCCAAGGGGGCAACTTAGGGTTTGCATCCGTAAATGATTCACAGATGTTTGCACCGTTAGAGAGTGTATGTGTGGCTCTGACTCTGTCCATAAAGAGTGTGTTTATCTGGGATCTCCCGGGGGGGGGGGGTGGAGGGAATGTGAGTGACTGCAACCAATGTGACACAGGAGAGAGAGAGACTGAGTAATTTTCTACAGTAATATCCAAAATCAGAGGATGGGCAAGGAAGAGATCTCCTCCAACTATCAGAAATTAGCCAAGGTTTTTCCATTAAAGAAAACTGAGGAAAAAGTTTGCCTAATCCGGGGAGAAAGAAGACCGCAGAAGTGGGATCACGCTTCAGAGCATCTGATACCAAATCAGGAATGGACATGGGGGAATAAAGCCAAGTCGTAGGCAGATTGCACCTGTCTATGACAGAGATCTCTATGTATGACTTGTCATGCAAATCAATTACTGAATGTGAGTGTGTCTGTACAAATGCCTGAATCTATCCATACAGTGGGTGCATGCCTGCATAGAGTACCCACACATGCATGCAATCCATAAAGTGCATATGGCTGTGTGTAGAATATCTGCATCTATCCACACACAGTCAGCACCCAGCACCTCTCATTCTTCTCTGTGGAAGCTGTTGAGTGCTAAGCACTTTTGAAAATTTGGCTATAGTGCATGTGTCTCTCCGTACAGCACACACATATGCATCTGTATGTACTGTAGCTGCATTTAATCATATAGTGTATGTGTGTGTACATGCGTACAGATGCCCTGGGAGCCCACTAATACCCAAACTCAGGCACTGCCAAACACCCCCCACCCATCCCTTCAGACCTCTTTCCTGGCAGCGACAGGGAGTCTGAAAGCCTGGACAAGATTTAAATGGACAGTTTCTTACCTTTGCTTTTTTGAAGCAAGCCCAGAAAAAATCCAATAATGGCATGATGGGCAGGGCAGGGGAAGTCTGTGGGCCAGCCCCCTTGCACATTCAGCTATAACATGGAGTGCCCCCAGCCCTGGGGAGAACCCTTCCCGTCAGATCCATAAGTGGCTCCTCGAAGCACAGAGCTGCTGGGCAGAGAGATTCAGCCAGGAGAGAAGCTGCTGCACAGGGAGAGAGGGAGGGACAGAAGGAGGAAGCAGTGCCCAGGGAGGCGGGCCGGAAGATTCAAACCCTGCACCGTTATTCTGTTGGCTAGAAATAGGCTTGGATGCCGATTGAAATTCCCTGGACATTATGAGTTTTAAAAAGACATGGGCTTTCCTTCCTGTCTCTTTAATGCACCATTCAGCATTCCACATTCCCGTCCCCAGGCAGCCAGAGAGAGCAAGGGAAGAGAAAGAGGGAACTACAAAGCATAAGAAATGAGACCTTCAGTGTCAAAGACACACACAGGGCATTGGAAATCCAAACCCCACAAGGTTTAGATTTTCAATCCAACCCTCACCCTCCTTTCTTAGCTCATCAGCCCCCCACAAAGGCTTTCAATATTTCCCCCAGAAATGGGGTAAACAGCACCCTAGGTTAACCTTTCCATCATTGATCTCCTTTACCATCACCCCACGCCGTCTCTAAACTCAGGATTGCCAATTGCAGCGAAGGCTCCATAGCACAAGGAGGAATTCAGTTGCTCAGCAGTACGTTTGGCAGCAGCAAAGCAAGCTTGTGATTGTTACCAGAGCTGGGTGAATATTGTAGGAAAAAACAAATGCAATCCAAGAACTTGCTTGGACAGTATTCACAGCTCCTTATTCACTTTCTGCAGATGTTTGTGTGAGCAGCCATTTGTTCACAAGGAAGTTCACTGAAAGACTGCCATAAACACTCTTGCACGTATTTGTCTCTCTCACATGTATGGCATCTGCAGAGCAACAGTCTATAGATGCAATTATAGGTCCATAAGCCATTTCAAGGCCTCGCCTGTGACACTGTGGATATCGTCCAATTCACCTTTGAATCCATACCATATGTGGGGCACCGCGTTATGATGTGTTTGATGGCTTGGATGTTCCCACCACAGTCACACAAAGGGGAATCTTTGACTTTCTACATGTGCATCAAGTAGCCGCATCTTCCACGGGTTGTTCAGATGCAGTTCAGTGTGGTCCAAATCTGCATGGCAGGTCAAAACTGGGAGGGGTTGCTTGTTGGGTCAGCGATAATGCGATTGTTTGGAATGGTAGATGAGGCCCAGATGCTTTGCACTTCCTTGGTCGGATCCAGAGACATGAAGTGGTCTCGTGTGGCCCATAGTGGTTTTTGCGATTTCAAGCACTGTTGAGGTTTGTTATCCATAACCTGACGGATGGGAAGGTCTGGGCAGCTTTCAGCACCTTGAGGTTCTCATGCTGTGGCTATATCTCAGCAGACAGCTGGAGGTTCGGTGTTTGCGAACACAGAAAGCCACGGCAGAGGTGTTTATTTTAATGTTCCTGCGATGATTCACAAAATCTGATTCAGCTGCCTAGCCACAGCTTCTTGTCCACAGTACTCTGCAGCTGAGTGAACCAGGGTCTTAGCACCAGGCCAGTTGATCCCCAGCTTCTTCCTGCTAACTTTTGAATAATGTTGATGCAAGTCTTCGCTTTAGAGGCTACTTTCTTGAGGTGGTCACGAAAGATCTGTGTGCGCTCAAGAATAACACTGAGATATGTTGGCTTTGGGTCATAACACATGGTTTCCACCACAAAACTTGGACAGAGTGTTTTGTGCGTTTCTGTTGTCCAGGTGGGAAGTACAGACTACAAATTTGCTCAGCTTTGGACTCTCAGCTGCCACTTTTGAAAGTACCCCTCCATGATCTTCAGGTCAGATGTAAGGGTTACTGCAAGTTTTTTAAAGCTATAGGCCTGAGTTGCAAGTGCCAAATCATCAGCATATGCAAACTTCTGCACTATCATTTCAGGCATATCACTCGTGTATACATTGAAGGGTGTTGGAGCAAGTACAGAGCCCGTGGTAATAGCCCATTATTCAAAGTGCATGGCTTGCTGGTTAGACCCCTGAGATATACGCGCATCCTTCGGCCACTAAGCATGGTGTTCAACAGCCTGAGAAGCCACACACAGGGGATCACTTTGGCTAGTTTCAGTAGCAGAGCGTCCTTCCAGACCATGTCATATGCTGCTGCCAAATCGATAAAAGCAGTACCAGTGCCATGCGCTCCAGTATCGCAATGGTCTGCACCATTCACAAATAAGGAGGTTGAGGCAGAACTGGGAAAAGCAGTGGGAAAAGATGGTATCTGTCCTGAATTCCCATATAACCTGGGTCCACAGGCATGGAAATGGATGATAGAACTTTTCACCAACATCCTGGAGACTGGCGAAATCCCCCATGTGTGGAGAAAGGCCAAGGTCATTGCACTCCTAAAGCCTGGAAAACCTGCAGAGCACCCTTCTAGTTATAGGCCAATATCCCTCTTGAGCACCACTTACACGGTGATGGAGCGCGTGATTCCGAACCAAATCAGTCCCACTCTGGACTCCAGCCTACCCAAGGAGCAAGCTGGGTTTCGACTGCTCAGAAGTTGCTGCGACCAGGTCCTGGCCCTCACTACAAACAGCGAGGCTGGATTCCAATGAAAACTCCAGACTGCTTTCACATAACTGTGCAAATAGGCATTTGCACTACAAGCCTCCTTGCGAACATGGGAGAAGAAACACCATCTTGTGACGTACATGCCCAATCACAGCAAAAACTCTGAACAGCAAACCCGTGAAGCAATGGTCTTGGTGAATAGGTTGGGAGCCACCCATTGGCCAAGGCATATTTCAACAAACAACGGACCAATCGTTAAAAAATAAAAAGTCTATTGACAAATGATTCCCAAGCAGAAATGGGGACGAATTTGCCAACAGAGGCCCCAGTTCTGCAATGAGCGCCACATGCACAGACCCCTGTGCCCACATGGAACTCATAGTGGGATTAGGACCCAGGCTGTTTGCTGTGAGCAGTTTGCCCAGCTCTCTGTGTGAACAAGATTCCTTCTACGTTTAAAACCCCCAGTGGAAGCTGCATGCAGCATCTGAAACCTCTGCCAAATGCCCAAGAGTGCTGTTGATTACTAGGGGACCAGATAGCAAAGGTGGGCACATCCGAAATGCGTAAGTAATCTAAGGCAGATTACCCCTGTCCTAGCCCTGCAGCTGGTAGGGATTTGATGGGAAATTGGCTGTAAAGCGCTTCAGCCAGCTGCTTTCTCCTCGCTGACTCCCTTCAGACTCCTTTTGCTTTGTCTGGGCAAGTGGCACTGAGTCTGCTGCTGCCCTGGGCACCATGACAACCCTGAAATCATCGCTCATGCTGGGGAACAAGAACAAGAGCAGCGCCAAGAAAAGTAGCAAAGAAACTAACAAAACCCACCCTCCCGCTCTGCACTAATTGGCCCTTGTCAGCAGAAGCAGCAGAGATCACAGTCTGAATGGGCCACAGAGACTGAAACACAGGGACATGCCGAGGTGCATGGGAGCTCATCTCTGCATCCGCGCACCAGTCGCAACACTACATGTGAGAGGCGGAAAAGCCCTGTTAAGTCCCAGAGTCCATCCTGAGGTAGGGGGAGTGTAGCACCATCATGCTCCCTGCAGTCTATTTTCCAGGCTTCCTCATCCCTTACTCTTCTGAATAAAGTAGGTGTTTGCATTTATTTTTTATTGGGGGCGGAGAGGGGAGACTCTTCCAGGACCTCTTATTACAGCCCCTCAATGGCCCCACATGGTGTTAATCAGCTGAGGGAGGCTGGAGCCCAGCAGTCCCTGAGTATCAGCCACATGGTTGTTCAAATGCAATGTGAGGCCCCAGTCCATCAGTGTCTGAGCATGCTGCCGCCACTACCCTCCCATGGCCATTAACCTGGAGGGGAGAGGAGCTGGCACCAACCCCAGAAGGGGAACTCAGATCCTTTGCAGGACAAGGCACTGTGGTGGACTTGACTGCTGGGCAAATCCATTTCCAAGGCCTGAATCCCATTGCCATGAGCACCTGTGGCTCTCAGATTGCCAGGGCTGAGCTAGCTTTCCACGGGGACAACACTTCCCTGAGAGCAGGGACAATTCTGTGCTGGCTCCTACCCTGTTTCTCTCTTGGCCTTGTCCCTCTTTTAATTGGAGTTAATGGCTGCACTACACTTAGATGACAAAGTGCCACTAAGATGTTTATTAATGGTGGTTAACATATGCGAAATGTCAACTGGAAAGCAAAACTGCAGCTGCAAATTAACAGTGATCAAGTGACACTGCCTCTCTCCCCATGGAGGGCAAAAAACTCCTTCATGGAAGGGGGAGAGACATGCAGCTTTAAGAGGAAGGGTACAGGTCCCTCCCCCAGCGTACACTTCAAAAGAAGAGGCGAGATCCAACCTTTTAGCTAGTTTCATAGGTGGGTTTAAGTCATTTTCCTGCTCCCATCCCAAAGCCCTCATTCTCAGTGCACAGCAGCAGGAAGACAGAAGTCAGAGGCAATTACCCACCTGGACATCGAGGCAACTTTGTATCTGGAAAACGTACGTCGCCCCCAAAGCATTCAGACAGCAGGAGACCCCTGCAAGTCCCAGGCTGAATTTGGGACAGTCAAATCCTGTCCAGCTGGGGGAATCCCCCAATCTTTCAAATTGGGGGATTCTCAGCAAATGATAATGACACGCTCAGATACTGTGGGGCCCAAACGTTCGGTCTGTTGAAAACATGGCAACAGAAGCAGATGATTGGCTGAAGTCTGTAAGTACCACCTCCACTGGTGGGTACTTCCCAATAAATGATGCCAGCACATGAAGACCTCCTTACCTCACCCATCTAACTATCAATGGTATTTCTATTGCACTCCCTGTTACCATGGTATCTACTGGTGGTGGTGAAGAATACTAATATTTGTATTCCAGTAGCACCTTAAGGCTCAGATGGAATCAGAGTCCATCTTACATGGGAAGCCTTAAAGAAAACTACAAACTGTGGACTCAAATTCACATGTTCCCACACAGCTCTAGTTCCAGCATTGTCCCCACATTTACCAGGGACCGCACCCTGTCTAGAACTCTATACAGCACAAAGAGACACCTAGTGGCTGTATCATATACTGCAAGTAAACATATCACCCCTTTCTGCCCTGCTCAGGCTGTTGAGTACTATTTTTTTGTTGACAGGTACAGCATATTCTTGCAACTGCTCAGCAGCCGTAAGATCTGATGTAGCCTCCAAGCAGGCCTGCCGCCAGCAAGCTATTCCTGTCCTATTGATGGGCTATTATTATCACTGCCATTGCTCCATAGTGTTCAGGCAGGGCAGCCTTCCAGCCGCAGTCCATGGCTGTCAAGGCTGACAGCTGCTGCTGCTGAGGCTTCTCCTGAGGACCGGCCCCAGTGCTGTTGGTGAACATGGAGAGGCTGAAGGAGTGTGAACATTGGGCTCAGTGTTCCTCCGTAGCACCTCCAGCAAGTGATTAACATGCAGTGATTTTCCACTTTCTGCTGCACACAGACATTTCCCAGAGGTCAGGCAGAGAGTGGCTACTTGTGGAGCAGGCACTCAGCCCATTAGCATAGAGGGAACAGTAACCCTTTTATTTTAATAGGGCTGAATTGATATGCTGGTGCCGCAGCACTGGAAGCAGAGCAACAGAGGGCACAAGGCAGTGGGGGGAAAGAAGGAGCATGAAACCTGCTGCCCACAAGAAATGCCACCCGTTTCTAGAGAAAATGCCTCTCCAGTGACAGCATTTAACTCCTTCTGCACTGGATCACTGTGTCTTCCCTCTGTGCCAGATCCTCTCTGGGAAACAGCAGGAGGTGCTCTTTGAACATGCCTGATAAACTGGAAAGAGTGGGCCACGTGCTGCTAGGACAGGCAGCAGCAAATGAAATGGGGTGCAGTTGGTTTTTAGCTGCGGTTGACAATTTCAGTGTGTATTTAAGTGTGGACTGGAAGGTGCTGGATTGCCAGCCCTGAAGGCCAATGACCTCTGTTTAATCAGGTCTGGCATAGGCAGCAGCAACTCCAGTTTCCCCTACATCCTTGCCCTGTAGGAAACAACTTTAGGGGCAAAAGGGCAGTTCAGCTTCCATGGTCTACTCCCTCTTCCCCTCTCCAAGGGGGCACCTGTGCACTGGGACGTAGACTGAGCCACCAAACTCATTTTGCACGAGGTCAGCTGTATAATGACAAAAAGCCTCTCAGAGCTGAGAGGGCTGGATAGCAAAGAGAGCCAGTCCCTGCCAACACGGAGTTTCCTCTCCCTGCCGCCCTATCCATGCCCCCAGGATCTACCAGCGAGTCAGGGCCATGAGCTGACAGCGTGAATGGCATTCCCTGAAACTAGCATTTCCAGGAGGGATTTCAACATCTCAGAAATGCTGCTCTCAGCAATAGCAAGTCACAGAATAATGAGCAGATCAGGGGTTGTCAGTTTCCATGACCTTCCAGACTGGAGATCGACAATGCTGTCCAAACCTAGGTAGGCTCCCGTCTTCCTTGACGGGAGCAAGCGGCGTGGGGGTGGATGATCCATGTAAAACCCACTGGGACATGAGAAAACTTAAATTCTTCCTGTTTCAGCATCTGCTTCCAGCCATCTTGGGCAAAACCACCCTGCACTGTGCAGTTATGTGATTGCGGGTGTCTCAGCATGCTCAGACTGTGCTTGCCACAAATGTTCTTGGATCATCTGGTCCACCACAATCTGATAAGCCAGCCAACAGCCTACTTCCTCGCTGCCACTGCCTACACAGGAGCATGATGGGCGCATGTGCTGTGCTGCCCCATGAAATTCAGAGCACCGAGACAAAGCCACCAACAAAAGATTTTCTAATTGGCGTCTCAGAATCAACTTCCCTCACCCAGTAGCAGATCGTCCAAGAGCCTTGGATGGAGAGTGGAACAGAGTATATTCTCCATTCCCATAGGCTTGGATAGCCAGGGCGTTCTGTGGGGTGCAATATAATTTGGGAGCATTTCTGCAGAAAGAATGGTGGCTGGCCAAAGAGTTAAGTACAGCAACACAGAAACCGCAGCTCCTTTGAGAGCCAGTGCGAGAGAGGAACTGAACCACAGAACGCATCCTTGGCATCTTTAAGCATTTATCTGAATGCCTCCCTCCCCTGCAGATCCACAACATGGGTGAGGTTTCATACCCACGCATCATTAGAGCCTCAGTGAGAAGTGCGGAGCCGCACTGCATACTAACAAGCCCTCCAGCAGGAACACAACTGGGTGCGCTGTGCCTTCAAGGGGTCACAACTCAGCCTGGTATCTCCATTAAGCACGCACTCAAGCCAGATTCACTCAGGGTTATATGAAATGCTTGGGCTTTGCCTTGCTGAAGGAAAGAAACAGTGGAGAAAATTGTCTTGAATTTGGGCGCAGAATTCTTCAATCTCCCCCCAATTTTCCCCCCATATCATGGTCACTCTGGTTACTTTTTATTCTCATTTTCCCCATGTTTTTTTTTTCCCAATGCCAAGCAGATTTAGCCAGTGAGTCTAACACGCCCAATTGTTCCTGGCAGAGATCTGTGAAACTGCCAACAGGATGGAGTCAAAACATGCCAGGTTTCCTCCCAGCCCAGCTCTGCTTGTTCAGACCTTTGGAGGAGATGCCTAGCCATCTTCTAAGGGTGAGGGGTCAAACAGCCAGAGGGGTGAGGTTTCTTCCCACCCCAGACACACGGAAAGAGCAGACCCTCCACACACTCCATGGCTGACTTTCACCCAACTCCTCCTTCCATTTTCCTTTTCATCAGTAAATCAGCACAAACCCCTCTCGCTTTGGAAAGGTCCCGTCATGCCCTAGCTTTGTATCAGGCCATTTTCATACAACATAGAGGTTTAAGAAGGTGAATTTTAGATTTCACAAGGAGATGCAATATTTATCAAACCTGGGTCCAACACGCTTTATAGTTCCCGGGTTCCTCCACTTTGCTTTCTAACGCTTCTCTCCTACAGAGTCCTTCCTTAAAATAAACCTCACAGACACACCACCACCATTTCCTGGCAGCCTCCAGTATTGCATTGCAGCAGTGGTTTTCAGCCTGGGGTCTGCAAATCCCAGGGGGGGCCGCAGACTATGTCTGTCTATGGGTCCGCAAAAGGTGACTATGAAAATTAAGTTTCAGACCCCAGAAAGGGCATTCCGATTTTCTGATCAATCAAAAGTATGTGAATATCCCCACCTACAGGTCAAAACCGGAAGTGTTGTCATTACCACAGAAGCCCACAGTGTAGCGCCCTTTCTCACACTGCAACAAATACTGTGCCAAGCACCTGCCACATTTATAGCTGAATTCTGTTCGGTCAGTTTTCAGCCTTAGACATCTATGGAAGGGGTCCGCAGACCACAAGTTGAATTTACAAAGGAGTCCACGCCTCCATTCAAAATGTTCTAGGGGTCCGCGAATGAAAAAGGGTTGAAAACCACTGCATTACAGCAATGCAAGTAAACCATTGACACCAAGACTTTACAAATGGCTACTGAGCTTAACTGGCAGCTTTTGCTTATAACAACAACCATTTCTCGCTAATAAACATGTAATTTGTACCTCATACTCTAGAAAGGGGCTCTAGGCTTCTGCTGCAGAGCTAGCAGGAGCTGCTACCAACATCATTTGTCCCTCAGCCTAAACGACACTTCTAGTACTTTCCTTTCAGGAGGGTTGGTAGCCCAGTACCTCAGGAAGTGACTGGCTACACTAGGCCATCACTACCAGGTAATTCCTTGAGGAAAAGAGGAGACACTGAAACAGACACCATAAGATGATAATCGATAAAGAAACAGCCCTGGCTTGCTCAATACAACAACAATTGCTTATACGAGGGCCTAAGCCAAAACAGCTGAATTTGACACAGGAGGACAATGAAAAAGGCTATTAAGTGGCAAAGGGAGATATTTCCAATAGGATAGTTTCCATTCCTGCTTTGAAGGATGATGGGCAGTCTATTAACATGCCAAATGAACTCATACTATGACCAAAACAAGGGAAAATATTCTGGCTCTGTCAATAGGTCACATTTAATTCATCCAGCAAATAATCCAGTTCTTTATTCTGCCACCATTCCACAAAACGGCCCTTTGTGCTGGACTGCTGGAAATGGCAGCAGGGTGAAAGAAATACGATGTTCAAAAAGGGACTTGTTTCAAAAACTACCACTATGTAAACTCACGTTCTGGAAGAGCAGAGGGCGCTGGATGTCAGGACTAAGGCAAGCTGCAAGGTGTGCTTGCAAGCTAAGGGGGCAGAGCCCATGACTGGAACAGCAGTGGGTGCTGAAGATCAGACTGAGGTGCACTAGCAGAGGCGCTCTGGAATAGCAGAGAGATTAGCATGCATTAGAACAGCTCCCCAGCACCGCCTCTCCACACATCTGGTACTAAATCCAATCCATCCTGAGCACTGGTCACCCAGGGGTTGTTTTATATTTCAAATAAGAAAACAAAGTATTACTGCCATCAGGTTGCTCTGTAGCATCAGGAGCCAAGAGCATTATGTAATTGCTGTCAATAACCCAAAACTTTCTGTTTCTCCCATACAGATTCTGACTTGCTTGAGTCAGGTGCTGTTTATGAAGCCAGGCGGCTCTCTGCAGCGTGCTTTCTCATGTGCTGTTCAGCACAAGGGGGTTGTTGGAGACACGTGTGTGCCTCAGGGCACCACTATTTCTGCAAGTGGAAACCAAATTCTACAAAGAAAAGCATCTCTTACTGGGAAAGGTACAAATAAATAGACAATTACTTAACCTCCACATGTCAGCTCCTGTGGTAAAGAGAATTACTTTTCTGTCTCAGGCTAGTTCACTTTAGATACAAGCCTCTGGGACAGAGGATTTAATATTGAGAATCCTTCACAATCAGAAGAACTGAATAGGAAAAGTCCAGGGGACTTTGCCCCCAATTATAACCAAGTAACCCCATTTTTTTAAGGCTCACACAGATGGAGCTAAACGAAGAGCACAGCACTATGCTCTCTCTCACTATTTGTTTATAGCACTGGCAATTCCCATGATATCTCCAGTTTCAAATGCCGAAAACATTCTCCCTTTACACTGAAATTTCCCACTCTAGAGCTCAACCAAAAAGAGAACTCGTTTGGAAAGATTGAGCAAAGTCTATTCCCCCGTCTGAAGTATTCAAAGCTGTGAAAAAAATACCCAACCCCAAAACAAACTTTTTTAAAGCAGAAAAAAATAAGAGTATTTTCTCGTGAAAAACACAGATTTTCTTTAATTAGCACAAATAACTAAAAGGGAAAAAAAGCCTGAATTTTCTCAAGCCAAAACTTGCCAAGTGACTAGTCCTCATTGAGGCCTGGGGTGCTGGTCAGCTGGCTAAAATCCATCAAGAAACTGACTATTGGAGTTATAAAGAAATCTGTCAAGTTTAGAGTAAAGATACTATTTATGAGGCTATGAAATAAATAATACTCATGCAACTATATAGGTTCATTCTTGCTCTATTTCACTGAGTTCTGAAAGACACTATCCCATAGCCAATAGTCAGGAAACCCATAGAGTTCAACAACAGGAGTTTTGCATTAGTAAGGACTACAGATTCAGGCTTAAAAGACCACAGTTTTCACTGTGTGGCATGTAGTAAGACAACGTGATATCAATAGAGTTGTTATGCATTTAAATGAGTAATCAAAATGTCCAGCAATTAAAAGTTTATTTTGCTCTCCTTTTAGGAGTATTTTGCAACTCTAAAAAAAACAAAGTAACCAAAAAAAAAATCCAGATTTTTGATTCTGAAAATAAAGTCCCCTTAGTTTGAAACGCCTTTTCTTCCCCTGCCCTTGCAGAAAAAAATAAGGCAAGTAAATACAGAAAACTTCCACTAAGGTCACAATTTTCATATGTATTGTGCTGTATTAATTCCACTGTCCTGGATTTTCTGAGGGGTGGCATAGACGCCACATGGCTCTCACTGCAGGCCTTCTGCAGAGACGTGGCTCACCAATTTCTGCTTCCACTGTACAGCATACAGGGACAGTGACGTGAGGGGTGAAAACAGCTTCACTGAATCATCAGGGAGGTGTAGAAAATAGACTGAATACAGTACATATCAATGGCCTGGCTTTTGGCCAGCGGCCACCCCCAAGGGTCAAAGGAAGGTCCAGTCTTTATTTATATCATCTATGCTAACATCTTCCATGCAGCCACAAGACAGTCATATGAAGGGGTGGAAAGTGTAACAGCTCTGGCCAGGTGAGACATTAAACTAAGCTCCCGCTGACCAGTGATCTGGACAGTCATTAGAGAAGCTGTAGATCTGAGGGCAGTTACTGGAAGAGTTAGCAATAACTTTTGCACCCTCCTCTCAGCGTCTGAGCTAGCGTCAGGCACAGAACAATTGCTTTGTTCCCCCTCCCCCCATACAGTCACCACCCTCAGAATCTCATTTGCTGATGCCCCAGACTTCCCTCCCCCCCAAATAATTCCCCCCCCCAATATTTCAATTGACTGCAATAACCACTTTGTACACACAGGGCGGGGGGGGGGGGGAGGCGATTACTTTTGATTTTAATTAATACTTTGTCCAACACGACATGTCCAGCCAGCACTTGGTGCACGTCCAACCAGCAGACAACCCACAAGAATGGCATCTGAGCCAGCGAGAACCTCGGATAGACCTTTCGCTTGCCCATCATGCCACAAACGCAGCTCCCTATCAGTGGAGCACGGCAGCAAAAATATTCATCTAATTTATGGGTAATCAGACCCCAGCCTCCCCCAGCATGGAGACAAGGTCCCCGAACCTTCCTGCACTAACCTTTACACAAGCCGCCTTTAAGTTACAGTGACTCAATCCTTACAGGACAGCAGCAGGTGTAGCAGGGGCTCAGGGATCACTCTCGCTTGCAAGCAATCTCCGCCTTCAACCAGATCAGCACAGGGCTGCAAGGCAGGAGAAAGGGATGGAGACAGAAGACAGACACCATCAGCGAGCAGGGGTGGGCACATCAGTGTGTATTCAGTGGCATATTGCTCTCTGACAGAGGGGCAAGAACCATATCTTTTTTACAGGTCTCTATTTATTCTTCCTTTGTTTTGGTAAGTCCCTGGCTCACATGGCTTAGACAGCCCCAAGAGTACATGCCATACATACCAAAGGATCCATACAAAACAGCCACCAGTATTAACAACTTGTTTTTCTATTGCAACTTGCCCCTTTCAGCTAGGATCTCAAAGTGCTCTGCAAACATCAGCGAACTGAAGCTTCACAGTCCTCACCCCTATGTGGTAGGGGAATGTTTTATTCCATTTAAAGATGGGGAAACTGAGGAAGGGAAATTAAAAATCTCAGTCTTCACAAACACCCACTAATTATGATGCCCTATTTTTGATTGCCCAATTTAAGACATCCAAGGCCTGATTTACAGAGAGATGCAAAATCAAGAGGAAATTTGGAAGATTTAGCAGTGGTCAAAGTTGCACATAAGTAAAGTGATCATATGTCCCACGTCTAGGAGAAGCCTGGATTTTCAAATGATGTCCTGGTGTCCCAGGAATGTCTTTCAGGATAGCTGAAAGTCTCAGATTTTCATTTCATCAATCAAAACTTTTTGTTTAAAGTAACTACCAAATGTTTGTTCCAGACACATTGCTATACCATATAGAATTAGCTCTGTGTTTAGCAAGGACAAACAGTCTAGTGAAATAAGCCTGAAGGGTGATGGACAGTGTCAAGTGAGCAAAGACACTCCCACAGCTGTTCTTTTGCTCAGCGTGAACGTTAATGCCAACTTGTTCAGCATTTTATGATAAGCTCACTGAAAATACTAAGTTACTGGGAAAAAAATCCTCCACTCTGAGAAATATGCATGTGTCACCGTCGAGTCAGAAGCTGGCAGCAATGACACCCACACACATTATAGAAAAAAGTGTACTTTGTATTTTGAATGACTATTTTCTGACCCCAAAAATTTTTGCCACAAGAATTTCCCCACTTTTGATCTTGGAAATATGATCATTTAAACCTGTCAATGGCAGAGTTGAGACTCGAGCTGAGGTCTCCTGACTCCCAGCCCCATCTCTAATACCTGGGCAATGCCCTGCTCAAAATGAATGCTTTTTTGGTATTTATAGCCCATAAGAATGTTCAGAATCCAATCAGCTCATTCCATAACCCTGACAGTCACACACCTTGTGATAATGGGCTTTCCTATGGGACAGAAGAGAACTTCATTTTTTTAAAGTTTCTAACTAAAAATATATAAATAAAGGCTTTTGTGGGTGCTTAATAACTGTTAACCCAGCAACCTGCCCTGGTTTCTTTTCATGTCAGAGCAACTTTGTATTCTCAGCCCAACTGAGTTACAGCTTCTTATGTGCCCCTCACAGCTCTTTTAGTCTTCCCCAAATGACTTGTTGAAGACCCAAGTCTGGACAGAAAGACAGGCAAGGCAGTGACCAAAAAACCAAACTGAAACAATCATAGAGGAGTTTATGTTGGGCAACTGTACCTCCTTCCTCTCAGTCCAATTCCACTTTTCGAGTTGCACGCATTTGGGGAAATCGCAGGGGTCAGCAAACTCGCAGTACAATGGATGAGCCTGACCCTGGGAAAATCACCTTCAGGATCATGGTATCTCCCCTGCCAGGTAATAGGCAGGCAGCATTACCAAGTAATTAAAGGAGGACACCTGAATTCAGGACTCTTGAGTTCTACTCCCAGCTCTACCACTGATTCACTATGTGACCTTGATCAAGTCACTTGACCTCTGCATGTGCCTGTTTGTCCACATTTGAAAGTGACTTGACATTTACGTTCCTTCATGACGGAGGACAGATCTCAAAGTAGCTTGGATTTTGGTTTAGACTGTTGGTTTTTTTAAGCATTATAAAATTCAGTTTTTGTTGACCAATCTTTTTCTGAAGGACTCTATGGATGACTAAAAAACTAGGTAGGTTTGTAATACCAGATAACAAGGATGTGAATCCTAATGGATAGAGAAGGCAGGTGGATTTTACTTCTGTTGAGACTGCTTAACACACTTTGGTGTGTTTGTTTTCTTGAAACCTCTTTAACTAGAACACCTGACAAACAGTTGGAAGAAAAGCTCTCTTTGTTAAAGATTCAATGCCCACACCTATCAGTAGAGACCTGGCAACTCCCTGTCCCCATGCAAACGAGACCTTCAGCAAAACCAGGAAGACAAAACTGAACATGCTAAAAATTAATAAGCCAGCACTTTAAAAAAAATTGAAAAACAAATATAGAACACACACAGTTTATGCAGCAGAAAGCAGCAAAACAGGATAATTTTTTTTCACCTGCTTGCCTTAAAAACAGGGATAATATAACTTGCACAGGAGTGTGTTGAGAGGCTTAGTTAATATTTATCAGGTGCTAAGAAATCCTTAGCAGAGCAGCGCCATAGAAGGGCAAAGAATTATTAGAATCTTTTATTATTAGCAATAGCCGCATGTCTCACATGGCAAACATATAGAGAAAGTCCTGCGCTATTTACAGCCCAATGACAGACCCAATCCTAGGGCATAGCTTAACTCTGTCCTGCAATCTGCACCTCTAGAATGACCGTCCCAAACACCAAGGCTTTAAATAAAAGCTCAGCCCCAGGGAGCACACTTAATAAAGGTACAAACTCCCTTTGTGCCCATTCCAATTTGCTATTGGATCTTCTCCTGCATAGCTCTGCAGCTCCAGCTGCTTCTCCAGAGCTTTGACCAAGCAGAAAAAACAGGAGATTGCTGGGAAACTCAAATCACGCCAGCAAAACGTGGACATCTGGCAGGGCTGGCGGAGAATGATGCAGGAAGGGTTAAAGTGTCATAAAGGGCCATAAACACAGGAAACACCCACATACTACACAGAATCCTGTTAGCTGACTACAAGATGGCTCGTCCCTGCTAGCGCTTGGCCACATGCCTCTGATGGCCAAAGCATTCTCATCCGCTACAAAATACACAGGGAGCAGAGAGACATTTGACTTTCCAGCTTTCATGAGCAAAAGACATGGAATAAACATTATCAATCTACTTGTACATTTTAACACCTAGTTCTAATGTCCTGGGAAGATCCCAGCCATGTCCCTGAGCAGGATTTTAAATTAACTAACAGAGAGCAGTCTGGATCTGGAGAATCCATGTCAGATCTTCTGAGCTCACTACAGGCTAGGCCAGGACTTTGGGAGTTTAATCTGTGCATCATGAATACCCACACAAACAATAAACTACATAATCACTATCCTATCTCAATGCTTGAAAACTTGAGGAGCTTTTGGTCATATAGGATAGAATATTAATTAATAAATAATTTAGCAAGAGCAACACAGGACTGGGGTAGCAGAGGACTGCAGGTCACGAGTGAGGTGCACCAGCAAAGTTGCGTGAAGTGCCAGGTCCAGGACATAGCAGGGGCCTGCAGGTCAGGACCGAGGTGTAGCATCCTAGCAGTAGAGACATGAAGCTTTTATGGCGCCTGCTCACCACTCTGCTTTTCTTGCCATCATTGCTTGCAGCCTCTTGTTTTCAGGGGCATCCCAAAAGGCATCTGAAATGAGCCCACATAATTCATAGCTTCCCTCAGCAGCCTGGCCTATTCATGAGAAATCCAGTCATTGCCACAGATGTTTATAAGAATGATGCAAGCTTCTAGGTGAGCGGAAGCCTGCAGGAACACGTCAGGCAGAATCCAGCTCTGGAGTAAGTGGACCCAACTCCACTGATGTCAATAGTTACACCAGAGCTGAATTTGGGCCATTTGCATTGCTGCTCACACTCTCTGGAAATGGAAGAAAAATCTGCAGGAGCTGAAAAGAATCTGATTTCTGTAGATTTACAGAAAATTCTTTAGCCATCTCCCGCCCCCCAAAATCAGGTCCTTTCCACATGACACGGGAGTATTCCGTTACTAGAGGGTATGCTCGCAGGAAGGCCACTGGGCACTATCTGATGGGAACATGCTGCCACTCGGTGGCTGTATTTAGAAATGCAATGACTCCCAGATACCTTGGGAAAGGGCTAGGCTGGCTTTGTCCATGCAACCTCCCTAGTCTAAAGTAAATCAAGAACTAAAGTTAGAGGAAAGGTAAATGGACCCCACAAAATTACATTTTATTTTTTGAGAGAGGAACCTTTACTCTGATTTTTTTGAGACTGAAACAGCAATGTTGCTCCAAACCCAGAACAATGATGGGTTATGTGGGGTCTTTATTTGCTTTGCCTTGCCTTCCTCCAAGCACTCAAAATGATTCTAATGAAAATTAGATTAAAAAACACCTCGTTTCTGGGTTTCAAATTCACCAGCAAAGTTTCATCCAAAACCAAATGTTCAAAATCAAGTTATAAAGCTCTTGACAAAAAAAAAAAAATCCTTTCCCACTTTTAAATAATAAAAGCGCCCCCAGGCTGGTAAGTGAAAGCCCAGCTGCCATGAATGAGAGAACTTCTGCTTGCCTGGTTCCTATTCCTCACAGGGTGCCTCTTCCCCAGGAATCTCCCACAGAGAGGGCGGGATGCCAGGCCACATTGGTTACTTTGCTGATTGCAAGCCTGCATTGTTTAGGGCTTCTGTCTCCGTTACTGCAAAGAATTCAGAAGCCCTGAGAAAGAAAATATGCAGCAACCACATCCCAGCTTTCTTGGCTGCCTTTGTTTGTTTCCTTAAAGAGGGTCTGAATTGTGGGGAGAGGGAGGTTTTAAATAAGCGTGCTGTATAAATGACTGCACCATCTGTTTATGATCCCCAGACAGTAACACAATATGAAGGTTCCAGGCTTGAAAGGAACCAGTAACTACAATATAAGGGAAATTCAGCAGTTCCTGCTGAGATCTGAACTTCAGTTTCTGCATGCCTCTTGCAGAAGTTGATGGCATCAACACAGTCCCCTGCTCAGCCTTAGGTGGGAGTGGTAGCATCAGTTACCACAGGAGAAACAGAATTTCAGACTCAGGACTGAGCAAATAAAGTGCTTTCCAGTTCACATGAAGGAGGGAGACAAAAAGCAGTAAGACAGTGAGGGTCTGAATGCCCTCCACTTTCCTACCTGCTGCTGCCCTCCCCTGCTCTCATCCCTGGTGGCAGCAGGCAGTAGAGTCATAAGCTCTCTAGGGCAGGGACTGACACTTATTATATGTTTGTACAGCACCTAGCACAATGGGGCACAACTACAATATAAATCATAAAAGGTCGCAACTTGGGGCTGTTTAAGGGAGCTGAAAATATCGGTTGAAGCCATTTGCTCTAGGTAAATGCAGAGAGGGAAACATTTAACTAGAGACCAGCTGGAAGCAATGTGCACAGTGACGAGGGATATGTAATACATTAACGGGACTTTTTTTGCTTTCACTCCACCCATGCTGCATGGTTAACTGCCTCTTTCACATTTTCTTCCCACTCACCCTTACCACACTCTCTGCTGTTTCCTCCCCCTGTTCTGCTCCTCCCCCCTATTTACACACTGTCAAACTGTAAGCCCTTTGAGGCAGAGCCCTTATCATCAGAGTGTCTGCAAAGGGCCTCACATGCCATTAAGGCCACAAACAATGGTGACCTGCATGTGAAAAAATGGTGAATCCAACCACTACAAGTTGGAGGCTCACATGCGAGTCTAATGCTGTTCCTTGGAGATGGTGCTTAATCCACAGCCAACACATTTCTTCAGCCTACGGATTCCTTTGGCCATCAGCTGACACCAACCCTTTGCACCACATAGATGAAAGCTCAGCAGTTGTGCAAGTGCACAGAGCAGCAGAGCATTCAAGAGTGCTGAGAAATCCCCACATGTGGAGAAGTTGGCTCCTGTTCCTGAGACTGTGAAACACGTACATCACAACAACAAGAAAATGCTTGTCCCGGGAGACCCAGCCTTCTCATTCCAGACTCTCTGCTCAGAGGCATAACAGGGCTTCAAAGAGCCCACAAACACCTGCCACAGGACATGCTTCATGGAGCAGAGCAATAGGGGCTGGCTATCCTGCAGGTGAATCAGATCAAGAAGCTCCTGGCTTCTTATCAGCCTTTCCCAGCCATATCAGACACAGTAAATTACCCCCTCCAGTTAGCTCATCTAAACAAACTACCACAGTAATAAGCAACAAGAGCCAGGGAGCTTTACACACTGGGACTAGAACCTAGATCTGCCAGCTTCTAGCCTCTTGCTCTATCCTGCACACATAGGGTGACCAGATGTCCCGATTTTATAGGGACAGTCGCACTATTTGGGGCTTTGTTTCATGTAGTCTCCTATTAACCCTCACCCTCTCTCCATTTTTCACACTTTCTATCTGGTCACCCTAAGTAGGCCTCACGTTGCAGCCCCCTGGTAACCACTTGTTCTGCCTGAGCTCAATCCAAATTATTGTATGGCGTAAGTGGTGGCAGGTGTCAAACAGAACTCAGTTTGGTTTGTGGTATCCGTTTTCTTCAGGTTTCCCAGCCAATCCAACTCTGGCTTACACAGAGTCTACCGCATCTTTTGTAAATAGAAAAAAAAAAAATAGGGCCTCTCTGATCACTAGGTGCTCAGATTCCACAGAGATGGGCACGGGAAAGGCAGAAAGTAGTAGAGACAGATAGTTCTCTAGAGCACAGGAATATAGCGGATCATTCAACTCAAATGATCATTAACTTAGAGTAATAAACAGGGAAAAGTTTAGGCAAAGGGAACAATGGTCATTCTAAGACCCTTACCATTGACTGACTCGGCACCGAGTTTTATTATGCTATTACATACCCATGCTGCAGCAGAACATGCCTCTTCCCCACAGCAACTCCCAAAGTGGAACAACTGTAAGCACAGGGTTAGAATAAAGGGGAGAATGGTAGTAGAGCAGCTGGCTCAGCAGTGAAAGAACAGACCTAAATTCAGCATCAAGTTCCGTTCCACAGGGTTTTAGTTATGATAAAACAAAAAAGTGGTTTTACATTCCCAGAAAACACCAGGCCGGGGTATAGCCCAACCATGTAACAGCTGGGCACGGGGCTCCCTTCCCATTATTTAGGAGTTGTTTTTTAATAGTGTTTCCTGCAAATCCTCCAAGAGCCTGACTGGGCCTTCAGTCCCCAGATCTGCCTCATTATTCCACCTCTGTGAGGTCTAAGCAGGGAGTTAATTCCCTGCATGCTGTAGGGCCTCTGTATAGCAATACAAGAATAGTCAAGAGTATAAAGCAGGGATCGGCAACCTTTGGCACGCGGCCCGCCAGGGTAAGCACCCTGGTAGGCCGGGCCGGTTTGTTTACCTGCCACGTCCGCAGGTTCGGCCAATCGCAGCTCCCACTGGCTGCGGTTTGCTGCTCCAGGCCAATGGGGGCTGCGGGAAGCAGTGCGAGCTGAGGGATTTACTGGCCGCCGCTTCCCGCAGCCCCCGTTGGCCTGGAGTGGCTAACCACAGCCAGTGGGAGCCGCGGTCGGCCGAACCTGCGGACACGGCAGGTAAACAAACCGGCCCGGCCTACCAGGGTGCTTACCCTGGCGGGCCGCGTGCCAAAGTTTGCTGATCCCTGGTATAAAGTCTCAACTCCATATGCAGAGGTTGAGCTGTGCAGCTTCATAGGCCTGAAACTAAGAAACCCAGAATAGACAAAGATATTCAAAAGTGGCTAGTGATTTTGGGTGCCCCTCCTGAGACATGTTGGAGGGGCCTGAGTTTCAGAAAGTGCTGAACACTTGCTCTCTGAAAACCAGGCGCCCTTTCAGGCATCTCAAGGTGGGCACCCATGATGGAGGCACCCTAAATCACCAGTCACTTTTGAATGTCTTGGCCCTGTTTGAGAATATGCCCCAAAGATGGCAACAAGTCAAGATGAACTCACCATACAGCAGGGCCATGTCTCCACTTCATTGGGGTCTGGGTGGTTACGAGAATATGTGCACTTTCCGGCTCCATTGCTCTCACGGGGCAGAATGCATTGGTCTCTCTTCAGTTCTGGTCTGTGGTGTTCAACCTGGCAGGCTGGATCATCTCTTCTCTCCCATTCACCTCCAGGTCTGCATTTCAGTTGAGCAGGGCCATTAAAGATGAATATGTTAGCATTGCTGGGAAGTCCATTCCCAATAACAATGCTCCCTCTGCACCAGACGCAATCCTCAGTGAAGATGATAGCACTCGGACGATGCTTCAAGACTCTCATGGGTTTGATTTTTATTGTCCGTTCAAGGAAAAGTTCTTCTGAGGAGGGTGGACACTCATCTGCTATTAATGCATAGTCGAGCTCTTCTTCGGGATTAGACGCATTGCACCTCGTGCAGAAAATGCCAGAGAGACCTTCTTCATCTCGAACTACAGGTTCAAAACTTGGGACCTTATCATTCTGGCCTGGGGTAAAAGGCAGCTTCATCCTGTGCTTAGCATTCTTCGGATCCATGTCCCATGAATGGAGATTACCACTTGATTAAAGGGGCACTAGCAAGATGAAAAACAGATATTTAGCAATCATTCTTCTCTGTGTTACTGAAAAACACCTGGCAATGCTTCTTTAGATCTGTTTGCTTTACTGTGCTGCTTGCTCCTTATTTCCATTTCACTCAGCTTGGACAGGGACACTACATTATCTAGGTACTGTGGAGTGCGAT
The DNA here is from genome assembly GCF_028017835.1 of Emys orbicularis. NCBI lineage: Eukaryota > Metazoa > Chordata > Testudines > Emydidae > Emys > Emys orbicularis. The sequence goes on along the minus strand of NC_088691.1, from coordinate 24,440,724 downwards.
CCACTCAACTGAGACTCAGAGTTCTATTCCTGGCTCCACCACTGAGCTGCTGAGTGACCATAAGCAAGTCACTTCACTGCTCTGTGCCTCAGTTTCCCCCATCTGTAAAATAGGGACAACGGTACTGATGTCCTTTGCAAAGGGCCGTGAGCCCTACAGATGGAAAGTGCTATAGAGGTAGGTATTATATGCTCCCCTTATTGTACTAGCAGAGCACCTCACAACATATAATATATTTATTAAACACCCTGTGAGGTAGGGCAGTCCCATTATCCTCATTTTACAACTGGGGAACTAAGGCACAGACAGGTTAAGGCCACTCAGGAACTCTGGAAAGGAACAGGAACTTGAACCCAAGTCCAAGACTAGCACCTAATCACTGGACCTTCCTTCCTGTCGCCTGGCTGTTCAGTTCGCTTTACCTTCTGGTTTTCTCAGTGCTCCTGGTGCTTGTACTGTAAACACTGCGGGGGAAGGTTTAAATCCAGAACAAGTCTCTTTTCACTTATATTTTTTTAAAAAGCATGAAAAATACATCATCAGTATCAAAACAGCCAAACCCACAAAACCTAAAATAGTTGGTAAGAGTCACTTTTATGGAAGTTCTCACATCCTTATTACTTTCAAACCTTGCAGAGTCCCTTGCTTGGGCAATTAGGCCCCAATCCTATAAGTAAGTGCTGAGGGGCTGTCCCTGGGGTCTGTGCAGAGCCCCATTGACTTCAGTAGAACTCCACACAGGCATAAGTGTTCACCTGTACAGATCCAGCTGCAAGTCTGCCGACATAAGCCCCAATTCCAGAAACACTTTTGCACATAAGTAACTTTACTCACAGGAGTAACCCTTGCTCTCTTTCTAGAATAGAAAATTAGTTACAAAGTAAGGACATGTGCCTGCAAATACACTTTGCCTCTTGAAAATCAAGCAGTAGGTGCTTCAGAGTATTTAAAATATGAAAACAAAAACACAGCTCATAAGAATTCTTAAATAGAGAAACAAAGCAGCAACAACCTATTTCACCATTCCCTCCGCTGCAAAGTACACAAGTCACCAACCAATCAAATTCAAGTTTATTGCTTCTTTTTTTAATTTAAGAATTCTGTGAATGGTGGTTTTTGGTTCTGTTGCAGTTTTAGATTTACTATGTAAAGCACAGTTGGCCTCGCTTTCCAAGGTGGGGAGCTCTAGTGCTTTAAGAAAGGTGCACCTGTATGTATTGAAACAAAAAATGAGTAGTAATAAATAGGATTGTATAACGTCTCTCTACATTATTTCCTATCAATTTGAGATTGTCTCCTATAGATGAGATAAAGGTCATTTCTTTATGGTCACAATGCACAAGTTCCCCTCTACTTGGGTTTAACATTGTACATGTCTTACTTACAATACAGAATTCCTCCCACCTCTTAGAGGAAGCCAGCATTTCAAAGCATGTTCTGTGCATTAGCAAGGTGAGGAAGCTCGGGGAGTAAAAGGGTGTTGGAGTGGTCCGGTTGAGGCATGTTCCACCTGAATGCTGTCGAAAGTTTTCTTTCATTCCATCAGACACACAGACAAACACACACACAACCCAGAATATGGTATCTCAGGTCTGTAACACACACATGCAAGAGGCAAGTTAACCTAAAATAGGTACTAATTGCCTCCCTAGCTTGCAGTGTTAGCAGAGAAACCTAGGGGTTTGAGTGAGTCACAGAGACCAAACTCCATCTCCAGCGGGGTCCTGTGTCAAATATGAAGCACCACGTGGAGGAAACTTGCACAGCTATTGCCCATCTTGCATCTCTCTTGCAGACAGAGGATTTCAGTCTCCAGGGCTTTTATCCACATAGAGCTCCCTTCCACCGCTCCAAAATACAATCCCACACAAACATCAGATTGAGCCAAAACAGAAGGCCTGGGAATTCCATGGGTGTGTAGCAGTGCCAGAAGTACCAACGATTTAACAACCTCCTACTATTTATTTTGCTGCATGACTCAAGAACTATCAAGTTATATTTATCTATCTATCTACTACTACACACGCTGTCTCAAAGCTCAGGGAAATTGGCTGAGTTTGTAATAATGAAACTATACTTTCCATATGGGTATATGCATTTTTTAAAAGATTTTTATTCTCTCCGGGATTTTGTCAGTTTTCCCTTTATTTCTAACCCTCGAATGCCCCATGTCATGTTCACACACACTCCAGCGAAGTAAGGTTGAACACAGCTCTCTCTAGACCCTGTCAGTGCTGCTGCTGGACTAGCCAGAGAGAATTGCTAGGGGGCATTGTCTGTTTTACCTTTGTGGAGTGAAATCATGCACTTACTAGCTCCCCACCACATCATACCTCCTCCTGTGCTTCAACTCGCAGTAGGGTGACCAGATGTCCCGATTTTATAAGGACAGTCCCAATTTTTGGGTCTTTTTCTTATATAGGCTCCTATTACCCCCCACTCCCTGTCCTGATTTTTCACATTTCCAGTCTGGTCACCCTAAATCTCAGACTGCTCCATGCTTTGCTCAGACACATGCTGCCTGATGACAGGACTGCATGTGGCCCGTATTCTGCTGAACCCAGCTTACCAGTTCCTACTCACCTTATCGGTCCAGTGGAACAACTCCACCCGTAGCCATCCTCCAGCAGGATAATGCTTCCTAAAGTGAGCACCCCAGCTGAGAGAGACCAGGGACACAGCATCACACCCGGCAGGAGGGAGCAGAGCCTTTGTCCCAAGGAGAATACAGACAGCATAAGGATTTAGCAGTCCCAGGCTTGACTTCAACCTCCTGCTGTTGCTGCCATTTCCTCAGTCACCTATGAAGAAAGGCAAAAGTGGATGAGAGTCTGCAGTTTTAATTCAGCTTTATCTGCAGACTTATCACAACCTCCTTCCTCCCAGAATTCCCCCAGATGGGGATTTTGAGTCTTCTGGGCAGGTGTTTTTTCATTATCAATTTTTGGCTCCCCTGCCAGGGACATACCAGTCCCTTGGCGAGAGACCCAGCCTGAAGAGAAGGGCTTCTGAGAAAAAGGGGAATCTGAAATCAGGCATTAACTGGAAAGAGGCTAGTGATTAACGCCAGAGCTGCATCCAGGAATTTCATCCTTTGAAGAAGAAAAGTTTCCTTTTAAACAACGCTCCCACTGCACTTCCCAAAAAGAGCCCAGGGGATAACCCCAGTATCCAGGTTGCAACATTCCCTCTGACATTCATGGCTGCATGCAGCCTGCTGAGGGCAAAATGAGTCTCACCCTTGCCTGTCCGGTAACTGGGCTGCCACCCAGTTTGGCAGTGGAAACTGCTTTGGAACACAGAAACGTAGGTAAGAGAGACGCTGCTGAACTAGAAACCCGGGTCTGCCTGCCAGGTCTGGAGAGTTCACAATTTCATGCCCAGGCCCCATCCCCTATAAGGGGCTCAGACAAGAAGCCTGCATTCCCCCAGGTCTGAGCTGGCTCTGAATTGCCCTCACTGTGTTTGGCGAGGAGAACCCCACCACACCCTCCAGGAAAATGTGAACCCTTCAACCCCCTTCCTCGGCAGCCAAGAGGGGGCATTATCTCAAGGGATGAGCTAGAGACTTCCAGCCTTTTCTTGTTCATCTACCCTCTCTCCCCCCCCCCCCCCCCAACACCAATAAGTTCTCCAAGCAGATGCTAACAACCAAAGCGCCCCAGGGGCTCCCCGAAATACAACATGCAGCGGGTGAAGCTTCCCAGCCGCAGGCAGCTGGATTCTAGGGTGACCAGATGTCCCAATTTTATAGGGACAATCCTGATATTTGGGGCTTTGTCTTATATAGGCGCCTATTACCCCCCACTCCCTGTCCCGATTTTTCACACCTGCTGTCTGGTCACCCTAGCTGGATTCAGAGAGGAGGGCAAGCCCCTGCCCCTGGGGCCTCTCCCCTTCGGCTCAGAGTCCCCAGAGGAGCCAACTTTGCGCCTTTGCAAGAGCAACGGATATCGGCTGCCGCAGCCGGGTTTCTCCCGCCCCCTGCCCGGGACTCCCGGCAGAGCCGGCCCTGGACACTTACCACCAGCCCCCTGCGCTGCTGCCCGGAGCGGAGGCTGGAGCTGGCAGGTAGCCACTGCGGGATGCTCGGCCACGCGGCCCCTTCTCACACCCCCCGCCCCGGCCATTGGCCTCCGGCGCCTGGCTGCATCTGCGCCCCGCGCCGCTCCCAGGCAGGGGCTTCCCCCGCTCAGCTGCCAGCCGCTGGAGCAGCCTCGGACGGGCTGGGGTCCCCCCCGCCCTGCCATGACATCACCTTTCCCGGCTGCCACACGCCTACCTGGGGAAAGCCGTACACCGGGGGGAGGAGGGAGGCTTAACCCTTTCCTGCCCCGGCCGGGGAGGAGGGCTGCTGGGGCCGGCCAGGCGCAGGGCTGGCGGACTGTGGAGCTGGGCACGCAACGGCCCAGTGTTGCCACTGACTCGCTCGGGGACTTTGGGCAAGTGGCGCAACCGCCTTCAGCCTCAGCTTCCCCGTCTGTAAAAGGGGACTGCTGCTGCCATGCAGCGCGCTGAAGGGACAGCCTCGGAGCAGGACTGGGCCTTGCTGCCCCCTGGCTCTCATGGAGGCGATCCACTTCCTAGTACAAAAAGCTCAGAGCGCTTCAGCCGGGCAGCTCATAGCCCTCAGGGGTCTGGATTAGCCCTTATTGTGCCAGGTGGATATGTTGGTCCTAAATCCCAGCCCCAGCTGCTGGAAGGGGTGGAATGTGGCTGTGGGGAAAATCTAGGTGTAGCTTTCCTCCTGGCCAGTGCTACCTGCTGCCCAAACCATGCCTGATGTCTTCCCATCTTATCACAAGATGCCTCCGGGCACAAGGGGCAGAATTCTTACCAGGCCAGCAAGTCTGCCAGGGGAAAAGCCCCATTGGGATTCACCTGGTGGACCTGCAGAACACTCCCAAGTCCTGCACCCCAGAGTGAGGGAACAGGATCCAGCACTGCACTTAGATTTGGCTTCAGGGATTGACTTACCCATCTTCTGCTGCTTTGGAGAGCAAGAGACTACTTAGATCCAAAATGCAAACAGTGTTCTCTATAGCAGAGGACTGTGCTACCTTTAGCTCCAGGGCCAGATTCTCAGCTTTAAGCCACCTTTGCACCTCCTATGTTCTGGGGTGGAGTCAGAGCCCAATGTAAATTAGAGCAGCCTCTGGACTGCTCTAATTTACACTGAAACTGTCCACAGCCCGCAAGAGAGTATTCCAGGAGGAAACTCTGCTATTTTAGATCCCATTATGTTGTCAGAGCAGCATACATTACGCCTTAGGACAGCAGAACCTTAGGTCCCAAGGCTGAGGACCTGGGTTCTCCCACATGACAATGCAAAGCACAACCGCTAGGGCACTTGGCTGACCCACAAGCTGCTAGTAGAAGAGTTTGTTTAAAAGGTGGAACACACATGCACACTCCACACCCTTCGTGTTATCTCCCATTAGAATTGAGACAGAAAAGTCCAATTGGAGCATCCAGCCCTTGTCAATGCAAAGCTGCCCTATGCAGTATATTCCTAAGGGTTGTGTCTGGTCCAAGTATGAATAACTCCATCAATGAGAACTGTGTTCCTTGGTTCTGGTCCAACTGACCTCATTGTGACCTAAATTTTCCTTTACTCACTCTCATCACTTTCTTTCTACTAATTGAAATCCACCTTAAAGGGATACAGTCACCTTAAAGTAGAGTCAGACTCTAAAAGGGGTTAATTTTTGACCGCTCTATCTTTGTTGCCTGATTTAGGGTGTTAATATTAATTTGGATAGTATGGGTTTTAGGCTCGCCAATTTGTTTGATCAGAAGATAAAAGTTCTTGTCCCGAATCAGGCTCCACAGAATTTACAAAGGACCCTCGGGGGTATGACAGGAAGCTTACACTGAGACAGATATAGCCTTAAAGACTTATTAAAATAAATGAAGTAGTAATTAAATGGTAAAATAATCAAAGATACAAGGTTACAATTGTATTACTTCTATTCAAAAGATACATACAGTATTATGGTATTATATGCTATAAAGCTTTGGTTAATATACTTACACTCTTCCTTGATAACCTGGTGGTAAGAGACACAGGACCAGCCTCGCCTCTGGCGGTTCAGGTTCTTCAATTCTTGAGTGAGAGGTGCAAAGTTTAGAAGAAGCTAGAGCTATCTTAGTTTTGTTTATTAGGTTTTAATTTTAAGTTTGTTAGTTAAGTAAATTCTAAGAACAGAAGCTTAGGGAAACCAAGCTTAGCCTAGTCCCCTTGGAACTTAAAGTTTGAAAAGAAACGAGTACAGCCTACTAATAGTTAGTAGTCGTCGTAGATAGAATAGAATAGAATACTCTAGCGAGGTGGGTCACCTCTTTTATAGGGCTCAAGTGCCGGAAGTCCTTCCTTCTATGCCCAAATTTCATTCCTCACCCACAAAAATGTGAGGGTATGCTTACTCCATAGGCTAGTATGTTTGTGCGTATTGATTACATATACATACGCACCTATGTTATTTATGTTCTTTAGTCATTTCAGTTCTTTCCTTGTGGTGTACCTGTTAAGGCGTGGGTACAAACTTGGAAACCCCCTATACCATTTTTCCATTATCTATCTGCCTAGGTAAAAGGTCTTAGACATATGCATGGATGCTATCTAGATGAAAGGTCTTAATATAGATATGCTAACTTTGCCTTAGCTTAACATACAGGGTATGGCCTGTAGGTCCCTTGCATTACGGCCAAACTTACTTTAATATAAATCTATAAACCTATTACAATAAACCAAATACTTAAACTATATATATATATATATATACATGCAAGCAAGTTAATCCTATAGGCTACACCTTTGAGCAAAAGGGCAATTGGGGGTGGAGAGGGAGTGCTGAAAATATGTTCTGGTTTTTGGCCAGCTCTAGCTTGAAGTAGTTTCAGGTCTATCAATGCCCTTATGCCTCTCCCAACCTTTGCGGGTTTGACAGTCACATTTTCCTATTTTTTAAAATGCTTTTCCCCCTGTACTGCAGCAGTGGGAGAGACCCACACAAACAACTGGTAGTATGGGGCAAAAATGACAAGCTAACTCACTACAGATAGAAACTAGTGAGGCTGCCAATACCCAAACTGCTAACAAGTTCAAAAAGCAGAAAACTGAAAATGAGAGAATGATGCTGTTCTGGGATCTTTCCATTCTGGTGATACCAGGTGTCACTTGTAACAACAGTAGGTGCAAACTGTTCAGAATTTTCAAGGTTAAATTTTCACTTTAATTTTGTTTTCACTCACTTGTGAATTTCTCAGAAATTTTCCTTTGGGGCTGAAACATCACATGCTTGGTAGCAGGCCAACAGTAAAGGGGTTAGAAAATATTTCAGGCAATTTTCAGTTTGGGGAATATCTTAGAATTATTCAGATTTGTTCTGGGAAAACATACTATGTGGGGTGAGATTTTCAAAGCTTTCTGCAGGATTTTAACCACACAACTCCCTCTAAAATGGATGAGTGTAGAGTGATAGATCTTCCACGCTGCTCTGAAAATTCCAACCATGCTGAATAGCCACCACCGTCCTTAAAACTAGATCTAGAGTTGGGCAAATATTGTAAATACATTTCCAAGTATTAGGCCAGACTTTAAAAGAATTTGCATTGACTTTAGTCACTTTCTGTGACTTTTCTAGCAAACTAGTTTACTGATTAAAAAAATATTGAGAGAGGTAAATAGCAGGGTCCCCCAAGGATCTGAACTGGGACCAGTGCTGTTCAACATACTCAAATGGTTTGGAAAAAGGGCTAAGCAGTGAGGTGGCAAAATTTGCAGATGATACAAAACTACGCAAAATAGTTAAGTCCAAACCTGACTGCAAAGCGTTCCAAAGGGATCTCACAAAACTGGGTGATTGGGCAGCAAAATGGCAGATGAAATTCAATGTTGATAAAACCAAAGTAATTCACATTGGAAAACATATTCCCAACTGTACATACAAAATGATGGAGTCTAAATTAGCTGTTACCACTCAAGAAAGAGATCTTGGAATCATTGTGGATATTGGACTAGATGGACCATTGGTATGATCCAGTATGGCCATTCTTATGTTCTTAGGAAAATAGGTTCTGTATTCTATTCCTAATTCCTGGGGGCATCAAATCCCCCCAACATATTCTTTGTTAGATTTAGTGCCTAATTTATCTATTCCTCTGTGATCCAGATACCCTCAATATAGTTTTCTCAGCTTAGAGACAAGGATTTTTCCCTCTACCCCTTCCTGTCCCTGTCCTCTCCGAAAACCACAAAAAGATGGATTTCAAATACAGGCATTAGCAAAAAGCTTTTGACAGACTAATCTTGCTAACATTCCTTTTACTAATATGTAAAAAAACATAGCACCTTGCTACTAAATACCAAACACTCTATAATCGTGGTCCTATCTTTAAATCTGTTTAAGCAAAAGCTGACAGGTGGGCAGTTTACTACAACTGCACAATTACTCTAATGTAATACTGATCAGAAGATGCTGTGAGCCTAAAAGTGTCTTATAATTACTGCATTTAGGTGATAATTTTAACTCAAGTATTTGCTCAATTTTTCAACAAACCAGAACTTGCCAAGAGTAAAATTACATTAGTAGTGAGCAATTACTGCAAAAATTGCAAAAGCAAGGCAAACTGTTGTGTTTAAGAACTTTAAAGGACTGAAGAGAAGACTGGAAGAAGTCTCTTCCATCTCTATGATTTTCTGCAAGCAATTTTATCTGATGTTGTATATCTCTTATGTTTGTTATTTTAAAAACAAACAAAAAAACAACTCATGTTTAATCATCCTCCAGTGACTTAGCATTTTGTTTTAAAATACCCCGTTCCTTTTAAAATAAAATCTCTCCACTCCCCCCTCAAAATACAATAAATGAAGTTACAGAAGAGGCAAAATTGATGGAATCCATACAATGAAACTCAAACTCATTCAAATGACAGAATCGAGCAAGCTGGTCATTGCAGAACTCTGAACTGCATTTCACAGCAGAGATTATGCTCACAAAATAGACTTGGAATGAAAGAACAGGCTGACACATGTTTCTTAAATCTTCCTTGGGGGTGTGTGAAGGGGGACTTTGAAGCACATAGATGCAAATATTCATTTCTGTTCTTTATTGAGGCAATTAAATAGCAGTTTCTTTTCAAAGGTAATGGTGCCCTCCTGTGGCCATTTGGGCAAGAATATTTTTCAAGTAAATCAGATTTGACATTAACAGCTTGGTACACACACCATTTAGGAGGGCAAGTAGCTAACCACTGCTTATTTAACACTGATAATCCACATATAGGCATGGCAGCAGAGCAAGTAGGAAGCACATCAAGAAGTAATATGTTTAGAGAGTGAAAAATGTGACTGTGTTGTTTCCCTAGTCCTAGATGCTCCCCACCAAGTGTGACTGGTACTTAGAATAGCATTTGCACTTTGTAACCTGAGGATAAACAGGAGTATAAGTACACCTTTACGTAGCTGGCTCAAATCCAAGCCAGTCTGTAGTAGCTGAAAGTCCTCATCCGATTGCTATTATTACCTGTTATTGTTACTTCCTCCTACTTCAGTACCGGATTCAAACACAGTAGTGATTAGACATATATGCATGTTTTTTGCGTGTTGCATGACCATTAATAACAGTTAGCCCCTCCTGAAGTAAGTAGTTCATTGGCTGCAGGAACACAGCTCTTAAAAAGGGAATTTAGTTCCATACACAATTTTATCTGCTTGGAAGGGACGTTACTACAGGGCTAATCAGTGCAGTAAGCAGATTCAGCATGAAGAGTGGGTTACCTATGCCTTGTAACATGGCCTGGCTGTACAATCATGCCATGAGAACTATCACTAATAGAAATGTGCATCTAAGAGATCATTAATCTTTTAAAACCAGATATGGATGAATTCATTCCCAAGTCTTTCATTGGAAATATGGGTAACTCCAAATAGCAGCTCAGTTAGTAAGCTGTACTAAAAAGCAGGAGTTCTACAGTACGAAACTGGGTCATGTTATGATAAAAAGTTATACGTGGAAAAGCTCCCTCATTGACCAGGTCTTGAGAGACTACACATTAGTGGTGGCATGTTTTCAGTGAATCAGTGACAACAGCAAACTACTCCTGCTAGATAACTGAAATTAGGTTCTTTGCTTCCTGATGTTCGTATTGGTGGGGACTATGACCAGCTGCATTCGGGGACATTGAAAGTTTAGTAACCCTTTCACCTGAAGAAGCCTGTATGAGTGGACAGGTGTGAGAGCGGCACAGATTAAGCAGGAACAGAACCAGTATGGATCAGGATCAGACAGAGTACAATTATTGAACAAACCCACAGAAGTGTTAACAACAGAGTGCCCTAATGGGAGCTGTGTTCCTCCCCTAAGACAGAGGTTTTTAGTACAGTGAATAGGATAAGTCCTACGAGGACTTTTGCCCCTGCTTTACACCTTGGTGTGTACACATGTGAAAACTGGGTGCAAAATACTACCATGTCAGAATTCACCACTTACTTATACCCATAGGAGCATTTTACAAGCACAAAACCCAAGCCAAAGGAAAAAGAAGAACTGCTTCTTTCCCCATCCTTCCTCAATTCAGACCATCTTCCCTGAAGACCACATAAAACTCATGGTCCTTTGGACAAAGGCTGGATAGGATTTCCTTAGAGCCTTTCACAAGAATGCTCACGGCCCCATAGGTAGCTGCGGTGTTCCCAGGTCCTGGTAGCTCAGGTTGCATAATGCTTACAATAAAGATTGTCCAAATTGGCATTTTAAAAAATATTAACATTATGAAGAACTGCCAGCTAACATAGATCCTAGAGTGCAGTCAATAGTACAGTGCATACACTACTTTCAAATCACACACGCTCTATGTCTCTTTCAGTATTTTAATTTATTACTTTAAAATTTAACAAATAATTTACATGTTCTCTTTTTCACAGGTCTGGTATGTATAAGGGAAGAAGATCAAACTTAATTCAGATTCAAAGGGGTTTTCAGAACATACAAGTGACAGTATCAAAGTTTGAGTGGGAAAAAATACCAGTTTATGCATCAGAAGAGCATCTGCTTTTGCTACAGAAAAATTATACATTTCATTAAGGCAAAAAGTCTACTCTACTCCCCATGCCCTGACCTTCCCCTCTCCCCACCACCTGCTTTAAAATGGAAAGAGACACTTTTCCCCTTGGTAAGTAAGACAGTAAGTGACCATATGCATCCTCAAATCATAAACTTAAATAAATATTGTGCTTATATGGATTAACTGTACACATTCTTTTGGAGGAATACAAAGATATAAGCCAGATGCAATGAGTATATGATTTACAATCAGATCAGCATGTTGAGAGTAGATTTAGAACCACTCATTATATGTTACCCCTGGACTTCAGAAAATGCTGCAATTTTGAAGGAACAGTCAATTGTAATTAGTCAGTTTCTAAAGATAAATTAGAAGGAGGTGCAGGTGTTACACCTGCCCATGTTTGTGATTCTACAGTTACATTTTCCTATTTTTGAATCTTTTACCTCCACCCAAATGCTGTGGGAACAAATCAACTTAAACAGCAGTAAGCTAACTGTACACAAAATGCTGTCAAATTTTATTCAGCTACAGCCATCTTTGTACCTGCTGTTAAGGCTTCAGACAGAAGTGTGATTTTTTTCAGTTGCTGGTACCCCTTTAAGTGCGTCCCCAAACCTCACAAAGGGAAGATTTGCTGCACACACAAAATTTCAATCATACCATGTTGTGAATAATACACGAAGAGTGCAAATCTTCTCTCTCCATCTGACAGATGAACATCCGTAGACTGGTTCTTTACCGGTCCACATATTAGTATGGAAACTTATCAATAGGTACTTCAGGTTACCCATAACTATTTTAGATGTATTAACTACAGCAAACACGAGCAATGTGTGCATCTTGGATAAGTCACTCCAGAACACATACATTTCGGACATCACAATCAAACTCTTAAGATGGAGAGTCCTCAGGCTATAGTAATATCTTTGCTCTATAGTCAACTTCCTGTTCACAAGCATCATAGAAAATTAGACTTAATTTTAGCTTCTAGCTTTTATGAACTGAAATCAAATTAACAGAAAGGAGCAACTGTGAAGCCATACAACTTGATGCCCATATACAGGGCTGCTTGCCTTCTCAGCATATTTTTTGCTAAGATAAGGCTTTGTTTACAAAAAGGGTTAGACTTTCAAAAATGCAAACATTTCCCTTCCTCCTTCAGCTAATAGGCCAAGACAGATATGCAGACAAGTTTCTTCAGAACAGATGATAATGCTGTATAGAGATTTATTTTTAAAGGGGTTTATTGCATTCTTGAAATAAATTCCCCTGTTGATACCAGTGTAAGTGCAGTTGGGTGGATTTACTGTGACAATGAACTGTAGCAACTAGAAGCAGTGATGGTTTAAAAGAAAAAAAAAAAAAAAGTAGCTTTATTCAACTGAAAGCATGAAACTTCAGAATATATACAGTTCCTCACCTGCATCCTGTTGTACACTGCTGAAGACTTTAGGGAGTTATGCTTTCTAAGCATGTGTATCTGCATTTGTAGACTTTATTGCTTTGAAAGGGGGCAGTTTCCACGCTTAAAGGCATTACTGCTACAAGCCACAAATTACACCTTCACTGTATAACCAGAACATTTTCCCCTACTCCTTTTCACATTAAAAACTCTGTAGACTAAAAACCCGATAATGGCTACTTTTAAATGATTAAATCAACAAAAATAATCTTCCTCTGCCATTCACAACCTAAGAGCAATATATTAATTCTCATAGAACAAGCCACGTTGAAGCTCAGAAGTAAACAAAATAAAGCATGAATGGAGGGTTTTAAATCATGCTTCTCACAACATTTGTAGTTTAAATTAAAAATTCTTCTTTTCTGACAACTGTCTCCTCTCAAGGAGATATTGATAAATTCTAATGTTATTTATTTTAAAGAAATTCACATACCTGACAGTTTAAATCATCAGAGACACTTGGGGGGGGGGGGGGGGGAAGAGATCAAATCTTTCAGAAAAGATTGACTTTCTGGAAAGTGTGCACATCTAGGTTTTGATTATGTAATTCTTACTCCTATGAACAATTCCCTTGATCTCAATGAGAGTACTCATTTGAGTAGGGAATGAAGAACTGGGCCCAAAGAGTCTAATTTTAATGGTCTAACAGATTTTCTATCTTTTTCACTTGCCTAAGATATTTGTTTTTAACATCTTATAAAGTGCACTTGATTTAACTGGACTGAAAAGTTGAACTGCACAGCTTTAAAAACAAATATACAAAGCCATTTCACATCCCATATCAGTAACAATTTGAGTATGAATTTAAAAATGCACCATTGCATTTTACAATTAAGTATCTGAATACTTACACCTCCCTCAGAGTAAATGAATATAGCATAAGAAAGGCAGTAAATGAAGCTGTCTGCTCCGCAAACTCACGGATGTCAACTATTGCAGACAGGAAGAAGCAGGAGCCTAAATTCAGGTCTTCGCAGGGAGTAACTAAATCAGTTTTCTCCCCACCCTTTGTGCCTGCCAAACGTGAATTAATTTCTTACAATCTACAGTCAGTGATTTGGGATCCTAAACGTGTGTCTATATGAGTGTTTAGAAAAAGATCTGCACTTCATATTTAAAGATAAAACTAAGTATATTTACATCTCAATAGGATCTGACTAGTCAATTTCAGGATTATTTTCAATCTACTAGTACATGAGAAAGCATGAAATTATGTTCATCTTTAGAATTAACTATATATTTGAACAGCAACTTTCTCCCCCTTACCCCCAAGCCCAAGTTTTGATGTTCTGCAGCTCTTCTTGTGTGTTGCTTACTATATAACACAAATAACCTCAAAGAGTACCTATGCAGGATGTTATCTTTGTGTCAGAGATGGACTGGCACATTTGTGTATCTGTATCAGCTTCTGCAGAACAGGCATGTACACATAGCACATATTTGAAGGAAGATTCCATCCCCGTTTATAAATATTCAGTCTAAATCTACAGAAGTTTCGTATTTCCCCCTACCAAAAGCAGGAGCCATATGTACAAATGCTAACATTTACGTGGAAGTGCCACCCCTCTAAACAACCAAATATAAGTCACTCTAAGCAATTAAGCGCCAGATCCCCATACTAGTTCAGAACGGCCAACACCTTCACTTATGGACCATTTAATTCATTCCTCTGTCCTAAATATTATAACAGGTTTGAGTCCTTGTTTTGTATGCTAATGGGCAAACGTCTCAAGTACCAAAAGTTCAGTTCACTCAGTAGGAATTCATTGCAGCAATGGTACACTGCTCTCCAGCTGCCAGATTCTCTGTTCAAAAGTTGCAGAGTGATAGCTGGGCAATCAGTGCCATCACCTTCAAAGTATAGAATCTGAAGCCTTCCTCTGGACTTTGACATTCTGATCTTGGGTTACCAAAGGGGAATTTGTAAGTGTCCAGTGCAAACACCATCTCCTCAAGAAATTGTATGGATCAGTTAGTGTCACACTAGTATTTGAGACATTTAGCTTGTGAACTGTTCCCAACACACATGAAATGACTGAAGTGCGTAAATGCACAAGAGCAGTTTGCATCAGTCTGAACAGAAACAGCTCCCTTCAGACATGCTCTGATGAAGAAAAGCATGGAGCAAACATGCATATTTTTGCCGAGACCTGAAATTTGATCTGAAAAGGAAAAATTATTGCCCCTGCAATGCACCTTGTATAGATTTCACCTCTTTGCACATCTAGGAGAGAGACAGGATTTAGATACACTTCTTCCCTACCCAGTATGGGTCAGAAAATGTGTTCTATTAGTCATAGGGCAATATTCAATTTTAAAGAGAACTCGAAGCATGAACTGGAATTCTGCTAAGTCAGATAGTTATTACCTAGTCTTCAGTTATCAATCTTCTTGAAGTTCCAAGATAGGATTGTAGCCTCTCCATTCTCACAAACTTCCTTTCCTCGTCTGCATTCCTCAGATGAATGAGTCTCTTCTCAGACTGGGCATTTTTTATTTTTACTAAACAGCAGGATTAAATAAAATTCAGTAGCTGGATTTCTGTATCTTTCGAGCAACTGGCTCCTTGTATATCTCATTCTTAGAAATGATGAATGCTTCAGCTCTCTGGCTTTATCCCATAGCCTGCTTTTTTTTTACAGTATGCAATATCTATAAATTGGAGATAAAGCCCACAAATTAACAGCAGCACTTATGGAAACTTCCAGTTCTGTGTTGTGCAGTCTCTGTTGATCCCTGATCACTGAGGTGTGAAGGTCAGAATCATCCAGCTGATAACAAAGTAGAAGAGGAAGATGGGGTAAACAACAAGAGCTTTGCGATTTGGAGGCTGGCTGTCTGCCAGAAAGGCTGTGGATGCTGGTGACAAAGAGAGAACACACACTTGAAATGTGCACAAAGCTAAAAGATTTTCAAACCGAATCAGAAACCAGTAAATCCTTCTAAATTAGGGTCTCCTGTACATTTAAAGGTGAAAGGAAAAGCTATAATAAAGTAAAGACTCCCACATTTTGTGCTAAAGACATTTCTCCCCCTCACTACTTGTATGTCTTCCTTTATCAGCTGGAAAGGAAACATTTGGAGGATGTTATATGCCAAGCGACATATTTTCAAAATAAGACTAGCAGAAATAGTGCAAAAATGTTTACATTACATAAGTGTTTTCCAGTGGTATTTAACATAGGCCAGGAAATAAAGTTCCCAATACTCCTATGTTGGTGTAATATACTGTTTTTCTCTTCTTCAAAAGCAACATATTATAGCAACCCTTCCTCCAGGCAAGAAATGCTAACTGCAGAGCAAATGTGAGTCTGTCAACATGGCTATGACCAGGAGCATCAGCTGGGGCATGGGGAAGGGCAGACTCTCTTTCACCCCAAGGGCTGAGAGTGCTGCTTCCACAAAACCTCACCAACTTGGAGAACCCAAACCATGATCTCTTCTTGACCCATGCTACCAGCAGACTGCCTGGCAGACCCACCTTTCTTAACAGCAAAATCACTAAACTCTTCATTCTTTTGCATCCATGATACAGTTTTGTTGCTAAAACTTCCTTACCTAGGGTTGACCAGCCAAACATAGCCATCACTACAACAAGTCGCACAATGAAGCTGACAGTCCCTGAGCTTGCTAGTAGTACCAGCCTGCACACGAGCATAGCCACTGTCAGAGGCAGGACACAGTAACCCAGGACACAAAGGCTCTGAAAAAAAGATCTAGAAGGGGGCAAAGGGAGATGGAGGAAGAAAGACAAGGAAGTTGTGTCTGAGTAACAAAAATGTTATTCCACACATTGGAGCATTTTCATTGCTATTGTTCACATGTATACTCACATGGTTCCTCCAAGCAGTTTTGAGTTTAGTGTAATGACAACTGCTCCAAACCAGATGATAACAAAGACCTCAGCAAACTGGGGACCTCCATCTTCTTTACTGTCTGCTGACCCTCCCTGAAGCATCCTGAGGCAGAGAATAGAGCAAAATACTAGATGAACACACGGCAGTAACTATATTTCATTTTTTATTTCTAACATCTGTATTAAGCCTAAGAGATGATGATTCTCAGGTAGGTTGGAGTCAAATTTCTCTTTGTTTATTATTTGAGTAGATAGCATGATCAGTTCTGTACAAAAGAGAAGAAGACAACTCCTGCCCCATGGAGTTTATAGTGCAAGTTAGAGAGAAAAAAGGTACTTCAATAATACAATGATGGAGGCCATACAACAGTGGATGGTCAAAGGAAGGTCATATCTTAAAGTGGCATGGAGGGTTTGTTTATTTTTAAACAGATTTGGATGCACTGATTACTTTGAGAGATTATCAACACATACATTAAGAAAGGTTTTGAATGAGACAGGACTGATGCACAAAGCTAAGGAAAGTCAGAAGGGCAGCATAGAAGAAGGTAAGAAAGAGGTAGTAATGGACTTTGTCCCATAGATCAACAAGCACTTTTCAAAGGCAGGCTTTATTCCCATTTTACAAGTGACTTACCCAAGGAGAAACAATGAGTCAGTAGCGTTACAAGCAACAGAACTCAAGTCTCCTGATTTGGAGTCCTGAGCTCTATCCACTGAACCACAATATGAGGGACTAAAAGTGAGGCTTGGACAGATGAAACAAATGTGACCTAATTGAAAGGTATGCCATTTTAAAAAAATCACTTCTCTAAAAGATTTTATCTACAACTGTTACATGTAATATCCAAAATTACTACAACTGAAAGATGAGAAAAATTAGTTAGTTAATTTGCTCCACAGTTTCTTTACTTTGTGCAGTTGACAGTACTTTATATCTAATCAATTTCTCAGTTTTGTTGATGTAGATCATTCACATGACCACTTAAAAAAAAAAAAAAAAAAAAATTGGCCAGGGAGACTCAGGAGCAGGTGTAACTAGTGTAATGGGAATGAGACTCACAAAGGTCTTATTACACTGTTCTGGCAGCGTAAGGATGCCTTAGTGTAAATGAGAATCTAAAGTACATATATGGCCCCTATTACTTTAGTATCCAAGCACCTTACAATCTTTAATGTATTTATCCTCACAACGTTCCTGCAAAGTAGTGAAATACTATTAACTATCTTAAGGTGGGGAAATGAGATACAGAAACTAAGTGACATGCCCAAGGTCACACAAGCAAAGCAAGGAATTGAACCTGGATCTAAAGATAAAAAGGAGAGGTCAGAGATGGAAGACAGGTAACCACCACCATTTTGGCTGTCACCAGGTATTGAACCAGGGACTTCTGAAAAATTTGTAGGGCCTCGTTCTGAACAGTGCCTTTTACTATGTTGTACAGTGCCTATCACAAGGGGGTCCCAATCTGGTTGAGGCTTCTAGGTGCCACTGCAATATAAATAGTAACGTCAAAACTACTTTCAATATTACTAGATGTCAAGTTGATGATGCTCTTTCAACATAGTTATAATCTGGTGGGGAATATACTGAAGATAACATCTGGTACACATCTTTTAGTTCCATATGCCTTCAGATCATTTAAAATAACTTACTTTTGGGGGTATTAATTGAATTCCTACCTCATTGGAATGAGGAAAGTAGTAATTAGTGTTCACAATACTTTGCAAATATGAAATGCTAAGTGATGTATTCTTAGCCCTGGTCTACGGGGAAGGGCAGGGGGGAGAAATCGATCTAAGTTACGCAACTTCAGCTACATGAATAACGTAGCTGAAGTCAGCGTCTTAGATCAACTTACCGTGGTGTCTTCACCGCAGTGAGTCAACTGCTGCCGCTCCCCCATCGACTCTGCTTGCGCCTCTCGCGGCGGTG
Organism: Emys orbicularis; assembly: GCF_028017835.1. Taxonomy (NCBI): domain Eukaryota; kingdom Metazoa; phylum Chordata; order Testudines; family Emydidae; genus Emys; species Emys orbicularis. The sequence continues at coordinate 24,422,400 of NC_088691.1, read as the reverse complement.
GAGTACAGGAGTCGACGGGAGAGCGCTCGGGGGTCGATTTAACACGTCTAGACTAGACAAATCGACTCCCGCTGGATGGATCGCTGCCCGCCCATCCAGCGGGTAGAGTAGACATACCCTTAGAGTATTGCTATATTAAACATGTATTCTGCAGTAGAACCCAGAGGGCCTAATACAGATTGGGGCCACATTGTGTTGTATGCCTAACACATACATAGTCCATGCCCTGAAAAAATTACAGCCAAGATGACAAGTTAAATGGATGGAGGAAGACAGTCAACTATATACAATTTTTATGTACATGCACATTTATTTTACCATAGATAAAAAGTCAATTATCCCCGTGGTGGGTTTGTTTGTTTTTTTCAACACACAACATTGGTCAGGTGAAAAGGGGAACAGTCGATAGCTATAGCTTCCAGACCATTAGTACAACTCATGGATGACTTAGTACTGCAGCTGTATATGTAAAAGGAAAAGTGATATAGTAACTAGGTTTTTTTAGAATAGTATCTTAACAGTTATGCCTTATGGACCATCAACTCATTGCTGCAAAAGTTAAGGATGGTGTTATTTTAACCAGTAGAATCAAAGCCTTGCTCTTGTTTGTCTTTTCATATCCCCATACAGATTCAAAACAGACTGCCTGTGGGATCTATAACTCAACCATGTTGTGCAAAGTGCAAATAGAAACTTATTCTAATATATAAACTTGCCCTATGGGATATTGCCTCCTGATCCAACCATGCTAACAGCATTTTAACAGTCAAAAGAAGAGATTAAGGCTTTCGTGCTTTACAATTATGCAGCAAAATAATAATTTAGCAGACTTTCAGTAGCGTAAGTTTGCTTTGGAAGCTGCCCTCAGTTGTATTTTGAAATGACAAATGGGCAACAAAAAACAATAAGCCCAGAGTTTTCATATCACGAGTGTCTCACTATGGATGAGCAACAAAGCTTGCATTTTTCTTTCTGGATAACGCATATGAAATGCGGAACATTTAGCCCAAAGAATACTTACTGTACACACTAAAAATCAAGAATTACCAGGACCTCTGTAGTTTTCGATACAACTTATCCCCAAGATAGCAGGGCTAGACAGGAATAATTTATTACCTACATTTACCCTAAAATCCCAAATAAAAAGAGATGCCCTTAATAAGTTTAGGGTTTTAGAGAGTCAATTGCTCATATAAGTTTCACCATTAATATCTGTAGCATACCAGCCTAAGTACTAGAGTAACCTGACCATGACATGTCAGAAATTCCCCCCTCCATTCGCACATAGAAAGAACAGATACTTACAGTGCAAGTGACACACACAGCACCAAAGGACCCCAAAGATCCCCTGTAGAGAAAGAAACAGAATGACATCAGATACTGATGTTCAGAACAGTATCTCTCTAGCAAAAAAAAAAAAGAGTATTAAAACAGCCCAGTGTATCCCTTTTCCAGTTTCCAATCCCATAATTGTCATAGCTAACATCTGGGGTCATATACTGTATATAAAGATGCATTCAAATTAAGAACGTCTGGACTCATTCTGATAAATAGTTCACTTTAAAGAAATGTCTGTTGTTCTGCCTCTTCACACAACTGCCTCATTTGCTTTTGTTATTCTGTATCTTGCAGAGAAACAACATATGGCTATTCTATTTTCCAGATATTTCATTAAAGCAAAGACTTTGTTCAACCCATGCAGTGGCTTTTAGGAATATTTGTCTTGTAATGTTGGTCTTCCCAAGATTTAGAAAATCTGATACGTACAGTCTCTGAGGAGCGCGCTGCTCTTTTTGGGATACATGACATGCACAAATTTCTTTCCAACTGCCTTTAGATCTCGCATCTGAAACACACAAGTGACATCTCTAGTACACCATTTCACGGGTATTAAAGTGTTAACAAAATGAAGGGGGAAATACTTTTGCAAGCTACAAATCATAACATATCACTGATATTAAATCAAGAGATATTTGGGTCAGATGCTTTTTATAGCATGCATTATAATAGTATAAAAATTAGATTCACAGCATAATGAGACCCAGTGCATGAAATCAGCTAGATTCCTCTTTTCATAACATCCAGCTAATAATGTTATTTATTTGTTTGCTGCTCCAAGAAGAGGAGATTTCGTTGTCTGGCTAATTCCCCACCCCTGCTTGATGCCCTGGCAACTACAGAAATTTAGTGGGTCACAGAACAAATTTGAGGATTTTGATGTTTGTAATTCAGATTCCTTGCCCAAAGGAGTTTTTGTTTTGTAAAATTTTGAATTTTAAAATTTACAACCAATTACAAAGCAAGAAAACCAACATTTCTTGTTGTATTTGGCCCAAGAGATCAGAAAAACTTCATGTGTTATCACAGATACAGTAAAGCAGTTGTTTTCAGCCTTTTTTCATTTGCAGACCCCAAAAAATTTCAAATGGAAGTGCAGATCCCTTTGGGAATTTTAGACATAGGCTGAGGACCCACACGGGTCCACAGACCACAGGCTGAAAACCACTGCAGTAAGTAAGGGATATAAACTCACAATAGTATCCTTAACTGGTTCATCCAATGTGGAGTAGTCGTCATCAGGAGAGTGAGATCCAACAGGAACTGTGATCTCCCCTTCCACTGGAATATCTTCTGATATTGACACATCTGAGAGACCTGCAAACTAATCATTTTTTTGAAGTTTTTTTTTTTTTTTTAATACAGAAAATAGCTGATGTTTGCCTAGGACTTTTTCTGCAGAGTATAAAGAGAGTAATGAGCAATCTAACATTTAAATATTCTCTTTGTAAAGAAATTTGTATTCTAGTAGCAGCCTCCCTATTTCAAACAATTCACAACTAAGAGGCAAGCCACAATGTGTGAGCAGGAGGGACCATAAATACAAGCAAAGGTTATTTTCTTCTCCTTGTCAATAAACCACAGGTACTCCCTCCCCTGCTACCTTATGACTTGTGTTTGTCCTTATTTACATTGTAAGCTCTCTAGGTCAGGCTACAAGACTTGTCTATGTCCTGTAAAGAGCTGTGTACATTGATGATGCTACATAATTTTATAATAATGATAGCAATACATTTAAGCACAGCATGAAAGCAAGGACCACTCTAAAGTGAATATACACATATCCATATCCCCAGTATAAACTACATAGATGAAGCACCAAATGAAGTGTATGTAGTGAATAATACATTTATTTCTCCACCACCAACAGCTGTAACAGGATTTTTGTTGCTGAGTGATGCAAGCAAATAAAGAGTAGCCTGGTCTGCGCTGAAGGGAACCCTGTTCAGGAGGGCCTACAAAGGGACAGAGGAAAGTTTCTAGAATAATACTATTGTTGTGCTTGACTCTAACATCTACCAGGGGAGGGGGGAGTGGCAATTATTTAAGCCTTCCTCCTCATCCCCCTGAGTTAATGCAACTGTCTCCAAGTTACAGGTGAAGAAACTGAAGCACAGAAAAGCGAAGTGGCTTTCCCAAGGTCTCACAGAAAGTCAGTGGCATAGATAGGAAATAAACCTGCCCCATTCGAACCACTAGGCTCCTCTTTTCCCCAAGCCCAGGACTCCATGAGCCACCCACAACCTCTAGACCCTCCCCTCAGCTCAGCCGCTGAGCTGAACCCCACACCCCAGCCAGGAACAGAACCCAGGAGTCCGGGCGCGCCCCCTTTCCAGCTCCGGTGCTGGGTCTCCCCCATACACCCCGGGGCGGGCCCGGGCCGCCGCCCCTTTCTCACCAGCGGTTTCGCGGCTCCCCCAGCCCTGCTCTCTTCTGCCTCCGCCATCTTGGCCCCGCTACCCCGGCTGCGGCTGATGCGACGTGGAGACAGATTCACCGCCTCATCGGCCCGCGCAGCGCGCGTGAAGATTGCGTCATTCGCCCGAGTATCCATGGCAACGCCGGACCCAGCCATCTGAGGGGCCGCAGGTATAACAGCCGAGATTTAAAGGGACAGACGCAGCCGACTCGAGGTGGGGAAGGGGACACAGCGCAGAGCCTCGCCTCTTAAAGGGCCACACGCACCCTCACAAAGGAGAGTTCTCAGTCTCTGGCATTAAGCCCCTTTCCCCACACACACACATTCAGGGGCACGATCCCCGCATGGAGGGTCTGCAGGGAAGCTGTCTATAGGCACATGCAATGCAAGGTACCCTTGGGTCCCACACTCTAATCCAGGATACTCAGGGCCCTACCTCTATAGGGCCATTTGCTGCTCACAAGCCAGCTGGATGCTCCTGCCTGCCCAAGAGGGGAAGGCAGTTCACTCCTCCCCATGCACACTCTTCCCACTTGGGATACAGCAGTGAGGGGCCTGCAATCTACCTGGGGTCCGAGTGGCCCCCAGGGGAGAGCAGAGAAAGTGGGGGGGCCTTGGAATCGGGCAGGGCCGGCTCCATGCACCAGACAAGGAAGCAGGTGCTTGGGGCGGTGAATGGAAAGGGGTGGCACGTCCAGGTCTTCAGCGGTGAGTCCCTCTCGGAGCGAAGGACCTGCCACCGAATTACTGCCGAAGAATGAAGCGTCGCGGCAGAGCTGCTGCCGAAGTGCTGCCGATCCCGGCTTTATCTTTTTTTTTTTTTTCCACTTCGCTGCTTGGGGCGGCAAAAAAGCTGGAGCCGGCCCTGGAATCGGGGCAGGCAGCCTGGCACCCTACAGCGATGCCCTGTGCTGGATGAGGTGTGTCAGGATGAAATGACCCATGCATCAGTGAGAGCTGGGGTTGAGAAGGACATAGTGGAAAGAGTCATACCTTGTATTATCCACCTAGCTATCTCGAGTGCCCTTCACCGCAGCATCCTACCCTCATAAGTGATTTTGTCCGACCCTCGTAAGTGTCTCTGGCTTCCTAAATCTTTATATTGGTTATAGAGAATTCCCTGATGGTGTTTTTTTCTCCAAAGCTGATCTGGAAGACCTCCGTCTCTAGGGATAAGAGACATTCAGGTTCCATGATCCTTTGACCTTGACCTCTGTTCTGTGTCATCCCTCAGTGGGATCAATTAGTGCCAGTTATGGTGGTGGTTGTTTGTGTGATGTGGACACCTGTTCCCTAGGATTTGGACTCAGACCAATCAAAATAATTACAGAGATTATAAAGTTGTTTGGATGTTTGAAAATATGTAAATAAATGGACAAACCCTGTCAATAAAAATCAGTGTCCACGTTGCTTTATCCTCTATAATCAAATCATCATGCTCAAAGAGTGGGTTTGGAGATTTGTGCTCAAATTTTGGCTAGTAGGCTACATGTGAAGATGTGTCATTTGTCTAGTCCCAATTCATGCATATTACTAAAACAGAATTTGTCTTGATTAATGGTCTCTGTGAAGTGCAAGACTGGCACAAGAACATCAGGAAATCTGCATGTCCGGACAGAGGTGCCTTGGAAGAGCTGCATGTGGGGGCCTATGACTGGAATAGCAAAGTGGCAGGTCAGGACTGAATTTGCATCAGCAGAGTGTAAAAGAAGTCCATATGTGTTGTCCTTGGCTAAAATCCATGTTATCAGTCCCTCAGTGTCAGCAGCAATAAATTCAGTCACAGTTTTTAAATGACATGGTTTCCTTCCTATTTTAGTAATAGTACAACAGTTAGAAAAGGAACCTTATTGATTAACATGTAAACAAGCATTTTTCCACATTACTGTAAAGAGTGTTTGTTTTAAGTTCCAGGCTACATTGACAAAAAGAAGATGAAAACATCAACATTTTGACCTTGAGGTAAGTCTCTAGGGCCAATGTGCTCATAGATCATCTTCTCTTGTTAATATAACCTGCAAAATATTAAAGAACTGTGCAGATCAACATGAAAGAATAAGTGAGATTTTATTAAGCAGCTTTAATAGTATTTAAGTACAATCAGACTCTAATATGATTTTATTATTCTGTTCTGTTCAGAGCATGTTGGTGGAAAAGAAGGAAGATTTAGTTTTACTAATTAATAAGTTTCCCTGACTTTTTAAGGGGATAAATGTGTTCTGCATTAATAGAAAACAAGAAGGAGGAACGAAGAAGACACATAATCACATACTTTAATAAATTGGAAACATATTGTATCCCTCTTGGTCCTCAAGAACAAGTGTGCACAGTAGATATAGTATGGAGATTTTATCAGTATAAAATAAAAGTTCTCATGTTTTATCTTATTCTAAACAAGACATTTGAATGAAACAATGAGGATTATATTGTTAATTTTTCTAAACAGAAAATCATGTATAAAATGACTTGCAGATTATATGAGCAAAAACATCACCCCTAACATCTGTACCTATCTACAGTTGCTAATAAAAGTGTACAGATTACAGGAATTTAGGACAAAGGTTTTAGCCCTGCTAGCTTGCTGATTTAAAGTGACATGATTTTTTAAACTTAAATGCTCAAGCCAATAATAAAAGAAAAAGCTGTGACTCAAAATAGAGTTTGTGGCTCCAATCCTGCAAAGATTTAACTCACATGCTTAACTTTGTGCATGTGCCTAACTTCATTGAGATCACTTACAGAACATAAAGTTTATGCTTAGCATATGCATAAATCTTCACAAGATGGTCTTTTTGTGAGGGTCTCCAGAGTGGCTTAGCAGTCACACACAGGGCTGCCGAGAGCGGGTTCGGGCCCCGGTGAAAAAAATTTTTGGGGCCCCCCAGCAAGGGCGGACTGGCTAAACACGGCTGATGAGAGGGGGGGGGGGAAGCCGGGCCCCAGGCTCCCTTCCAGACCGCTGGGCCCCGGTAATTTGTACCGGCTTCCCCCCCTCTCGTCGGCCCTGGTCACACAGCCCCACTTTAGGGTATATTACTAGGGGCCAAGGTAAATCAGAGCAGACAACACTGATTACTCATGAGTTTTTGCTCAGTCCATGCTACTTTGTCCACTACTTTGTCCCTTTAGTGCCGGATTCTCTGGAAGAACAGCCCCTCGGAGCTAGAGGGTGGGCGCTTGGAACAAGGGCGGGGTCCTCTCACTCACTCACATACACAATACAGATCCTGCGGAAAGAAAAACTACACCTCCCAGGCAGCCGTGCATGCGCTATCCGGAGGAGGGAGTGGTGCTCCAGAGGGATTCATCCCGGTTCAGTTTCCGCAGGGACGTGTTTGCAGCAGCTGCCATGCCTCTATTGTGTCTCCTCCCTCCTGCCTCTCTGGATGCTGCCTGTAGAGTGTGAGGCTACATTAACAACAACATGTTAACCCTTGAGGCCTCAGCCAAGTGCAGACAGCTAGAGCGAGGAAGAATCCGCAAGAGATGCTAGCTCATGAAACGGAAGAGAGATCCTTCAGCAGCACCAAGGCATTCCCTGGGAAATATCCCACCTGAGATCAACACGGTTGCGTAGGAGAAGCGTGTGGTGCTCATGAACAGGTCCCCAGACAATCCTGTCTGAATAGCGACTGCAGGGAGATTTGGGGAAAGGGGAGCTGCTGCTGCTAACGTGTGAGCAAGAAACAGAAGGGGCTCCGTAGGAGCTGAAATAGGACATTGTCCCCGAGGAAGTCTGTTTTAAATGTAATGCTCAGGGTTATGTGTCGCTTTTCATGCGGATCGGGGCGGAAAGTACTATTGCCACAGACACAGAGGTCCGGTTTCCTTGAGGGAACAACCAGCTTTCCCTCCTGTTTCTTTAAGAGCGCAGGCGAAAAGGGGAGGTGCCAACCTTTGGAGGCTGTGAGTCACTTGGTGCTTGAGGAATACAAGGAAGGAAATCCTCGCACAAAGCGGAGCGGTAGGGGGTGGGGACGTTCTGTAGAGCGGAGCTGGATGGACGTTTCCCCGCCGCCCCAGCCCCTGCGTTCATTCAGAGCAGCCAGATGTGTTTGTAGATGTGGAGAGATTTGAGTCGAGCTAACGTTTGCAGATCAGAGAAGTAACAGAGCAGGGACCCCTAGTGCTGCTGTCTGGGTGGATTTTCAGTAAGGAATGGAAAGAACACCGTAATTTTGCTGAGGAGTAAGAAGAGGACAATAGTGAATAGGATCTAGTACCAAGTCATAACTAGAATGCTACAGAGGTCGTATAAATTTGTCTTATGTTTTCAGTAGAGTACAAGCAGGCAGCCTGCCCCTTTCTTCTGTGATATACAAATCAAAGCTGGTATCCTCAGCAGACGACGACAAGGATCTCTGTCGTTTTAGAAGTGAGTTGGGTACTAAGAGATTATTTGCTTTCAATAATTTTGATTTTTTTTAAATTGGAGAATTCTTTTTTCATTTTAATTTTTTCTCCAAGGAACATGGGGCACCCTGCGTTAGAGTTCAGCGACTGCTACCTGGACAGTCCAGATTTTCGAGACAGGCTGAAATGTTATGAGCAGGAGCTGGAGAGAACCAACAAATTCATAAAGGATGTGATTAAAGATGGGAATGCACTTATCAGTGCTATAAAAAGTAAGTAACACGATATGGCTTTGTTTAAACATTCATTTATACCTGCGCAATACATATATTGCCCACAGCTTTCCAACAATGCTAATAATATCTGTGCATTATTACCATATTATACACTCTTTGCGTGCTATTATGTAAGGATACTTAAATATATCTGTTCATAACCAAACTCTTGTCTTTTTAATAATAGATGCAACAAATATACAATAATCATAATTTCCTATTGTGCATTTGGACAATTTTCTGACTGCAGTATGTAAGGAAACTCCAAATATTGCCTCTCTTACAATAAAAGATATTACTTCACCCACCTTGTCTCTGCAGTATGTGAGATATTTTACATATCTGTCAGTACAAAATTCTCTATTTAAAATGACACTTTCTGTAGTTAGTGTGCAGAGCTCTTTTCCCTTCATGCAGTTTATTCTGAATGTTACTCTGTTTTTATTAATGGCCCTTTGAACAGATGTTGTAGGGTGAGTGCACCGGGGTATGTTATGTGTATATTGTCAGTAGAAGTGCATAGTATACCCCAGTGACAAGTTAATGTTCTTCATTGAAACAGACAATAATTTTTGTTGATGAGCAACAGTTTTATGAGCTTGCTTATTTATGGTATAATGCAGGTAAGTGTGATACAGTGTACGTACAGACACAACATGATGAAGTGTGTTTGTTTGTTTGTTTTCCTAACAGGAAGTACCACAATTTTCCAATATAATTATTACCCCATGTAATGAAGAACAGTTCAAATACAGTAAGGTTAAATGCAACCTTCTATTCTGATTTCTGTAATGTAGGACCTGAGACTAGAACAAAGATCAATGCACATATTGTACTTTGCCTCCATTGATGGTTATAGAGGCCAGAATCCCTGCAGAGGAGATTAGCGCTTTGAATCAAAGGGAGAAGACCAAGAACAATAGTTAAAATAATACCACTGAAAGCAGCCTTTCCCACCATATTGAAATGTTCCTTGGTGGAATAAGTCTAGAGCAGAGGGAATCTATTTAAATCATCTTCAATGACTTCAGTGGGAGGTAGGTGCCTAAATGCCTTTGTGAATCCCACCCTTAGTCTCTCTGTACCTCAGTTCCCCATCTGTATAACACAGGAATAATAGTACTTCCCTACCTGATGGGGGTATTGTGAGGATATATACATCAAAGATTAATAGGTGTTCAGATGCTACAGTGTTGGGGCCTGATAAGTACCTAAAATAGAAGGGTTTCAATCCTTGGCTATAAAACAATTGGGTTATCAGTTGTTGTGATTGTAGTACAGGAAGTTCTTGTATCTATCACTTTTCCTTTTCCTTTTCTTTCTTTGGTTTTGCCTGCTACAGTTGAGGTCAACCAACTCAGTAGCTACTAGGCCATTGGTTTTCTTATCTGGAAAGTGAAAGGCTTCAGTTAGTTCATACAGTGTCAATAAATGGATATTTATTTAAGCAGCTCGATAGCCTGTTGTAAGGATGAGAAGGAGAGAGGTGGAGGGGCTAGATACTCTTCTGCGATTCAGCCCCTTTGTGCCGCTCTGTTGGCACAAAGGGATTGGAAAACCATCAGATCCCCTCAGCTGGGAATTCCCTGGTGTGAGGGAGTCTTCATCTTCAGGACAATCCCAAGCTGGCATACAATCTGCCTAGCTAGCATCTGTGACCCTCCCTGCAACTCCCTGTCAGGAATGGTAAGGGTAATATCCAGAGTGCTAGTGTGCTCTGCTTATTCTCTGCTGGTGTATTGACCTCTTAAGGCCATAACTAGCAGAGTAGTTTTGAGCAGATCTTGAGGCTGGTCTACCTGGAGCCAGCATAGAATTGGGACCAAAATCTTGGAGCCACAACTGTCCCCGTTGTGCCCCCCTCATTCTAGTTGCATGCAGTGGATATTGGAATGATTTACTGCCACATTACTTCGTTACATGAATGGACTTTTGCAGGTATAAAACTGGAGTACAGTCAGCGAATCGAACCCACTGGGTGCAGTTGTGAATCTGACTCTATATGTTCTGCAATTTGCCCAATTTATTTAATTGGGAGAGGAAAGAAATGCAAGATTTCAACAGGAAAGCCCAGTGCAAGATGTAATTCATTCAAGGGACAAAGAGATGGAAAACTTTGGTTTGCTGCAATTATTTGTTCATAAACTGGACTTTGACTAATGTAATTTTTGGAAATCAAGAGTTACCCAGCATTAGCTTAATGATGCAGTTCTGTAAATATTGTGGCCTGAATCTCCAAGGACTCCATTCTCCTCTGCCTTGCATTTTGTGTCATCATTTAAACCTATGCAAAGTGATTGTAAAATGTTGCTTCTGATGAGGTAGCATTTTACACCACTTTGTGCAGGTATAAACGATGGCAGAAGGTGCAAGGCAGTGGAGAATTAGAGCCTGCATCCTTACAATTTTACCAAAGTTGGGATTTATTCTCCCAAATCTTTGGCATGTTGAACTCCCATTGAAATAAATGGGAGTTTGGTACCCAGGAAGGGCTTGGAGGGAAGACTCATTGGATATTAGAGTGACCAGATAGCAAGTGTGAAAAATCGGGACAGGGGGTGGGAGGTAATAGGAGCCTATGTAAGAAAAAGCCCCAAATATCAGGACTGTCCCTATAAAATCGGGACATCTGGTCACCCTATTGGATACAGACAGGACAATATGTATTACTAACCTGACCTAAGAATAGATAAAAATGTAAGAGCAGTCAGGGCCGGCTCTAACTTTTTTGCTGCCCCAAGCAGCAAAAATAGCGCCGCCCCCCGCCCAAGCGCCGCGCCGCCGGAACCCCCCCCCCCCCAGCGCCGCGCCGCCCCCCCCGCCGAGCGCCGCGCTGCTGGAACCCCCTTCTGAGCGCCGCGCCTCCCCCCGCCGAGCGCCGCGCCGCCGGAGCCGAGCCCGCCGCCGAGCGCCGCGCCGCCGGAGCCGACCCCCCCCACCGAGCACCGCGCCGCCGGAGCCCGCCCCCCCCGCCGAGCGCCGCGCCGCCGGAGCCCGCCCCCCCCCCCCGCCAAGCGCCGCTGGAGCGCGCCCCCCCCGCGGAATGCCGCGCTGCGCTGCCCCCCGCCACCCCAAGATTGGCCGCCCCTTACCAGGTGCCGCCCCAATCATGTGCTTGGTTGCCTGGTGCCTGGTGCCTGGAGCCGGCCCTGAGAGCAGTGCCCTTCCATCCCTCTGTTTCTAATGCATCCATTGCAGTGATATTTAGATGCTTGCCTGGCTACTTGGGCTCTATGCTGAAAAGAGAATTTGGCTCTAAAAGTGAGTGGGAATTGTGTGTTTAGCAGATAGATGTTGAAGCCTATTTACTACAGTAATGAGGATATTAGAAATGTATAGGTAGACATCCTGGTACTGTGTTGATCAACCTTGTGTCTAATACTTTGGTTTGGTAAAATGCTCCAGGTCATTAATTTCTTTAATTAAGTACAGTACTGCATCAATTTTAACGTTTGATTTATTTATGTATTGGCTTCATATTGTGGTGCTGTAAATAATTAGTGTAAAAATGGAAATGTAAGGTTTAAAGCATATTCATTAAATTCTTTGTCTGCCGACAGGCCTCCAAAATACCAAACACCTGCTGTCTCAAAATAACAGGCTGTGCAGCCTGCTAGAGTGACTAGAGACTGCAGTCTAGAAGGCTGGATGCAGCATTGTGCGTCTATATATAACTACACACAACCTCTTAAAGTGTGCAAACTCAAAGCTTCCAAGGAAAATTTACAGTTCTCTTATTATTGGGAAATAGGATCTGCTAAGATTTATGACAAAGACGTAAAATAGATCCCAGATTAAGACTCAAAATTTGAAATTACTTTTAATATGCATAACTTCCAGCTTGTGTGTGTGCAGAACAATATCAAGCTGCTCTCAAGATCTACCATAAAATAAGACTGACGCTTGATTCTCCTCTCACGTATGTTCATGTAACTCTAAAGATGTCAGTGGAGCATTTCTTAAATTACATTAGTGTGAAAGGGGAGTGGGGTTTCACTTCTCCAGAATTTCTGTAAGTATTACAGGAATCAAAACTCATGTGCTTAGACAGTTGACATGCATGGAGGATTTCCCTCTGAATTCTGTAATGGGGAATATCTTCTGAATTCTATGCAAGATCTGCCAGATGTATGCAGGGTTTTTTTTTGTCTTTTGTTTTGTTTATCTACTTGTCTCGAGGATGTTTTTTAAATGCCAGATGTTATTGCAAGATCTAAAGTAAGAAAATATTTAAAAACTTATTACGTTGTCTAGCAAGTTAAGGTTGTCAAAGAATGAGAATTAGCTAATAAAATCTGCAGAAAATTCTAGCAGAATCTCTAGAGGTTTTTCAGACCAACCAACCAGCCTCTAATATTTGGTGATACATTAAATAAAAGCCAAAGGGGAAAAAAAAGAAAAGGCACAAAGGGCAGTTAGGTGCCTCATATCTATTGAAAGTTATTTGAATGAATCCCATTTGTACCACGGCTGTCAAGCGATTAAAAAAATTAGTTGTGATTAATCGCACGATTAATCGCACTGTTAAACAATAATAGAATTCCATTTATTTAAATATTTTTGGATGTTTTCTACATTTTCAAATATATTGATTTCAATTACAACACAGAAGACAAAGTATAAAGTGCTCACTTAATATTTTTGATAAATATTTGCACTGTAAAAAAAAAAGAAATAATATTTTTCAGTTCACCTAATACAAATACTGTAGTGAAATCTCTTTATCATGAAAGTTCAACTTACAAATGTAGAATTATGTACAAAAATAACTGCATTCAAAAATAAAACAATGTAAAACTTTAGAACCAGAAGTCCACTCAGTCCTACTTTTTGTTCAGCCAATCGCTCAGACAAACAAGTTTGTTTACATTTACAGAAGATAATGCTGCCCATTTCTTGTTTACAATGGCACCTAAAAGTGAGAACAGGCATTCACATGGCACTGTTGTAGCCTGTGTCACAAGATATTTACGTGCTAGATGTGCTAAAGATTCATACGTCCCTTCATGCTTCAACCACCATTCCAGAAGACATGCGTCCATGCTGATGACAAGTTCTGCTCGATAATGATCCAAAGCAATGCAGACCGACATGTTCATTTTCATCATCTGAGTCAGATGCCACCAGCAGAAGATTGATTTTCTTTTTTTGGTGGTTCGGGTTCTGTAGTTTCCACATCGGAGTGTTGTTCTTTTAAGCCTTCTGAAAGCATGCCCACATCTCATCCCTCTCAGATTCTTGAACCTTGGGTCAAGTGCAGTAACTATCTTTAGAAATCTCACATTGGTACCTTCTTTGCGTTTTGTCAAATCTGCAGTGAAAGTGTTCTTAAAACAAACATGTGCTGGGTCATCATCCGAGACTGCTATAACATAAAATATATGGCAGAATGCGGGTAAAACAGAGCAGGAGACATACAATTCTCCCCCAAGGAGTTCAATCACAAATGTAATTAACACATAATTTTTTTAACTAGCGTCATCAGCATGGAAGCATGTCCTCTGGAACGGTGGCCGAAGCATGAAAGGGCATATGAATGTTTAGCATATCTGGCATGTAAATACCTCGCAATGCTGGCTACAACAGTGCCATGCGAATGCCTGTTCTCACTTTCAGGTGAAATTATAAATAAGAAGCAAGCAGCATTAGCTCCCGTAAATGTAAACAAACTTGTTTGTCTTAGCAATTGGCTGAACAAGAAGTAGGACTGAGTGGATTTGTAGGCTCTAAAGTTTTACATTGTTTTGTTTTTGAGTGCAGTTATTTAACAACAACAAAATCAACATTTGTAAGTTGCACGTTCACAATAGAGATTGCACTACAGTACTTGTATGAGGTGAACTGAAAAATACTGTTTATTTTATCATTTTTACAGTTCAAATATTTGTAATCAAAATAATATAAAGTGAGCGCTGTACACTCTGTATTCTGCGTTGTAATTGAAATCAATCTATTTGAAAATGTAGAAAAACATCCAAAAATATGTAATAAATTTCAATTGGCATTCTATTGTTTAACAGTGCGATTAAAACTGCAATTAATCGCGATACATTTTTTGAGTTAATCGCGTGAATTAACTGCGATTAATCGACAGCACTAATTTGTACCTTTGAAAATCTGCCCTCATATGGTTAGGTGCCCTTTGTAAGTGGTTTGTAGACACTTTTATGAGGAATGCAGATGAAGAGGCTAAAATATTTAAGAATTATGGACCAATACATTCTGATGTACTACTATCCATTGCTAAGCTGCATGTCTGAGGCAATTTAGCGGATACATTTTAGTGCACCTTTTTAAAAATTATTGAAATGTATCACATTGTAGGTTGCCTGTATTAAATGCTGTAATGTAGTTTCAGGAGGTGGATATTTCTCTGAGGTTGAGTGGGTTGCTGGCTTCTTTAGTGGGAAAAAATGCACTTTTTTCATCCCATCTATAAGCCTAGTCCCCAAGTCAGCTGAGAGTCAAGCACTAAACTCTGAGGGGCCTGAAAGGAACTCTTATGTCATCAGATTGGCAGTGCTTCATTGTCAATAATATTAATTTGTTTTACCTTAGTGTAACTTGCTCTAATGAATGTACTGTTTTCTCAAAGCGGCCTTGTTAATTATTTTCCATATGTTCACGTGAATCTTTCCCCCGCACCCGTGATAGAGTAGTCTCAATTTCCAGACCACATTATACTCTTTCCTGTTAGAATCTCTAAAGTCTGTGTAAATTTCAACTGAATCTATTTCTTTAAATTAATTCTTTGTGTGTGCATGCGCATGCACCCTGGATTTTCCCTGAGAAAAAAGGAGAGGATCAGGAGGGAGGAAATCTAAGTAAGATTCCACTCACAGTGTCCCTCAGATGGCTTGCAAGGAGTGGGGAGGAGAGACCGGGTCCTCCCTCCCCACCCCAAAATGACCAGACTTGGGAGATCTGCCAGAGGTTAGAGGTATCCCCTTGCATGTTTGGTATATTGATACTAGCTCGGTAGCATCACCCTTGCCCACTCCCATCAGTTCAGCTTGGACTGAGCTGAGCTAACAGTACTTCTTCTGACTGCTGTTCCTGAACTGCCTGCCGAAAGGGTGAGGGTGTGGGGGAATCCACAGAGTGGAGGCCTTTGGCAGAAAAGTTCAGACAACTTCAGATTGTATTAATTTTTGTACTGATTGTTCATTGGATTTTGGGGTGGGGGGGATGCTGTGATGGTGATAGGATGGTGGAGGGGAAAAGAAGAAAGACGTTGTGCCCATCGCTTTGGGCTTGCTTTGTCCTGCAGGTTGCAGAACTCCATCCCCTTGGAGCCACAGTGAAGGAGCATCTGATCAGAACAGCAGGTTAGGGAACGGTGCCATGGAGGTGACACTTGGACAGAGGAAACTCCTCACTCCAAGATTTCCTTCCATGTGTGGATCCATGGGGGTCAGATCTGGTCTGGAGTATTTGTTCAGAGATAGGTAGGTCATAAAAAGCTGTCTAGGGTGGGCTCTCTATGTCAGACCTGAGAGTAACAAAGCAGGGATATGAATGTAGGTTTCAACTTCCTTAATTTTTGTAATGAAAAGCAGAGCTCCCTTTCCCTTCTCTCTGTGCATCTGTTTCTCCAGTCTACCCCTCAAGGGAGATTCTGCAAACTTAAGAGAGTCTGGAATAACAAACGCTTTTCCAGGCTATCAAAGCTCCTCCCTTGCTTCACACCCCTTTCAGGGGGATGCAGAAGAGAATTTAAAATCCAGCACTGTTGAGTTTTGGCCAGCACTACAGACCTCTGCATAGGCAAGGCATTGGCAGTCTCTTGCTAAATTTGAATGTGGGAATGCTGATCCAATGGAGTATTTCCCTAGTTAAAGAAAAGGAGGTAGAGTGAGAAGAGACTCCCATGTAAATTGCACATTTGCTTTGATGACTTTGTAGCTAATGTTACTAGTTATGAAGTGAATGATAATAAAAGAGGCTGTTACTGATAGTGTGGCTGTGACCTCTCTGCAGAGCTGGATTGCTGGGGCATTAGAAAGAGTTATTTCTCAGTTGTTCCAAATATCTCAACTTGAAAAAAATTAAAAAAAAACATTGATGTTATATATTAATTTGTATTGAAAAATAAATGTTGGTCCCTTTTCTGTGCTACAGAAGGAAAAGCTGACAGGGACTTCCTCTGCAGTCTTGAGAAGATCACTCTATGACTCAGCTCCTTCATCTGTAAAACACAGATAATGCTTCACCACTTCTTTTTTTTTTTTTTATTTAAAGCACTATGAGGTCTTTGGATGCAAAGTAATACATGGGACTGATCTTATGGGATGCAGAATGCATTCAACTCCCATTAACTGTTACAAAGACCCGTGATCATCAAATCGTGTCAGTTTAAAACAGGAAAAAATGCTAAAAACAGTGTTGGATACTACACTTGCTCCTGAGTCCTGCTAAAAGTTTTTGTAGTTTTACAACCACATTTTGCTCTCTTTGTCTATTATTTTTCTCTCTTCTGCTGCTGGGTGAAAAACCCACACAAATTGATATACAGGGTTCACTGTGAAACTGACTAGACCCAAAGTGCTGTCATATGTTAACTCTAAACTAACTGAAAACAGAGAAAAAGATGGTTTTTCTCTAATCTGGTTCAGTTATAATAATCTCAGGTGTAAAGTGCAACTAGAGTAGAGAACACGTTTTTGTCTCAATAATGTTTGTTGTTGTTGGCTGTATCCCTCTTTAATCAGAGCTGAGAGCTATCAGCACCACTGGACGCATCAGATTTATTTTTTTTAGCCCGGTATGTGTTTTAGTGATGTCAGTATCATTCACGGTACAACATACACGCAATACTATTGATCAGCGAGAGAAGAAGTAACTTAGGTTAAATTTCCTTTCCTCTTCTGAACCCCTGTCCTCTTCCCTCCAAGACCATGGCTTAGATGTTCTACCAGCGGTGCTACAGAGCCATATGGCTAGCATTATCATTTCCTGTGCAATTGTCCTTTCTCCCTTTAGAGCAGAAATGCTCCAGAGCTCGACTTTTTCTCTTTTTTTATATGTACCTGCCCTCCTCCTCTTCTGTGAGAGTACAGAGAGAGCTACAAAATCATTGGGGAACTTGCTGACATTCCTGCTCTTATTATTATTATGGTGGGCATCGTTCTTGCTTGCACCTCACAAGATGGAGACTCTTTCTATGGCAGCATGGGACTTTGCATGAACAAACTAAGCTGTGGCAGCCAGTTCTATTCACAGGAATCCTGCACTAAAGCAAACAACGAAGACATTTTTCATAAATGACAAAAAAGCGACAAGGGGAGCTCAGAAAGCTGGAGAACTCTCTTAGCAAGAGGTTTTAGATTAAGGCTTTCAGGAAATAAATGGACAATTTCTGTGCTTCAAAGTCTCACTGTGGAGTAAATCATTCAGAGGAAAAGCCCGGACATATGATTAAAATAATATGTATCCATTGATTGAACTCTCCTGTGGTAATTAACAGAGAGCTGATCACAGCCATGGCTAAATGCTCAGAGCAGGTAGGTGAAAAAAACAATTACTGTAATGTAGTGTTGCTCCTTGATACAAATTCTCCCAACACTAGAACTTCCTGCTGTTACAGCACTACTCTAGCGGGGGAGTATTTGTAGATGTTTTCCAGACAGGGTAAACTTCCCATCCTTCATCTTCAGGATGTGACAGGGACTCTGCCAAAGTCCACATCTTGAAATGGCTTCTTCGCAAGTCCACCTCCAGCCCTTCCATTTAAGCAGTGATGCAGGTCTTGTTATTCCGTTCACTTCCTATTTGCAATTCCATCGCCGTGCATCTTACGACACTGCCCCCTGCACGTGAAATGCCCTGCCAATCCTAGTTTGCCAGGTCACCAAGCCACACTTTCACTAACCCTCATATTGTCTTCCTCATTCTCCTTCTCTCCCCACCCACTGCTAGATATGTACACTCTTCCCCCGCCCCATTCTTGTTACTTACTCTCTTAACTTTTAAAACTCCATTTAAATATCATGCTGACTTGAAAGAATGAACACACTGGGCTAATTAAAAAAAAAAAAAACAGCCTCATGTTATGCTTGCAATCAATTGCAGGAACAGTGGGGCCAACACAAATCAACTCAGGACACTAATTTCTGAATTTAGACATCTAACTGCCTAACTGTGCCTGTAGATCAAGCATATCATTCATGCCTTTAGAACAGGTAAAAATTGAGAGGTCGGGGAAAACCTGGCTCATAGGGTAGAGTCATCATTTTTTGTTATGATTAGCACACACACAAAAATACTGTATTATTCAAATCCATCCATACACTAAATGTTAATTTTCTGCTTAAGGTTCAACACAGCTGTTGTCCTGTGCTCTTCTTCTCCTACATCCTGTGTGCCTGCATCTAGGTGTCTCTGGCCCCTCCCTTTGTCACTTTCAATACCTTTTTGTTGGAAAAGCATGCTGGTTAATGTGTGCTAAATTTCCTCCTGCAGAAAAGTCTCCAAACCTGCCTGTCCATGAAACATTCAAGCAATAATAAATATAAGGACCTTGTTTTGTATTGCTCCCACTTGTGACTTTACTGTAAGCTCTTCAGGACAGGGTTGTGATGGTCTCTTGTCTCAGCTCACCTGCTGTACAGCAGCACGACATTAGTTTATCTATCTTTGCTGTTACCAAAAGATAGCACCAATTCCTGTGATAGATAAAATTTTCTAGCATTTAGCTATTACTTTCTGAATTCTTCAGCTTGCTCCGATGCCCCAGCATCAGGTTTTTCTCAATGCAGGCTGGGTGGTCTTACCAGCACCTTCCTGACTTACATCAGCTGAGGCTCTGACGCATTTGTCGTAAGTCATTGTAGTCCCATTGACTTTGATGGAGCTTCACCAGTTTGCAGCAGCAGAGAATCTGGACCAGTGTACATACATCACTAAGATTCATATGCTTCTGGGGTGACCTGGGTACAGCAGTATGTGTAGGGCCCTACCAAATTCACAGCCATGAAAAACGCATCAGACCGTGAAATCTGGTCTCCCCCCATGAAATTTGGTCTTTTGTGTGCTTTTACCCTATACTATAAAGATTTCATGAGGAAGATCAGCGTTTCTCAAATTGGGGGTCCTGATCCAAAAGGGAGTTGCAGGGGGGTGGCAAGGTTATTATAGGGGGGTTGCAGTATTGCCACCCTTACTTCTGCACTGCCTTCAGAGCTGGGGGACTGGAGAGCGGCAGCTGTTGGCCAGGTGCCCAGCTGTGAAGGCAGCGCCCCACCAGCAGCAGCACAAAAGGGTGGCAATACTATACCATGCCATCCTTACTTCTACGGTGCTGCTGCTGGAGGCGGCACTGCCTTCAGAGCTGGGCTTCCAGCCAGCAGCCACCACTCTCCAGCTGCCCAACTCTGCAGGCAGCACCACTGCTAGCAGCAGCGCAGAAGTAATGGTAGCAGTACCGCAACCCCCCCTACAATAACCTTGTGACCCCCCCCCCCACACACACACAACTCCTTTTGGGTCTGGATCCCTACAATTAAAACACCATGAAATTTCAGATTTAAATAGCTGAAATGACATTTACGACCATGAAATTGACCAAAATGGAGCATGAATTTGGTAGGGCCCTAACTATATGCAATGGTAGGAGACATCAGGATGACTCATGAAATTGGGTGATGTGGTACATCAAACATGTCTTAACACTTAAGGTCTGAGGATGCACATAAGAGCCTTGCCAGGTTTGAAATAGGTAATATATTTTGATGCAGCATGTCAGGAAGTCAGATGGGCAGTAGTATATTGGCTGGATCCAGAAATGGACTTAGGTACCTAATGGCCACTTTTAGGTGTCTAAGTCCAACATTTGGATGCTACTGGGATCTTCAAAATCCTGGCTCAGATGCCGCCTAGCCCTGGAGGTGCCTAAAATCCTTAGGCGTCTGAGTTCCTGCAAGTGAGCATATGCACAGCCACCTCTGTCTAGGTGCCTGGGCACCTATCTCACACCGAAATCCCAGCAGGATCCTCAGACTAGGTGTTCCCACATCTATCCGAACTGTGGGACCTGTTTTGGTAGATGTTTTCAGAACATGCCTAAACCCACACAAAACGGCCAGGGCAGGGGAGCAGGAGGAGGCCTCCCTTATAACCTTTAGCCCAGGGACTAGGGCACTCACCTGGAGACCTGGGTTTAATTCCCTGCCTCTGCCTGATATGGAGCAGGGATTTGAACATGAGTTTCCCACCTCTCGGGTGAGTACCACTGGACATTCTCTCTCTCTCTCTCTCTCTCTCTGGCCCAAGGTATATTTAATTCTTTGTACACAGTCAAATAACTTCAACAGGAGATCTTGAGATTCCCACAACAGAATATCCCTAGGTAATCCAGAATACCTCTGCCCCTGACACAGACATACATGTTTCTTGCAAAATACAGTGTAGGCACTCAACTCCAGGGCCAGGTTCATGGCTGAGAATCCCAGGCAGAGATTGGGGCCACCTTCTGGGCCGAACTTTAGGTGCCTAACTCCCTTAGAGGGGCAGGATTTAGGCCACAGCCCTCTCCTTGGCATTCCCTATTGGCTAGCCTAGGTGGCTCCTTGCTCAGCATGCTGGCTTTTGTGGATCCCATTCTTAAGCACCTGACTCTCCCCCTGCATTTTATAGGGAGCCTACCAACCTAATTTGGGGCTGCAGATTCCACTGGGTGGCAAGGCGCCTAAAAGTTAGGCATAGCAACACCTAGGTCCCTTTGTGGATCTGGCGCTATAAGAACAGGTGTATCTTTAGCACTGACTTTGTATTGTTTTTGCCCTCCATGTCATTAATTGTATTGGTTTGGAATCTGTCCCATTAGTTGGTTGGATGATGTTTGGTGTAGAGGGTAATGTAACATTCTGGCCGAGAGTTTGCGTGCATGCTAAACCTTACTCTTGAATGGAGTTTTTTATGTAATTTTGTACATCACTTTTTTATTTCTGAATTTGCCTACACAACAACCTGTTTACTCTCAAATTCTCTCTGGAGCACAAGGTGTAAAATGCTAGGGCGGGGGAGGGGACTAGTGATGAGAAAAATGCAATGAGCCAAACTGCTCATTTTGGGGAGAGCAGGTTTAGCATCTGTGATGGGGGCCCTTGGAGGTACTATCCTCTCAAAGATCAGGAGGTCCTGTAGTGAAAGAGACCTGCTGATCCTGTGCTTGACTTGGCAGGTAGCAATGTATCATGCATCCCTGATTCCTTTTGTCAGCAGTTCCTCTTAGCAGAATATTCAGGCCTCTTCTCTGCCTATAATGCACATGTTTACAGGGCAGATCCTGTGTGTCCACCCTGACCTGGGTGTAGAACTCACAATAGAGAATGGAACTGGTGTGGTGCTGGTGCATGGAAGTACGCGGGAGTGGATGCTGAGGATCCTATTGATCTGCAGGGCCTGTGTATCATACTCTCCATGAGCTATCCTATCTTACTGTCCCAGAAGATGGTTTTGGGACTGGCGGATCTGGTACAATGGGGATGCAATGGCCTGCAGTGCTGAAGGCATAGCAGCCATGGGCTGTTACTTCACTGAAGCAGCAGTAGCAGTCATGGAGCGGCCTGAGGGGAAGATTCTGTTCTCTCTAACTACTGCAGAAGCCCCATGTGCCAAGCCATTTTACAGAGGCTTGGCATGTAGGGAAGCAGACTTGGCCTATAGCATTAAGTTGTATCTCTCTAAGGGATTTGTGACTGTTACTGAGTGCATAGGCCACATAGTATTTTTGCAGCAATGCATGTAGCATTTAAACAGAACATAACATTATTATGAAGATGGGAAGGGGTGTCTTCTATCACATGAATCCTCTCCCTGCCACTGCAGTAAAATCTACCCACAGATATGAGCTCTGCACACATAAGAAACTTGGCATTGAGTCACTTGCATTAAGTTATCCCATCCTACAAAGAGAACTACAGTTCAGAGCCAGCATATGATACATTAATGAAGAAGTTTATGGAAATCCTCCCTGCAGATACATAGAAGCATTCTGTCTCCTGAAAAGCCACTCATTTAATTTCCCAGTACACTGAAAAGGAATCCTGAAAAATACACAGCTCCTCTGATATCCCCAGTCCAAACAAGTGTGAAAGGACTAACTTTGCATCCAGCGTCTGTAATACGGCTGCTATTATATCAATCTGGCTTTTTTAAAAAACATTCGTTTTCTTTCTGTTTCCTTCTCTGCCTCTGTATATGCCGTAATCTCTGCACTTTATCAGTCATGTGTCTCAGCTGGTGTCAGTGAATGACTTGGAGCCCCACCCTGCCTTCATTTAAGACAATAACAAAACTCTCATTGGCTTTAATGGGCACAGGATCAGGCCCCTGACTAATAAAACAGCTGTTAAAGCAAATGATTAATAACTGGTTAGATATAATCTGATTTACGTTCTAGGTCTGCCTGCCTTGTTTTCCTTGGTAATCCTGCCTTTCCTGTCCAGAGTGTGTCTGAAGACTCTGAATTTCTCATTATATCAGTGGGTGACAGTCCCGCTGTGAAATTTGCATGCATCAGACTAAAATAAACTATTGTTTGTTACTTTTTTCAAAATATTATTATTACTGTAGCATTAGGAGCCATAATTAGGGTATAAATCCAGAAGAAAGAGACAGTTTGAACAATCCTGCCCATAAGAGGTGTTGTAAGACGTCAGTTCATCATCTTTGTACATGGTGAATCTAGCACCTCTATCTCTTCATTAAGCTTTTCACTTACAGGACTCCTGGACAGGTTTATAAGGAGAAGCAAAACATGACTCCTCCTTCACTTTATTTTATCCTTTTTCTCTCTCTTTCTTTTCCCTTCCCTCTCTTCTGTTTATTTTCTTAAGCATTACTAAAAACCCTCCTGATTCTCCTGTCTGACTCTAAAACCTGCTGCATATAACATTGAAATGACCTCTCCAGCAGCATCTCTCAAAAAAGTGCTGATTCACTGCTACATGGAAAAAACCTCCTTCCTATCTCAACTACCAGCATAATTTGCTTTGGGTATTAGACTGGCCACAAACAAAACATTGTCTTGCCTTTAGGGGAGGGCAAACAGTTCACCAAGGTGTTTGGCAAGATCACAACCTTGCATCTGTCACTTACTTCCTGTTCTCCTACTGACCCCCACCCCACCCTAACCAAATTAGGTTTTAATGCTGGTAAGGAGCACATATCAATTTACATACTCTTCTCTGATGTACATACACTGCTCTGGAACCCTCCCCCAAAGTTTATGGGGGACATTTTCAAAGGCACGAATGGCAGCCATTTTTCCTTAATTCTTTGGCTACAAGTTAACATTAGCTATTTAGAAAGGCATTGTTGCTCAGACCACCTCTACAGCTACAGAACCACAATCCTAACATTCAGGATGCAATGCACCATATGCTGATTCAGTTAGGAACCGGTCCTTTTCAAGAAGGAGAAAGAAGCCCTCAGAAATAGGCTGCAGACTGCTTGTTAAAGACTTGCAGAGGCCTGTGGGGCTCTGATACTGCTCTTCAGGGATAAGGCTTGTGGTTTGTGGCACCTACTTATTATTTACTTTGTAACAAGAGTAGCTTCCACTGCCCTGGGATGCTAACTCATGGCCTTGTGACAATGGACTAATCCTATAAAAATACTGCAGTATTCTATAGTAATGGTGCCAAACCCTAAACATACAGTAGTGATTCTGCATTGTCTGGGGCCATTGCTGTACTATATTTGTATAAGGTATTCCCACATTTCTTTTGTTTTAGTAAGGTGCTGTGGTTTCCCGTATGGTTTCTTGTGCTTTTCCAAGAGAAGTCTGGAATTCAGATTCAACATCCCAAAGCTTTGAAGCAGTATTTGAGTTTCAGAAAACAAATACTGTGTTTGAATGTGTGGATTTTCAGGTAAGGCGCCAATTAGCTCTGTTCTCCTTATTGGGAGTTTGAGTTTTAGTGGATCATATTCAGGACACGTAAGAGGAAGCAACCAACCAGCTTTGAGCCAGTGAGTGCCTCAGGCAGTGGGCGGGCAAGTTTGTTTTCAAAAGCTGTTGGGCACAATAGCTCTTTGATGCAGATACAGAGACTCCGAGGCCCCAGGTTGTTGCAGATCTGAAACAGATGTGCCTCAAAAGAAGTGTGGTGTTCAGATCTAGACAAGAGGGACTGGAAACAGTCATAAAATGCAGACACAATATTTTATATTCCAGTTTTAAGGCTGTACTTCTCTCTAATACATGCTTGTTAGACTGAGCTTCTCACCAGATAAGATTCACTCCTTCAGCACCTAGTCACTGTAGTGCTTGACCTGCCTTGTGGCTAGAGTTAAAGGCTTATTATTGTTCAGGCAAGTAGTAGGTCAGCTTCCAAGGCAAGTGTCTGAGGTCATGGATTCCTGCATAAATTACATCCTACTAGAGTCTCCTGACTTCGGAAATGCTGAAGCATTTGTGCCCCCCTCCCCCGCTTGCTTACATTCAAGGAAGCCTCAGGAATTGTCCACTATTTAGTGGTTACCCCAACCAGTTGGAATTGTAGCCTCCTTCTAGGGAGCTGTTGGTTTTACTCAATACATTGTGCTGTAGCTCACATCCTTGCTGTCTCCACAACCTGTACAAACACCCCTTGGCACCCCTTAATATGAAGAAAGCTCTGAAAACTTGTTTTCCCATCTCATCACAAAGATCCAGGTCAGGTGTTTTAAATTATGTTTGGTGTGTTTCACGATACTCCTCTGCAGGCATCTCTGATGTCCATGACAGCAGAAGTCAATATACACCTTTATCCTGATATAACGCGACCCGATATAACATGAATTCAGATATAACGCGGTAAAGCAGCGCTCCAGGGGGGCGGGGCTGTGCACTCCGGCGGATCAAAGCAAGTTCGATATAACGCGGTTTCACCTATAACGCAGTAAGATTTTTTGGCTCCCGAGGACAGCGTTATATCGGGGTAGAGATGTAATAGTAATACTTTGCACTTATGTAGTGCCTTCCATCCAAGGAACTGAACACACTTTACAAACATTGCCATGAGGTAGGATAGTAATATTATACCCATTTTATAGAAGAGGAAACTGAGGCAAAGAGTGACTAAGAGATGGCAAACTCATATCCTATGAAAGTCAATATGAGTTGTGGGAACTCCGCATCCTGCAGGACAGGGGCCCTACATCGTTTGCCCAAAGTCACGCAGGAAATTCTTGGCAGACTCAGGAGTAGAATTCACACCTTCTGACTCTCTGTCCTGTGCCTTAACCACAAGACACTCCTTCCTTTCCCATCTTCTGCCACCTTTACTGGCATCCCATCCATGCAGAGTTATCTGTATCTCTGTGGACTTGGTAGTTATTGTGTTGCTGGCTAATGGGTAACTAGGGAGTTAAATCCATCAGAGCTAGGTTAGGACTGCAGGAACCAAAAGTGCTATGGGCCATAGAGAGCTCCTGTACTCTATACTCAGAACAGACTGGGTGGTCAGATTATCAGAGAGGCAGAAGCTTTAGGGTACAGCCTGTTTCACACATCCCAAATATGGAGAGGTGCTTAGGTCAAGTGGGACCCACTTAAACTGGCAAAGAAAGGCTAAGTTAGGTAAGACTCTGCCTGTAGGTTTGTTGTTTTAACCCTTTGTTCTCTGTTTGTTCTGTTCCTTTGGACAAATAATACTATTTTGAAGAAGCTGTCCTGAGTCACTACAATTTCATACTGGTCACAATTCCTGGAGGGAATGGAGGGAAGTCTGTAACAGGGTCTAAATCCATTTGGGCCTGCCGAGGTAATGGGGTTGGTAAAAGGGATGCTGTAGCCTAGTCAGTCAAGTCTAAAAGTGGGCTTAATCCCAGGATTTTGTTCTGAGAGACATGCCAGTGTAGACCTGTCACTTGGAAAGGGTGCTCTCAGAGAGACAGAGGGAGAAGGCAAAGATACAGCTCATCCCTGAACCATAATACTATCTGTTTCAGAATCCAATGGAAAACATTACTGACATTTTTCATTTACCAAAAATCTGCAAACTTTAGTTTTGACAAACTAAAAATTTCTATAACCATTTAGACAACATTTTGACCATTACAGGAAAACAGTTGATAACATTTCTAGAAAAAAATTGAAAAGATCAGTTTCAAAACCTTTGAATTTCTTTATGAAATTAATTTTCCATTTTTCAACCAGTTCCAGTTAAAATTATTTTTGCTCACTGGGCATTGATAAGATGTTCAAACTTATCGAGTAGCAAGAGCTTTCTGAAAATTCAGAGCTTAATTTTGGTGATGGTGGGTGTTTCTGACTTTGAGTATCTTGTACAGTCCTCAATTCTTTATCAGATTGTACCCTTGTTAGGTAAACTATAATTCTCCATAGAGTGCTGATTTTGCTTTCTTGATATGCCCAAGATCTTCTTTGTAATTGTGAAGTGTCTTTTGAGTCACCGAATCCTCCTGGAGGTAAATCTGAGTTAAGGATCAGATGTTTTCATGTAAAAATAGAAGTCAGATCATTAATCAAACTAGGCTTTGTAGACAGTGTTACTTTTTCAAAGCAAGTTACTGTTTCAGCAGGCAAGATAGATTATCAAATGTTGAGGCTTAATTTAAAAAAAAAAGTCGATAATTTTATTGCTTAATGAATTTTGCAGCTGTGAAAACTAACAATGATGAAAGTATTGGCTGTTGCCAATGTGGGTACTAGTACTGAATCAATAAGCATAACCAGTATTCTGATCCAGAGTACGAGGTATAGCGTAAATGCCTGGAGATCTTCAAAAATGGAGACCACTGTTGACACTTTCAAGAAATTCTCAAGTGCCATTGAAATACCCTCCTGAAAGGAAACTTGCTTTTCTTTATAACCGGGTAATAAACTATAGCCAAAGGGTTATTAATATACATATGGGTAGAGCTGTCTTAATTTGGCTTTTAGAAATAAACTAGGCTCTCATTCCTCTCAAATCCTGTTCTACAAAGACTTGGAGTCTGGATTTAAATCTTTTGGCGGCTGTCTGCCTCTGCTGTGCAGCCTTTGATGTTTTGTTAAACTCATAATTGTGGTGGTGGTGGTTTATATGCAGGCTCTTCCTCCCCTTCCCTACCTAAAATAATTGGGGGGCTTAAAAAGTGTTGAATAGCCATGATCCTATACGGAACAGAAATGAGACCTCCAGAGTAAGCAGCTTTCGCTCCTATGATCTCGGTTTTAACCTTTGTTTTCTAACTCCCTCATCCACGCTTTCTAATGCAACTATCGCTGTGGAATTAGCACTTATAAACGAACTGCTGTTGGGGAACATCTGGCCACAGCCTCTAATTCCTCTTTCGTGTAATGTCTCCACTGCAAGATCTGTTGCCAAACTTAGACCTGGTCTATGCTAAAAACGTAAAGTGAAGTTGACCCAGCTACGTCACTCTGAAAAATCCATGCCCCTGAGTGACGTAGTTAAGCCCCAGTGTAGACAAGGCTAGATGATGGAAGTATTCTTCTGTCGACCTAGCTACTGCTTCTTGGGGAGGATTAACTACAGCAGCGGGAGAACTCCTCCTGTCACAGCTGTGCCACTGTAGCAGTTTAAGCATAGATGTAGTCTTAGGGCTAGTCCACACTGGGGCGGGGGATCGATCTAGGAAACGCAACTTCAGCTACGAGAATAGCGTAGCTGAAGTCGACGTTTCCTAGATCGAACTAAGTTTACTTACTGCGGGTCCACGCGGCGCAGGCAAGCTCCCCCGTCGACAGCGCTTCCTCCTCTCGGCGAGCAGGAGTTCCGCAGTCGACAGGGGAGCGCTTCTGGGATCGATTTATCGCGTCCAGATGAGACGCGATAAATCGATCCCAGAAGATCGATCTCTACCCGCCGAATCGGGCGGGTAGTGTGGACCTAGCCTTAGATGCTGTCACGCTGAGCTGTGGTCATTAGGGTGCTTAGCAACCATTTTCTGATGTCAGTGGTGTGTAGTGGCTTCTGTTGCGTTCTGTCATGGGTTTGCTGTCTAAATGGAGAAGAAGATAGTCTCTGTCATTAGCCTCAGTCTTAATTCTCAATCCTCTTGGGTAAAGAGAGGCTGACTTGTTCAATGGATTAAATATATAATGTCAGACATGGATTTGGGAGCTCCTGGGTTCTAATTATGGTTCCATCACTGACTCACTTGTTTAGCCTTGGACTAATCAGTTAGGGGATTCATTTTCAAACATGTCCCATTATTTTTGGGAAATGACTTGGTTTGCTGATTGGCCTGTTGCTTCACGATGCTCGTTTAGCAGCACCATGAGCGCAAAAATGAGAGGATGACATGGAGTTAATACTTGACCCCTGGGAAGGGGCACAGATGGATGCTCCCTTATGATTAATTCCATTGAGACGCGACCAGGGGCCAGCTGAGGTTCTGACTGTGCTGAGGCCAGCAATTGCGTGAGTTCTAAAACCTGGCTCCTGCTCTGCAGATTGTTTTTTTCTTGCAGAAAAGATACAAGACTTGGCTGTGTTCCTTTCCAATGCTGAGCCGCTTTGGATCGCTCACAAATTGCTTGTAAGTTTTCCCCTAGTATCATGTGTGACTAATCTGGCTTCCTGCCTGGGCTTCTCTGTGGTGCTATCGAAAGGAAATTCTGAAATCACTGCATGTCAGGCAGCCACAAGGAGGAATCAGTGTTACTCTCTCTGCTTATGCTTGGGAGGCAAAGGTGCAGCTGCTCTGCAAAATGCCCTTGGACGTCCCAGGTGTCATCTTTGCCTTAGGTGATTTATTTGACTCATTACATGCTGAAAAGAGATGTGCCTTTCTGCACATCCATCAGAGCCCTCTGCAGGGATTGCTGATGCTCTGCTCTGGATAGGAGTCTGTTTTCCATTTGTTTTCCGCTGTATTATTAATGTTGTTTGTGTAGCAGGGAGTTCCAGTCCTTGAAACGCACCCTCCCTGTAACCACTTACTCCAAATCAATAATATCAAAAGCTTTCTTCCCTCCCCTAAAGACGGAAAATCTGCGGCTGGTCTGAAGTGGGATGTAAGACTTTGTGACTCTGTCGTTCTGGGCCTGAAGGTTCCTTCTCATCCCCACTCCTCATTTCATGGCAGACCCTTTCTGTGCCCAACAGGATAAGCTGATCAGCTCCTCACACACGTATCACCTTTACACCCTCCTACGTGGGTTGGCAATAGTAATAGTCCATGGATCAGCTGCCAAGGAACACTGAACAGCACACACCAGTGCGTGGGTACATAATATAGGTTTGTGAGAACCTCTGATTCAGATAATTTCCATGGTGGCATCAGTTCTCCAAGTAGGAGATGCTCCACTTCCAAAGCACACACAAATTCTGCCTTTGGGATGAGTGAAGACTGCTTTCTTCAGACAACTAACTGAAGTTTCCAGATCACAGGCCCTGGTTCTTATGGGGGCTTCAATCACCCTGACATCTGCAGGGAGAGCAATACAGCAATGCACAGATAATCCAGGAAGTTTTTGGAGAGTGTTGGGGACAACTTCCTGGTGCAAGAGCTGGAGGAACCCGACTAGGGGCCGTGCTCCTCTTGACCTGCTGCTTACAAACAGGGAAGAATTGGTAGGGGAAGTAGAAGTGGGTGGCAACCTAGGCATCAGTGACTATGAGATGGTTGAGTTCAGGATCCTGACAAAAGCAAGAAAGGAGAGTAGCAAAATAGGGACCCTAGACTTCAGAAAAGCAGACTTTGACTCCCTTAGGGAACTGATGGGCAGGATCCCCTGGGAGACTAATATGAGGGGGCAAGGAGTCCAGGAGACCTGGCAGTATTTTAAAGAAGCCTTATTCAGGGCGCAGGAACAAACCATCCCGATGTGCAGAAAGAATAGCAAATATGGCAGGCGACCAGCTTGGCTTAACAGTGAAATCTTCGGTGAGCTTAAACTCAAAAAGAAAGCTTATAAGAAGTGGAAATTTGGACAGATGCCTAGGGAGGAATATAAAAATATTGCTAGAGCATGCAGGGGTGTAATCAGGAAGGTCAAGGCACAATTGGAGTTGTAGCTAGCAAGGGATGTGAAGGGTAACAAGAAGGGTTTCTACAGGTATGTTAGCAACAAGAAGAAGGTCAGGGAAAGTGTGGGACCCTTACTGAATGGGAGAGGCAACATAGTAACAGATGATGTGGAAAAAGCTGAAGTATTCAATGCTTTTTTTGCCTTGGTCTTCACATACAAGGTCAGCTCCCAGACTGCTGCACTCGACAACGCAGTATGGGGAGGAGGTGAGCAGCCCTCAGTGGTGAAAGAACAGGTTAAGGACTATTTAGAAAAGCTGGACATGCATAAGTCTATGGGTCCAGATCTAATGCATCCAAGGGTTCTGAAGGAGTTGGTTGATGTGATTGCAGAGCCATTGGCCATTAACTTTGAAAATTCATGGTGATCGGGGAGGTCCCAGATGATTGGAAAAGGCAAATATAGTGCCTATATTTAAAAAAGGGAAGAAAGACAACCCGGGGAACTACAGACCGGTCAGCCTCACTTCAGTCTCCAGCAAAATCATGGAGCAGGTCCTCAAGGAATCCATTTTGAAGCACTTTGAGAAGAGGAAGGTGATCAGGTCAACATGGATTCACGAGGGGCAAGTCATGCCTGACCAACCTGATTGCCTTCTATGATGAGATAACTGGCTCTGTGGATGAGGGGAAAGCAGTGGATGTGTTATTCCTTGACTTTAGCAAAGCGTTTGATACGGTCTCTCACGGTATTCTTGCCGGCAAGTTAAAGAAGTATGGATTGGATGAATGGATTATAAAGTGGATAGAAAGCTGGCTACATTGTCAGGCTCAACGGGTAGTGATCAATGGCTCGATGTCTAGTTGGCAGCCGGTATCAAGCGGAGTGCCCCAGGGGTCGGTCCTGGGGCCAGTGTTGTTCAACATCTTTATTAATGATCTGGATGATGGGATTAATTGCACCCTCAGCAAGTTTGCAGATGACACTAAGCTGGCGAAAGAGGTAGATATGCTGGAGGGTAGGGATAGGGTCAAGAGTGACCTAGACAAACTGGAGGATTGGGCCAAAAGAAATCCGATGAAGTTCAACAAGGACAAGTGCAGAGTCCTGCACTTAGGAAGGAAGAATCTCATGCACCGCTACAGGCTGGGGACCGACTGGCTGAGCAGCAGTTCTGCAGAAAAGGACCTGGGGATTACAGTGGACGAGAAGCTGGATATGAGTCAGCAGTGTGCCCTTGTTGCCAAGAAGGCCAATGGCATATTGGGCTGTATTAGTAGGAGCATTGCCAGCAGATCGAGGGGAGTGATTATTCCCCTCTATTCGGCACGGGTGAGGCCACACCTGGAGTACTGCATCCAGTTTTGGTCCCCCCACTACAGAAGGGATGTGGACAAATTGGAGAGAGTCCAGCGGAGGGCAACGAAAATGATTAGGGGGCTGGGGCACATGACTTACGAGGAGAGGCTGAGGCAACTGGGCTTATTTAGTTTGCAGAAGAGAAGAGTGAGGGGGGATTTGATAGCATCCCTCAACTACATGAAGGGGGGTTCCAAAGAGGATGGAGCTCGGCTGTTCTCAGTGGTGGCAGATGACAGAACAAGAAGCAATGGTCTCAAGTTGCAGTGGGGGAGGTCTATGTTGGATATTAGGAAACACTATTTCACTAGGAGGGTAGTGAAGCACTGGAATAGGTTACCTAGGGAGGTGGTGGAATCTCCATCCTTAGCGGTTTTTAAGGCCCGGCTTGACAAAGCCCTGGCGGGGATGATTTAGTTGGTATTGGTCCTGCTTTGAGCAGGGGGTTGGACTAGATGATCTCCTGAGGTCTCTTCCAACCCTAATATTCTATGATTTTATGCTTCCTGCTAGAGAATAGGCGTGTCCTCAGCATGATACTCCAAGGCATGCCAGACTCATCCACATGCCAACCTACCCTAATCGCCTCTGTCGGGTTGCTTGTTTTAATTAGAACATAGGTCACCAAAGCCAGTATTTTCCTGCAGTGGAAATTGCTGACCTGGCATACCGATTATTTTTTTTTGCAGTGTTGTTATAAGCTGCCACAAGAATGGACCGAATGGAATCCTTTGATTGTAAGGCTGAACGAAACAAGGGAATCCAACTGTTGCTGTAGGTATGCAGCCATTCTAGGAACCCCCGCTAAATATGCCTGGAATTCAGAGACAGTCTTAGAGCAAGGGTGCTGGCCCCTATCTTCATCTCACATGCACACACTCGCAGATTAATAATACTGTGGAGTATTCCTTTCACTTGAGTATCTTGAAATACTCTACAAATATTAGTTAGGCTTTGCAGCACCTCTGTGAACTGAGTAATATTATTTTATAATTTGAAAGAGGGTTAAACTCTAGTAGAGGGACATTTACCTGAGCCTTGCACAAGCTTGTTCAGTGAGTCAGTGGCTGAGTCAGGAATCAAATCCTGAGTCTGGCACCAATGGACTGTGCTCCCTCAGAATAGCATAATGTCCTTTTGAATCAATAATTCTTAATCTAAAATTCCAGGTGTGCTATGTGGATTATATATATATATATATATATATAAATAATATGGCTACATATCATGAGGCCCATTGCACCATTTGATGCACTACATGGTCACTAGACTTGTGCCGAATAGCGTGCCAAGAAATGTGCTGTATCACCTTTTTGGTTGCCTTTAAGTGCTGAATTCAGCTGGAGCGAGGCAAATTCCAGGCGAGAAGACCTCAGTATTGGGACTTCTTGGAATGAGAATCAGGAATGGGGTGGAGGAGAAATGGGGAGAGCCTTAAAAAGGTCATGTTCTCTTTATTCATTCTCAACAGAACAGTGCTGTGGTCTGCTAGTCCCCTGATTCAAGTACTGATACCTCTTGTGTGGTAAACTTTTAACTCACAATAGCACTTAGCAGCACATTTCTAACTGTCTGATATTTCTGCACATTAGGAGGGAGTGGCTGTTGGAGCCAGCCAACAGATGTGGCCTGAAAGTGGAAATATCATTGCTTGTTGGCTACATTAATAATGCAGAAATGTGCAATATGGGAGCTCTGCCCTTGGTAGTAGGGGCCATTGCATAAATACAGTAGGGAAATTATAATTTAAATGATAAAAAAGCAGGGACAGTATCTTATTTTTTCTGTAAAGCGCCATGCACATCAATATAAATAGATGGTCATAATAACGTGTGTGTACATACACACATACAATATATAATATAGTGATACAGAAATGTAACTAATCATTGCATTACTCTAAGGGAGATCAGACCTGTGAGGGATTTGATGAACTAAATGAAATTGGGCTGAGAGGTAGGGACACAAATTCTGTTCCTTTCTCATTTCAGGCCAAGTAATCTGATTAAATAGGGAAATTCGACGCCTACTTTTTATCTAGTTCAACCAAGTATAAGATGCAAACAGAAGCAAAACTAAAAGCTGCCTGTGATTCTGGGCAAAATACCAGTATAGCCAAAGGGTTAACTCTCCTCTTGCACCTCCTTTGTATAATGTTTGGGTCTCAGGGAGGATAGAGTCTGTCTGGAAAGTCTCAACGTCTCTGATCAAGAGTGAAAAAACTCTGCTGCTGTTGTAAGTCATGATACTTTCTCGTTTAAGGGAATGGAGTCTTCTGGAGTCCAACCCCCCAGTTTTCATTTCCTCCTCCACCAAAGGAACCAGCCCATCTCTTCACTCAATTCCCAGTGAATATGGCTCCCTTGAGAACTTGTTGGGGCCCCTGGTGGATTAGTTAGTCACTCGAGTCAGATGCAGCACAAGGTACAGCCTCTTCCCATCTCTTGTTCCCTACAGCCTTGCTCCTTTGGCAGAGAAAGTTGAGGAGAAAGAGGGGACAGGTTTGTCCTCAGGGGTTTGTGCCAGCCTCGTTTTGGTTCACACCACCCTAATTTAACTTGTGGTAAAAAATAAACACATCTCCCAAGTTGCCAAGCTTTGCCTGATTTCCACCCAAAACTACAGCACAGGCCAGCAACAAGTTTTGGTTTTGAAATGAAACTTGAAAGCAGAGTCTTGTCATGGGAGTCCTTCCACAGATGGGCCCAGATTCAAATGCTAGTGGGCCACATGCTGCTTTCTTAAATAAAATTTGTTTCAAGTAAAGATAGGCCTAAAATTCATCTAGAAAACCAAGCCCCTTCCTCTTTGGCTAATAGATAAATATGTCATGACAATACAACTGGAATAAATATTATTCCCATAAT
Source organism: Emys orbicularis (assembly GCF_028017835.1). NCBI lineage: Eukaryota > Metazoa > Chordata > Testudines > Emydidae > Emys > Emys orbicularis. Next base: position 24,387,858 of record NC_088691.1, on the reverse strand, counting down.
AACCACTTCTTAACATGTTTGTTTCGGCAGGTTATTTTGGTTTTGGTGGGTTTCAATGTTGCATATAGTTTCAAATTCAGAATTACTTCCTGTTTCTCATGAAAAGCACAAAGCTGTGCATTGGTGCCAACAATTCTGTTATCTTTGCGGGAAACGGACATGTACCTTGGTGTATCTCTAGCACTCCCAAGTTTTTATGTAGAATCTGGCCTAAACAATAATGAGGCTGTGTTGAAATGTGAGGCACTTGGCCTGAACTTGGAGCAGTTAGAGGGTGGGGGATGGGGGGAGGGGAGGGGAGGAATCTGCCTTCCAAAGAATGGGAGCTTGGGAGAGAGAGATTAGGGTGGAGTGAGGCATGGTCAAGCAGGGAGCAATTATGGCTGCCTCTGTAACCACTCCTAGGTGCTTTTTCAGAGTGGATGCATTCACCGAGCCTAGAGAAAAGGGTCTTAGGCATGGGAGGTGCTTGCAGGCCTTGTCTTCTCTTCCAGTAGCAGGAAGGGAGCCCAATGGAGGCACTGACAGTCCTGCAGCAGAAGTGGGAAGCTCAGGGTCAGTAACCTCCCTCTCTCCCCTTAGAGCGGATCAGGTGCTCCTTCCCAGATCCCTCCTATCTGTCTCTTCTATTCTTGGGTACTTGATTAGGGAGGGAGAGGACGTTTCTCCACCATTCCCCTACTCCTCCAGTTTCCTGGGGAGCAGGGTGGCACAGGTTCTCCTGTTCAGTCCCCACTAGCCCTGCCTCTCTTGGGGTGGGGCTGTTCTTCTCCAGAATCCTCCACCATTAGTTATAGGAGGTAAGGGCACAAGTGCACTCTTTTCCCTTCCCATGGCCTCTTGAAACTGCTGCTCTTTGTGGCAGCTACAGCTTTTTCAGGCAGCTGCTGCTGGCCTCACGCTCTGTGAAGAGTACAAGTCTAGCTGGGTGGGCCTTTGGCCTGAAAACAGGAAGAAAAAGGAAATGGTTATCTGGGTGTTTGCGGGGAAATCCAGTAACGTAATTTGTTTTCAGATGGTCTGACCTGGCCATACCTTCACTGTACATAAACGCCGTCCGTGCTGAGAACATACCCTAACACTTGACTGACATTCTCTTCCCTCTCCCCTTGGGTTATTTTATAGAGAATGTATTTAAATTTGTGAATGCATATTGTGTTCCTGGAAGTGAGGGACTGAGAGTGCTGGAAAGAGGCAGAGCATGGTGGGCAGGTGCTGGTTGGAGGCAGCAATAAAGTGGGCAGTTTCTGTCCAACGCCAAGAATAGTGCAGACAGATGCTGTCCAAGATCCCCATGCAGTTCCGTTAAGAGTTCTCCATCCTGAACTGTAGCACCCTTTGCCATTCCAGTGCTGGGTCCTCCCAATGTTCTGGTAATACACCTAATCTTTGCAAAGAACAGCGGGGACTTAATAAGGCCATATCAGATTCCCAGGTGACTACTGAGGTGCATTTTGTCCAATGAACCAGCATATTAATCAGCACCGAAGCAGTTAAAACAAACCACTAGAAGAACTCCACCCATATTAAGATTTATAGCCTGCAAAATATCATTTCAAAACAAAAAGGCAATTTTGAGGTACTAAAAAGCAACTAAATTCTGCAATATGTAAGGATTTCAAGTGGGTATGTGGGTTTGTTTTTGTTTGTTTTGCTCTCTGCTAACTTAAAAAGAACCAAATGGATTTCCATTTGCAAAAGTTACAAAACGGAGATATGACCCCGGCAAACCAGGTGCCAGCTCATGCCAGGGACCCCATGCCTCACTTGAACCCTGACAAATTCATAGCTGGAATCAGTCTGGCGCACCTGTGTAGTAATATTGTTAAAATAGGTATTAGAGTTATAAAAATGAGCTTAGTGTTTAGACTTCTTAATGAATGCTTATAAGTAGCTGCGTGCATTAATCTCACTTATAACATCTGTATCCCATATTGTAAGGTAATATTTGATCATTTGAATTGTACGCCTCTGTAAATGAATCACCAGACAGAAGAGACATTCATTAGTGTGAAAGGCTTCTAACAGAAGGTGTTATGTCCTGCCCCACAAGGAAGGCCCATCAGCACCAGATGAACTGTTGTGCAACATCAAAGAAGATAAAACACTGAGCTGATTGCTCTCCCTCCCCCAGCGAAGGAGACATGAATTCCTCCCATCAGCTGAGTTTGCAAGTCGAAGCAGAAGGTCGGGGGAGGGATAAAAACCACGGACAAAGAGGAACTGTATCTTTATGTTGCTTGGACGCTGAGGGGCAAGGATTACTAAGCATAAGCAAAAGATCCCCAACGCTTAGCCTCGGTTAGCCCTAAAGGACATTTAGAGCTTGCTGCTCATAAGAGCTTCTATTACACACGAGTTCCAATCTTAAATTTCAAAAAGTGTGTGTGTGTGTGTGTGTGTGTGTGTGTATATACACACCTGCTATATATATATATATATATATATACCTGCTTTCATCTTGTAAATAACTCTCTTGTTTCCTTTTCCTATATAATAAATCTTTAGATGAGTTTATTATAGGATTGGCGACAAGCATTGTCTCGGGTGTGAGACTTAAAGTGTAATTGACTTTGGGTAAGTGACTGGTCCTTTGGGACTGGGAATAACCTGAATATTGCTGTGATCATTGGTATAAGGGACTATTTATCACAAAGGTAAGCTTACCTGGGTGGCAAGACAGATCAGAGTATCCCATGGGACTCTCTGTGACTCCATATTGAGGCTATTATAGTGCCTGAGGAGTTTATACTTGATAACTGGTTGGTGAAATCTAAGTATAGAACTCACAACCAGTTTGGGATTCGTGCATTATTTCCTAATAGTCTTCCCTGAGGTTGGCAACATGCTCTTGAGCCACTGTAGGGCAGCTTGTGGAAAAGCTACAAAACTGAGGCTTCTCTGCTGAGACTTATTCTCCATGCAGCACAGGTTTTAGCCAGAGGGAACATTTTTATAGCTAAGAGCTGAGCTCCGGAAATCCTGGTTTCTAATAGAAATGTTATGAGACCCTGATCTACAGCAGTGTTGTGGGAGCAGCTGTCTTTCCTGCTACTTATGAAGCCTGGCTTATTTGCTTTCAAAGAATCCACTCTGTTTCTACTTGCTTGTAGATTGCTGTGCAATGGGATATACAGAACATGAGAAATAGTGTTTCTCTCCAACATGGAATGGGTGCAACCCTCAATTGTAGAAGAATGTATTTGTTGTTAGTGACTCCCACTCAAGAATTTTACAATGAGATGTATTGTGAAAGGGACTGATTTACAAATGGTTCCTATCCATGGGCGAATTTGGCCCTACATCCATCCAAAACTAATGGTTTCGGTAGGATTCTATGGTCGTTGCAGTGAAGCTTTATTGGTGTCAATTGAAGGAAGAATTACTGTTGGCCAGAGATTCTGCCATGAATTGCATTGGTGTAAATACAGTGACTCCACTGAAGTCCCTAAACACTGTCCCACCAAAATGCCTCAGCTCTGAAATCAATGGAGTTACTCTGAATTTACATGAGTCATCAAGAAAGCAAGCAATAGAGCCTGACTCGTAGAATAAAGTACTAATTAGTTTACAGCTGCTAAAGACAAAAACATGTTGGTCCTTTTAGATGAGGAAAAGAAAATCTTTGGATTAACTTTATAGGTAATTCCAGGTCTATAACAGCATATGGTAATAAAAAAGGCACTTCTGTGGCTCTACAGATCAGTGCTATATGTCATGTGGTAATTAATAATATATGGAGATATACCTATCTCATAGAGCTGGAAGGGACCCTGAAAGGTCATCGAGTCCAGCCCCCTGCCTTCACTAGCAGGACCAATTTTGCCCCAGATCTCTAAGTGGCCCCCTCAAAGATTGAGCTCATAACCCTGGGTTTAGCAGGCCAATGCTCAAACCACTGAGCTATCCCTGTGCACCCACCCTTCCCCAAGCAACAATAAACAACACAGTATATGTTATTTTGCATTAACACCTGGTTACATGGTTGTGAATGGACAAGTTAATGCCTTACAAAGTCATTTATACCTAATAATGCACATTCTGGAGATGCAAAAATATAATTTCAGGAATATTCCATAAAAAAGCCACTTCTGCTATGATAATGTGGGTTTTTTTAACTATTTTTCAAAAATTGTTTCTATTTTTTTTTAAATGAAGTAAAATTATATATGTATTCATGGAATTGTAGGACTGGAAGGGACTTGGATAGGTCATCTAGTCTAGTTCCCTGCATTGAGGCAGGACTAATTATTATCTAGACCCGGCCTGACAGGTGTTTGTCTAACATGTTCTTAAAAACCTCCAATGACGGAGATTCCACAACCTCCTTTGGTAATTTGTTCCAGTGCTTAACGGCTATTACAGTTAGAAATTTTTCCTAATGTCTAACCTAAATCTCCCTTCAGAAATTTAAGCCCATTACTTTTTGTCCTGTCCTCAGTGGTTAAGGAGAACTATTTATCTCCTCCTCTTTATAACAACCTTTTACGTACTTGAAGGCTGTTATCATGTCCCCCCTCAGTCTTCTCTTCTCCAGACTAAACAAACCCAGTTTTTCAATCTTTCCTCATAGGTCATGTTTTCTAGACCTTTAATCATTTTTGTTGCTCTCCTCCGGACTTTTTCCATGTTGTCCACATCTTTCCTGAAGTCTGGTGCCCTCCATACCCCATCTCATTAGGTTAGTTTCACCCAGTGCTTCTGTCCACCACAAAATTGTATCTCCCCCAGGATCAAAGATTTGTCCATGCCATTTGGAGAACCACAGCTCTGCAGCTCTTCCAGTTACCCCAGTACAGTTTTAAATAGCTACAGAACCAGGATATGCTTCACAGGCTTAGGTGCTGGGGTTCTATTTCACACACCTGACTCTACCACCATGTGCTACATTGTCTAGTTTCCACGCACTTTCCTGAAACTAAGTTTCCAGCCACATATTTTTCCCTCCTCCCTCTTAGGCAGCCTTGTGACAAGTGCACCAACTTGTTAGGCAGGTTAACGTTATAATGTTTGCTCACTATTTAATAAGAACAGTAATTGGATGTATGCAGTAACTCTCCAGTACATCACATGCTGCTTGTATTGGTCATATCTTGTAACTAGCTTTGGAGTAATAACATGTATGACATAACAGATTTTCTTCTGTAGATCTCAGAGTGTTTAGAAAGGTGGGCAAGCTTTACAGGTGCTGAAACTGAGGCATGAAGTTAAGCAGGTTGTTTTAGATCACACAGAAAATTAGTGGAATTAGAATCCATGTTCTCTTGAGAGCTCAACCTGTGCCTAATTCACTAGACCAGAAGTTCCCAGTTGTGGACCAGTGACCACAGGTTGCCCACAAGGCCGGATTTCCAATTAGGTACAGTAGGCATGAGCCTAGGGGTGCTGGCCGGCGTTCTAGGGGCACCTAAAAGTTAAAAGTGGGTTAAAAGTTTCATTTTTTACAAAAAACACAAAGGCAGTGGGGACCCAGAAGATGCTGTGCCTAGGGGTGCATAAGATGTAAATCAGGCCCGGTTGCCCACAGAGCTGGCTAGTCATATAGTGCTGGCTCATCCTCATTTCCAGCTGCTAAATTACATTATAAACTAACACAGAAACACATAAATACTCTTCTAACGTTACTTTATCATATAAGCAACTGTTGTAGATACCACAGGGAATCAAGACTGGGAGAGCAGTTGTCTGCTTCACAGGCCCTGAAATAAAATGCAGTCTGGTCTAGAAAAAGTTTGAAAACTACTGCAGTAGATCAGTGCCTTCCTCTTAAATGGAGTCCAAGCCAGCCTTAGTCCTCATTGGATTGAAAGGGTACAGTATATATGGCTCAATGATTGCAAGCCCCTTTAATGCCATTTGGGTTACTTACATGCAGTGTATACTCAGCCCTTACCAACTCTAACAACCTTTTTATTTTATCCTGCGGTGTTTAAAGAGAAATGTTTTCCCAAAGTCATGACACATTGTCCCCATCTGTTTAGTCTTCCTTTCTATTGGTGTAAAGGAAGAAATGTTCCAGGTCTCTCTCTTCCCCACCTCCAATTTCTCTTTTTGTTGAACATTTATAACTCTGTCTAAAAGGAAAACTGTTGAAGGAGAGATGTGGGTGAGCTGGATCAGGAAACTGCCTGTTTTGCTCCACAGACCATGTTTATTGCTCCTGTCGGAAGGCAGCAAAGTGGTATTTAAAACTTTTCCCCCCACTTTTTAAAAGTTGGTGTTAACTAAGAGAGCTATGGGCTTTTAGCTCATATGTGATGTCAGTTTGGGCAGAAATGGACTTTTCTTCAGATCATATTTGATTTGTGTCTACAACTGCTGACTTTCTTCAAGCTTGCTAAATTAGTGAGGCTGTTTTCTGAATAAGTTATATTTTTAGGGTATTATTCTTGTCTTTTCATACTGACTTTGCACTTGATTGAATTTACGATAAGTACTGTAGGCCTGGAAGCACAAAAGGAGGTAGGCCCCTAGAAAATCAATGCCGTTTGCAAAGTCTGAGTTAGGAGCCTATGCTCCTGTCTACTGAATGGGGAGAGAGAGGCACTTTTAGACTGATTCACAAAAGCCAGAACACTAGGCAGGGAGCTGCTTAAGCTAGCCAGTGGGAAATGCCAACTAGAGGGGTATGTGCTAAGGCCTGCCCCTGTCTTGGAGATAGGCACCTGCCTGGACTTAGAGACCTATCTCTGCTTGTAATTCTCAGCTGCACCCCTTCTCTTGGCAAGGAGCTGAGGTGGGGAGAGGAGGAGGGACTCCCCTTGTAACTTTTAATCTGATGGTTAGGGTACTCACCTGGGGTGGGGGACCCCCCCCCCCGAGTTCAAGCCCCCCTCTACCTGAGTGGGAAGACGGGATCTGAATAAGGATCTGTCATCTTCCAGGTGAGTACTCTAATCTATAGAGTCATTGTGTGAGCCAATCCAAAATGACTCTTTAAGTGCGAGAGCACAAGCTGTAGCATGTTGGTTAGAGCACTGACCTGGGAGTTGGGAGACCCAGCATCCAGTCCCCCTACATCCCAGGTGAGTACCCTAAATACTGGGCTAATGGTTATGAGCTGCTTTGTATGAAATAGGTGCCCTCTGAGCATGCCTCTGGGATTGGGACCCTCATGTGAGTAAGGTGGATGAACGCCTATCTTCCCCTCATTTGAGAATTGCTCTGGGGCATAGACGGGAGACAGGCACCTGAATGCATAGAATATGCCCACAGGCAGAAACATAGATGCCTGGGGAACTTTTAGTGCAAAAACTTAGGAGTTTAATCATCTACGGGGTTCAGCAGGAGTTCTGTGCATTGCAGTGGTTCCAAAACTAGCCCCTAAACAAAGACCTAGGCACCTCACTCCTTGTGTGCATTCAGGCTTTACTGCTTTGCACATGCAAGTGGCATCTGCCATTGACTGTCACTCACCCTGTGTATGATTTTTCATGCAGTGGCTGAAATTCTAGTGTATTGGAAAGAGTATAGATCAGTGGTTAGAACAGGGGACTGGCAATTAGGATTCCTGGATTTTATTGCCATGTCTGCTACTGAGTTGCGGTTGGAATGTGGGCAGCTCTCTGTACTTCCATCTCCCAGTTTGTAAAATGGAGATAATAATGATAACCATGATCTTTCAGGGATACTGTGAGGCTAAATCATGTAAAGTGGTTTGATCTCCTTTGAATATATAGGCATTATTAAAGCTAGATGATTGTACAGACAGTCAGTTCTCAACAGGTTTGAAGCATATGCTTTGCAATGATTATTTTGCACACTGGACTTCTTAAAATTATGTCTCAAATATAATGTTTCTGTCTATCTATATCTCTATACCATATTAAATGAGGCAGATCAAACATGGGCCTCTGTTTCCCAGTTAATTGATAAAAAGCTACTAATGATTCCTAGCTTTAACTAGCAGGTTATCATTATTATTTCTATTTTTACATACATGGGAGTTGCTGGAATACTGTAGTAATTGAGGACCATATAAGTACTTAGAAAGAAACTTACCAAGTGTCCCCTTTGAGGAATGGCAAATTAAATTAAAAGCAGCAGCTGTTGAATCTCAAGCATCACTTGCAATTGAGGAATCTCTCTGTGGTGCTGCACCCTTAGGATTACAAGAGGATTTCCGATTTGAGTCTGCCAGAAGAATGTTGATCTGACCCAAAGTGGATCTGAAAGCTTCTAGCTTGCATCCTTCCAGAAATAGGAAGACATTTTGTTCTAAAAGCAGCTGAGGTTCCCCTGGAGCCTGCCCAGTGATTCTTCCCACAATGCAAGATGCAGTCTGGGGAACTGCTTGGTCATGAGTTCTTTGCTCCAACTGCCAGAAGCTGAGACTGGATGACAGGGGATTTGCCTTGAAATTGCCCTGTTCTGTTCATTCTCTCTGAAGGATCTGGCAATGATCCTTCAAGAAATGAAGTCCATTATGAATGAGGGTTTAGATGCCCAAAAAGTCAGGAAAACATAAAGTTACAGAAAATTGGTTACATTGCACACATTTTGCATGATTGTTTAGTTGTTTTAATATTTATGCCCTGCCACATATAATATATATTCCATACAAATATGATGCTAAGAGAACATTAAGGTTGCATAATAAAGCACTCAATAGCCAGGAAATATGAAAATTAAACTCTGCCCCCTTGTTTTATGGATGACACTTTAGTCGTCTGTGATAGCAGCTTTTTTCTGTGATTCTAATTTGTATTCACTTACTTCATCCTGTTCACCAGTCAATTAAAGCTTTCTTAAAGTAATTTGTATTAATAAGCATTTTATTTCACAAGACTCCACTACAATTGTCTGGACTTTAAAAGCTGCATTGGTATAATCAACATGTCCACTAATCTGTTTTATTCTGATGTGGAGTTTATCAGTAGAGTTTGACCCTAATCACACTCCCAGATCTAAGCACCCTCAAATTTTAATAGGGGAGATGTTGAAATCTGCATTAGAATTTTGTGGTTTAATGCGATTTCTAATTATTGGTATGAAAAATCTATGACCGTGTTAGAGCTTCTTGGTTGTCACTAAGTTAAACTCTGTGCCTTCTCAGAAACTCATGGTTCCAGCAGAGAACTCCAGTTCTCCTTATTCAAAAGCCCAGGTCACTACCACTTGATTTTAAAAAGAATCTTCATTAATGGTTAGAGTGAAATATAGGGCCTATAATGCACATTTGTGTAATTCCAATTGCATCCAGTAGAGGGTGGTGGACTATTTAAACACATGCAAGTTCATGATAGTGCCTTATGAAGATTTTTAGTGTGTTTGCAGCTTTTGCTCTCTGTTGCATTTCAAATCAATCACATTCTTTTTGTAACTGTCTGACATTCATTACCGAATCCCCATTTCTCTGTGATGGTATGTAACTGATGTTATCATATGGCAGTTTTTTAAAGCACAGAGGTTAGACCTCCTACTGAAAAAAGAAAAAAAAATATTATGACTGCAAATTGTGAAACAAATCTCATGATTCACCACACACTGTAAGGAAAAATAGGCCTAAAGAGTTTCTGACCAAACTGATCTTTGGTACAGTATAACTCAATTGAAACCAGTGGAGTTGTGCCAGGATTAATTGGAGCCCTTTAAGACTGAAACAAAGACAGAAAGTACATATCCTGCATTAGAATAGTAATTAAATTTTGTATGCTTTTTGAGGCAATATCCTTGGCTTGAAAACAGAAAATTCTTCCATCTTAGGCTTTCCACATATTATATGGGATCATGTGAGAATAGAAGAGATGCTGGAATCTCCATTCCAGCCTCTATCATTTTTATTTAGCCTCACTGTCTGAGCGTGAAATGGAGGACAATAAAGAGCAATAAACCTAGCAATAATAAATTTGCGTCAAAGAAAAACTAGTGACTTTCCATTTAAAAGAAGGAAAATGCACTGTCATTTTCTGTGCAGTCCCACCCTCCTGCATCTCTACACTCTTAGCTGGCTCCAAACCCAATTGAGAATGGCCCTAACTTGCGTTAAAGCTTTCCATTGACTTGCCCCTTCCTGCCTCTCTGTTGAGTTGAGCCACCTGTTCCTCAACTTGTTCACTTTGTGCCCTCAGTTTCAGCCTCATCCCTTCCCTCCCTCCACCTACTTGCCATTCACTCCCCACAGTGGGGTCACTCTCTCACTTGTGTAATCTCACCTCTGTTTAGGAGCCACCAAATTTGCATCTCTCCTTATAACCTTTCATTCCCTCTTCATCTTACCATTGAGCCCCTCTGAAAAGAATTTGGGCTGCATGAAAGTTGTTGTATAATCCACAGATATGGGCTTGGACTGCAAAGTTCCCTCAAGGTTCTGGCCTGTCTCAGATAAATGTCTTTTTATTCTCTTGTTTGTACTGACTTTAACGAGCTATCATTTCTATAGCAGAATAAGCTGCCAAAATCATTCCTTGTTTATTTGTCATTAAACATTTACCTCACAGTAATATACCCAATACTGTTCTTTCTGTGCATGTATAATATGTCAGAAATGTGTGCTCAGCCAAGGTTCTGTTCACGTGGAGTCCAATAACGTTGGTCTGCTAGGAATCTGGTTTCCATTAAATGATCTCTATCTTCAAGAGACATTACAGACATTAACAACAGGTTTTTTTTTTTTCCCAGCTTGGCTTATTTCTTTTCTAAATCTATTTCTTATATAATTGTTTGTTACCGGGGATCTAGTTTTAAAACATTAGATTCTACATACTATCTCTTTTTAACTGTGTGGAGCTCATGGCAAAATCAGAGTCATAATCACAGAAACCATCCACTCTCCTTTTGTATAGACAACTATTTCCCCTCTTCAAGGAGCTGTTCTCTCAGCTCTGCCTTTTGGTTCTCTTAACCTCTCCTTATTAAGTCATATTTTTCCCAAACTTTAGTACTGTTTGTTGCCATATTTCGGGGTAGGGGAGTAGGGGATGGGGGGATTCTCTCCAGTTTTTCACTCTCCTTTGACCATGGAACTGCCAGTGGAACATAATTCAAATGCCCCATATTACTTCCTATTGTCTATTTAGATTATGAGTACTCTGGGGCAGCGGCCTGTCTTTATATGTGCATAAATCATCTACTAGGCTTTTGGGTGTTGTATAAATGGCAGTACCTAGCTCAGCACTTTTCACTGTTAGATCTCAAAGCATTTACAGAGGATTATCATTATCCCCGTCTTACAAATGGTAAAACTGAGGCACAGGGCAGTAAAGTGACTTGCCTACCATCACTCACCAGGCTAGCGGTAGAGCTGGGAGTAGAACCCAAGTCTATTGAGTCCCAGTCCAGTGCTCTGTCCTCTAGGCCACACTACCTTGTAAAAAATGGAGAATATGTTTTTCAGTAGAAGAAAATTGATTATCAGTCCTCTAAACCTGTCATTTTTGTCTTGAAACGGTGACTGCTAGCGATATTCTCATTTTAGTAAATAATTTCCCCTGAGTTGCTGTGTAAGATTCAAATACACGGTTTATCACTCTGAGATTTGGGCTTAATGAGGAAATAACCAGCAGACTCTGTTTCAGACATGAAGCCCCTTGATTTAAAATACTCATCACTCTTCTCCGTCACTCTGTGTGTGTGTATCTGTAGCTCAGGCATGTGTGAGACCTTTCTGTATACTAGCAACATAATGTACATTTTTAAGGCAGTGTAAACTCTCCCCTGGCACTGTTCGTTCCAAACGACGCAATTTTGTAATTGTCTTTTCCATCTGGTTTTAAGAGACACTGCCAAGTAGGTGAGGCTCCCAGGTGTCCCTAAATCCATCAGAATATGCTGGAGCTCCTATTATGAAAAAAAATCTGCAGTGTCACTAGAAGTTTCAGTTCAGGTGCCATCAACATTCCAGGAGTCACCTTCATCCCTAGTATATATTCAGTGAAATGCATTCAGTTACAGAATGAAAATGCCTGTTGGGGGAACTTTGTGCATCAATTTAAATTAATGTCATCATTACTTCCTTGAAGCACATTAACTTGTGAGTGGGGTGTGAGGGAGACCTGGCAGGCTATGTGGCTATGACACAAACATAGGGTCTAATCCAAAGCCTCCCATTTGACTTCAGTGAGCTTTGCGTCAGGCCTGTAGTGCATAAGATGCTATCCTTACTACCACAACTACCTAGCGCATAAGATGCTATCCATACAACCCTCAACAATATGCCATCACAACTAACTCTAGGGGCAAATGTTAGCATTAGACATCTAGAATTCTGACTGCATTCACATTGTAGGTGGCTTTACACATACATGCTATTATATGTATTCACAAAATTGAAACTAGGCCGAGGCCCCTTTAAAATCTGTCCTATTATGTTGTTGTGTTTGTCTTCTGGTAGCACCCACACTGTTCCACAAGGAGGAGAACTAACTTCTTTTCCAGGCCAGTGTTCTAACACTCAGCAAACAAAAGATGGCTTCAGAACATTGGGAAATCCAGACTGCTGTAAGGCTGATGAGGAGGTGACCTGTATGAAGATTATGCAGGGTTGCCAGCTTTCAGCGTTTCAGAATGGATCATTGGAATGTAGCAATGCTACGTTGCCATAACTTTAATTGTTCAGTCGAAATGATTCAGGAGATGGAAGACAAAGTTCCTGCTCCATTATGTTTCAGGGAGGCTCAAGAATGAGTCTGCCAAGATGGAAACCTGGCATAGTCCATTGTGACGTGCCTAGGATGGAGGACTGTCAGGGAGCTCTTCTAGAGAGTTACTGTGGTTTGGAACTGACGGTTACTTTTACTACAGCTTTTTCTTAACCTTTGCCATCATTTTTCTTTTGTCCAGTTTTTCACTTCTGAAAGAGGAACTGCTGTCCTGTGAAATCTTCATTGCTTTCGCTGCCATGGATATAGTCTGGGGGGGGGGGGGGGCACTGCAAACTAAGGAGGAAGGGGACTCTGTCTGTCTTACTTGAGAGAATAGGCACAGAACTTGTTCAAATGACAAAAGCAGACTGTAGTTGCAAGGCGGGATGGTGGCAGTGCATACTCACTTAAGCCAATCACTGTTAAAGCCATCACAGGCACAGACTCTGTTAAAGTTAATGATGGAAATGCATCTCCGTAGAGAGAAGGATATGTGTCTTTCCTCTTTTCCTGCACCAAGCAAAACAGCTTTCAACCAGTGGTGCTGTATTTAAAGGACTATTATCTTTTTATTCTCTTTAAGCTCATTTCTGAGGTGGTTTATTACATGTCCACTTGTATTTACTTCAGCTTGAAACTTGGCAAATAAGGTTTCAGCACAGGCCAATTTTTACAAAAGGAAAATGTAATTTAAACCAGTTATACTGTGCTTTTCAATTAAATTATTGGTTTTGGATTTTCAAGTCCCCTCTGCCCCAACTGTCTACCTAAAAATGGCAAGTGCAGCAGCAATTTTTCAAATGATCTTTAGGGTTCAATCCTGCACTGGCACATGAGTTGGAAGAAGGGTGCAACAGTCGGCTTTCAATCCTTGCCAAGCTGTCTCGAGTGGCCAGCCAGATTCCTCCATGGCTCCCATGAATGTGCTGGAAGATGTACGCGGCTCATGTGCCAGGACACATGCCAGAACTGGAAGGGTGTTGCTTTCTTATAAAAGAGGGTGGGCTGGCCCACAAACCACTGAGCTGGCCAGCTGTGTCAAATTCTGCTCTGCATCAACAGGATTCTTTGGAATGTGGGTAGCCAAGACAACATCCCCGCTTCTTTTAGTTCAGGCGGTTGGAGACATAGAGGAGTTTTGGGTCTTGGTACCCTGCACTGTAGTTCATTTCATAATACATATAAATGAGAACTAGCTGGTTGAGACTCAATCTGGATAGGACTGAGGACATCTGTTTGATTTTTGGGAAGACATGGTGAGGATAAGTTGCTTCTTGTATTAAGGGTATATGCCCGCCTTTGGTTGTTTGAGTTTGCAATCTAGACGTCTGTTGAATTTCCCACATGCTAGTAGATGAGCAAGAAGCTGTGAAGGCCAGGAGAGTTTTTCTACCTCTGTCTGGCCAGGTGAATGCAACTGTTTCATTCAGGTGTGAGCTGAACTGCTGTCACCTTTGGCACTGTCACCTCAGGTTTTGGTGGCTGCAATACACCGTCCTTGAAGCTACATCTTCAAATGTGTCAAGAAACTGCAACAGAGTGGGGTGCCTTGCTTGGTGTGGTAGTTTGCTCTCTGGGAGCAGATGGTGTCAGTATTGCAGGATCTGTACTGGCTGCCTATTGGTTTCCAGATGGAGTTAGTCAAGGATACACTTGTTGGTTAAGAAAAAAATACCGGTGCTTGAGATATTTGGCTGGAACACAGCCCCAAGTTAACTTGATCCAAGGCAGGAAAAGAGGATTACAGGGAGAGTGACTAAAGGTATTGAGAGAGATGAAAAATTGGATATCTGCATCTAAATGTCAGTTAAATTTAAAGGCAGAGAAGAGAAGTTGGTGTGGGGGAGAAAAAGGGGTTGGTTGCCTGAGTAAAAAACTGAATAAGGCCCTCTCAGATTTGGCCTAAAGTATGCGAAAAAACTGATTTCCTAAGGGCTGAAATTGAGTTAGTTGCCCAGACTTTCCATTGAGTCAATGACATCACTTTGTGCTAGAGTTCACCAGTTCATATCTCTCTCAAGGCATTCCTAGCAGCTGGTCATTAAATAGCTACATTCAGGCTTTGAATCTCTCCATTCAAGACCTAAGGGTTGGCCCCTTGGTGGAAACTGCTGAACAAGGCTTTTGATTGGAAGGAAGGGGTTTTATGCTTTTTTAGTTTCCATCCCTCTTGTGTCTTAGGGCTCTCTCTTGTGCGTATGAAGAAGCCTTTCTTCTCATGGCCTGGGACGGGATTTTTGCTATTGTCCCCAAGGTCTGCTGATTGCGCACAGGTTTCTAGAGCAGCTCGGCGTGGTGCCATGGCTTGTGTAGCCTGGGGATTGGTGAAACGTAGGCATACTCAGAATCCTGTCAGGAATGCTAGAGAATCCAGTCGGGTCATTTTCTCCTTTCGTAACTTCCAACACTTAACAAACCCTGAGAGGCTGTTACAGCAGCAACGCCCTTTTGGAAATGGTTAATTCACTGGCCCTTTGCCCTCTTGTTTTGATTTGAAAGGGTGGGAGTTTTCCAATGAAGTACAAGTTCTTGTGCTGTTATTATCCAAGAGCCTCTGGTAGCCCGAGGGGCTCTAGCTAGAAGTCAAGAAGAAGGAGAACAATTAAGTAACCCGTTTAAAGACCCTAAGCATCTAGAAGGCTCATGAGAACCACGTTAAAGTACCGAGAGCATCTGAGTTCTGCGCCATTGGCAACTGCACATGCAGCTATATTAACTTTTTTCCCTGTAGTGCTCAATTTTTTATCCCCTAATTTCATACAGTAAAATCGCTTTCACTGCAACTTAATTTGAATTAACCAAAACCCACGTGTGATAAGGCTGCCCTTGCTGGAGCACCTTCTTGTTGCAGGCCACAGCATGGCAGGGACATCTGCCTCAGTTTCCCCTTTCAGAGACCCCAGTAACTCCATGCAAGCTTATCCTTGAACATAGTTCAAAACAATCCCTAATAAAAGTCCCAAACATTTCATCCGTTTCTCACCCCAATGCAAACAGTCATTAAGCTCACCCAATGTCTTGTCCCATAATGCCCCACATATCACAGCTCAGTGCCTTTGACCATGCCTGGACTCTGTCAGTCCTCCCCGTCCCTGTACCAGGACAGCTACCTTAGCCCTTCCAACTGGAGTGTAATCCTGCTCTGCCCAGCGGGAACCCCCATTGCTCTCTGCTGGGGCGCCACCTTATCAGGTGAGTATCCCTCATTTCCCCCTGGCCTTCTCATGGTTTCTCTGGGTCCTACTCTACAGCCCTGGAGACATCAGTGGTTAGGCTTCTCCACTGCTCCCCTGCCTTCAGCCCTCTCCAGCCCTTGGTTCTTGCTCTCTGGCTTGGAGCCAGCAGTCACCTCTCTCTGATGCATCGCCTGCCTTTAGCCCTCTCGTTTTGGCTCTCTGGCTTAGGGATGCCAGTCCAGAAAACACCTCTTGCTGTTCTCCTTGTCTTCAGCCTTCTCCCAGGTCCCAAAATACAGGCGCTGACAGCTCTTACCTCCGCTCTGCCTCCGTTCCAGGCAGCTCTCACCTGCCCTTTTCTGACTGGTTTGGATTCACCAGGTCTCTCTTTCTCTTACTGGGTCTCCCTCTGATCCTTTATAACCCTCATGTGCTGCCCTACCCACTTTAATTGGCCAAATAGGCACACTTATCCTGGCACAGGGAGTTGGACCTACTTCATTTCCTGGGCCAGCCGCCTTGTGACACCATGACTAACATAGTGTTTACCTATATACCCTGTGTAGTGCTTGAGGTTCCCCAAGCCCAGAGTGCAGCTGTGATGTATGCAACTCGAAACTGCAATATCTTTGTTTTGTCTGATGCACGCTTACATGTCTAAGAACTCTGCCTGTCTGCAAAGAGAGCATCCATTACTGCCGGCTATTAAAGAGAGAAACACACTGAGCTCTGTCGTGGAGACTTTACTTTTGTTCTTTCTTTTTGTTGTTTTTTTGTCACTCTGAAATAAGTTGGTTCGGGTTTAAAGGGCATGGTTTACTCTATGTACGGAAACATAACAACAACAGTGAAGAGCTGCTGACCAGCTTCCTCAAAGCCAACCTGCTTACGTGGAGCAAACACTGTCCAGTTTCTTTAAGGGCAACTGCACTGTGTGGGGGAGCTGTACTGCAAAGACTAGAATGCAGTGAAGAGAGCGCTGGCTAGCTTCCCCAATTAGTCCTCTGAGTTTTTTGCAAAGGCCGGTTTCAACAGTATTTTCATCCAAACTCCATGTAATTCAGAGTTTTTTTTTTTCTCTGACCTTTATAAGCAGCTGTGTTCTTTTGGATAATCCCATGTCTGTCATGTTCCATTTGCAGCCATGGTGATTAATTCTTATGCCACCAGCGTAACAGTAGGAAGGAGAATTCAGAAATGTAACTGGGTGACTTACCAAGATGTCCTGCATATGAAAATGGCTAGGGCCCTCTAAAAGTGACAGAGCTGTCAGTTCTCCATTGGTTGATAACCATGTACTGTTGCCAAATGTGCTTCAGAACAACAGGATCAGACCATTGCAGAGGCCCCATGCCTATCCTCTAGGCTGGAGAGGGGAAGCCTGAGTGACTGCCCAAGGAAGGGTTTTGAACTGATCCCAGAGGAAACCACGCCGTTCTCTCCTCCGCTAGCAGCAGAATGTTTGGTCTTGTTCCCAGGCTTTGAGAGGCTGAATGGGAAATGGGAAGCTATTGGGGAGGCTGTCCTTGGAACCTTTTCCCCTTCCCAGAACTCTCAATAATACCCTGCTCTTCTTTAACACCAGTCACCTCGGCCCCGGAATCATTTTCCCCCAGCGTTGACAAACCAGGCCTTACATCTTTGCTCTGAAATAGGTCTGGGTTGTCCTCTCCATTTTACAGGTGGGGAAACTGAGGCATAGAGGGGTTATCTGACTTCCGCAAGTCTGCGACAGAGCTGGAACTAGCACCCAGCTGTCCCACTGTAGTCACCAGCTCGTTCCAGTAAGATCAGGATTTCAGCTAATAATATTGCAGTCCCGATTGTTGAAGTCGGTGAGCGTAGCCAGGAAGCACAGTGTCTTTGTGTGCTTTCTGGTGTTGAAAAGAACACAGGCCATGCTGGGTGCAGGAGAGCAACCTTCCTGTCATGATAGCGAAGGACCTTGACTACAAGGCTGCGCTGTAGGCAGTGGGGACCAACTTATTCCAGTGATGGCTGCACTAAAAACCTCTGAGGTAGTGTGTATTAAAGAGGAATTGCTTGCTTTTGGTCTAGAATTTTGCATTAGCAAAACAGGAGCAGCAGCAGGAAAAACAACCGAACCAAGAGCAAGTCACCAGATGGTTAGCTGCTTTGTAGGATGGCACAGAGGGAAAGACTTGGCAAGTACTGTCCAACCCCCAGCTGAAATCCCTGCACAGCTGAGATGCAGCTTGCCCCATTTCCTAGTTGCTGTCAAGCGAGTAGAACACGAATGATCCCATCTCTTCCAGCGGCATACAGGGCCAGATGTCCATGGGGCCTTTGGAGATGGAAAGTTGATTATGTTGACTTGGATCCCTGACAACTAGGACTTAGGCTGTGCGTGACATCACTGTGTTAACAGTCCAGCTCAGCATGAGACAGAGGAGGAGCTGGACTCTGCTTTAATTACTACACCCCTCCTCTTACAGAGTTTTCAGAAAATGAGCAAGGGTGGAGCAGCCTGAAGTGGAACAGAGGGCATCTGACGGAACTCTGGCCCTCCTTTCCATTCTTCCCTTGTTTCCTCTTGATTAGGTCAGCTATTGGCTAGTAAAGCCCAGAGAGGCCCAGGCCAATGGAAATTTATAGATAACATTCCGCCCACCCCCCCCTACAACCAGTGTTTTTGCCTTCTGCTTTCTGATGACGCACAGGTGGAAAGTAGCGAGAAAGAGTGTGTGCAAATCTCTGTCCAATTTTTGTCTCCAGTTTGGAGAGGGAAATGTGTCTGGAGAAGCGTTACTCTTTGCTGAAGCTGAGTGGGACAGCATGAGCTGCGTTTTTTTTCACCCCCTGCTGCTGTTGTAAAAGATTTTTTCAAAACTGTTTGTGGTCATCTGGATCAAGGTCAAGATTTAAAGTCACTTTCTGTATCACGAAGGCACAAGGCTGCTTGAAGTAAGGGAGGGAAATGAATTTCATAGCATGGAGCCAGGGAACCACAAACCACCAAGTTGTTCCTTTTCTTCCTTTTAGAACACACATACAAACCTGGTTTTAAGAGTGTTCTTGACTGATCTATTAGTAGTCGAGCTCTGATCTCACTCTAACCCATCTCAAGTGGAGGGAAAGATTTTGCCCATCAATCTTGAGGTCTTGAGAGAATAAGGATTTGATCTTTGGACTGTACTTTCTAAATGCACTACAGATGTAAAATGACACTGTCAGTGCTTAAATACTAAGATGATAGGCACCTGGCAAACACCTTAGATTTTTCTGTTAAGGTGTCCCAAACACCAACCAAAAGTAGTAATTTCACCAAAGCCGACATTCCATCAAAACTAAAGAATGCATCTAGAACCGCTGCTGTTTATGCAAAGAAAATATATAGGAAAAAGGAACCCTAAAAGCAACAGTTACAAACAATAACCTGTATTTTTGCAGGTAGGTGTGTGTGGGGGGTTGTTTTAATGCAGTTTAGGCCACTTTAATATGAAAGTCCCTCATTTGTGGCCGCACTTTCTTATGGGGATGACAGCCCAGATTTTAAAAAGTGGCCTCCAGTGTTGGGTTCCTCAGTTTTTGAAAGCCCATCATAGGAAGCTAAGGTGTCAGCAGGAGATTTTGCTGCAGGGGCCAATGGAGAGATCCCAAAACAGAGGGTGCTTTTGAAATTGTGGCCCTAAGCATCTGAGGGCTTGTCTACATGTGGACACTCTCAGGAAAATTAATCCAAGTTGACTAAAGGTGGGGCTTTAAAGTGGATTAGTTAAACTGCATTAAACCCCTGTGTGGATACTCTATTCAGAATTAAAGTGGCCTTTGTTCGGCCACTTCACTTTAATTCTGAATGCGAGTGTCTGTCTGCACAGGGGTTTTATACAGTTTAACTAATCAATTTTAAATTCACACCTTTAGTTAATTTGGATTACTTTTCTTAAGTGTCCCCGCATAGACAAGCCCTAAGGGTATGTCTACGTGCAATGTAAGCCCAGGGTTAGTGCTACTCGAGTCAGCAGAGCCGTGTTAGGGAACCCTGAGCTTGAGCATCTACATTGTATTTTAACCCTACATTCAGACTTTTCCAACCCATGCTTGAACCTCGGGCTCTGGTGTCCACATTGCAGTGTGCAGACCCGAGTCAAAGTAACCATATCCCAGAATCCCTAGCATCACCCCGCAAAATGTGGCCACTCTAGCCCTACAACTGTGGTGGACTGTGGGGAAACTTTACTGCCTGCCCTGCCCATTATAGGAAGTTTGAAGCAGCTCACTTTGCAAAAGACTTGATCAGTTTCCACTGCCTTGCAAACCCCGGAGGCTCTCTGATAGTGTGCTTGCAGATCGGTGATCAGAAGAAAATGGTTTAACGCTGACCTGATCTGCTGCCATTCACAAAAGGGGTCGGTGGCTTCCGTTTTCAATAGAGAGGATTGCAGATTGTTGGGATAGAAAGAACTAAGGAAGTTGTCCCACGGAATTGTGGGATACTTCCGGCTGACTCCTGGGACCCGAGTCAAGCGGGGCTGCATCTACACTGCAAAGCAATAGGGCTCAGACCTTGTGTCTCGGCTTAACTCTATCTCAGACCCTCCAGCCCTGCACGGTCCTGGGGCCCTGGTTCCAAGCCCTTTGTTAGTGAAATTGCAGTGTAGACGCAAGGAGGGGTTAGGCTTGAGCCCGGGCTCAAGCTTGGGTTTATGTTGCAGTGTAGACATACCCTAAGTGGCCTAAACTTGGAGAGGAAAATTGCACTCACAAAAATGGAGGCCTAATTAAGGTTGGATTGAAAATCTGGCCCTACCTGTACCCAGACGGTTGGCCATCTTATAAGAAGAATCCCTTCTCGTATTATACAGTAGGGCATGAACTGGAACCTTATGTCCTGCCCTTGTGCTCACACAATCATTAGCCTTTGGATAAGGTTCTAATACAGATTTGAACTCTGTGCCTCAGAACTCAGAACCTATAATGGTTCCAGCCTGGAACTCTGACTATAGCCTCTCCCTGAATTTCAGGAAAATTCTGATGTAAATCAAGAAGCAAACTTTGTCGTTTGGGCTCAGTTCTGCTTTGCTGTCTATGTCACATCCCTTGTGGCACACGCAAGCTCGGACCCTTTCATTCTGTTATCCCATGTGCTTGTTCTTACAGGGGGACCACAAAACATAAACAACACATGCTGCTGTACACATGAATATTGGCTTGATTTGGTTCATCACATTGGTTTCAAACTCTTTTATACTGTGAAACACTTTTAAGATCCTCTTATGGACCAAGTCCCTTCCCCTCCTTCCAATCCTGATCCCATGCCTTCTCTGTGTCTTCACTACATGGACTCATTTTAGGACAATATTGAGACTAGGTAAAAATAAAGTCACTTGACTATGCAACTGCTTGGTTACTCCCGCCACCTCCATATCTGTGTTACTGATTCTTCCAGGGTGCAGGACTTGCTATTTCTTTAGACTGAATGGTACCTGTGGCCTCCACTGCTCTAATCTTGCCAGGTAACTTTGCAGTTTGGATTTGTTCCTCTGAGTGTTTGTTCCCGCCCCACGAGTTCCTCTGCAGATGTGATCAGTTGAGTTTAAAGCAACGGTGTAGCTGACAAAGACACAAAGCAGCCACACGAGATAAAGAGAAAGGATTCTCTTGGGCAGAAACCTCTCTGGAAAGCCTAAAAATAGTTCTGGACCAGGCTACCAACTGCCATCAGGAAGCATCTTTGCTTAAAGACTAGCAGTTTCTTCATCACTGGGACAGAAACAGATCCAAGGACTACCTGGAAGTGCTCTGCAGAGCACAAGAGAACCCCTGCCTTATCAAGCCCAGCTGTTTCACTACCTTGCTTGTTTATAGAACTGTTTGTTTATGTGTTTGTGTTGCCCTGAGAAAGCAGCTATCATTTTGAAAGGTGATTTTCTATTTTATTTTCCAAGTGGGCAAACTTGTGGAAATACTGCCCCAAATGGCAATATATATGTCCTCACAATAATGCATCCATCTGCCCCAAAGCATTTGTTCTATTCATTTTCTTCTTCTCATCAAATACAAAACATGCAAATACTATCTTAAGTATATGGCAACAATTTTCACATATAGGAGCCTAAACTTAGGGCTTGTCTACACAAACAGTTAGTTTATGGCAAACTGGGGTATGAATCTATTCTGCACTAGCCTGTCATGAACTAACTGTCCGTGTGCACCTGCTGATCTTCATTAACAAGTAGTTAGGATCAAAGTACATTAATGAACTGTTAATACATATCAGCAGGATTCATGGGGCTAGTGTGGAGTAGATTCACTCTCCAGCTTGCTGCAAACTAAATGTTTGCCTTAGTCAAGCTTAAGGGTTTGTCTACATGATGTCTACACTAGATACCTTACAGCGGCAGAGCTGTACCAATGCAGCTGCGCCGCTGTAAGATCTCTCATGTAGCCGCTCCATGCTGATGGGAGCGAGCTCTCCTGTTAACATAATTAAACCATCCCCAGAGAATGGTGGTAGCAGCTCTCCTGGCGATACAGCACTGTGTACACTACTACTTATACTGGTGAAACGTATGTCGCTCGAGGGTGTTTTTTTCGCCCCTGAGCAACATACGTTTTGCCGACATAAGTGGTAGAGTAGACATGGCCTAAGTTACCTGATTTTGAAAAGTGCTGAGTATCTGTTCGCTCCAGTGGGAGCTGTTGGGTACTCAGTACTTTGGAAAATAACACAGCTATATAAGTATCCTAAGTTATATTTTTGAAAGTCTTGGTTTAAAACGTCAGGATGGGTAGTGCTTCGGTGTTTGATAGCATGTCTTGAGCAAACTTGAGGCTTATTTTGAGGTACGCCCTGGATGACAAATTTGGCTCCTAGTATGGGCAAATCCTCAGCTGATGTAAATCAGAATAACTCCACTGATTTGAACAGAGCTACACTGATCTACACTAGCTGAAGATCTGACCTGTAATGCTCAACTTATGTTTTATTTATTTGCAGGGGATGGAGAGAAAAGGTCCAACATGCCATCCACAAATGGCTAACCTCTCTTGGTCCCCATAAACAATATTCATAGTGTCAAATTCTCTGACTGTATTCCAAAATGGTGAATAGTATATTTGAGATTGCACGTTTCTGCAGATGAAAACTATTCCTACACTCATCACCAGGATATATAGACACATATGATCAATTGCTTGTGGAATTTGTTGCATCTGCCAATATTGCAGGTGTACTTTCAGAGACCCTTTGAAAATGTATTCCCTAATATCAGCACATAAAATACACATTTACCTTTTTTATTTTTCAAGAGAGCTTGAAATCCATGGAGTGCACAGAGATCTGTTCTGGGTTTTTTTAACCCTCCACTGTAAATCTCCTCTTCCAACATTTATTTCCTAAAACTTTACTCACCACCCCTATGTATCAATTACATAAACATTCAACCTTCAATTCTTCCTTTTCCAGGTTACTCTTCTGCCGTGCAGAAATTCTCTCAGACTCTACAGTCCTTTCAGTTTGACTTTATTGGGGACACACTAACCGATGACGAGATTAATATTGGTAAGTGCTTTTCCTTTCAATGTAGATTTGCAGCTACTTAGAAAAGTTTATCTTCTTTTTACTGTGAGACTGCATAGTAGACTACAGCACTGATAACTGTGTTCTGGTCCTTACACAGAACCAGGAGCCACGTTTCTAAGATGCCATTTGGTTCATAGTGCATGGGTCTCTTATAGTTGCAGTCACAAATGTAGTTTATAGCACATCTAATAAGTCTTCAAGCATTAATGTTTAGAATCTGACTCACAGTGCTGTAGGTTAATTTTGACCTGATAGCTTTTACAGCTCTAATCCTCCTCCTTATTGCCAAAGATTGGAAATGAATTGCAGTAATCCAGAGTGAGGCTCTCCATTGCAGTAAGTACCCTGTAGGTGACCTCTTCGGAGTGTTATTGCATGTTGTCTTACCCCAGCACCCTGCTCTTTACCTGGGCCAGATAGTGTTACTCAGAGCACTTGGCTGTGTGTTCTGAACCAGGCTAACAGTATTCCTCGATCTAAACTTGCTGTGGTTTGAAATGCTATATGCAATCCCCATGGTGACGTAGAATCAGCACCGGCCTGTGACCCCTCGGGAAGAAAATTAACATGCTCCATTACATTGAAAAAGACGCCCAATGTGCCTCTGAAGCTGCAGCTTCGTTGTGGACAGCCAGCAGCATGCAAAGCTTCCCTGAGCTCAACGCCTCCGTTTCTGGTTTGGTTTCCATGTATTTTACTACTTTCCTGCCAACCCAGTGAATTCTTTGTTGGTTAAACATTTATCTGCTGCATCCAGGGAGCTAAAAGTAATGGACTAAACTTCCTAAAAAAGGCATTTTTAGAATTCATCTGCCCTGGGATTAACCATCACTGTTGAACTAGCAGTTTTGAAGTCTGGGAACTGTTGTTGTGGTGACATCGATACGTGAGGGCTCCGTAAAATGTGTAGGAATTCCTTAGCTGGGCTGGAAAACTCAGCAAACTACAAGAAATAGACCATCAGTGCCTAATGTGCATGAGTCATACAGGAGAACTGTTTCTGATCCCATGGAAATGTCATAGAGCAGAGGTGGGCAAACTATGGCCCGTGGGACCGTTCTGCCCGGCCCCTGAGCTCCTGGCCCAGGAGGCTAGCCCCCAGCCCCTCTCCCGCTGTTCCCCTCCCCTGCAGACTCAGCTCGCTCGCTCTGCCGCCGGCGCAATGCTCTGGGCAGCGGGGCTGTGAGCTCCTGGGGCAGCGCAGCTGCAGAGCCCGGCCTGACCCGGTCTCTGTGCTGCGTGGTGGCAGTGGCAGTGGCAGCGGCGTCGTGGCCCGGCTCCAGCCGGGTGGCGTGGCTGTAGTGCCGTCAGCCACCGGTGCTCCAGGCAGTGCGGTAAGGGAGCAGGGGGGATTGGATAGAGGGCAGGGGAGTTCGGGGTGGTGGGCGGGGGTGTGGATAGGGGTCGCGGCGGTCAGGGGGAGGGAACAGGGGATTGAATGGGAGCAGAGGGGGGGTTGGATGGGGGAGCAGGGGGCAGTCAGGGGCAGGGATTCCGGGGGCAGTCAGGGGACAGGGAGAAGGGGTGGTTGGATGGGGCAGGGTCCCGGGGAGGGGGGGGCGTCAGGAATGAGAGGAGGGGTTGGATGGGGCGGCAGGGATCCGGGGGTGGTCAGAGGACAGGGAGCGGGGGGGTGTGGATGGGGCAGGGGTCCCGGTGGGGCCGTCAGGGAACGGGCGGGTTGGATGGGGCAGGAGTCCCGGGGGGGGGGGGGCAGATAGGAGGTGGGGGCCGGGCCACGACCCCCTCCCCTAACCGGCCCTCCATACAATTTACAAAACCCGATGCGGCGCTCAGGCCAAAAAGTTTGCCCACCGTTGTCATAGAGCCTGATCCTGCAAAATACTGAGAGCCTCCACTCCCAGTGGTGTCAAGGGCAGTTGAGAGTGTTCAGCACTTGCAGGGTTGGGTGCATAGAGAGAAAAATAGATAGCCTACTAGTGCAGATTCAAGCCAGATTCACATTATTGTTTAACTGTGCCTGGAAGTGTGACAGTGTCCATGTTGAGAGAGACTCTATGAGCCTGCATCAGAGGGGGAAGGAAGGAAGGAAAGCAAAGGCTGGCTTTTTGTAAGCACTTTGGAGCAGATTGTGATTTGCCCTTCAGAATCTGATTTCCTTCAGCATAAAGCTCATAGGTGAAATCTGCTGAAAAAGAGTCAGAGTCCAACTATAATGGAAAAAGAGGTATTGAATTTCCAAACTCATGTGATGCTGGATAATGGAGAGGAAAACAGTGCATATAAATCAGCCCTGATGGGAACGGAAGGATCTGAGGCAAAGAGCAATCCAAGAAGCAAGTGTCTCTTTCCTGTTAATCCAAAAGAAATTTCCAGTTCATCAGCCCAGTCTGAATGTGTAGCCTGTCTGCCCACCACTCTGGAGTGGCTATGGGGGAAAGAAAATAGAGCCTCTTCATCAGTTAGCTTGGGGATGTTTGCACTGCCGCTGCATCTGCTCAACGGAGCACCTGTTCCGTGGATAAAGAGCGCTTCAGTCTCCAGAGCTGTCAGGCTGGCACCTCTCCCCAGCATTAGGTGCCCTGTAACAGTAAAGCATTTGTTCTGGGTGGTTTGGGAGGGTGAGGAGGACTATCAAGCATTACAGACTCAGTATAAGGTGTTTGCAAACAGATCTAAGAAGGAAGATAACAGGGTCAGATCTTGGGCCACGCAAACTTAAACGACACCAAATAGTTCTTCGGTTGTGAACCAAGGAAGTTACCTTTTAAGGCGATCCTCTCTGATCACTCAGCATGAAGAAATGTGGTTTGTATTTCTTCTTCCACACCAGTTCCTGCAGTCTCTCCCTGACGGGTGAGACAAAAAAGCCTTCTTGAAAATCTCCCCTTTGTCTGAAAATGGGAACATATCATTGACATCCCACAAGTGGCTTTAATTATTCTACTTTTAAAATTCTTATGAGATGGTGGTTTGTAATCAGTGTCAAGATTCTCCCCGGGCATAGGAGCTGATAGCTCAGAGGTGTGCTGCGCAGAACGAGGGGTGGAGCATACAAATCCATAGAACATTTTTTAATCAAACTCTAGGGGAGTGGGTTTGATCTGTAAACGGGAACAGTGTTGCACTTGTTATGGAGGCAAACGGCAAGGCCTGTACTCTTTACAAACTCAAGCAGATTTGGACAAAGCTAAAACGCATTGTTATAAAATAATGAAGTTGAATGCTTCAGATGTGACTCAGGAGGAAGACGCCTCACTGGTGTTGTCTCTTGTAGATGGAGCTTTCCCCCGAGGTGACTTAATTGCTTTTGACATATCTTTATTACATAGCTTTGTATGACTTACATGATTGTGTTACTGAACAGCTTCAGCAATATAGAGCCAGGTTTTCACATACATCTGTAGTCGAGGCAATAGGCGTAGTTCACTGGAAACCCCCCAGCAGTGTAAGCAGCTCTGTTGCTGAAAACACCACCGTAGGTGTGGAATTTTCTCAAGACACAACCCTTAATTGTCAGCCTCCCATCTTAAGAGAGTGCCCCGCATGAATTGAGCACAAATGGACCCCACCCTTATTGGAAGGCCCACATCTGTTTAAATAGCAGATTGTGGTTGGTCCTTTGGTCAGATGTGCAGGTTTTGCTGTGTCTAAACGAGCATGGGAAACTTTCAAGAGTTATTGTCACTTAAAGGTTAACTGCAAAAAAAACAAATTAGGCTTGTACCTTTTGTTTCCCCACTTTTTATTTTATTTATATTCCAGCAGCATGTAGAGATCCCAGTCATGAATTGGGGGTCCCATTGAACCAGGCACCGGGGGACGGAGGTATTGGAAGGGTTGTTTTTTCTCGTCCCTGCTTCTTTTTATTCCTCATTAGACATTTAGGTCTTGTCAACTCTGGGAAACTCCAAGGTGATTGGGGAAGTAATGAAAGTACAGCTTTACAAGACACTGAAATATGATTAATTTTTAGTGAGGCTGTTTTGAGACTGGAGCCTAGCCAGCCACATGTGTTCAAAAATCATGAGTCAGGCCCCCCAAAATCATGAGTGGATTAAAAATCATGAGATTTTTGAAGTAACACATGTTGGGAGTTTTTATTTGCCTTCTATTTTGTTTTGTTTTGACCTTTTTAGGGTTCATGTTTTCCAGTTTTTCTCCCAAATCTAAGAGCTGAAAATTTACTTTTTTTAAAATGAAAGCTGAGATTCTCATGCATTCATGTGCCTCTAGGAACTGGAGCGTCAAAATATCACATATTATGAGACTGAAGATAAAATCAGGAGAACTGGCATCACTTAGAAGGAGTTAACAAAAACCCTATTAACTGCACTACCTAATGAACATTTGGGAGAAAGGATGTCTTTGCTGAAGATTCAGAAACCCTTCACTCTGCCCTTTTAGCTAGGGAATGAGAGCTCATACAGAGACATCACTGGAACCCTCAAGAAGTTCTCCAGCAAAACTGGGGAGGACCTGACTTGAAATTCTTAAATAACTTAAGGGGGAGGGAAAATGGCAAACAAATCAATAAAAAAAACCCAACAAAACTTTTCAAGCCTTCTTTACGTGCCATAAAGCAGCAAAAAGGGCACAAATCTGTTTTAAAAAATCATTTACAAGTTGCTTTTCAACAGTTTAAGTGGGCCTCGTCTTCCGCTGACACATGAGTAAATAATATGGGTAACTCCAGTTATTGCCTCAGGAGATGTATGCATAAATCCTCCCTGTGGAGCAAGGGAAGAACAACTCCTTGAGGTTTTTAGACCCTCTTGTTGTGCCCACCACTTTAGGGATTTATGGAATTTTTCTGCAGTGATGACTGCTCTGGCCCTGGCCCTGGCCCTGGTGCTCGTTTTCCCCGAACCTAACCTCTTGGAACCTGTTGATACTTCAGATTTCATATAGCCATTGGCAACCATGCTGAACGTTAGCATGCCTCAGCTCGTGGGCTAGTAGTAGAATACGATGACCATCACGGCCAGCTTGAAGCTAGGTGTTTGGGAATTTAAAGTTCTCTCTTTTGTGGGGGAAACTCGGAATCACTGACTAATAATGAGAAGGTGCTATTTTGATGACGACAGTGGAATTATCATATCACAAGTTGGTGGTTTTTCTTTTTTTGCCCGTCTCAGCAAGGGAACAGTAAATCCCCCTACAATACCTAACAACCATTCATTTGCTGTGCAGTAGTTGCTACAGCTAGGTTTTTTTTAAACAAAAGACCGGACAGACTTCCTGAGCTACCACTAAGATATCTATGTCCATCTGAATGCTGGGTAGAGCACTTAGCCTGCAGCTAAGGCAAGGACTGGATTCTGCACAAATTACCTGCAAAACAAGATACTGGTGTACAAGTCGCCCTGTACACCTGGATGCTTCCATTCTTCATTATTTGGCACATTGCTGAGGATGTTCTAAGCCACTGTTAACATAGATCAGTTTTTAGAGCTATTGCCCTTGAAGCTCTCCCTTCTAGGAGCTCTGCCTTTTTGTTTTGTTAAAAGCCAAAGTTTTTCTAAAAATTTCTTTAGTGAGTTAATTTTCCAGTCTCCTCTGCTAGGGCTAATTGGCTACATATATACTCTTCTGGAATTAAAGGGCTTGGACTGTAAACAAACCAGGGGTGAGTGTAAATAGAGGGCGGTAGGAATTCCTGCAGAGTTTATGGAGAAGTCCGCTCCACAGGGCTCTGTGAAGTGCTCCACACCTATCATGGTGCGCTTGACTATTTCCTGCAGGCAGTGTCTGCATGTAAGATTTTTCTCAAATCTTTCCACTGTGTTGCTCTAGCACCCTAGACAAAGGAATCCAGCTGCAGGGCAGATAAGACCAAACCACCGGGATTTCAAGGCATTGGCACACAGTGCCGATTCCTTTACTTTAATCACCGTCATAATCTTCCCCAGTAGCATGGCTTGCTCCTTAGCTTTGCTGCCAAAGCGCTTCATGTGGTCTCCTGCGATGCTTCCCCTCTCCAGAAGTGCCAGGTTTTTGACAAAGACTTGGGGAGAAGGCATGGAGCAGACGTTCCAAAGTCATTTCTACAAGCAATTGCAGTAGTTGAAGGAGGAAGCTTGGCATCTCTGGAGCTGATCTCCAACCTCTCCACCTGGCTGTATCCCCCTCCCCAAAATGTCCTGGGTCCTGACTGTGCAGTGTTCATACTGCGGGGGGGGAGGCAGGGGTGTTATGCTGCGTAGGCTTAGGAACTGGTGGAGTGGAGTATGGCTGCCTTCTATCTGCCACTCCCCTCAAGAGTAGAAATGGACATTTGAACTTTTCTGTCACTTTTCCCACCCCTTTCCCTCCCTTGCATTATTTGTCTTGCTGGCCTTGCTTGGTAACTTATTCCATATGTTCAGCTGCAACTGGGCATGAAATATTTCTGCTTGATTTCCCTGTTCACTCTTTAGTTTCCTCGTTATTCTATAATGAACCAAATCTAACCTGCAGCAGCAGTTTTTCCAGTTCCTCTGAGACAGAGCTAATATGCTCCGATTACTTCTGTTATGTCACCTTCGTGACTTCTCACGTAGAGGGAATAAACACCGGGTCTTTGCCCCAGAATGCAGACGTTAAAATGATCAGATCTCTCTGCAATATGAGGATGTGGCCTCATTAGTGTTAGCCACAAGAAATGATGGGAGATTTCACCTCCTCTTCCTCAAGGCTCAAGATTGGGGAGGGGGAGGGGAAGAGAGCTTTCTTGGACTGAATTTTCTTCCTTTTGGTTAAATAAACAGCTCCATGAAGGACAAACCTCCATGTTGTTTCTGCCATAATGGACCAGAGTCTGACAACAGGGAACAGTGTCCTGTTGCGTCCTCTGTGGCTGATGGAGTCGGTGCTTTCTGCCTCAGGCAGCATGTCAGCCAAAGGACATCACTTGTTCCGCTCTTCCAGCCAACCCATGGAGCAGCATTTATGTCAGTTGTGATCACACTCTCCTACAATGAGTAATTAAACAATTGGGCAATGCTGAGAGAATGGGTGGAGAGCCTTCAAAGTGACAAAGATGCAGTAAGATTTTTGAGCTTGTTCAAAGGCCTTCATTAAAGTTGAAGTGTAAAGCTTTCAACCTGCTACTTAAGCCTAAGAGGCAGATTTTGGGCATGGCTTTGGTGTGGACAGTTGTGAGAGAAAAGGAAAGCCTGTGTTATGTAAACAGCCTGCCTAGATGGAGTGTCAACCAATAAACCCCAGCTGTTTCTCTGGCCCTGCTTGGAGTGTTGTACTTAATGTGGCAATCAGGAGGCTAAAATTCAACACTAATCTGACCAGGATCTGCACTAATTAATTGTTTCATTTCTCTCTCTCTTTATAGCTGAATCCTTTAAGGAATTTGCAGAGTTGCTCCAGGAGGTAGAACTTGAGAGATCAATGATGGTAAGGTGACCTCCCCCGAACATCTGCTGTGGGCTAGAAGTCACAAAGCTGCTCATAGCAAACACTTGGCTTCTTTGGTATTCTCTGTTTAACTGCAAAACTTGATTTTGTTAACAAATCCCTCCTCAGGCCCTGGAGTATGACACTGATTATGCCTATTTGTACCCTAGGCATAAGTGTATTACACAAAAGGATGGAAATTACTGTAGCAAATCAGTGGCCCGGGAGGACCACATTATTGTCATAATGCTGCACATTGGGGCCATGCAGAAATTCATGGTAGTAGTGAGGAATAGAACTTGTATCGTCCTGTTCCAAAAAAGCACCGCCTTTCACCCTTGAGCTCAAGGGGGATCTCTCTTAGCTGTTTGAAGTATAGGGCCTATGACACAGCTGCTCTATTATTCCATTCAGTAAAGAGTAATGTGTACATCTTATATATCCGTGCACACAAGCTGGTTCATTACATTGTATAGGGTATAGATATGACAAAGCTGTCATCACACAATTCCAGACATGAAGGGTCTATGACCTGCTTTTGCTTTTACATGACTGTGTGTCAGACCTAGCCTGACAGTCTACCTATCTCAAATGCCCCTCACTGGCGTTTGATAGTAAAGCAGGGCTGGAAAGATTTTGATTGTCAATTGTTGCACGTACTAAGGGCTCCAGAGGGCTGATGGAATAATAAGCTTATCTCATGGATGCTTCTCTTTTGCAATCTGTGGACAGAAATCTACCACTCTTGGGCTCTGACTCTGCACTGCATGACACCACTTTTCTGGCAGTGTAACTCCACCAGAGATAGGAACAGCACCCCAATACTGCATAGTGCAGAATAGTGCTAAATGCGTCTCCGGTTTATCCTGCCTGTCCTGCAGTATAGTATCAGGTGAAGGTTTCCCTGTTTTAGGTTCTGTGATCACGTGACTCAGTCTTCTTCTGATTTCACAGCCTAGTCTCAGCTAGCTCAGTTGTGGGTCTAGTTACAATGTGTAACTGCCAAACTCTACAAGAAAAATAGCAAGTGACCATATATACTAAGATTCCTATTGTCTCGAGGCTATGGGCTGGGAGTGCTGAAAGGATGGTACCTGACATCTTCTGATCTGTAAAAGAGAGGCAATGGCCTCTGAGTGGGATGCCATAGTCTCCACCATTGCTACTGGGCTGGGCCTTGAAAGACAAAGGAAACTGGAGGCCCTGTAGGGCTTACAAGGGATGTGGAATATCCTTCCTCAAGGACTATCTTTTAACCAGCCGTACTTGAGTATTGACCTTCCCCTCTGAATGCTCCAAAGCCAACCCAGGGGTGAGGGAGAAGGAGAGACTTTTCTATTTCTACAATATAAAAGAGTTTGGGGGGAGGGAGACGGTTCCCCTTCAGTTTGCCAGCACCTGACCCAGGTGCCAGGCAAGCCTTCCACCAGCAAGATTTGGACATTGAGCAGCCAAGGGCATATTGAAGGAACCCTAAGGGTCTGTGAAGGGCAGGGCCGGCTCCAGGCACCAGCCCACCAAGCTTGTGCTTGGGGCGGCACCTGGAGGGGGGCGTCGCGGTGCTCTGGCTCCGGCCGCCGGGGAGAATGGAGCCGCGGCGGGCTCGCCGCCCTCCCCCCGGCGCTCTGGCCGCCGGGGAGAACGGAGCCGCGGCCGGGCTTGCCGCCCTCCCCCCGGCGCTCTGGCCGCCGGGGAGAACGGAGCCGCGGCGGGCTCGCCGCCCTCCCCCCGGCGCTCTGGCCGCCGGGGAGAGCGGAGCCCCGGCCAGGCTCTCCGCCCTCCTCCCGGGGCTCCGGCCGCCAGCGGAGCCGCGGCGGGCTTGCCGCCCTCCCCCCGGCGCTCCGGCCGGTCGGGGAGAGCGGCCCGCGGCCGGGCTCGGCGCCCTCCCCTGCCGCACTCCGGGGGGGGAGGAGGGGGAGGCTTTTTTGCCTGGGGCGGCAAAAAAGCCAGAGCCAGCCCTGGTGAAGGGTTCCCTCTTCACTCAGAAGGCAGTTAAGTTCTGATGGGGCCAGCTAGGCCATGTCCAGGAACAAACTGTTTCACGCTCCACTTAGTCAAATAGGTTGTAAAATATGAAGTAACATGCATTTCTATTTTTTTGTAAGGGAGCAGTTGTCCCCCTGCGCTCCTGCCTCTCCTGGCATGCAGCTCCAGAAGTGTGATTCACTCCTTTCTTTCCTTCATTACATTGTGCCCCTTTGTCTCCAGAACTCCTCGATCATTTATTGAAAGTTGGCAACCTACTTCACACTTATTCCAGGAAAAACATGAATTTTAGAATCAGTGGAAGCCTTTCACAGCATGCCAGGAATTCACTGTTTGGCTCTGCTCCCCCGTGCCCCAATACAAAGCTGAAAAAACTCCTCCTATGCCATCTGGCTGAACTAGAGGGTTAGGGACAGCTATACCTCAAGGGATGCCAGGACTCTGTTTTCTGTGGCTCTAGAGGTTGGCAAGGGTCTGGGTAACAGATGAGAAAGAACCAGCAATAGACTGAAAGAAGGCAACAAGAATGTTTTGCATTGCATCCCAGGTATGGCAGCCACCTTAACTTATGTGGGAGGATGAAGGGGTGGGATCCTGAGAACTGCCAAGACCCCATTAACTTGAGGGTTTTCAGAGGCTTAGGGATGCCATCTGAGAAGGTTTCTTGATCTTTTTCTACCCTTGGTGCATTATTTATTAGGGCCAGCCTTTTTACAATATCCCATTTACTTTAAATCTATAAACTATATAGGTCACTGCCCTCTCATACTGTATTCTGTGCTCTCAGTTATCAACTAACTGGTGTCCTGGCAAAGCTTTAACAGTTCTGAGTGTGTCTCCCTGCCTCCCTGCCTCTCCCACCTTTGACAGCAGGGGACAGAGGTACCCCTCAATGGTTAGATTGAGCTGGGGACCGTGACACATGGTAGAATATAATTCCCCCTCCAAAACTGCTAGAGAAGAGTCACAGAGCATAAGAACATAAGAACATAAGAAAGGCCGTACCGGGTCAGACCAAAGGTCCATCTAGCCCAGTATCCTGTCTACCGACAGTGGCCAATGCCAGGTGCCCCAGAGGGAGTGAACCTAACAGGCAATGATCAAGTGATCTCTCTCCTGCCATCCATCTCCACCCTCTGACAGACAGAGGCTAGGGACATCATTCCTTACCCGTCCTGGCTAATAGCCATTAATGGACTTAACCACCATGAATTTATCCAGTTCTCTTTTAAACTCTGTTATAGTCCTAGTCTTCACAACCTCCTCAGGTAAGGAGTTCCACAAGTTGACTGTGCGCTGCGTGAAGAAGAACTTTCTTTTATTTGTTTTAAACCTGCTGCCTATTAATTTCATTTGATGACCCCTAGTTCTTGTATTATGGGAATAAGTAAATAACTTTTCCTTATCCACTTTCTCCACATCACTCACGATTTTATATACCTCTATCATATCCCCCCTTAGTCTCCTCTTTTCCAAGCTGAAGAGTCCTAGCCTCTTCAATCTCTCCTCATATGGGACCCGTTCCAAACCCTTAATCATTTTAGTTGCCCTTTTCTGAACCTTTTCTAGTGCCAGTATATCTTTTTTGAGATGAGGAGACCACATCTGTACGCAGTATTCGAGATGAGGGCGTACCATCGATTTATATAAGGGCAATAATATATTCTCAGTCTTATTCTCTATCCCCTTTTTAATGATTCCTAACATCCTGTTTGCTTTTTTGACCACCTCTGCACACTGCGTGGACATTTTCAGAGAACTATCCACGATGACTCCAAGATCTTTTTCCTGACTTGTTGTAGCTAAATTAGCCCCCATCATATTGTATGTATAGTTGGGGTTATTTTTTCCAATGTGCATTACTTTACATTTATCCACATTAAATTTCATTTGCCATTTTGTTGCCCAATCACTTAGTTTTGTGAGATCTTTTTGAAGTTCTTCACAGTCTGCTTTGGACTTTACTATCTTTAGCAGTTTAGTATCATCTGCAAACTTTGCCACCTCACTGTTTACCCCTTTCTCCAGATCATTTATGAATAAGTTGAATAGGATCGGTCCGAG
This sequence comes from Emys orbicularis, assembly GCF_028017835.1. NCBI lineage: Eukaryota > Metazoa > Chordata > Testudines > Emydidae > Emys > Emys orbicularis. The sequence continues at coordinate 24,353,152 of NC_088691.1, read as the reverse complement.
GACTGACCCTTGGGGAACACCACTATTTACCCCTCTCCATTCTGAGAATTTACCATTAATTCCTACCCTTTGTTCCCTGTCTTTTAACCAGTTCTAAATCCATGAAAGGACCTTCCCTTTTATCCCATGGCAGCTTAATTTACATAAGAGCCTTTGGTGAGGGACTTTGTCAAAGGCTTTCTGGAAATCTAAGTACACTATGTCCACTGGATCCCCCTTGTCCACATGTTTGTTGACCCCTTCAAAGAATTCTAATAGATTAGTAAGACACGATTTCCCTTTACAGAAACCATGTTGACTGTTGCTCAACAGTTTATGTTTTTCTATGTGTCGGACAATTTTATTCTTAACTATTGTTTCGACTAATTTGCCCGGTACAGACGTTAGACTTACCGGTCTGTAATTGCCGGGATCACCTCTAGAGCCCTTTTTAAATATTGGCGTTACATTAGCTAACTTCCAGTCATTGGGTACAGAAGCCGATTTAAAGGACAGGTTACAAACCTTAGTTAACAGTTCCACAACTTCACTTTTGAGTTCTTTCAGAACTCTTGGGTGAATGCCATCTGGTCCCGGTGACTTGTTAATGTTAAGTTTATCAATTAATTCCAAAACCTCCTCTCGTGACACTTCAATCCGTGACAGTTCCTCAGATTTGTCACCTACAAAAGCCAGCTCAGGTTTGGGAATCTCCCTAACATCCTCAGCCGTGAAGACTGAAGCAAAGAATCCATTTAGTTTCTCCGCAATGACTTTATCGTCTTTAAGCGCTCCTTTTGTATCTCGATCATCAAGGGGCCCCACTGGTTGTTTAGCAGGCTTCCTGCTTCTGATGTACTTAAAAAACATTTTGTTATTACCTTTGGAGTTTTTGGCTAGCCGTTCTTCAAACTCCTCTTTGGCTTTTCTTATTACATTCTTGCACTTAATTTGGCAGTGTTTATGCTCCTTTCTATTTGCCTCACTAGGATTTGACTTCCACTTTTTAAAGGAAGTCTTTTTATCTCTCACTGCTTCTTTTACATGGTTGTTAAGCCACAGTGGCTCTTTTTTAGTTCTTTTACTGTGTTTCTTAATTTGGGGTATACATTGAAGTTGGGCCTCTATTATGGTGTCTTTAAAAAGCGCCCATGCAGCTTGCAGGGATTTCACTTTAGTCACTGTACCTTTTAACTTCTGTTTAACTAACCCCCTCATTTTTGCATAGTTCCCCCTTTTGAAATTAAATGCCACAGTGTTGGGCTGTTGAGATGTTCTTCCCACCACAGGGATGTTGAATGCTATTGTATTATGGTCACTATTTCCAAGCGGTCCTGCTATAGTTACCTCTTGGACCAGCTCCTGCGCTCCACTCAGGACTAAATCTAGAGTTGCCTCTCCCCTTGTGGGTTCCCGTACCAGCTGCTCCATGAAGCAGTCATTTAAAGTATCGAGAAATTTTATCTCTGCATTTCGTCCTGAAGTGAAATGTTCCCAGTCAATATGGGGATAATTGAAATCCCCCACTATTATTGAGTTCTTAATTTTGATAGCCCCTCTAATTTCCCTTAGCATTTCATCATCACTATCACCGTCCTGGTCAGGTGGTCGATAATAGATCCCTAAAGTTATATTCTTATTAGAGCATGAATTTTCTATCCATAGAGATTCTATGGAACATGCGGATTTGCTTAAGATTTTTACTTCATTTGATTGTACATTTTCTTTCACATATAGTGCCACTCCCCCCCCGCCCCCCACCCCCTGCACGACCTGTTCTGTCCTTCCGATATATTTTGTACCCCGGAATGATTGTGTCCCATTGATTGTCCTCACTCCACCAGGTTTCTGTGATGCCTATTATATCAATATCCTCCTTTATCACAAGGCACTCTAGTTCATCCATCTTATTATTTAGGCTTCTAGCATTTGTGTACAATCACTTTAAAAACTTGTCACTGTTTATTTGTCTGCCCTTTTCTGATGTATCAGATTCTTTTTTATATGAATGTTTATCATCTGATCTGGCCCCTACTTTATCCTCTTCCATCCTCTGCTCCTGACTATAACCTGGAGATTCTCTATCATCAGACTCTCCCCTAAGAGAAGTCTCTGTCCTATCCACATGCTCCTCTGCAGCAGTCGGCTTTCCCCCATCTCCTAGTTTAAAAACTGCTCTACAACCTTTTTAATGTTTAGTGCCAGCAGTCTGGTTCCACTTTGGCAGAGCATGCCTGAAGAAGACAGCCTTCCATGAACATAATGGATTGGAAAGTTTGAGAATCATCGTGCCTTTTGTTACAGATTCCTTTGGGATAGACACTGGTAGTAGCCTTGCTACACAGTCACCTGCTTTCATGCTTCTTTGGATTATGCCTCATCAAAAGGAATGTCCCTAATTTATTTCTTTGAGAGCCACATTTTAAATCTGCTCTTCTCCCCACATGTGCTTTTTGCGATCAGAAATGCTGGATCTGGAAACTAACTGTTATGCCACGGTTATGACATTAGCCTTCTGCTCTTCCCACTGCCCTTTCTACACATTATTTTGAGCTCCTGGCTAATGCTGTGTCTGCGGGGAGCAATTCTCACATATGTGGGCCTTCCTGGGGTGAGATCTTGGGCACAAGTTGCTGTGGGTGGCTAGGTTTGAAAAACGGCTCATTTCAGGTCTGATGCAGTTACTCCCTAGGAATGCATTCACCAACTTTCCTGTTCACTTAGAAATGTTGGCAACAGGCCATGTTCTTGTCTCAGGGATTGTATTCACCTGTTTACATGTCCATCAGATTCAGGGATCATCATTCAATGGTTCCACTGCAAAAGGGATAGATGCTGTAATGGAAAAGGAGAGCTGGAGCCACAGCTTTGCTGAGTGGTGTTGCAGTGAGGATGACAGAGGTTTCACTTGGTACCAAACAGATTGGCCAAGAGCAGAGGCCGGGGATAAGCCGCTGCAGAGAGAGGTGCTTCTTCTACCCTGTTTCTCCATTAGATTGGGCAGGAAACAATATAATTGTATAATTCCAAAGATGGAGCCAAGCTGTCCTGACTCTGCAGACAGTGAGCAATCTGAGTTAAAAGGAGGTTGCAGACACCAGCATGGATGATTCATGCACCATGTTTAAAATACATATAATCTGTTTCCTGCTTTTGGTGTTTTCATTTCCCTGAGAAAAGTAAACAAACAGCCTTGCCTTCTTCAGGGTGTTTCTAGTTTGTGTTTGCAGAGCAGCGGGCATTCCTGTCAGCCCATCCTGCGTGAGTTGTGGTCAGCAGCTAGTGCCATATGCAAGAGGGCATGTCATTATTTTTTGAGGTGCCCCATACTTTTTCAAAGACCCTGAATTAGGGTGACCAGATAGCAAGTGTGAAAAATCAGGACACTTTTTTTGGGAGTGGCATGGGGATAGTTGTGTATGTAAGACAAAGCCCCTAATATTGGGATGGTCCCAATAATATCAGGACATCTGGACACCCTACCCTGAATTGAGGGGATTCTCCTTCCAGCCAAGGAGCCTGGGTGTCTAGCAGAGCAATGATCAGAGAGGGGTTGTTTAGGGGAAACAAAGAATCATTGAAATGTAGGGCTGGGAGGGACCATTAGAAGTCATCAAGTCCAGCCCCCTGCACTGAGGTAGGATCAAGTATACCTAGACCATCCCTGACCAGTGTTTGTCCAACCTGTTCTTAAAAACCTCCAGTGATGGGGATTCCACAACCTCCTTTGGAAGCCTATTCCAGATCATAACTATCCTTATCATTAGAATTTTTTTCTAATATCTAACCTAAACATACTCTTTGAGTACAGTCTTTCAACCAGTTGTGGACCCACCTTATAGTAATTTCCCTAGTTCACTTATAAGACTGTCGTGGGACTGTGTCAAAACCCTTACTAAAATCAAGATAACATGTCTATTGCTTTCTCCCTATCCACTAGGCCAATAGCCCAGTCAACAAAGGAAATTAGGTTGGTTTGGTGTGATTTTGTTCTTGATAAATCCATGTTGGCTATTACTAATTATCCGATTATCCTCCAGGTTCTTTCAAATTCATCGTTTAATAATTTGTTCCAGTGTCTTTCCAGGTATTGGAGTTAGGCTGACCGGTCTGTAATTCCTCGGGTCGTCTTTGTTCCCCTTTTTAAAGATGGAGTTCTCCCTTCTATAGACTGAGTGCCAACTCCTGAGTGTGAATTATAGTAGTTGGACATCAATTCAGATCCTATTCATTGCAAAGTCCTGTTTTTGTTATAGGTTGTTATGGGGGTTATCTGGTACTTGGGCTAGAAAGATCCAGAAGATGTGCTGGAGCAAATCTTCCCCTCATATTAAACATATTACATATTCCTGATTGCAACAATAGGACAATTATAACAAGGTTCCCTGCACCAAAGATCCAATAGAATAATCTCCCAATCCTCTTACTTTCAAAAGTCTGCCCCTTTGATTCCTGTAATCCAATAGAAAGTGTCACACTAGAAATGGTTAGAAATTTACCCTGGAGGGTAGTAACAGATAGCTTGAGGCAGAGTGCAAACTCGCCCTCCTGTGATATTAGTAGATTTGGGGCCTGTGGAAGTCTAATAATAATACTGAACACTCTACTGTTGTCATAGCTTCTTCACAGCTCCATGAGATGGGAATAATATTGACCTACATTGTGTAGAGGGCCAAGAAGACACCTGGGTTAAATGACGTGGTCTGAGCACATTCAGCGAGTCAATATTAGAACTGGGATTACAATTTGGGCATTTCAGTCTGCCCCCCTACCCCTGTCTCTCTTTAGTGTAACACAAATATGTGCCCTGTAACTAAGCTGTTGTTTCCTTCTCTGTTCTGCAGGTCCAAAATGCTAGTGATTTGTTGATCAAACCACTGGAAAATTTTCGTAAGGAACAAATAGGCTTCACCAAGGTAGGTTTTATACATGTGTTTATGCATTAGTTGTTTTTTTTAAAGAAGTAGTATGGTACTGGAGAGATTAAAGACAGAGATTTCATGCGTACTGTTCAAGTGCAGCAGGAGCATTAAAGACATTTCTCCTCCCCAGTGCCGGCATGCTGAACGAGAAAGTACACCCAGGCTTTAGTCTGACTTCCTATCATGAGCAGTACCAAGGGTACTTCCTGAACTCATGGGGCTCAGCTCTGGCATAATCCCAACACAGACCTTCCTGAGAAAGTTGCAGCCTCTTTCACCAGAGATCATGAAAGTCCTCTTTTGCCTTACTACTTGCCCTCCCCCTTGTTTGCAAGGTCCATGTTGGACCTGATTTTATTCTAAATTCAGTAGAATAAAATAACCCTCCCTCCTTCCCCCCTCAAAATAGATCAAAGAGAAAAAAACTAGAGAGACCAGTAATCAGGACTTGAATGTGGCCATAGGACTCAGTTTAAGAAATATTTAAATAAGGCTTCTAATGGCTCTTTCATATGGACCAAGTTTTTAAAGCAACGCATCACGAAAAGTGAGTCCTGCACATGTGGAGCAGAAAAGATTATTTCTTCCTTGTCAGCCATCAGGGACTCAGGTTCCACGTTATTCAGCAGCAGTTTGAAATGAGGCTGGGGCTGAACCAGCTCCAAAATGGAGACATGCTTAGAGCTTGGATTCAGCCCGACCCATCTGAGCCTTTGACATTTAATAAATAATACATTGGAGAAAATGATACTTAACCCCCCCGCGACACTCCCCCCAAAAAACAAACACCAAAAATAACCAAACACATACAACGGTGATTTACATGTGCTGGACACTGACAATGTGCATGGCTCCATATCAGACAAAATGAAAGCGTCCTTGCCTGTGAGCAAACATCTGCTGTACAAACAGTCCACACATGCTGTGTAGAGATAAAACTCACCCCTTTCAGGGGTTTGTTTTTATTAACAAGGAAGTCAACTCCTATTTAGATTGGTACCTCCCCAAAGAGCTTACATCTTTTTATTCTGTGTTTGTACAGCACCTAGCACGACGGGGGCCTAAGCTCTACCACCATACAAATAAATAATAATAATAAGGTAACAAAGTTTACTCCAGTCCTGCTTCCTAGGGCTTGTCCCCTCAGGACTGCTCAGCCCCCACACTAGATCCTTTCTTCCCAGAGAACCACTCCCACCTCCTTTATTTGGGTGATAACGAGCCATCTGTCTCATGGAGTTCACAAAACCCACCTAACCCTTTCCCAGCAAGATCAACACCTGCAGTCGGGATAAGGTGTTTCAGACAGACACTGCCAATCTGTTACACTGCACCACACAACGAACAGTCTAATAGTCTTTAGGAGCTACTAGAAGAAGAAAAGCATTGTGGCCTGGTGACCTGGGATGAGGAGGGTATTTCATGCACCTCACACCATCAACATAAGCTGGGAAATTACATGTTCAATGTGACTCACTTTATCCTGAATGTTGTTGCGATGCCCTGAAGTGGGGAAGGGCACAATGGATCTGAGTTTCCGAAGGGGATAGATGTCCATGTGGGGTGCCATTGGGTGCCACAGTGCATGCGGGTGGAGGAAGAAATGGAGACCTCAAATGAAGGTAATGGATGAGTCCCCTTCTCCATCCTTGCCCCAGTTTCCAGACCCTCTCCCCATGCCTGTGGAGATGAGCCTATCAGAGCCTGAAATCACACCACCTCCAAAGCACTACCAAACAGGGGAGAGTTCTCTGAGCATTAACTCTGGTTACATCTACACTTCGAGTGACTGATTCCCAGCTGGCATGCATATACTCATGCCAGTTCTGATCTCAGCTAGTACGCTAACAATAGTAGTGTCGCTGTGGTAGCGCAGGCAGTAGCTGCCTGGGCTAGCCACCCCAAATATATACCCAAGGGCATCAGGCGGGTTTGTACTTGGGGCAGCTAGCCCGTGTTGCCGTGGCTACACTGCTGTGTTTAGCACGCTAGCTCGATGAGTATGCATATGTGACCTTGGAATCACACCCTAGCTCAGAGTGCTTTGAGGCTCCATCTACACTAACTCAGCACAAACGTCTATCCTTTGTGCTACTTATAGAATTGCCCCACAACGTCTGTGCCCCTGGTATTAGACAGAGTGAAGTACAGATGAGGGTCAACGCGGTTATTAGAGTTTTCCATTGGAAATCGCAGCACTGGGCTACCTTAAAAGATGAAGGGATATAAAGGCCTGATTCCTGCCCTCGCTCCTGTAACTCCATTGACTTCAGTAGAGTTCCTCTTGTCTTGCACCAGCGTGAGTGAGATCAGGACGAGGTCTTTAGTCATGCTGAGCAGAGGCACGGCAGAGATAATTCGTACCCTTTGATTACTGTTTTCTGTGTTTGTCAGTCGCCTTCTGTAAGATGTTTTCCGTTCTCTTTCAAGGACACTGATGCCAGATAGGAAGGGCATTTGAATTGGGCCTTTGTGACGGCTGTGGTTGGAAAACGGCCAGATAGTCTAAGACATCTGAGTCTGCACTAACCCGCTTTTCCTGGGGGATGAATGGAGTCTCTCTGTTAAATGGTGTATTCCGACACAGATGCCTCTGCAGGGTTTCACTGGGATACAGCACAGGGGGTCTTTCTTCAATTACCCTCCTTCACCAGCAGCAAGGCCTGGGATTATTGCTATTTTCATGAATTATAGATAAATGTTTGTTTGTGTGAATGCTGGGAGAGTGGCAATACAAGGAACACCTGCATTGTGTTTCTCTACAAGCTCATACCATGGCAGAGGATCCCAGTGGGATTCTTGAGCTGACTTTGGTCTCTCAACCCTGGCCTGGAAGCATCATCCACTCTAAAATGAGATAGTTAGTGAAAGATCAGCTATAGATGTTGGGTTGTTGATTTGTTGGAGTTTCAAGTGAGAAAGCAAAAAGAACTTGCTGAGGATCATTGGATGGGTTCAGGTGAGATCTAGGAGGAGAAAACCCAGAGCTCTAATCCCGTATCAACTCCATCTATGAGAGAAACAAGCATGATGGTTTATTTATTTTTAAGTCTATAGCTGACCAAACTCACTCTGGTCAGGTCATGGGCTTGATCCAAAGCCCAGTGGAGTTAAGCATATTGCCACAGACTTCACTGGATTTTGGAGCAATCCCCATGTCATTTATGTTTAGAATATGCCTTGGTGAAGCATGGTGTCTGGATATGATGACCATGGCATTTGAAAATTAGTGAGATTGTGCCATAAATCCTGGTATTTCTGGAATGTAGTAGCCTTCTAAAAGGAAAAGGAAGAAGACTGGGGAAGTCACTAGTGTTTTGGGGAGAGAGAGGGAGGTGTCAAATACCAAATGGGATTTGAAAGAAGGGAAGTGAACATTTGGGTATGGCATCCAGTAACCAGGCCAAGTGAGAAGATGCTGTTTAGAAGTCTTAAGTTACTCCTGATCTACAAGTCTTTTCTTCAGAGGAACACATGCACAGTGTAGCAGAAACCACTTTATACCAGGGTGAAGAAAAGCTTCTGATCTTCCTGGAGCAGCAGAAATCACTTCAGAACGTTTCTAAAGATTGATGCTGCACTAGTGACACAGGAAAGCTGAAAGCTTTTTCACACTAAAAGAATTTGTCTGTTCCCTTCCCCTCCCCCTGCTCTCATGTCCATCCAGCTAACCTCTTTGTCATTTCTAAATACGCCTCTACCCCAATATAACGTGACCCGATATAACATGAATTCGGATATAACGCTGTAAAGCAGTGCTCCGGCGGGGCGGGGCTGCGCACTCCGGTGGATCAAAGCAAGTTCGATATAACACGGTTTCACCTATAACGCGGTAAGATTTTTTGGCTCCCGAGGACAGCGTTATATCGAGGTAGAGGTGTATAAGCAGTGGACAAGCTGTATGTTGGGTGCAGGACACCTTTGTTAACAGCCTCGCTGAATTCATTCAGCTTATGAGAGTTTGAAATCCACTCAGAATTGCTGGTTTACTGGATAGACACAATTCTGGGGATTTTTTGTTTTCTTTGTCAGACTTTTTTGAAAATCTATTTTGGATAATTCTGGTTAGCCTGAGGAATATTTACTACTGCGTGGGATTCTGTGCATGCTATACATGGAAATTTAAAAAATGGTTGATAGTGTATATTCAAAGGGCACTTAATGGTCTGTAGTCCTGTAGATCCAGTAGGAAGTGTATGTGTGTTATGAAGTCGTAGGACCCAATCCTGCAAACACCTAGTAGTGGGTATATTGCCTATTACTGTGAGCTGTTCCACGGAAGCCATAGGAAATGTTAGCAGGATTGGCCTACAGTTTGTCATCTTCAGACACACTTTTTCAGTGTTCAAATGTGCACCAGACCAGCAGTCATACTTGCTGGTATCAGTACTTAGCATGTAGTTCTGAAATGATTATTAACAAACAAAAAAAAGAGGAAGAAGAGAAGTTTTCTTGTTCTTAGATCTCAGTTTGAGGCAAATCAGGAGAATTTTGGGGAACTAAGTGGGGGGAAAAAACCTGAACTATGCTAGAATATTTTTACAGAAATGCTCACACAGCATCTTTCAACTGCTTGGACATTTTTATGTTTCACACAACTTTTATTTTAAGTAACTCATGATATATGGTACCATAAAAATCACTTGAAAACACAGCCATTAAACATTTTTTTTCTGCATCAGAGTTTTCTTGTTATTTTCCTTTGATTCCTCCTCCCTCAACCTTTTTGTTAACATGAAAATGAGACAGAGGATTAATAGCTAGGGCTAGCGCACATATATAATTTGCAAAGAATTCATCTTGTGAATTTAGTGCCTGTCCTGCTATCAGATTATCTGCCAATGGATTGTGATTTCCTCACGTTGATTCATTGTCTGAATTTATTCAACACATCTTTATTCTTCATTGAGCCTAAAAAATTCAGTGGATGTATTTGATATACAATATCTTGAGTTGTGTTGTCAAGCTAAGTTTAATGAGGTAAGTCACATAACACTGTTTTTGATTCCCGACTGGATAAATGTGCATGTACCTGCAGTTTGAGTTTGAAATTCACTCTCTGCAAACCAGCCGGCCAGTAAACATGACTTGCATGTTCACCAAAAGAGGCCAGCCACATTAGGAGATAAACTCAGCAAAAGCTGGTTAATTTAAAAATCCAAGTGAATATTCACGGCTATTTCTGCAGTATTTCCCCAAATCTATTTAGAGCTACGTTGTGGCCTTGCTCCTCTGAGGCTGTGGGGATGAAACCTGAAGTGACCAAGTTGAGGTACAAGATAAGGGCAGGCAGGAGGCTTCAGGAAATCCACAACAGGGAATGTGCGGAGCAGCTTTCCTTACACCTGCTAGTGAATCTTGCTCTGTGTCTCCCCCCTGCCTCCAGAGCCTGCTGACAGATGCTCGCAGGGAGGAGGGCCTCTGGCCTCACCCTAACCTGGCTGGCCACACAGACTTTGTCACGCAGTGCTGTCAAGTGTGCTAGCCTCCCATCCATAGCACACACTGCTGGCATTCTGCTGGGTCCCATGCAAGTGCTTTAGGGGGTGAAAGTGATCCTTGCAGACAAGCAAGATTTTGTCCTTACAGTGAGCTGAAATAATCAGAATAATACACAAAAATTCCCCCTGCCTCCTGCTGGATGGCAGTTTCAGAGGATCCTAATTAGCACTGAAATGGTTAAGGGAAAGTTTTGCAAGTCAGGCTTTTTATTTTTCCCCTTGACTGCTCTATTCCTCAATTCAAGCTTGGAACTAAGCCAGTTTCCAGGAGGCATAGGCCTTTGTGCCACAGTTTATCAGCAGCAGATGATATGAGAGAGAATGCTAAAGGAATTGTAACCCATCCGTTGTACCATTATCCCTAGCTGCTGTTGGGCAGGCCGCTTAGCCCAGCATCTCATACTATTTCTAGGACTCTCATTAGTTTCTGATTAAACACGCATCCTCTGAAGCTTAGAGAGCTGGGCTTTCAAAGCGCTTTCGAAGAGCAGTTTCCTTTGTTAACTTGTATGCTGACTGTGCTACTCTGTCTTGCATTCAATTACAATAAGTATTTTCTGTTGGTAAGCGAGTACATGGAACTTGTGTTGTCCTTGGCTCTGAATATTGGCACATACTAATAGGAAGGTAATGCTGCCTCTCACTGAATATTCATGAGCAACTAATTTGTGCTTGTGTTTGCAGATTGGGCTTCAATAATTTTTCTTGGCTGCTGAATGGAGTAAGCAGGCTAGCTCCTGGAAGCCTTGGCTCCAAATTAGGGTGGGGTTTTTAGTGTGTCCTCCTGGTTTTTAATTCCATGTTAAGTAGCCTGAGTGCAAAATGATTGGCATCCTCTGTCTATTTGCCAAAAATTCAGTTTTGTGCTATTCATGTTTTCACATGGCAGCAATTGCTTTCTACAAGAGATCTTAACTCACTGTGTGCGTCAGCTCAATCTCAAATCATGAGGAAAACCTCCGCTCGTTTTGTTTCCCTGTGCATGTCGTGGTGTGGAGTGTCCACTATACTGGATGGCAGGTAAACTATGGAAGAAAAGAGCAGTTTCTGAAAGAATTGACTGACTATAGCTGGCAATGGCATTTCCATTCCTGATATACAAAAGGTCCTTCTCTCACTCCTGCAGGCTTTTATATGGAAGTAATCTTCCACCACCATAAAGGCAGATTGCATTTGCCTGGAGAGAACTGCCCAATCTGAGCTAATGCCACAAGTCATGAGAATCCTTAACTCAATTGTGCGTATACATAGTAATGGTTTTTCACTGACTGGTGAGTTCACTCATCTGCTACAGTATCACTTGACTCTGCGCACACTACAATAATCCAGAAACATGTACTGCTTCTGTTTCTTGCTGGGAGTCATGGAAAAGGAGGACATGGTATTCCAGAACATTCTATCCTGTCATGCAAAACTGGACCTGCTTTGGTTGTCACATCTTCCATTTACATATCAACCCATGTTCTTCCTCTTCAAAGATTCCATTGACTGAAGTCTGTCGGCAGCATTTAAGTTGTATTGTGTCACCACAGTAGTGTGCCTTCATTTTTTTTATATTGACTGTGATTTTTTTTCTTTTACTTATTTCAAGCATAAAACATAGTTAAATCTGATTCTGACCACTACTAATACTTCTTAGCTCCCTAGTGACCCATGAAAAATACTGAGTAAACTGGCAGTTTCATTGCAAGTGGGTGGAGCAGAGAGTATTTGTTGTTCTTACATATGACTCTCGCCAGAATAGACAGGCGTGAATGTTCCAGGAACTGCCTCTTGAGCATAGAACTCAAGCTGGAATCAACAGGTTAAATTGATTTTTTTCAGCTATTTATTTTTATTACTTCTTAGAAATAGGGCAGGAGTTCTCTAGCCTGGAAAGAACAAGCAATGTCCCACAGATATTTCTTTCCATTCTTTACACATTTTCAGTATTGCACAGTGTTTTTGGAGAAAGGTATTTGCCAAACTGCTTTAAAGCTTGTATGTGGACTGTAAGTTTGTACATGACCTCATATTTGTACTGTACTGTACATGTACCAAAATATCTTTGCCAAGCCCTAATGCCTGATATAGTAAATAGAAGGGAAGCATGGAAGCTGTAATCCAATACCAGTGGTTCAGCAGTAATCAGACTTCCATGTAGCTTTATTTTAAAACACTTCTATGAAAAATGGTGCAAAAAGCCTAGCACATTTTTGTGGATCATTGTTTTAAAAATAAAATACCACTTAGGCTCCTAGCTTTGTTGGTGTGGTGCCTCGGGGTATGAATGGATGGTTTGGGAGCGTGTTTGTTTAAATAATAATTGAGATTAACATCTCTGAGTCTGTGTGGTTTTGGATTGAGTTTTAGCAGCCGGGGTTTGCTTTTGTTTTGCCAGTATTTTGTGCCAGTTCTTCAGCAGAAGTGCTTTTCTATTCAGATTTCACTATTACTAGTATCTTCCTCTTCCTCTCATTCACTAGACTTGACGATTGAGCTTTTCTTTATTTTGAGGCATGAATTTGCTGACTTCAAATTATTATGTCCTGACCTTGCAACTGGTGACATTTGGAAGTACAGTATAGAGATCTTTTGGCTTCAGTGGGTCCCTGTGCTGCAGTAACTATATGTCTATTCAGATACCTTTGCAGGTGAGAGCCTATCACAGTCGCCAAGCTCAAAGATTGCAACAGTTGGTGCCTCCACAAGGATGGCATCATTTTCTCATAGTTATTGCGTTGACAACAGTGGTGGAAGAAGATGTGGGAAATGGAACCTTGTAGGGGGCCAGAAGTATTTTTCTCAGAATGGTAGCCAGTACTATCTCTGCTCCCTGTGACATAGACTTGAATATTCACGGCCTTTTACAGTGGGAGGCAGAGTAGCTGCTGTGGTAGTTTAATTTATATTTTTAACTTTTGCTTGATTGAGATGGGCACTGAGGTTGGTAACAGACTGTAGTGGTGTGGGCTGTCTGTCCTCAGGAATGTGAACGGTCTGCATCTGAGCAAATAAACAGACTCCAGGTCTTTCTGTCTGTCTAACACAACATGGCCTTTCTTTTTCCAGGATTCAGTAGCAGTCCAATAATAGTCCCCATAAATGTGCTTCTCTTCCCAGGATTATTAAAAAGAAAATCTGTTCCCTTCTCGGACTCAAGCAGGAGTGCACCATTTGCTCTTCTCTTGGGCCTGGTCTCTCCCCTAACAGAGTCTCATCACTTACTTACTTCTGCTTTTGTACTCAGCAGCTGGGCCTGATTAGGGTTGCCAGGTGTCCGGTTTTTGACCGGAACACCCGGTCAAAAAGGGACCCCGGCTGCTCCGGTCGGCGGCGCAGAGGGGGCCCGGTGCTAAGGCAGGCTCCCTGCCTGCCCTAGGTCCACACGGATCCCAGAAGTGACAACCAGGTCCTTGCAGCCCCTAGGCACATGGGCAGCTAGGGAGGCTTCGCACTCTGCCCCTGCGCCTAGTGCTGGCTCCGCAGCTCCCATTGGCCAGGAACAGCAACCAATAGGAGCTGCAGGAGTGGCGCCTGAAGGCACAAGGGCAGTGCACAGAGCCTTCTTGGCCACCCATGCATCTAGGAGCTGCAGGCACCTGGTGGCCGCTTCCTGGGAGCCGTGGTAAGCGCTGCGAGGACCCTGAACCCTCTCCCGCACCCAAACCCTGTGCCCCAGCCCAGAGTCCCCTCCTGCACCCAAACTCCCTCCCACAGCCCGCACACCCCAACCCCCAGCCCGGAGCCCTCTCCCACACCCCAAACCCTTCATCCCTTGCCCCACCGCAGAACCCGCACCTCCAGCTGGAGACCTTACCCCCCTTCCGCACCCCAAACCCCTTCCCCAGTCCAGTGAAAGTGAGTGAGGGTAAGAGAAAGCGAGCGACGGAGGGAGGGGGGATAGAACAAGCGGGGCGGGGGTGTTCAGTTTTGTGCGATTAGAAAGTTGGCAAGTCTAGGCCTGATAAATTATTGGGACTAGCTGTCTGTGGTCCACATCCCTTATTCCTTCCCTGTCTGTTTCTGCTTCTCAGAGTGAATAGGAAATCAGAAGGTTGGGCTGGGGCCGCCCATGTCAATCCAAGGCCCAAGGTCCCGGATGGGTAGTAGTATGCCCTGCTATACAGACTTACAGCCTGTGAAAGTAGAATGGGGAGGGGAACCTCATAGAACAAGGACTCACTAAAGGAGGAAAAGAGGACCAGATTTTCAAAAGAGACCTCTAATTTTGTGTTCGTGTTTTTGATCAACTGCAGATGGCATTAAATTTCAGGAGAAAAGCAATGAATGTTGATGTCTAGCTGATTGCACCTGTGACGCTGCCTGCTCATTTGTGCCCACAGGTGAAAGAGGGCACAAAATTAGAGGCCAGGTTGAGGCCTCTTTGAAGTTCCTGTGCATCGGTGAGGTTTCGGAAGCATTGATAGCTTATCAGATCCCTGCTACTTTTATTTATTCAGATTTAATCATATAAAAAGATGCTCAATCAAGTGTCTAGGTGCCCTTACATCATAGAAGTCCCAGCAGCATTAAAGTAGTGATGTCAGAGGAACATAGCCGGATACCAACAGAATCTCCTTTCCATTTCTTCCTTGTTATGGGAGGCATAGCCGCAGCCTTCTTACTTTTACTGATCATTCACAATATTTTTGTGAGAAAGAGGGATATCTCCTCCCCAGTTTTCCATTGCCAGCACCAGCCCCAGCCCCAGCCCCAGAATCATGTGATCCCATAGCGAAGTCAGAATGTTGAATTAGTGCCCTCCCAGTAATTCCCAGAGCAGCATATTATTCTGCCGCCAATGCAGGATTATGACCTCATTGCACGATCAAGCAGTAGGAGAAGCTGGGTTGTAAGAGATAACGCCCTCATCCAGATACTGATATCTGAAATGGCAGCTAAGGGAGCCCAGCAATGGGTTGTGTTGTTTCTATAAATGGTCCCTTTTGTCAAGCTTGGCCTAGTGTAATATGATCTTTTAAAACAAGTAGAGGGACAGGCATTTGGACTGGGCGTACCAGGAGCAGGAGATTGAGAATGGCAAGGCTTTGTGTGGATGTGTGTAGGGGGATCAGTAAGTCCTCCTGGGTTTTGGATTTTCCAGCCCTGCTTTCCTGCCTAGGTTTTCAAATACCTGAATTGACAAATAGACCAAGCAGTTTGACAGGGAGAGAGAGAAGGTTTTTTTGGCATTCGAGGACCTGTCCTTTGATATGCGTAAGCCTCCTCTTGTCTGCTTGGAGCTATAATTGAGGCTACTGTCTTGATTGATTTTTACTAATGAGGTCTACCAACAGTCACCAGCCACAGAATGGTTCATTTTCCAGTTTGGAGTGAATGTTTGCCTGTTTGACAATCAAAAGACTAGCATCTTGGGGAAACCACTCTCTTCAATGATTTCACAACCATTGTGTGGTGGAGGCACAGCTTCTCAGCTGAACTTCTCTCTGAGTGTTACTGCATTCACCCTCCTGATACTAGTATCTTTTTTCTGGCCTCATCTGGATCTTTTTTCTATGGTGGCACCAGTCAAATTATTAGTAACTTTGTTAAGTTTGGATGCATGCAGTGGAAAATACAGTAGGAAGATATATATACACAGAGAACATGAAAAAATGGGTGTTGCCATACCAACTGTAACAAGACTAATCAATTAAGGTGGGCTATTATCCCACCTTAATTGGTATGGCAATACCCATTTTTTCATGTTCTCTGTGTATATATATCTTCCTACTGTATTTTCCACTGCATGCATCCAATGAAGTGGGTTTTAGCCCACGAAAGCTTATGCCCAAATAAATTTGTTAGTCTCTAAGGTGCCACAAGTACTTGTTTTTTTTTTTGCTGATACTGACTAACACGGCTACCACTCTGAAATTTGTTAAGTTCATGCACAGTCAAGGTTTCTTTCTTTCTTTCTTTCTTTCTTTCTTTCTTTCTTTCTTCTTGACCAATATGTGTGTGTTTAATATATAATAGTGATCAATAAGAAGATATGGGCAACGTATATGAAACTCCCAGTAGGATTTTGAGGATCCCACAATAACCATGACAACATGGATGTCATTTTTTTTGTTGTTGTTGTTGTTGTTGTTGCTGTAACACTCTTCTGAACTGGTCTACTCAGACAGTGTAACTAACATATGCTATTAAAGGCAAGGCTGACAATCTCTGATTCCAACAAAGACAGTAAATATACAGTGAAATCAAAGGCCTGCGTTAGCCCTTTCCAAACTTTATTTAATCTTTTGCTTCAGCTTTGATACAGCTTAGAATGCAAATACTTACAAAAAGCTTCAAAACCTGGAAAACACTGAAATCCTAATAAATCTTTAATTGTTCTGGGTGTGTCTTTGGTATTAAAGCATTTAGCCAGTTTTTGTTTGATCTGTAGATGAGTAAAATATCAGCAAACAGTGTATATTTATTTTCTCTCATTAATAAGTTTCAAGTTAAAAGCAAAGAAGTCGACAAGTTGGAAGCTCATTGAAAGAAACCTCTCCAGCAGGGCTGCCTTATGCTGTGCTGATGATAATAGAAAATATTGAATGTGTCTGTACTGTGAAGTATTGCCAGAGCGGTTACTGTGTGTATTTGAGAGCAGTGTATGGAACTGGCTGGAGAAAGAAGAAATAGACATGGAAAATATAAGGTGGCCCCCGACTTTGATGGGCCCATCATTTTTTTTCATTGTAGTATTATATTGTACAATGAATTTTGACACTGTTGCATTGTTCCTACCTAAAGAGGCCAAACTAATTCTCACCATCCAGTTCTGTGTCAACTCTTCAATCTCTAGGAAAGGAAGAAAAAGTTTGAGAAGGACGGCGAGAAGTTTTATTCCATGCTGGACCGCCATTTGCATTTATCGTCTAAGAAGAAAGAGTCCCAGTTACAGGAGGCAAGTGTGAAATTTTCCTTAAAAGTTTCTGTTTCTTGGAGTCTAGAAGAAGTAATAGCAGGTACATTGGACTCCTGTCCAATACACGTCTCTTTCAATAATGAAAGATTAAATCTGCGTAACGTTCCTTTTGATGGGAATGGTCCATCGAGACTCAACTTCTCTCTCATTCCAGGGGGTAGTCATTTCAGATCAAGTTTGAAGCACATTGACAAGGCAATCTAGGGAAGCTGGTGTAATCCATGCTCACACAGATGTCTCTCTGGCCTTCTAATGCAGAGGTGGGCAAACTATGGACCGCGGGCCACATCCGGCCCGCAGGACCCTCCTGCCCGGCCCCTGAGCTCCTGCCCTGGGAGACTCGCCCGCGGCCCCTCCCCTGCTGTTCCCCCTCCCCCGCAGCCTCAGCTCGCCCCGCCACTGGCGCAACGCTCTGGGCGGCGGGGCTGCAAGCTCCTGGGGCAGCGCAGCTACAGAGCCCGGGTTGGAATGGGGTGATGGGGGGCAGTCAGGGGCGGGGGTTCCAGGGGCGGTCAGGGGAAAGGGAGCAGGGGGGGTGGATGGGGCAGGGGTCCCGGGGGGGGGCTGTCAGTGAACAGGGGGGTTGGATGGGGCAGGAGTCCCGGGGTGGGAGCCGTCGGGGCGAAAAGGAGGAGGGGACAGGGGGTGGGGGCCGGGCCACGCCTGGCTGTTTGGGGAGGCGCAGCCTCCCCTAACCGGCCCTCTATACAATTTCCGAAACCTAATGGGGCCCTCAGGCCAAAAAGTTTGCCCGCCCCTGCTCTAGTGGCTAGATGTCTCTCTGGCTTCGGGCGGCGTGGTGCTTGGGGGGGCGGGGTCTTGGGGGGGCGGGGGCTGGCGCGGTGCGGCGCTCGGAGGGAGGCAGGGGCTTCGGGCGGCGCTTGGAGGGGGCGGGGCTTCGGGGGGCGTGGTGCTGGGGGGCCGGGATTTCGGCAGCGCTCTTCTTTTTTGCCTGGGGCGGCAAAAATGTTAGAGCCGGCCCTGTCCACAGGTGTGTGAGCAAGGGACACTCTTACACTTGCATTGTCTGTGCCTGTGCTGTATTGGTTCTGTGGTTAGATATGGAACTGCAGTCTGGCACCTTTCACAAAAACTAATGCACTTTAAAAAAAAAGCCTTATTCCTTGCAGAGTGGCACTAAGCTCTGAATTCATATGAGCGTATGGGATGCAGCTAGGAGAAATTCTAATGGGAAATGTGACCTATGTTCCAGTCAGATATGGTCCCCATAAAGCATTCAAAACCTGGGTTGGATTATTTCATGGCTTGAGAAGTAATAGCTATCACTTGCAGGCAAATATACAGACACCACTAAAGAATTATTATTCTTTTATGTGATTTTTTTCCATCCCCCTCTCACGCAGGCTGACTTACAGGTTAATAAAGAAAGACACAATTTCTTTGAGTCGTCCCTGGAGTACGTGTACCAGATCCAGGAAGTGCAGGAGAGCAAGAAGTTCAGTATTGTGGAGCCAGTAAGTGCCTCCTTTTTATCATCACACTCTCACATTTATTGACTTGCCCATGTGAGCAAGGAGGGGTGGGAAATAGTCAAATTGGATCCTGTCCTATTAACGATTCTACGTAGGTCCCTATAATGAGGCAAAGCCAAACGTACAGAGTTAGCAATCTGTTGTTTCGCTACCTCTGCTGCTGCTTCACAAAGATAAAGAACAGTGAGGTCTTCTTTTAGCCCTAAAAGTGAAATGTGCCTAACGAGCCAGACTCTGGAGATTGCTACAGATTTTGCTAAGGATTGCCCCATTCACCTTGCATGTGGTGAGAAGTAGTAGCCCTTGAAGAGTGACACTAAAGGGAGAGATGCCTGCTGGCCCAGCTGCCTGCTGTGGTACAGACCAGTCTGGTGCAGGCTCGTCACTTTAACAGGGAGCCTGTAGTTCACAGTTCACTGTGCTGGTTGAATGAATAACTGTACCCTGGAGCAGGACCTCCTCTGGGTAAGTGTACATAAGGAGGGACTCTCCATAGAGCCGATGGTGTATTCATTGTTCTTCCAGTGCAGTCTTTCATTACTGGTAGTGTTTTACTGAGATAGGCAATACACATTGTGGCAAAGTACCTTCTTCTCCTCAGCAGGCTCAGTCCTTTTTAGCCTTGGAGACACAGGCTTGGGCAAGGCAAAACCTTGCAGGTAGCACAGGGTTTGGCTATTCCTTTTCTCAGTCAGCCCCTTGTGCTTGTTTATCTTCCCTTCTGGGGACAGAGTGCAGCCTTCCTTGCAGGAAGGGTTCAGAGCCTTGCTGCTCCTAACTTACTAGCAGCTTCCCTGGTTCTCTCCCTCTCTCTCCCCTCCCCTTCCACGCCGGGGAGGGTTTAAAAAGGTCCCAAGCAGTTGGAGCCAGCTGAACCTAATTAGTTCCCTGGTAACCCCTTGTCCAGCTGAACCTTATTTCCCCATGGTTCTCTCTCCTCAGTGGCTTGGGAGAGGCCTTTTTAACCCCCTGGGACTGATTCCTCTCCCCCCCCCCTTTGTAGCTGTTTGTCCTGGGTTTGCTACAACATCCATAGGATCATAGCTGTCATTTGTGGTGGCACAGACTTCTCATGGCTCTGGGGGCTGTAGTGGCCAGTGAACTATGTCCCCATCTGCCCCCAGGACTGTGG
This sequence comes from Emys orbicularis, assembly GCF_028017835.1. Lineage (NCBI taxonomy): Eukaryota > Metazoa > Chordata > Testudines > Emydidae > Emys > Emys orbicularis. The sequence goes on along the minus strand of NC_088691.1, from coordinate 24,333,221 downwards.
GAGAATGAAAATGTGTAACACCACCAATGCCCCTCTTTCTGCGATCCTGCTTACAGCATAACTGGGTAGGACATGTGGATATGGCCTGTGTCTGAGCTAATATGAGCATAGTATGATCAGGTGATACTATGAGGCATATGTATAGATTATACTTTTTAAAAAAATCACTACCTGAGCAATTGCTAATACTTTCACTGTCAGAGCACTGGGTACAAATCCAATCTGCATTGGGTTCCTCTCACCTGAATGTATATTTTATTTTATGGCTGTTAATAATTCTGTTTGACTGTAAAGATCACAACAGGTTTGATTTAATTAAAACTGTTCTCTCACCACCTTTTGCCTGATTTAATACTATTGTCTTTAACGCAAAGGCTAATCCATCATCTTTCCTTCCTGCACAGGTGTTGGCCTTTCTTCACAGCCTCTTTACATACAACAACCTGACAGTCGAACTCACGCAGGACTTCCTCCCTTATAAACAGCAGCTTCAGCTCAGCCTACAGAATGTAAGTTCCTGTCCAGCTGCACACACACTCTCATATGCACGCTCTCTGTCCTGCCATGCATCTAAATGCCTCTGGCATAAAAACCTTTCCCATGCAGGATGGACAACCCTTGTTTGCTTTCTGGGAGGAGCACAAAAATGCTCTTTCCTTCATAAAAATGCCTTCTGTCCATAAATTCCTTTCTTCCTAGCAAGAACAGCCTACAGGTGCTACTACAGCATATTTCATAGATTTAAGGCCAGAAGGGACTACTGTGATCATGTACTCTGACCATCTGCATAACACAGCCCATAGAATTTCACTCAGTAATTTCTGTATCAAACCCATTGACTTGTGGTTGCGGTAGGGTATATCTTTTAGAAAGGTATCCAATCCTGATTTTAAAGATTTCCTGTGACAGAGAATCCACCACAGCCCTTGTAAGCTGTGACAATGGTTAATTACACTGTAAAAAGATTTGTACCCTTACATGGCCAACATTCACTCTGTAATGATAACTCAAAGCAGGAGTTCAGGTGCCTCATCCTTCTGGCATTAAAATGTTCTGTTGTCAGCTCTTCATATTAAAGAACAAAAAGCTACCCTCGATCGTGACACATTATGTTCCTCAGCCACCATGTCGCCAGCTCCATGCATATGATGTTCAACCCTGGCCACTCACCATTATGGGCTAACTTTTCTGCTAGCTTCAGGGCTTGGGGTTTTTTGATGCCGTCTTTTCAATGTGCCACTGATCATTCCCACAAAAGTGGGTGTGTGGCATTTTGTGCATGCTGACAATGCATTTTTGAGTGCCCATTGGAAACTTGGGGGCCAGCTACCAGATTTGTTTGCCCATGTTCAAGCATCATTCTTTTGTTCTCTCACCAGACGAGGAATCACTTTTCCAGCACGCGAGAGGAGTTGGAAGACCTGAAGAAAAGGATGAAAGAAGCTCCTCTGACCTGCAAGCTACCCGGGAAGCCAACCATAGAGGGTTATCTGTACACTCAGGAGAAATGTAATGGCCTGTGTGCACATCTGTATACATTAAACAAGTGTAGGGTCCAGCTGTAGGTTGTACTGCTTGCCTAGTTATGCATCCAACTCTAAGCTTCGTTCAGCTTGCAGCCAAGAGTCTATTTGTGTAGCTGTTATAGCCAGGGGGATGTTTGTATGGGTATGCCTTAGCTGTTGGGTATGCTAGTCACTGAGCCAGAAGCAAGTGGGTTCATATCTCCCATCCACCTTGTACCTACTGCCTTACATACCCGATCAGGATCCAGAGCTAGCTGTAAATGCAGTGCAGTCTTGGTGTGGGTGTGGCAGGCACTGTTACAGATTCCATTTTTGGTCTGAGACATGTTTTCAAGATGCTAATTGCCTTTTCTCTGGTGACTGTCTGGGTGAGATTTAATAATCCATTTTACGAGACTGTGGCTCGGAGGACTGAGATTTAGCCATTCTTTACCAGAATAAACTTGGTATCCTGATCAATGTTCTCTTGCTTAATAAGAAAGGTTTCAGTGCCTATCTATCTCAGTGTGAGCTACAGAATGGCTGCACTACCACTCCCTGTCTCTAACTTGCTGCTTCATCCAGTGGCTGGAGTCTAAAGCTTGAGTCTGAAGTGCTGGAGTCCAAATCTATTCTATTCTTTCCTTTTCTATCAAGATTATACTACGTCCACTAATAGTTCAGTTGAGGCTGTAAATTATATTTTGCAGAGAAAGCCCGTATCAAGCTCCTGACGTTAATTTGGTAGAGACACTGTGGGTGTTGAACCCCTCCCATTTCCTCCAGATATTCTTTCACCCCACTTTTGGCAGTGTCGAGGGTTTGAGTGAGTGTTTATTTGGACAAGTCCAAATACTAACAATCTGATATATTAAAAGGGTTGCAAGAGCAGATGTCCGGGGCAGATGAAAAGGCCTAGGTGTATCTTCTGCCTTTGGGATTGTGAGAAAGAGAATGACAATTCAATTCCAGACATAACTGAGACAGATAAGCTGTTATTTTATTTAGCCACTGCTCCTGTGGAAACATGGCACTTCATGTGTCTGAAACATAGTAGTTCTTGTACTCTGAAAGACAGAAGAGCTGTTACATATAGCATGTTGGCCAAAGCACATTCCATTCCTTTGTTCTTATAGATGTTCATATTCACAGCCTCCAAGTATGTAAGTAATGCACCAATATTTATAATGCGAGTGTCACATTTTTCTGGCCTCTTCCATCTCACGTACCTTTCTTCTGGACAGGTCATATAGTGATTCCACTTGTTGCATGAGTTGTAATACTCCCACCTATTGCATATGAGCTGGTCTCTAGTTGCTAGGATAAAAACCTATTACTTACTGACCGCTAGTAGTTGGCAGGGGCCAGTGTTGAAGGCTGGGGTTCAATCCCCTGCTGATAATCACTGTTTGTATGTGCATGTGGCAGTGGGTTAGTTATATAAGCACAAACATTGACAACTCTGCAATCTCAGGTCAGATTCCTACAAGGTAGCCACTATGCAGGATATTGGGTTGGGGCTGCCAATTCGGTAAATGGCTCATTTGATATATTTATGTAAACAGGGCAAATATTGGCTGCTCATAGAAGACTATCAACTAGTCTTGTGTTTAAAAAAACCACACATACGCATACACAGTCATTTTAGACCACAAGGAAACTTTGTACATTCCTGCATGATAATGAACTATATTTATTGCCTTTAAATTCGTTTCTTATGAATTGGTTAAAGAAAAAACAAGATATTTGAAATAGTTCAATTGGTTCTTTTGTTCTTTTGGGGGGGGGGAAGTTGAGGCACATCAGGAACAGAGTGCTTCAATTAAGACAATGGAAGAAGAGTGGAAAATAAATTGTGGGGTAACATAAATGTAGATGTAAGATGATATTTAATGTGCTATTGTGTTTATTCTGTCAAAAAGTTGTCAGTAAGGAAAAAATAGTAGTGTCCATTTAAAAACAAACATATTAACTTCCCCCTCTGCCCCCCCCCCCCAAGCCCACCCCTCATCCCCCAGGATGTTGCCTGTGTACTTCTTGGCCTAGATTTCCCAGTCCTGTTTGGTTTGCCACGTCAGAGTCACACAAATGCCCTTTCATCAGCTTTTCCTTCTGAGGAGGCTGGTGCTAACTTTTACCCAGTGCTTACTTTCCTCCCTAGTTACTGCTGCTTCTGTCACTGGCAATGCTGCAAATAGAGCTCCATGTTTTCCTGTGTGTCTATACAGCACCCGGCACAACAGGGCTCTGTTCCTGATTGGGGCTCACAGGCATTACCTCAATATAAATAATAAACAGTAATAATAATGGCCAAGTGCATCACTATATCAGGCTGCAGGATATAACGATGCACTTGACCATTATTATTACTGTTCATTATTTATATTGAGGTAATGCCTGTGAGCCCCAATCAGGATCAGAGCCCTGTTGTGCCAGGTGCTGTATAAACACACAGGAAAACATAATTCCTACCCCAAAGAGTTGGCAATCAAACTAATGCATGCTCTCTATTGACTCTTGACTATCTTTGTGTTTTTGTAGGGGCACTGGGCATATCTTGGGTGAAATATTATTGCCAGTATGAGAAGGAGTCAAAGATGCTAAGAATGACTCCAGTGGAGCAGAAGTCTGGAGCTAAGCAAGTGAGTGGATTCCCTATAAGAGATATCTCTGCAACCATTGACAGTGAGCAGGTTCTGCCTCATTTCCTTCTATTCTGACTTGTTTCTTCTATGAGGAAGTACAAGTATAAATATCTATAGAACAGGTACATTCCATCCCCGTTGTATGAAGCAGTGATGTACACAATTCCAGTTCTTAAAAAGTATTGCTAGTTAATTTAAGTGCTGGATTGACACCCCTGGAGATGGAAGGCCTCTTTGTAGCCACAGAACAGATATACCACGGACATTCCCCCAGCCACACACACACACAATTCCTTGAGTACTGCTGATCTGCAGGAAGCACCCCTGCCAGGGAAAAGTAGTTCACTTTCCATGGCCTGGATCGGACATGGCTCCTCTGCTGAGATCACCAGCATCAGTGCCAATGAATTCCAGTGGTGGTTCACTTAATAAAGCCACTACATCTGCCCATCAAGAAGGGATCTGATGCTCCAGTCTCAAGCCTTTCTCATTCATTGCTCACCTTCCGACACATCCTACTAGCTATTCCCTTCTGCATGTAATTTACATGTTGATCGGTCATAGAACTTAAGCCACTTTGTTCCTCACCTATGAATTTGGGCAGTGCGTGCGTCATACCTAGAGTTCCTCGGGCTTTGCAGCACAGGCAGGCTTGCATGTTTTCTCTGGCAAACCAGTTGTGAACACGTGACATTTTCTTTTGAAGAGACAACCTGACTTGCACTGATGCCTCTGATGATGGTTGACAGTACTTGAATTAGCAAGGTTATTTGAATGGCTCCATAATGCCCCCTCTCTGTCTGCTCCTGTTAAAGGACCCTTTGGTTCATGGTTATGGATTCCTCTCTTCAGGAATTAGTTACTAAGTAAATTGAAGATGTACAGTGGGTGGGAGCAGTCAGTGGTTGGGGTTTAGCATCTTTACACCACGCTATAAAACAACAATTTTGGGATCTTTTTTCATCCTTCTCACAGATTTTTCAGAAGGTGCTTCAGCTGCTGTCTGTCAGTCTTCTACTGTTGCTCACTGTGAAATAGAGGGTGTAGGATGCAAGGCTTGATAGACAATGGCTGGCCAAAATGCAGCCAATGAGTCCAACAAAATCTATGGAATTCTTCCACAATACAGCTCCCATCCATCCTCATCTTTGCATGGGGTTGCAGCCCATGGAGACTTCAAATCATAGCATGAAATTCTCCAGTTTGAGACTTCATAATTCCTGCTCTTTGGCAACTGATTGCCTGTTGCAGCAGTAAAATAAAATCTTTTCTGGAAACCCCTAGGAGAGTGAAGTCATCCAAACACATTGACTAGATGGAACTGTTGACATACCCTATGTAAAGATATGCGGCAAAATAATGTTAAAGCATGTAGGGGCTTGCAATAATACAAATTAATATCCCTTTCAAACTTGTACAGCCCATTGTGTCAGTAACGTGTTCTCAGGTATCCCTTGGTAACCCCTGGCATAACAGACAGCTTCAAAGGGAACCACATAGTGAGCGCTCTTAAAAACCCACCAAAAGGCTTACAGTAGACACATAGTGATAACCAGGGAGAAGGAAAAGGCTGTGGAAGGTTATCAATAGTGCTTTGGTTCTTTTCACTGTTTATCCAGCCTGTCTAATACAGATGCCAACTGTTGATGGAGAATTCATTCCAGGTTTGTGCACCAGTGGCTAGCTTCTCATGGGTTTGCAAAAGTTACTGAAGCTTGACTTCATGGTTTCTGTAAAGTCATAAAGACCCCGGAATGGGGCTATAAACGGGCTGCAATTTACTTTTGCCAGCTGGTAATTAAAAGGCCTGCCCCCTACAACACAATTGCTGTAAATGAGTGTGAAATTTGCCCATGAAGTTTTATCCACTTAAATTGTTTTCAAAGGTGTTTCAAAAAGCTATCTGGGCCATTATTGCTGCTGTTAGTAATTTGATACTTTATGTGATGGTAGCACCCATGAACCCCAATCAGGTGATGAAGAAGAGCCCTGTGTTTGTCTCTCTCACCAACAGAAGTTGGTCCAATAAAAGATATTACTTCATCCACCTTGTCTCTCTACTATCCTGGGACCAACATGGCTACAGCAGTCCTCCTCTAAGACCTGGTCTACACTGGCGGGGGGATCGACCTAAGATATGCAACTTCAGCTATGAGAATAGTGTAGCTGAAGTCGACGTGTCTTAGTTCGACTTACCTCCTGTCCTCACGGCGTGGGATCGACGGCCGCCGCTCCCCCGTCGACTCCGTTTCCGCTTCTCGCCGCGATGGAATTCCGGAGTCGACGGCAGAGCAATTGGGGATTGATTTATCGCGTCTACACTAGATGCAATAAATCGATCCCCAATAGATCGATCACTACCTGCCAATCCGGCGGGTAGTGAAGACATACCCTAAGAGTGTCTATTTTAAGCAACCTTTCTGCCATAAGGCATACTGAAAGAATAGTTGCTAGGATTTTTAGCACCAATTCACACTGTAATCCCATGAACCCCATAATTTAATTGATATTGTATGAAGGAAGCCTGTTTTAGGAAGCTGTTGATCTCTATCTTGCTATCTATCTGCTTTGTGGAATGTTGAGAGGAACCATCTGCTATCATGCTACAAGTGCCATCTGATTAGCAAGGCTGACATTGGGATTACACAGTCACTCCTGATGTTTCAACAGACCGTGTGGCATTGCCTTCCATCCAAGGAACCCGAGAAGTCTCATCCCTATTATATGCATTTTTAAAATTTTGGCTTTAAATGTCTCTCTCTTTCTAGGGCACCTCAGACTTGACACTGAAGTACTGCGTAAGGAGAAAGACTGATTCTATAGACAAGAGGTTTTGTTTTGATATTGAGACGAATGAAAGGTGAGCCAGAGGGATTGCTACTTCCTCTGTTATTGCCGTTTTGAAAATAATATGCCACTTTCTTGGCGTTCGGTGAGGGTGTGTTTGTTCTGAATAGCCTAAAATCTGTTTTGTATGGGCAGGAAGATTATGCACCGGGGGCAGTGCTGTTCTTCCTTGCTACAATCTTCATGCCTGATCTGAAGCCCATTGAAATCAATGGACATCTTTCTGTTAAATTCAGTGGGCTTTTTATGGGGCCTTCTAATACTGTGAAAGGATGAGCACCTTCTCTGAGAACTTGAGGGCCCTGGACTCCCATTGTCTTCAACCAGCATGAGACCCTCATATTTTCCCATGTATCTTTCCCCCCGATATATATATTGCCAGTCGTAGAGCTGGAGATTCTCTCCATGGGTTATTTTTCACTTTACTCACTGGGAGTCTGATCCTGTTCGCACTGAACTCTCTGGGGGTGCTAATTAATTACCATGGGAGCAGAATCAGCCCATAGACAAATGAATTCTGGGATGTCACACATGTGCTGTGGAAGCCTTGGTCTCTGCTTAAGCCACAACAAAGGAGAAAGCGCTAAACTGCAGATTACTTTATCAGATCCTATTTTACCAGAGAAGGACACCCTGCTCAAAAATATAAAACAAAAGGCAAACATTTGTCACTCTTTCAGCCTTTGACATTCCCACTTAATTCCAAAATTCAGACTGATTTCTCCCTTTCCTGAATCAATTCTCTTGTGCCTGCACTAACGCTGAGTGTTATTAATTTAGGCATTTGGAGCAGTAGGTTGCAAATTATCTTGACCTTTGAAAAGAAGTGACATGAGTAGGGTGAGACTGACTCAAGTAAATTTTAGGGATTGTGAGTTTCGGAGGTTTTGGCAAGCCCGGTGTTTCCATAGTTTGTGCATATTGGAAGAATGCAGGGTGTAAAACTATGCAGTGGGTATAGCAACGTGCCAAGCCTTTCAGTCCTTACTCGGTATGGCAGGGCGTCTAACCTGCATAAAGGTGGAGGAAGACTGAAGGAGTTTAGCCCACTAATAATAATACATAGTTTGATTTAATGACAGCACCAAGGGTTAACGTAGAGACATGATTAGAGACTGTGTCATATCCTCAGCAGTTTGTAGCGGCCACACTTCTTGAACCTCTGGCCAGTTCCTTACCACAGTGATGAGAGATGTGTTGGGGAGGTCTCCCCCAGCACAGGACACTGAGCCAGCCCTGTATGTTAATGGATAGACTGTACAGTGCAGTGCTGCATTTGACAGTATAGTATGACATGAAATAAAGTTGCACACTCGGATTTTTCTTAGGAAGCTGATCTATTAGGAAACAGGTAACATCTCATCATGTTAGAATCATTTGTCTCCTGCCTAAGAATTCTACAAATAAGATGGCAATTAGATACGAACACATGGACCAAAATCTACCCTCCGTTACACTGACTCCAGTGGGCTACTAGGGTGTAGCCGGGCAGAATTTGACCCACTGTGTCATGCACCAAAGTCTTTTACCATTTGGCTCACTGGATTTTTCACTTGGGTGAACGCTGCACAGGGACCTCTATATCTATAGCATGTTCAGTCATACTAACAGTGCCAGAGGCCCCCGGTACCTATCTCTCCCCTGCCCATTTTCCTTGTGTCTTTTTCTGCATTATGGTGCTAATGAGTGGTGAATAAGGACATAGGAGTTTCTCACCTGAAGCCGAGAGGGATCTCTCTTAAGTGCTTGGATAAGGGGAGAGGAACAGTTAGCCTGACTCAGACTGAAATGATTTTTCAGAAACCACATGACTTTACAGTGTTAACATCAGAAAAGACATCAGAAAATGTGCTAGGCTAGTAGCTATGAAAACCAGATGGGACACCTTAGGCTGCATGATTAAGTCACTGCAGATAAATGTACAAAGACACAGTGTGAATTAGATGATTTAGGGACCTGCTTTGCCAGTGTGATCAGCACGTGTGTAACTTCCATTTTTTATGATAGACATATGCTTTAGAAATACTATGGATAGATAGATAATTGGAATGATGTGTGTGTACTGACTTCCTTAAAGTGCCACCTGCACTCACTCTTGCTGAGTATTTAAGTGGTCTACAGAAACATAAAACTCTGTAAATCTTGGATGAAATTCCTTTGTGTCTTTTTAAAAAAAATCCTTTGCTTTAATTCTCTGGACAGGGCCGGGACTATCACATTGCAAGCACTTTCAGAAGCTAATAGACGGCTATGGATGGAGGCCATGGATGGAAAGGAGCCAGTGAGTATTCAAAGAATTATTGTCTGATTTATAGATGTGCTTTTTAGTGGTGTAATTTCACACAGATGAAGAGTGTATTGATAGTCGGTTTTGGAGAGCTCATCTTTTAGGGTGTTCTCATGAGATTGGGTATGTAATGATCAACATCACTATTATTGTGTGGTCCATAACAGGTATCAATTTAGCAAGTAGGTATATACAAATAGATTTCACAGGGTCATTCCAGGGACTGTTACCATATTGCCCTGTCCACTTGTATCCTTTGATATTTGATGTTTCAGTTCAGCTGTTTAGATTGGCATCAGTTGGACCCCATAAAAATGTGACTTGCAGGCATAGAGAAGTAGAGCTGAATCTTCCAGTGTTTCTGTTGCTCAAACAAATAGCTCTCAGATCTGTCTGAAGTAATTTTGGTTTTGCCTGCATAATATTCCTGCTTGTAAATCTCTTGTCTGAAGTTGTGGCAACCCATGCGTGTGTGAGAGAGAGAGTGAGACACACACACCAGAGATTTTCCGATACTTTGTGTTCCTTCATTGGTTTCCTTACTTTAATCCAAGCCCAGTATAAACGTTTCTGTTAAACAGAATTTCCTGTAAACAGAGAATGCTATGTGCAATATAGCAAAATACATTTCTTGCCGTTTCCCCATGCCCATTGACTGCTCCTTTTCCCTAAGCAGCCTGGAGTTATCCAATATCTCTGTAAAAAGACTGGCACCTAACTCTGTGCTCAGAGACCTTGTGTTGGACAAAGTAACTCAGAGCTGTCTTGATGGGGCTGAGTGTGCGGGGATTGGAGCATATCAGATAGGCTGCTAGGTGCTCCTTACAGAACCTGCTCACTGCTGTAAAGAAGTGATGCATGTGGGCGTTTGATGTGAAATGCCTGTAATGACATTTGTCCGGATCCCACACATTGAATTGCATAGGCTGGAAATACATAACCAAAGGAATGACAAGCTAGCAGTAATAATTAGAACTTTTTGTCCTGGCAAATTCAGGAGCATCTCTGGTTATATCAAGGGCTTTGTTAAAAAATAATCCAGAGTCCCAGACCTGCACTGTTCTAAAGCCCATTGCCTCTTTCCATCCTTCTGAACAAATGACTAGTCTTATTGTTAAAGCACCCGACTGGAAGCTGAAAGAAAGTGGTTCTTCCTGACTCTGCCATTAACTATTTGGGCAAGTCACTTTACTCCTCTGTGCTTCTGTTTTTCATCTCTAAACTATGGGATGATACTAGGGCCGGCTCCAGGCACCAGCTCAGCAAGCAGGTGCTTGGAGCGGCCAAGGGGAAGGGGCGGCACGTCGGGCTCTTCGGCGGCAATTCGGCAACGGGTCCCTCGGTCCCTCTCGGAGGGAAGGACCTGCCACCGAATTGCCGCCGAAGAATGAAGCAGTGATGGTAGAGCTGCCGCCAATCGCGATCGTGGCTTTTTTTGTTCCTTTTTTTTTTCCCGCCGCTTGGCAGGAAACCCTGGAGCCGGCCCTGGATGATACCACCCCACCTGCCTCCCAGCAACGTTGTGAGGCCTAATTCTAGAGGTGGTTGAATAATTAATTGTTCGTTAATTATCCTCTGAATTTATACATTTTCTGGATCATAGATCACTCATGAACCAATCCCGATTTTTGTGAATTTAGTTGTTATTCCCAAAATAATTCATATGAACAAGTTTTAATCTACACAATTGTTTATTTGCAAACTAGTCTCATCAACTATTTGTGCTGTGTGGTTGATCGCCTATGTCACATGATATTGGTTCTACTACATCAGTGGTTCTCATCCTTTCCAGACTACTGTACCCCTTTCAGGAATCCGATTTGTCTTGCGCAGCCCAAATTTCACCTCACTTAAAAACTACTTGCTCACACAATCAGACATAAAAACACGAAAGTGCTACAGCACACTATTACTGAAAAATTGCTCACTTTCTCATTTTTAATATATAATTATAAAATAAATCAATTGAAATATAAATATTGTACTTACATTTCAGTGTATAGTATATAGAGCAGTATGAACAAGTTATTGTCTGTATGAAATTTTAGTACTGACTTCGCTAGTGCTTTTTATGTAGCCTGTTGTAAAACTAGGCAAATATCTAGATGAGTTGACGTACCCCCTGAAAGATCTCTACATACCCCAGGGTATGCGTAACCCTGGTTGAGAACCACTGTGCTACATGACTGGCTGACTGAAATTTTCTGAAACAGGAGAATAACAAATAATAAGTAATGTGAAACAAGTAGTGAGCAGCAAAAGCTTGTGTTTCCTGTGTGAATATGGGTGTGTGACTGTGTGCACTCACCTCTCGTGAGCGCCCCCTGTCAGATGGGTGTGAATCTGCACTCTCTCTCTTTGCGCGGTGCCCCCGTCGGCTGATGCCCTTGTCAGGCGGGTCTTCAGTGGCTCATCCACTGGCACAGGCTGTCAACCTGTGAGCAAACAAACCCCTTCCAGGGCAAAAGGTCCAAGAGGACCTGTCCCTGTGCCTTTTGACAGTCTCTTTAGCCCTGTCTCTGGGCTCAGTCCTCAGCCCCTTGTGGGCTAGCTTTAAGTCCCCGTCTGCTTTGGTATAGAGCAGTGCCCCCAGGGCTTTCTCCCTGGAGACTCTTTAAGTCCTGCCCTTCACTTGGTCCTCTAATCAAGTCTTATCCCCTCCTTGGGGCTTAGGCAACCCTGCCAGTGGCCAGTGGGGGGACCCAGGCCAACCCATTACTTCAAATCCCGACCCAGGGACCCTATAAATAGCAGCCACGTGCTGCTTCCTGTAATAGTTGCTGCTGCTTTTTCCTGGGCCACTTCCCATGTAGCCTTACCTCAGGGCTGAAGTTCTTCCTCATGGAATATCAATGTCAACAGAACCCATCTTCTGGGTCTTCCTTGAACTCCAGCGAAGAGCACCTTCCTTGCTCCTCTGGTCCCTGTCAGGAACTGATCTGCTCAGGCCCTGCAGCTCCTTTTATCTGAGCCTGTTGAGCTCTAATTGGCTGCTTCCCTGCAGCCTTTTTAGGCAGGCCTGGAGGACCCACCTTTACTGCTCCTTTTCTGGGGTGTGTGTGGTAGGACTGTCAGGCCCCAAAGGGCCCAGTACACCTTGTCACAGGGTGTCCATGTGAAGAATAGCGATTCCTTTACCTTTCCTGTGGACAAAGAGAAAGCAGTTTGTGTGAATATATGCAAATATTGAATAATAAGGAGTATGACCATGGTCATATTGGACAGCTGTTCAGAATTCAAACAATGTCCAGTATTCAACCACTGCAGTGTAATTTGTTATTGTACGTAAAGGGGTTTTGGTCTTATGTGAGGGAAGGTGCTACAGAAGTGCATGATATTGTTATTAAAGTATATAAATCATGTTATTAGTATAATGGTAAAGAAAGCAATTTATTGATATTCTGTGTAAATATAATTTTGCCAAGCTGCATAGCTTGCAGACCTAATTTTTACTAAGAGACAAACAAAGGATCTTTGTGTTTAGTGTGGGAGGGTGTGTCCAAGAGAAACAGGTGCCCCAGTGAAACTAATGGACACCTACAACACCTTTCTTGAATATAGGGTGGTATATTGTTTAGTTTAGTACTTTGTTTTTGAGAGCAAAGTATTAAACAAAACTGTATGTCTGTGACTTGCTTTCCCTGGCTGTATTCTCCTTGGACAGTTATTCTCAACTCGTGCCTGCTTTTGCTTTTGTTTCCCTCTCCTCTTCTTTAGATCTACCACAGTCCCATCACAAAACAGGAAGAAAGTGAGTAATTCATGGTTCTATTCCGCTGAAATATTAAAGATCTGATTTGTACTGATGTTGTATGATATATTAGTTTGCAACTGTGGACATCACTGCTGTATGCTGGATGGACTGTATCTCACACCCGCTCACATGTTCCTTGGTTCCCTCGACTCAGTGAACAAGTGGACCTAAGATCTCTTGGGTCTGCTCCGGGGGGAGGGGTGATGAGTACCCTCAGGTCTCAGTGAGAGTTGAGGGTGATCAGCACCTTGCAAGATAAGGCCCTTAGCTCCCTAAGTGGAGGAAGAATTTGCAGTAAATTTCAACCTATCTAGAAAAATGCAGGTTCCAAATTTAGAACGGAGCTCTGAATCTTTGAGGTTCAAGTTCTAGTTGGGTTGTCACCAAAACATGAGTTCTGGGCTGCTGTGCGACTTCTTTAATTTTATCCCCTTAGTTGCGATTGAAGTCAGACAAGAACAGCTTTCAAACAAGAATATTTGTTTGCAAAGCACAGGCATCCATTTAGTGAAAACTACACAGCATTAACATTAAATTTTCAACTTAAAATATGGTTTCAGTTAACTAGAGAAAAGAGTTTCATAAAACATGAAAAAGTGTTATAAATGTAAAACAAAAGAATAAAAAGTTTTAGGGGTTTCTTGAAACGCCACACCCCATTAGGTTCTCCCATCTCTCCTTATCAGAGCTAGGTTGTGAGTGCTGTCTCTGACACTGCACATGTTTAATAAGTTGAATCTGCACATGCCCACAGCTCACGACAGCTGTCTCTATCTTGCTAAAATGTTATCCCTCTTACCTTTTCCCCCTTCATTTCATATTCACTTAGTAATGTCAAGTCCTTGCAACCATACTGCCTCCAATATCTCAGTACATTGGACTGGAAAGCTATGTGGATTTATTACTCAGGTACCCTCAATGAGTACTGAAAAATCTGCATTCTGCCTGTTGTGGCTGACTTGACCAGTCACTTACTCTGAGCTGGGGAGCACTACTTTATCTTAATTAGTGTGCAGTTAGGATTGAAGAATCTCCTTCAAACCGATCAGTTATCATTGGGCAATGCTGAGGCACGTTCCTTCTAGGTCTGTAATACAAATGCAGTCAGATAAACCCTATGTTTTAATAATTTGGAATCAGAGATATTATCAATTGATACTACACAGCTCACTGCAATCTAAGCACTGAATCTCTGCTAACATTTGTTTTGGCCCTACCTGGAAGCTGGTCTATCTGAAGTTTCCAGTAAGAATGCTCTGAGCAGGGAGGCTCCTTATAACTGACCTGCTGGCAGGCGTGGGGTGTCTGCAGTTAACTGATTCACCCAAGTTCTCCCTAGAGAGTTTGTGCCAGGATTAGAGCTGGTTCAAATTTTGGGTGTAGAAATTTTTCCCAGAGAACAACACAAATTTGTCAAAAACCAATTTTCTTCACATCAAAATGTCACTTCTCATGAAACAGTTTGGTTTTCCTGCATGAACATTTGAAACAAGAGTATTCATTTTGATTTCAAATGTTTGCTTTTAAGTTGAAACAAATTTTTTTGTTTAATTTCTAAGTGTTGAGTCAAAACCAAAATTTGTAGTTAGAATTTGGTTCAAAAACTCCTGCAGCTTTAAAAATAATTGAATGCAGATTTTATTTTTATTAGTATTTCTTGCCAGAAAAATGTTGGTTTCCTGACTAGCTCTAGCCATGATTTGAATTCCTCAGGACAAATTTTGCTTCTGATCTGAAGTGTGATATGCAGAGCCCCATCCCTCTGCCTAATAAAAACACATTAAACACTAACATTTGAGAGAAGTTCAGAATATCTGTTTGCAACAGACAGAAAGCTGTTTCAGTGTTAGAAGCCATTGATCACTCACATAAACACGTACGCGGCCTTATCCTGTGACCCTTATTACACAAGTAATCCTTCTGAAGTCAGTGGAAGAATTAGTGAGTAAAGGTCATCCATCTGAGTAAAGTTGCAGGACTAGCTCCTGTAAGGAACTAAGGGGCCTGATTCAGTGCCCACTGAAGTAAATGGAAAGAGTCTGGTTCACTTCAATGGGGTTTGGATTAGCCCAAAGCAAACTACTTTTCCACCTGTCCACTGTTTGAAGCCTCCAAGGAAGACTGTGATAACCTATTGGTTAATCAGTGGGGAGAAAAACCTGCCTTCTCCTTAACCTATATGGTATCTAAGTAGAATCCTGTCATTTTCTGCAATCTAACAAAGTAGATAAAGAATGTGTGGAAGTTTATGTGTTCTTTTGATTTGGCAGAGGTTGGACTGCAGATTTTGCTATACTCCGGAAGCCACAGATCAGCTCTTGCCAGGCAGAAATTCATGTGTGGTTGAACTCTCCAAATTACAGTTTTATTAAAAAATTCAAAAGCCAACTGTTAAAGCAATTTCAAGAGGGGGGGGGGGGAAGGAGAACAAGTGGAAATGAACAATTCCAGGCCAGATTCTTAAAAATCTGGGTGTGCTTTTGCACAAGCCCCCTCACAACATATGCATGCAAATCCCTTAATGTAGGTGCACCAGATGGGCTGCATGCATGCACAGACCCTGACTTGCACCCACACAGCAGGGTGTTTGCATACTAAATTGTGCCTGTGCACTTGTGCATATGTGGATTTAAATGTCCCTAAAATGTAGCAAACTTGTTGCAAGGTGTAATGCCTGCAGTAACTTGACACCTCTTTGGGTTTTCCACCAGTAATTACATGTTGACGTTCAGGCACCTAACTTTGCTTCCCTTTTTTTGAAATAGTGGAGTTGAATGAGGTTGGCTTCAAGTTTGTGAGGAAATGCATCAATGCAGTAGAGACCAAAGGTAAGATCTCAGTACTGCATCTGGAAACTATTTGCTTTTTTGATATTTAATTTCTTGAATGGCATTTGATTGCACTGTGATTTCGCTAATATATAGCAACGGGATCTAAAAATCAGAGAATCATAGAAATGTAGGGCTGGAAGAGACCTTGAAAAGTCATCAAGTCCAGCCCCCTGTGCTGAGGCAAGACCATCCCTGACAGATGTTTGTCCAATCTGTTCTTACAAACCTCCGTGAATGGGATTCCACAACCTACTTTGGAAGCCTATTCCACAGCTTAACTACATTTATAGTTAGAAAGTTTTTCCTAATATCCAATCTCTATCTCCCTTGCTGCATATAAAGCCCATTTTTTCTTGTCCTACCTTCGGCAGATATGGAGAACAATTGATCACAGTCCTTTTTGTAACAGCCCCTAACATATTTGAAGACTGTTATCAAGTTCCTCCTCAGTCTTCTTTTCTCAAAACTAAACATGCCTAGTTTTTTTAACCTTTCCTCATAGGTCATATTTTTTAAACCTTTTATCAAAGACTCCTGACACTGGATAAGGAATGTGCCTACAAAACAGTAGAAACCTTACCCCCCATTACAACATTTGCAGGAGCAAACTCTAGTTAAGGTTGAGTCCTCACTTTCATTTTGTTTTCACTCACTTGTGAATTTCTCAGAAATTTTCCTTTGGGGCTGAAACATCACATGCTTGCTAGTAGGCCAAAGGTGAATAGGTTACAAAATATTTCAGGCAATTTTGTGTTTGGGGAATATCTTAAAGAATTATTCAGATTTGTTTTGTGAAAAACATACTATGTGGGGTGAGATTTTCAAAGCTTTCTGCAGGATTTTAACCACACAACTCCCTCTAAAATGAATGAGAGTAGTGTGATAGATCTTCCACGCTGCTCTGAAAATTCCAACCATGCTGAATAACCACCAACTTCCTTAAAAGCGTAAGTAGAGCTGTGCAAATAATATAAACACACTTCCAAATATTAGTCCAGACTTTAAAAGAACTTGCTTTGACTGTAGTCACTTTCTGTGACTTTTCTAGAAAACTAGTTTACTGATAAAAAATGTTGAGGGGTAAATAGCAGGGTCCCCTAAGATCTGAACTGGAACCGGTGCTGTTCAACATACTCATAAATGATCTGGAAAAAGAGGTAAGCAGTGAGGTGGCAAAGTTTGCAGATGATACAAAACTACTCAAGATAGTTAAGTCCAAAGCTGACTGAGATGAGTTCCAAAGGGATCTCACAAAACTGGGTGACTGGGCAACAAAATGGCAGATGCAATTCAGTGTTGATAAATGTAAAGTAATGCACATTGGAAAACATAATCCCAACTGTACATACAAAATGATGGAGTCTAATTTATCTGTTACCACTCATGAAAGAGATCTTGGAGACATCATGAGTAGTTCTCTGAAAACATCTGCTCAATGTGCAGCAGCAGTCAAAAAAGCTAACAATGTTAGGAACTATTAGGAAAGGGTTAGATAATATGGCAGATAATAGCATAATGCTGTTATATAAATCTGTGATATTCCCACATCTTGAATACTGTGTGCAGTTCTGGTCACCTCATCTCAAAAAAGATATATTAGAATTGGCAAAAGCACAGAGAAGGGCCACAAAAATGATTAGGAACAGCTTCCATATGAGGAGAGATTAAAAAGAATGGGATTGTTCAATTTAGGAAAGAGATGGGAGGAATATGATAGAGCTCTATAAAATCATGAGTGGTGTGGAGAAAGTGAATAAGGAGGTGTTATTTACACCTTCACATACACAAGAACCAAAGGTCACCCAATGAAATTAATAGGCAGCAGGTTAAAAACAAACATAAGGAAGTAATACTTTATAAAACACATAGTCAACTTGTGGAGCTCCTTGCCAGGGGATGTGGCAAGGAGCTCCTTTGCCAAAAGCCTAACTGAGTTAAAGAAAAAGAGTTAGATAAATTCATGGAGGATAGATCCATCAGTGGCTGTTAGCCAAGATGATAAGGGATGCGAGCCTATGCTTTGGTTATCCCTAAACCTCTGGCTGCCAGAAGCTTGGACCGGACAACAGGGGATGGATCATTCAATAAGTTGCCCTGTTCTGTTCATTCCCTCTGAAGCATCTGGCACCAGCCACTTTTGGAAGTCAGGATACTGGGCTAGATGGACCATTGGCCTGACTCAGTATGGCTGTTCTTATGTCCTTAATGTTTCCAGTAATAGCAGATTTTAAGCAAATATTGCAGAACTTTCTAAAAGAGAATTTCAGATTTGTGATTGAGAGTAATCATCCCTGAAATCTAATTCTCACAGTGGCACTGATCTAGTCAAAGAACAGAAATATACTGTGTGATTTTTAAGTCCAGTCAGAACAGCTCCGATTTCGAATACTGAATATTTGCAACCAATTGTTCAGTTATTAGCTACTGAACAAGAACTGTGTGCCGAAATTATTTGGTGAATCATTTTGCCTAACAGAGTCCAGGTTAACATGAGGTATTGATGGGCAATTTTTTAAAAATGATTTTGTCTGCATTATCCACTCGGCTCTTCACTTAAGTGCTGTCAATCTATTGCAGGCCTGGGGACAGCCTGTGATGTGTTTACTACACTAGGTGGCGCTGTTTAACATCTACAACCATGAAAGGATACTAGATTAATTCTTTCCTTCGTTCTTCTGCGCAGGGATCACTACTGAGGGAGTGTACCGAACCGTTGGCAGCAATATCCAGGTGCAGAAGTTGCTGAATGCCTTCTTTGGTAAGAATAACCAGTTCTTGGATGACTGGACTGTAATTTTTTAGTACTGTAAGGCAAGACAAGGAGGACTGGATTCCACAGTGAAATGAACCCCTACACACTGTCAGGTTAATAGGGTGACCAGATGTCCCGATTTTATAGGGACAGTCCCAATTTTTGGGTCTTTTTCTTATATAGGGTCCTATTACCCCCCACCCCCTGTCCCGATTTTTCACACTTGCTGTCTGGTCACCTAAGTATAACCTCCCTCCGCTCTTGCCCTTCTTTCCAGGCTGCTGGTCTTCTCCACCAGTCTTTCTGATGTGTTCTTTCCCTTCTTTTCTGACTTCTTCTCCACCTAGTCTCTTGTCTCTCCCTTTAAGCTAAAATGTTGCCAATTTTACCTGCATTTTCAAACTAAGAAGCAAAGGGTACCGAGGTAACAGTAACGTGGAAGTGGAGTAGCTTGTGCAGCATGAAATTGAAATTGAAATTAATGGAGATATCCCATCTCCTAGAACTGGAAAGGACCTTGAAAGGTCATTGAGTCCAGCCCCCTACCTTCACTAGCAGGACCAAGTACTGATTTTGCCCCAGATCCCCAAGTGGCCCCCTCAAGGATTGAACTCACAACCCTGGGTTTAGCAGGCCAATGCTCAAACCACTGAGCTGTCCCTCCCCCCATGTGATGACCCTGTAGAGTGCAAATAGATCCCAAAACAGAGAGACCATTGCTAATTGCCAAACAGACTCTCTTCCCCCATAGATGATAGGTCCTGATTCTCATTTACATGAAGGTTCCTTTATTCCTCTCTGGCAGTGTAAATGGGCTTTAGAGGAAATGAGAATGAGATCAAAGAGCTGATTCTGCCCCTGTTTACATCAGTTTTATACTTGTGTAATCCACTGGAGTTGCTCCCAATCTACAGCAGTGTGAGGGCAGAATTTGGCCCTAAGTGTGATAAGAATTTTTTCTGCTTCTCTAGGTCTTGCTGTTTACAAAGCACTGCACAGTGTTATTTTCATTTATAAGAGGCACAAATTGTCAACTTCTAGGTGCATTTACAGTAAAAGAGCCACCAAATGCATCCACTAACCATTGTTAGCATAAACAAAATAACTGCCCCTCCCCCAGAACTCCACCCCCAAAACATCCTCCACATCCTCAGACAAATCTGAGTAAACAGAGAATCCTCGCAGCATGCCGTGAAAGTCAACAACACGGGGCTGTGTTTGGCCGGAAATGGGGAATGCACTCCAGAGTCAAAGGCTCTGCTCTGGGAATGTCCTGGTCCCACACCCTGATGTACAAACTGGTGGACAGTCAGTTCAAGCATTGTAGGACAGAGGTGGAGCTAAGATAGCCAAGATCCAAACCATTCTGGATGGCTTGTTTGGCGGGAAAGACAACAGAAAGCTGGAACACAGGACAAGAGGAGTGTTCCTGGTGAATATCCACCTGACCAGCATGTAAGCCTCTGACCGCTGCCCTCTGAGTAGGTACCTAGTATAAATGCACTATTCAAAGGCTGCTATTATTTTGATTGTTGTTGTTATTTATTTTTATTAAAACAATGGACTGTTTGTTATATCCTCACATGGTTGTACTGGATTTCCATACAGTTGGAACATCAGATACATCTAGTCACACTTTCCTGATAATTTATTAAGTAGGAGGAAGCTTAAATATCTCGTATTTTCCAGCATCCCAATAAATAGTTCCGTGTTTTTCCATTCCACACCCTGGTGGTGGTTTCTCCTTTGTAAATTTACAATGGATTGGTGTCCTCACTCCTTGTACCGAAAGCCTCATTTTGGTCAGAGTGGAAAATCCAGCAGCAATAAATAATAATAACTAATAGTGGTGAGCCATTTGGATTTCTCACCCAACCCTGTTTCTTGTTTAACATAAATCATGTAACTTGTATCTCCTACCCTGCCTTCCCCAAAACCAAATACGTAATCCTATGGTGCCATAGAAATTTTGTGAGCGTCCAGTTAACCTGGACATGAGCAAAGTGTACTTTAGTCCTTTCTGCTCTTCATTACCCTCCATGTTTCTGCCTACATGTAGATTCCACGCAGAGGAATTTTTCAGGGAAGCCTAAAGGGGAAGTAACTAGAAGTTATGGGGTGAAACTGAGCAAATGAAATTTTAAGTGGAACGCGAGGAAATTTATCCTAACACTGAGGTTTGATAGAATGTTTAGTTTTAGAGGACTTAAGCAGTAGGGCTTCCACCACTTCCCTTTAGAGCAGTAGTGGGCAACCTGTGGCCTGCATCAGGCCCTCGCCATGCAAATGTAAACAAGCGCTCTAGCGGCCTGCCAGCGGATTACCCTGACAGGCCGCAGGTTGCCCACCACTGCTTTAAAGCAGTGTTTCTCAAACTTTTGTACTGGTGACCTCTTTCGCAAAGCAAGCGTCTGAGTGCAAACCCCTCCCCCCCCCCCATACATTAAAAACACTTTTTAAATATATTTAACACCATTATAAATGCTGAAGGCAAAGCGAGGTTTGAGGTGGGCTGATAGCTCGCGACCCCCCATGTAGTAACCTCCTGACCCCCTGAGGAGTCCTGACCCCCAGTTTGAGAACCCCTGCTTTAAAGGATAGACCACAAAGCTGTGGAGAACACACAGTAGAGAATAAACCTTCATTGGCCAGGGGAATGGACCTAGGATGCAATAGTTAAGGCTTTTCCACCTTTGATCTTGGAGTCTCCTAGTAGAAGTGATTCTCTTTGTTAGTTGCATGATCGTTTTGACCATTCTAACACCACATTCTTATCCTTCCTCTTCCTCTCCCTCTAATTTTAAGTACACTATCCTCCTGCTTAACTCAAGAAACGAGATAACTAATGCGTATTAGCGATCCCATTGTAGTTTTACCAGGGTGGATAAAAATCAATGATTTAAAAAAAATAAAATAAAATAAATCCGATTTTTTAAAAATTTAAATCGGATTTTTTTATTTAAATCAGATTTTTTTGATAAAATGCTTTTTGAGGGAAAAAGCCTATCTAAGGATAGTTTTATTAAGATACATTATAGCTCAAAGATATCTCATCATGTAAATAGGGATTATAAATTCTAACTCTATAGTATGAGACAATATATTCATGTAATGTTTAAGAAAAGTTTTGTAAATGAGTTCCAATAGTTCATGGATTTGGGACCCAATCTTATGGGGCTCCAGGGGCTTCTGTATAGATTATTTAGGTTAATCTTTCTATCTACCCAATGGGACTCAGTCTAGAAGATACCATCAGAGATTCTTAGTTTTGCAGTTCTCAAACTGGATTTGTGTTTCCAGAAATAACATGCTTGTTAACAGCAAAAATGATTTTAAATAAATAAATAAATAATATATAGAGGTGAGAAATAACAGACCTCAACCCTATTGTCCCTCTGCAAATTTCTGTACACAGAGTCAATCCCTTACCTCTCTCTAAAAGTGCAAAGTTTCAAAAAGCTCAATGAACAGAAGATTGTTGGTGGCGGAATAGATCTGCACAAGGAGAAGAAGTCTGGAAATAAATGTGAGAAGAGAGGGACAGGCAATAGAAACAAAAGTGAAACTGTTTGAGCAGCATATTCCAGAAGTCTTGAGGTCTTTCTGAGTGTAACCTTCATTGATTTGAGATCTACCATACCATTCTCTCACTAGAAGGGAAAACCTATAATGGCAGCAGGCCATAAAAGAGACCCAGTTTGGGAATATTTTAATGAAGTTCCTCTACCTGTGGGTAAGACAGGCATGCATACAAAATGCAAACAGTGCAACAAAGAAATGCGAGGCCTGGTTGCCCGAATGAAACAACATCATGAGAAGTGTTGTTTCTCAGGAGGAAGCTGCATTGAAGATGATGAAAGGAACATGTCTGAACATGCAAGATCTTCAGGTTGGTAAACTTTTTTTATTTCATACTTCTTTCTTAAGGGCTGCTGTCTTCCTTCTGGACTATTCTTGAATTCTCATACTTAAGCAAAAAATATAGTTATTACTCTATGGTACTATCATTTTAGATGCAGTTGTGATAAAAAATAAATAGCTGAAATAGGCAGATCTTCCTTTTACAATTTCAACTTTAAAGTAGTAATGAGTGTCAGTGAATGCAATGAGTAATACTAAATGAGCAGTATGGTGATAATAATTAAATAACTTCATTGACTTGTTTTGTTTAGGAGAATCCATCCTCAACATACAGGATTCCGAAGACTATCCACCTTTAAGATCACCATCATTTTCTATAGCTTC
The DNA here is from genome assembly GCF_028017835.1 of Emys orbicularis. Taxonomy (NCBI): domain Eukaryota; kingdom Metazoa; phylum Chordata; order Testudines; family Emydidae; genus Emys; species Emys orbicularis. Next base: position 24,310,355 of record NC_088691.1, on the reverse strand, counting down.
AGAGTTATCTGCCAATGATAATGTTTCAGTCACATCATGTATGTCACATAGCCACAGTATATCACCTGTAGCAAAAAGAAAAAAAATCTCCATCATCCAGAAACAAGCATAGATAAGTTTTTGATAAGAACCAGCAGATTACAAAAAGAGGTAATTGATGAAAAAATTGCCCAGTTTGTTTATGCAACAAACTCTCCTTTCCGAATGATTGAGAACCCACACTTCATTAACATGGTTCAGTCATTAAGACCAGGATACAATCCACCCAACAGAGCAGATTTCGCAGGCAAATTGCTGGATAAAGTGTATGAAAGAGAAATTGAGCAGTGTGCAGGGTGAAATTGTTAACCTGAGTCTTGATGGGTGGAGCAATGTCCACAATGATCCTGTTGTATGTGCTTGTGTGACAACAGAAGAAGGGAATGTCTTCCTTACAGAAACAACTGATACATCAGGAAATGCTAACACGGCAGAATACTTACAAGAAGTAGCAGTAAAAGATATAACAAACTGTGAAAAAAAATTCAAATGTCTAGTACGTAGCTTGGTCACAGACAATGCTGCAAATGTATCCAAAGACAAGAAGAAATTATTTAGAAGAGAGTGAAGAGAGTCCCAAGCTAATAACATATGGTTGCAGTGCTCATTTGATACACTTCCTAGCCAAAGACTTCAGTGTTCCAGAAATAAAAGCTAATGTTGTTGAAATTACAAAATATTTCCGTAACAACCACTTTGCAGCAGCTGCTCTGAAACAAGTGGGAGGAACCAAGCTAACTCTCCCACAAGACGTGTGATGGAACTCAGTAGTGGACTGCTTTGAGCAATATATCAAGAACTAGCCTAATCTGTTGATAGTTTGTGAACAAAATCGTGAAAAAACAGATGGCAGTGTCACAGCCAAAGTTCTCAACATTGGGCTTAAGAGAAATGTTGAACACTCGCTGAGTATCTTGAAGCCTATTTCTGTAGCCTTGAACAAAATGCAGGGAAATAGCTGTTCTATTGCTGATGCTGTTGAAATTTGGAAGGAACTGAGTGAGATCTTAAAAAGAGAAATATGCAATGACAGAGTTAAATTAGAAGCTTTAAAAAAACGAATGGGACAAGCACTATCTCCAGCTCATTTTCTTGCAAATATTCTCAATACTCGGTACCAGGGTCAAACCTTAACTGCTGAAGAAGAAGAGGAGTTGGCTATGATGTGGACATCCAGCAATCATCCCTCCATAATGCCAACTATAATAAACTTCAGAGCTAAGGGTGAACCATTCAAGAAATATATGTTTGCTGATGATGTTTTAAAGAAAGTCACACCAGTTAACTGGTGGAAGTCACTTAAGCACTTGTATTCAGAGACTGTTAATGTGATAATCTCACTTTTAACAGCAGTAGCTTCTTCTGCCGGTGTAGAAAGAATATTTTCTTCCTTTGGACTAATTCATTCCAAATTGAGAAATCGTTTGGGAACTGAAAAAGCAGGAAAGCTTGTTTTTCTTTTCCAGATTATGAACAAACAGGAAAATGAAGGCGAAGATGACTGAGTTAGCTGCAGAAGCCAATATTTTAAATTTCTCATGAACTGGCTGACAGAGTCAATTTAATTTTTGCTGTTTTTTTTTTTTTTTTTAATATTTCATTTAACTATTTTAGTTAAAAACAATTTTAACAAAAACAAACCTGATTTTAAATAACTTGAATGTTTAACTAAATTCAAAAATTCATATGCTTGTTTTGTTAAAATATTATATGTTTGCCGTTGAAGAAAAAAATCCAGAATACATAACGTTGTTGTTTTAGTTAATTAAAACAATTTAAATGTCTGTCTGGTGATGTTCTCCTCCTAATACAGCCTGGCAAGAAAATCCTCCAAATATTAATGATTAATCTGTTGAATTGGAGATAGTTCACCTTCGAAGCATAAATATCTGCTTCATTTACCTTTGGTAAATGAAATAACCAAACAATCATTCCTTTTCTGATATAGCTGTAAAACTCATCTGAAAAGTTTTCAAAATAAATCACTTTAAAAATGTATAGTGTGTACTTTTTAAAAATGAAACCGACATCTATCTCTGAGTTGTGAAGAATATGTATTAAGGTTATAACAATCAACAAGAATGCACTTTTATATAGAAATCCATGATTAAATCGAGTCTACCTGACTAGTGATTTAAATCATGATTTAAATCATTTTGATTTAAATCAAATCCACCCTGAGTTTTACTACAAGGTAAACTAGGCGAGTTCACCATGGGTGGGAGGTATAGGGCTGGGCCATACCTTGCTACTTCTCTGGAAACACTGTCAGTGCTTCACTTAGGACTCTACAGTGCAATAAACATTGCAAGTTAGCTGTCTCAGTGTAAAAAACCAAACAAGCACACCTCTGTGTCAGTGAAGATAAAGCCTCAGTGTTGGCATTGTCACTATGCTTTACCTGTCCAAGAGGAATCACCAGTGTCCCTTACACACTGCTGTATCTTCCTCTGCCAGTAGGGCATATCCTGCCAGCATAAATTTTGTTATTTGTTTTAAAAAATCAGGCTTTGTTTGAAAGCTACTTTATTTTGTATTATTTGCCTTTTTTTTTTTTCCTTTTCCAGATCCAAAATGTCCAGGGGATGTAGATCTCCAAAACAGCGACTGGGACATCAAGACAGTTACCAGCTCATTGAAATTCTACCTCAGGTAACTTCACCGCTCATTGTCTTATTTTTGACTCTCCCAGGTAGGGCTGGAACTCTTTGGGCGAAGATGGTGTCTTGTTTGAAAAAACGTGTCTGTTGTAAAAATCTCACATGCACTTAGAAAGCTATGTAAATAAAAGAAATTAGGATTGAGTGCCAATTGGGCAGCCTCAAGAATCCATGGGAATTGGAGTGGAAAATATGACTTTCCTTTCCGTTCATCTTCCAACGTAACTGAGAACAGAGTTGTAACCGCTCCTCTGCTCTTTGAGGAATTCAGTGTTGTTTCTGTTTGTTTCAGGAATCTAGCTGAACCTGTCATGACGTACAGACTCCATAAAGAGCTGGTCTCGGCTGCGAGTAAGTCCCAACAGCTTCACTACTGATAGGCCCCATACCCCTCTCCTGCGTAAGAATGGCATTGCTCCACTAGCTCAACACAACGCTGAGTATGTGTCACGTGTGGAGTTCCAGCTCAAGTGAGACATGTTGTAGCCAGGTGACGAACATCTAGGCCTTGCAGTGTATGGGATCCAACAGGGGCTGCTGTCATTGCAGCCAGCCACATCCATCTGGAACCTGGTAGGGAAGGAAAATCAGATGATTCACTCGCTGGGATGCTAAATCATAAGAGAGTCTCTGTGCATCACTGAATGGCATCCTAGAGTTCAGTACTGCCGTGAGATTTGAGGGTACTCAGCATTTGCAGGATCATGTCCCTTACCCATTTGGGCCATATACTCAGTGGGAGTAAATTGGCAAAGCTTCAATAGAGCTATGCGGATGTTTACTAGCTGAGGAGCTGGCCCATTGTACTTATAATAGAACCTCACTCCTGCTTCCGGTTTCTTAGTTTGTTTGAAGGGATCATTCTAAAAGGATGACTCCATTTCGTCCCCATCGTCCTTTACATTACAGTGTACTTCTATGTGCCTGGGTTTGGATCCCTTCAGAGACACTCCCAGTGGGGCGTGGAGTAAGGGGATCTTTTAAAATATGTGTGTGTGTGTCTATATCAGATGTATAAAAAGCGAACTAGACCAGTTGTGCTAGCAGGAGCATTTCCTGACAGATTTATGTTTTTTAAATTGTAAATAGAGACATAAAGTGACAGGCCCCAATGGCCATGCAGTGTCTCAGATGTCCCTCTTTGTCACAGAGATTTGTCCTGGAATGCTGACCCCGTAGTACCTTCAAGTATGCAAAATGCATTTTTCTGGTGGTGCATTTAGTGCTAAGTAACAGACCAAACTGACAAAGGTCAGGCAAGTAGCATGAGTATGTTAACAGGCCATATCTAAGACTCATTTAAAACCAGGGTCTGCATCAATCCTGCTAAAATGTCTCTTTGCAAATTATCTTTCATAATTTTAAAGTAACTGCACCCTAATAATTACATCTAGCTAGAGCAGAAGTGCAGAGATAGAGAGCCTGGGCATGCAGTTACTTAAGCAACTTTCTTAATAAAAGAGATGATGGTGTTTTAAAATGTCCTGTATCTGGGGAAAACACATTGGGCTCAAACCTGAGGTGGTGAGCACCTGCAGCTCCATGGAACTGCAGCTTGGCACCTCCTTGGCCCTTAGAAAATTAATAATGTTGCTTCTCGTTCTGCTAAAGAAAAATTCTCCTCCTCCAGATGACTGTACTCAAACCCAAGAGTTACTAGATTTCTATCTTATTATACCAATTATAGCTGGGTAGATGGAAATATTAACCCCCTCCCTTGCCCTCCTTCAGAAACCTCACCTTCTCCATGAAGTTTTCCAGCTATAAAGATCACACTCTATACTGCGTGCATTGTGTATTTTATTGTTCCAGGTTGGTTTGTGCCTCTTGACTGGATGCTTATTAACCCTGTGCATTTTACCCCCATGTACAGTACTAAGTACCAGTGCTGATAACAGTCTCAGCAGAGGGGCCTGAATTGCTCGCTTGGCCCTAGAACTGCTTTTGCTAGATCTGGGTTGAGGTACCTAGGGTCAGTGTGCGAGGGAAGCGGCTGCTCATGCTGTATTGGTTCTGTTCATGCAGCACATTTCACCAGCACTAAATTCAGTTGAAAAACCCTACTCTGAGCCCCTTTTAAGTTTGATTTCACCTCTTTCCACATCACTTCATTTTTCATTATGATAACCTTGCTACTGTGTAATCTGACTCCTTCCAGGTTGCTCTCATTTGCTCTTGGCAGGCTGGCCCCATACCTCAGAGAATAACACCGTTTTTTTTTTTTTTTTAAGCAGTAGGCAAAAACTTCTCTCTTGTTTCTTTCCAGAGTCTGAGAACCTGGATTACAGGCTGGGAGCCATTCACTCTTTGGTTTATAAACTACCTGAGAAGAATAGAGAGATGTTGGAACTTCTCATACGACACCTGGTCAAGTAAGCAGAATCCAGTAAATATTCCTGTTAAACCAGAGAGATAAAAAAAGGGAGTCAGAGAAGCCAGCCTGTTTCTCTGGCAAATTAATTAAGCCTTGACAACTATTGTACAGCTGGGAATATACTGCCCAAATTGTGTGGCTATCCCTGTATTTGATATTCCCCTGTCCACCTGCCACTTCCGTTCAGTGGCTGCTTTATGAGAAGCACCAGGTAGAGAATAATTTTTATATGATAATATGGTCTAACAGACCAGAGCTGTAAACCTAGTGTCTGGCCAGCCCAATTAGCAACAACATTATGTCTGGAATTCTGGAGCAGTTTTAAGACCCCTGTTCCCTGGGACTGGAGATTAAGCACATACTGGATGCACTTCTTGTACTATGGATTCAATGTTCTTTGTCCTTTGAGCAGCATTGGTGCTAGGCACATTAGCTTTCAAGCCCTCCCTAATGTCCAGTTAGGAGCTGATTTTTCTGAGGTGCTGGGCAGCTGTGGCTCTGTTTGACGTCAGCTGCTGTCATGAGCACTCAGCACCAATGAAGATCGGTTCATTGATGGTGAAGGCACTGGAGCTGCTGTTTTCTTCCCCTCCTTTCACAGTGAATGTGAGGCTGCAAGGTGCAGAACCTGGTATCCTCATCTCACATGGGAGTCAGAGAGAGCGTCAGCTCTTGGCGGTGTTCATTGTGCCAGCCATGCTGAAGCTCTAGGGGAGGGAACGATGCTGGAGTTCTGCTCAGTAACAGACATGGTTTGGGGAGGGACTGGCCTCCAGATTGAAAGGATGCGCTTTGGCCAAACTGGAAGAGCCACTTCCAAAACGGGACATTTACAGGGCTGGTTTGGGTTGGTAAAACCACACTGGGCAGGGATTTATTTTGCAGCTCCAAAGGGGGATTTAGATCTTGGTGCTATTTGGTCTTAACCCATCTATTTCAGGGGTAAGAAGGCTGGATACATGGTCATGGTACATGGAGTTGTCGCTAGCCTTTGGCAGACATGATCTTTTTAAATAACTTCTCTGCAGAAGGGGCAAGATTTGCAGTCAGACTGACCCATTATTAATAGTAGCTCTGTTGTTGCCTACACAGAGTTTTGCATTGAGGGCCCTATTCCCCACCTTGTTTATGCTGGCAAAAATCTTATAAATGCCAATAGAAGGTAGGTGGCAGAAGTAAAACTCAGAGCTCTGCATCAGAATATCTCTGCTCCCAGCCCTTGAAGTTCAGACTCCAATTCTATACCTGAATTCGGTGTGGTCTCTTCCTAGATTAGCCTATAAATCATTCCACAGTTGGTGCTATTCAGTGGGGCTGCGTATGGCACCGAAATCTAAACACAGCTACATAAATAGCACTCTGTTTCTTGAAAGCCATGACACTTTCAGAAAAATGATACCGTAGAGATCTCTCTGAAATCTTCCAGAGATTCCATCCTTATACGCAGTTCTTCTTCTTTGGGAAAAAAATCCCAATGCATGTCTTGGCTAAATAAATCATTCCAAAATAAATGGTTCATTTAACATGCATGTAGCACGGACAGCTAATGATTCCTGGGGTAATGATCCTTCTAAAAGAGGAGCCAGACATTCTAAGGGATCAAATCACAATGCCAGTACATCACAATCTCAGTCTTTCTGCACAGACTAAGAATGTGCTTGTCATAGCCAGATACATGTTTTATGACCAGCTCCATGGGCACTGGAAAACTAGTTCTGCTTTAGCAATATGGAGGAAATTGAATTAATTAATCTTGCAATTTTTAAATGGCCTTTCACATTGTCTTCTAATCTCATCTTTTTATTTTATCTTCCTCTTTCCATGCTTACAGCGTGTGTGAGCACAGCAGGGAGAATCTGATGTCCCCATCCAACATGGGGGTTATATTCGGCCCAACTCTTATGCGGGCGCAGGAGGACACGGTCGCTGCCATGATGAATATCAAGTTCCAAAACATTGTGGTTGAGATCCTCATTGAGCACTTTGACAAGGTATGGGACCAGCCCTCAAGAGCTTGCCTCGGAAGCTCACTAGTGCTCTATCAAGTTCTTGTGGATCATCGCGCTGTGTGGTCTGGAGCACTCGCTTGTTTTGCTGGATTCCCCTTATGGTTTTAATTGTACTATTCAGAGATGCACGAAGTGGAAGCAAAAGCTGTAACCATTACATGTTCTTCACAATTTCCTTTGGTTACTTCATAAAGTCTTGGTTTTCTTAAGGGGCTGCAGTCACTGCTTTAACAGAAGAAACTCCCCACTGGGAAACTAGCTATATAACTGTACGGTATGGGAGTTCTACATCTTCCTCTGAAGCAACTGGTGTTGACTGGGGACAGAAAACCAAACTGTATGGACAATAGGTCTCACCTGACATGGTCCAAATTAGGTCACTGTAGAACTACTCTTAAGTGAAGTCTCTTTTAAGTGACTTCCTAAAGGATCAACAAAAACAAGCCTGTTAGATAGGGATCTTTTTAACTAAAAATTGAAGAAAGCCACATGTGGTGGCACTTCAAAGTGACCTCTTGAGAGAGGAGCTGCCAATTGGAGGGGAGGGGGGTCTTTAGTGCAAGTTTCAGCATACACCTGGCATTTTTGAGTTCTGTATAGAGTAATACTTTGCCCATAAAGCTCTAGACAGTGGAACTGGCGGAAAGGATCAGCTGCTGATACAGAGTTTCGAAAGAGTTCACACTATTATTATTTAATTATGGAGGTGTTGATAGCAGCTCCATATTTAAAGTTGCACCAAGGTTTTCATTTTCATGGGACCTTTATTTAATATTTGTATTACAGTAGTGGTCAGAAGCCTCAATCAGGACTGGAGCCTCGTTATGCCTGGTGCTGCACAAAAACATGTGTTTACACACACACACACACACACACACACACACACACACACACACACACACACACACACACACACACACACACACACACACACACACACACCAGCAAGCTGATGTTGATCATGGCTTTCTCCCTTGTGATGGAATGTAGAGGACTCTGCTACCTAATGTGTTAGTGATTTGTCACTAATAATATCTGGTATAAATTTAATCACTTGGTATTTTTGGGGGGTGGTTTGGAAGAGTATAATTGTGTTTTATAATAAAATGTGAAAACTGATCAGCTGCAGCATGCAGTACAAAGTATTAGGGTCAGATTCATTCCTGAATAACAGCACAACTTACTATGGATGAATTTGGCCCTTTATCTTTACTTAGCACCCTTGATCACAGAATACTTCACAGAGAAAGTCCGCCATACGAGAAGAGGAAAGCTGTGAAGCATGCTTTAAGGAGAGGTAGTTACCTGCCTTTGAGGAGGATGGAGAGAGAGTTCCCATGAGACAGATCAGCACAAGTGAAAAGTGACCCCCACACACACACTTCTGGGGAGAGGAGAGTAGGTCACATGTGAAGGAGCACAGTAGTTGAGCAGGTGGGTGTATGGTCAGAGGTAGAGCAGAGATCAGAAGAGAAGAGTGAGTAGTAGATGGTGGTGCTGGGGGTTGGGGTAGGATGGACGAATCCATGGAGATTTGAGTACCCGCAGGACAATTTTAGTTGGATTTAGAAATTGACAAGAAGCCAGTGAAAATAACACACCTTGGTCTCGCTACAGTTCATTGAAACCATTTCCTAGCAAGCTCTTTCAGCTGAACAGCTAGTTGATTATAAGTTAAATGCTCAGATTCTGCACTACAGTATGACCTCTCTCTCTCTCTCTCTCTTCTGTGTTATAGAGCCTGCAGCGCAGATAATGGCCTGCAGAGGGGAGCCAGGGAAAATGTATGATTACTCTGCCATCTCCAAGCTCTAGAATGAAATGTTAATTAAGACAGACCTCCACTTCCTTGCCTTTAATTTCTGCAATAAGGCAAGCTAGTAATGTTTTATTAGACTGAGCTTATAAACACAACTTCAGTGTCTAAAATAACTTCAACTGATATATAAGCAAATACTTCAAATGAGTTTGAAGTAGAATAGATATATTATTTATACAGTGCATTATGAAGACTCTAAGGACAAGGAAATTCACTAAGTCAGTTTGGGTAATTATTGTTTCAACAGCTTAACTTTCCATACCACAGCTAAATTAAAAATGTGATTCCTCTGGAAATAACTCCTATTGCTGTATGAACTTTAGTGTCTAATGCTGAGATTGGGTCAATAGCATTATATTTCTGAATTATTTAAATTTGATTTTCATTTCAAAATACACAAAGCAAGCAGGGCTTGTGTCAGCATCTTGGAAAGCTTTGGACGGGTGCATATTTCAGCAGCTAGTATTGCCAAAGAAACCTCCTTGGCATCAAGGCAAAGGGAACACTCTGGACCTTCGTATTCTAGGATGGAGAAAAAGTATCGCCATCTGCAAAGAACAGAACCGCTGGAATCAGAGTCTGTTAAACGTCAACAGCTGCTTTATGTCACAGGATCTTGAAGGCAAAAGATCCAAAACCAAGAGATTGGAGTTTGGAAGAGATTCCTGAATTCTTGCCCTGAATTCAGAGAGGCAGCTGTGTGCATACAGCTGCAGGGCATGGAATAGCGCTCATGCTGAATACAAAGAGAGATGGAAAAAAGCAGGGGCACACGCCCAATCCTAAAAAACAGCATTTGTACCAAACTGACTGCGAGTTTGAGAAATGGTTAATGCCACTGAAAATATTACATCCCTTTACTTGCTTGGTCAGTAGAGAGAGATCATGCTCCCTACTGCTCACATGCTGGTATTGTAAGTTAGACCTTTGGGAGTCTGATTGCCGAGATGTCTGGGACCCGTCATCACTTTTATACATTCTGCCAGGTCTTCATGACCCAAGAAGATTCAGGAAAAAGAAGCTGGAGAGTGTTACACTGTCTCATCCCACTTGCTTGACCTCACAGAATTTCTCTTGGTTTGAAAGAGGAAGGAAATCAGTTTTCTAACAAATCCCCAGCTGCCTGCTTGTACCAGCTTTTTGGTCTGTTTGCACCATCAGAGCAGCATAAAGGTGGTGGAGCAGGGGGAAAAGGTTTTATACAGGGGAAAAAGTGATTATTCCGTCTAAAACATGCATGAATGACCCCCCCAAAAAATCCCTGAACCAAAAACAGGTGCAGAACTGGCAGCATGCTTCCCCACGCAGTGAGAGTCCCCTCTCCAGTGACAACGTGGTTCAGTCTCCAGGCTTCATTCATTTTCTGTTCTTTCTGCCAATGCTGCTAGCAAAAGAGTCAGTTATGAATTTTTTTACAATTGGGATTCTTGTCCGTGACTAGCAATACATTCCACACAGGCCACCTAATTATCAGCTTGTAATGAGTTTTGGTCTCTATCAACTCAGGCCAAGTTTAGATCAGTGATCTAAAAGGGAACATCTGTGTATCCCCTTCCAGTTTCCCTGGGCCATCCATTCCTGGCCTATACAATAACTGAGCATTTAGGCCCAATCTAATCCCCTGTAATGTCAGTGGAAAGAATTCAATAGCAGTTGGATTGCAGCCTTCATGTAGTCAAGTATCAGAGGGGTAGCCGTGTTAGTCTGGATCTGTAAAAAGCAACAGAGAGTCCTGTGGCACCTTTAAGACTAACAGATGTATTGGATCATAAGCTTTCGTGGGTGAATGCCCACTTCGTCAGAGGCATGCATCTGACGAAGTGGGTATTCACCCACGAAAGCTTATGCTCCAATACATCTGTTAGTCTTAAAGGTGCCACAGGACTCTCTGTAGCCTTCATGTAGTATTTTATGTTTTCAGAAGCCTGTCCAAAGGTTAATCGATGCTTCTTCAACTGTGAAGAAAGCACCTGAATAAATGAGAGCAACTAAATGAAAACCAGCCCATGTCAGAAGTAAGGGGAACCAGATTTATTAATCAATGATTGTTTTTAAGACAAATTAGTTACTGAGCAGCCATGGATCTGATGGTTTCTTTTGATGCTAATGCGGGGGTTGTTTGAATGATTTCTGCAGAAGATTAAATTTGCTCTTCTCAGCAAAACTAGTCATTTCTCATGAACTGTCTGCTTTGAGGCCTGGTTAATATGCCCTGCCATCATGTGCAAAGGCATGTTTTATTAGGTGTTTTTTTATAGCATTGTCTAGTTTAGCATTTCAGTTTTTGAAGTGGGTGCGTGCAAAGCTGCATAACAGGAAATCTGTCTAGAAAAAAGCCCACACCAAAAGACGTAGCAGCCTAGTGAACACAGTTAGTAATGCACAGCTTTCCCCAAAGCTCAGTGGTTGTACTGAACGTAAGTACAGCATCTGGCAGATCCTCAGCCCTGCTCCACCACCTTTGTGCTGCTTTGATGGTGCAAACAGACCAAAAAGCTGGTACAAGCAGGCAGCTGGGGATTTGTCCAGCATAGGAGAATTCCTAGGTGCTGTAGGACTGTCCAGAGCCAGCTCATATGCTATCTAGGGTGGCCGGGTGGCCAGGTGCCTGGTTTTTGACCGAAAAGTCCAGTCAAAAAGGGGACCTGACAGTGTCCAGTCAGATCTACTGACCAGACACCCAAAGTCTGGTTATTGCAGGCAAGGGAGGAGGGGAGGTGGCAGGTCATCACCCTCATCAGCCCCTACTCAGCTGGGGCTGCCTTCTACCTGTGTCGGGTGACTGCAGCTCCCAGCCCCGGTTCTGCAGGCGAGTCTCTCTTGACCCGGACGGGGGAGTGGGGTGGGTGGGGAAAAGCAACAAGCAACAAGGAAGAGGAGTGGATGGGTGCGGGGCCTTGAGAGGAAGGGGCGGGCAGGGCCTCGGGGAAAGAGGCGGGGCAGGGGCAGGGTTTTGGGGGGAAGAGGCAGGGCACAGGTGGGGCCTCGGGGAGGAAGAAGCAGGGCACAGGTGGGGCCTCAGGGGGAAGAGGTGAGGCAGGGGAGGTTCCAGCACTCCTGCTGCAGTGTCCGGTTTTTAAATATTAACAAGTTGGCAGTCCTAATGCTATCTCCTCACCCTAGCCTTGGTGTAGAGAGGATGTTGGCAGGTGCTGGGGAGAAAGAGCATTGCTGCACTCTAGTGATCCCCGGCTCTCCTACCAGCCCCATGGGGACAGGGGAGAGAAGTATTCAGCCACCATAGTTTAGAGCAACCTTAAACCAGCGCTAAACTAAGCTGGGGGAAGGGTAAACTTAACTCCAGGATTGCTGAGCTGCACCTGGCTCCTTTGCAGCTCCCCAGGTCAGCTGCACCCAGCGCTTATTGGACATAGTTTAGGACTGATCTCTAGGTGTGTACTTTATCTCAGTGAGCTGCATTTCCCTTATTACCGGGCTCTTGAGTCACATGGCTTTGGGGTGGGAGTCTACCCTTTGGAAAGGGAATGCATGAATCGTGAGCAGCAAAGCTTAAAAAAATAGCAGGAGCTTTGCAAAAAATCCAAAGTCGACTCTTTTTGGATTTAAATGATTAACATTGCCTAGCCAATGATAACAGTAATAAAAGGTTGTTCTTCTATAACACCTTCCAGTCCTTTACAAATAGTAATAAATAGATCCTCACAATACCCCCATGAGGGAGGGAAATAACATAATCCCAATTTTACAGGGGGAAACTGAGGCACAGAAGCCAACTGAATTTCCCAGCATCACAGATGCATGTCGGGGTCAGAGTCAAGAATAAAACCCTAGTGTCTTGGCTCCTAGATCTGTGCTTTTAATCCAAGACCATTCTTCCTTCCTGTTCAGAGCTTTGATGTCAAATGTAGCCCATTTGAGGATGTCTTCTATTTAAAAATCTATTTGACTAAGGGGCTCAGGGGAAACCCCAGGAGTCTGGCCTGATTGGCCCAGTATAGTGAGTGTCAAATAACAGTAGAGCAGAGGATCAACTGAAATCATGTCCTTCTAAATCCCTCTTCCCTACAGATCTACTCCAGCCCACCTGAGGACAGTGCTGCCCCCCCAGTGCCTCCTCCCAGGGTAGCTGCCCGAAGGCACAAACCCATCACAATTTCCAAGCGCCCGCTGAGGGAAAGACCTGTCTTTTATGGTGGTTCCCTGGAAGAAAATCAAGGTCAGTTTAGCTGTTCACTGATACCGCCTCAGTCTCCAGGTTTTACATTTCTCTTGTCGGCACTGTACGTTGGATCCCAGCTTCCCACTCACTGGGGGAGGGATGGATTTGAAACTGCAGCAGCAGCAGCATCACATTTCCAAGGGCATTAACGTGTGAGGTGGGAAGAGGGGTTGTTTGAGGGTTTTGTTTCCCATTGTAGAAAGTGGAAGGAGAGTAAATATCTGCATTTAGGCTGCTTCTGATCTAACAGCCCCTAAACTACTTTGGAGCAGGGTTTTCTCATAGCTTGATACTTCAGAGATCTAAATTAAACACAGTGCTCTTCCATTGGAAAGGGCCTCACAGTTCCACAGATAAAAGTGCAGAGTAATGTTATAGATTTGAAAAATAAAAGTATCTTCTCTAACACACCATATGAGATGCAGAGCTAGCGTAGATCCCAGCAGTGCTGAGCCACTGAGCGCAGTCAAGCTAAGCAGATCAGTGCTTCCTTTAAGCCCTAGGATTGACTTACCTTGTACTGAACAAAGCTCGATATTGAGGGAGCTCTTGATGAGCCTGAGCCACTGGCAATTTAGGGTGAATCAAGTGAGGCACCGCAAGAAAAATAAGAGCAAGGAATTGAGTCATTGCTTAACAAGCTCTGATTAAAGCGTTTCCCTGCCCAAACTCTCCGGTTCAATTACTTTTGTTGGTAAGTATTTACTAATACAAAGGCACACTGCTGTCATGTTGAAGGGGCACAGTCAACTTCTAATCATGTTTCTGTCTGCAGATGTTTTACCAGTTGTGGTTGCAAGTTACTCCTAAGATCATTACTTGTTACTCCTGTCGCTGAAAGAGATTAGGAAAAAATAGTTCTCTGTTTTGTTTTCAGTTTATTTACTTTGTGCTTTTGGACTTGAACTTGCAAGTTTGAACATTTGGCCCAACCTACCAATTCACTTAAGCACATGCTTAACTTTAAGCATTAGAGTAGTCCCTTAAAGTTCGTGGACCAACTCAGGTTCTTAAGGTTAAACTTGTGCTTAAATGTTTGCTGAATGAGGACCAGGGTGTTCAGCACCTGGCAGGCCTGAGGCTGTAGTGCAGTCAGTTTCGCTATGGTGCTCCCTGTGTGGATCTTTCACACAGCAAAGGGGGGCGGGAGAGGGGAGTTGCAAAACTATGAAAACATAGTAGTAAAACCATAAAAACTGTCAGGGGGATTCACGGGCAAGTGTATTACCAGAAACTACTTTTATTTTTATTTTTTTTAAATTGACTAGGAAATCGAAGTCAACATTGTCCCTCTAAAATCATAATTTTAAAAGTACATCAGTAGATTTCCTTTTCTCACCTTAGATTAGTGAAACTGAAATAACGTTTCACTATCACTTATTTCTCACCACCAGTGCAAGCTATTTCCCTTTTGCACTGCACTCAATGTGGACCATGAAAGCAGACCAGGCAGTTTTGCTTATTTCTAGTTACTATCACAGACACTCTGAGCCTGATTTTTCAAAGTTGTTGAGAGCAGTGAGTGCTGAGTTAGCACTTGTGAAAATCAGGCCCTGTGCATCTCAGGGTTTCACCTGGTACGTGTATTTATTCCCTTTTCCTTTGGTTCACAGGTGACAGCCATGACCAGACTCCTAATGGCACCGTCATCTTTAATAGCACAGAAGCCCCCAAGCCGCTACATCGCAGCAGACTGCCTACACAGAGAGCAGGGGAGGCTGATGCTGGAAGGCCTGGCTCAGAGAGCAAACATGAACAGTCCTCTGAAGTGGTTGTGGGAAAGCTGGTGTCCAAGCTGCAGGATGGGGGAGCTAAGCTCGCCAACAAGGCCGCAAACGGAGTGGTGACTGGCACCACTGCTCTAAAGACCTCCATTCTCCAGGCTAAGAGGCCTACTCTGAGGCCCATGATATACAGCAAGGAGGGTAAGTTTTCTGCTTTGGGAGGTCTCAGCTGACCTTGGATGGATGGAACTCTCGCCCATCTTGTTGCACTGCAGAAATCACAACAAACTTTGTGACAAGCACCCCAAATGTTTTGCATTTTGCCAGACTGGAGAGGTAGAGGGTTTGCAGAGAGAAGTGCTATTTTTGCAACTTGTGTCTCTTTTCATGCAGTTCAACAATAGGGGACCTGAGATCAAAACCCTCACATGGACCACTGGAGCTGGACCCTCCTCCTTCTGAGGATGTTCTGATCCAGATCCAATCATCATGCGTTCAGCCCATTTTTAGTACAGACGGGTTTGTAAGCTCAGCCTGTTGCTTACTGATGGAGGAAAGGACATACATTGGCCTGTGCTATTTCAGAGCCTTATGTAGCAATGCTGATATGGTAGACTAGTCCTCTGAAGCATTAGAGTTGGCATGGGCACAAGACATGGTGGGAACTAATGCAAGGGTTCGGCCTTTAGATTCAGAGATCACATAGTGGCCCAATGGACTCTGTAAAATCAGAATTCAAATCTGAATAGAAATTATTCAGAATCATCTAAGACGGGGTGGACAAATTTTTTGGCCCGAGGGCCACATTGGGGTTGCGCAACTGTATGGAGGGCCAGATAGAGAAGGCTGTGCCTCCCCAAACAGCCTAGCCCCCACCCCCTATCCGCCCCCTTACTACCCCCCTCAGAACCTCCAACCCATCCAACCCCCCCTGCTCCTTGTCCCCTGACCGCCCCCTCCCGGGACCCCCGCCCCCTATCCAACCCCCCTACTCCCTGTCCCCTGACTGCCTCGCCCCCTATCCACACCCCCGCCCCCATGGGATTCCCACCCCCTATCCAACCGCCCTCTGCTCCTAGTCCCCTGACCCTCTCCCAGGACTCCCCGCCCCTAACTGCCCCCCGGGATCCCGCCCCTTTATCCAACCCCCCCTTCTACCTGTCCCCTGACTGCCCTCCTGACCCCATCCACATCCCCGCCCCCTGACAGGCCCCCCAACAGGCTCCTTGGGACTCTCACTCCCAACCCTCCCTGCTCCCCATCCCCTGACCACCCCCCCAGAACCTCCGCCCCATCCAACCACCCCATCCTCCCTGACTGCCCCCCCAGGACCCACCGCTCCCTTACCCAACCCCCCCGCTCCCCGCCCCCTTACCAGCAGAGGAGGTGGCAGCCGCGAGACCAAGCCAGAGCCAGCTGCGCTCCTCACGCTGCCCAGCGGGAGCGGCGGGCCAGAGCGCGGCCCGCGTGGTGGCATGGCTGCGGGGGAGGGAAAACAGCGGGGGAGGGGCCGGGGACTAGGCATCCCGGCCAGGAGCTCAGGGGCCGGGCAGGACGGTCCCGTGGGCCGGATGTGGCCTGCGGGCTATAGTTTGCCCATGTCTGATCTAAGATGAGTGCTTTAGATATTGAAAACGTGAGTAATTTGAAAAATACAGAATGCTTTTAGCTATTTAGGCAGTGCGCTTGCATTTTGTATTTCTCTCAGTGCAGACAAAGAAAATCAATGAAGTCACTTTCACTTTTGCTTATAGTCAGTTTCCCTTTTAGGTTCTTGATGCTGCAATGTCTGGATTGCACACACTGGCAGGGAAAGGTTTATTTCATCTGTTTCCACTGGAATTTTAAAAAATCAAAGAAGCATTTCTATTTAGCACAAATGTGATAAAAAAAACGTGTTTTCTTTTGGTAATTTAAAAGAATCAATTTGGGACCAAATTTAACTTGGCATTTCCCATTTAAAATAGGTAAAGGAAGGTGTGGAACTTTGCCAAGATGTACAGATCAGTCCAATGACACAGATGTAGGTTGTTTATAAAAAAGAAAGATGATTGTTTTGTGCATTGACAGCTCTTCCTGTGTTCATTTCACCTCTTGCTAGATGCTTTCATAACCTAATAGCCTTCACAGTCTCGCATTTACAAAGGAAACAGTAGGCTGCACACTTAACATTGACTCCTGGGTATAATAAAAAAAAAGAATAACAAGGTTTGGCTTGGTAGCACAACCATAAAGTTAATTTGAATAATACTACTGATCTCCTATAAATCTGACCTATGAGTATTAGACAGAAATCTGCTTTTGGTATAATAGGATGGTTTTTACAGATGGAAGTGGGTGAACATTAACTGCTATTTAGCATTTGAAGTTATGATGTTGTTATAAGGTAACACATTGCATCTCTATAGTGTGTCCGAAGTACTCACATTGACAAAATAGGCTAATGCAATTTTGGGATGTATAAACAGTGAATCTCAAGTAGGAGTAGGGAGTTTATATGACATCTGTATTTGGTACTGATGCAATCACTATTGGAATACTGTGTCCAGTTTTGGTGTCCATAATTCAAGAAAGGTGTTGAAAAATTGGAGAGGGTTCAAAGAAATTCACAAGAATGATTAAAGGATTGGAAAATATGCCTTATGATGAGAAACTCACGGAGCTCAATCTACTTAGCTTATCAAAGAGAAGGTTGTGGGGTAACATGATCACAATCTATAAGTATCTACATGGAGAACAGAAATTGGATAAAAGAGGACTCCTCAGTCTACCATACAAAGGTATAACAAGATTGAGTGGCTGGAAGTTGAAACTAGAGAAATTCAGATTAGAAATAAGTCACCGATTTTTAACAATGAGGGTAATGAACCATTGTAATATCTTACCAAGGTTTGTGGTGCATTCTCCATCACTGGAAACTTTTAGAAAAAAATCCAATTTTGATTTAAAAGAGATATAGATACAGTCAAGTTCTAACAGGAATTAATCTATGGCCTGGGTTATGCAGGAGGTCAGACTAGATGATCACAGTGTTTCTTCTGGTTTCATTATCGATGAATCAGTCAAAATGCTTCCTAAAGAAGTTGGGTAGTGGCTGGGAAGGTGAGATGGGAAGAGAAAGAATGATTTAGTGTCTCAGAGGAAGAAGGGAGAAAGGATTTGGAGAGATGGAGTGGCACAAATGAAAGAGCATCTTTCCCCACAACCTTCTGCCAGTGGTGGCAAGACAAGGTAAAGGTCGCAGGATGCCAAAGTAGGTGGAGTGCAGTGACTGAGCAGGGCCTAGGTCGATAACAGGTCAGAGAGTTTGGATGGAGCGGGGCCATGGAGAAGTATGATTGCAATGTTCGGTTGGATTCTGAGATGGATAGGAAGCCAGGCCAAGGAACTCAGGGTCGGAGGGATAGGAAGCTGGTGAAGGGAATGGATAGGAAGCCAGGGAAGGGGAAGGAAGATGCATGGGGCAGGGTAAATATAGTCCAGCTTCCTGGAATAAAGGCCTAGTGTGAAGTTTGGTGAAGCAGAGGCTCGGGAAGGTCCTAAGAGGGAACTGCAGTAATCTCAGCTATGACTCAGCATTAGAATTTAATCAATCTCTCCCTGATTCTGTAGAGAAGCACTGAACATGTTTTCCATTGGAAAAGCTTGTGGTTAGTTTTTTATCTCAAATAATGCAATAATAGCCGCAGAGACATTGAACAGGCTCAGTTTGCCATGAAACAGTAATGTCTGCCTCTGTTTGTGCGGTTAGATTCCCATACTGCCCCCCTCTCCAACCAGCCTGCCTCTTCACAATCTTTTGCTCTCCCTAGAATCATAGAATCATAGAATCATAGAATATCAGGGTTGGAAGGGACCTCAGGAGGTCATCTAGTCCAACCTCCTGCTCAAAGCAGGACCAATTCCCAACTAAATCATCCCAGCCAGGGCTTTGTCAAGCCGGGCCTTAAAAACCTCCAAGGAAGGAGACTCCACCACCTCCCTAGGTAAAGCATTCCAGTACTTCACCACCCTCCTAGTGAAATAGTGTTTCCTAATATCCAACCTAGACCTCCCCCACTGCAACTTGAGACCATTGCTCCCTGTTCTGTCATCTGCCACCATTGAGAACAGCCGAGTTCCATCCTCTTTGGAACCCTCCTTCAGGTAGTTGAAGGCTGCTATCAAATCCCCCCTCATTCTTCTCTTCTGGAGACTAAACAATCCCAGTTCCCTCAGCCTCTCCTCATAAGTCATGCGCTCCAGACCCCTAATCATTTTTGTTGCCCTCCGCTGGACTCTTTCCAATTTTTCCACATCCTTCTTGTAGTGTGGGGCCCAAAACTGGACACAGTACTCCAGATGAGGCCTCACCAATGTCGAATAAAGGGGAACGATCACGTCCCTCGATCTGCTGGCAATGCCCCTACTTATACAGCCCAAAATGCCGTTAGCCTTCTTGGCAACAAGAGCACACTGTTGACTCATATCCAGCTTCTCGTCCACTGTGACCCCTAGGTCCTTTTCTGCAGAACTGCTACCTAGCCATTCGGTCCCTAGTCTGTAGCAGTGCATGGGATTCTTCCGTCCTAAGTGCAGGACTCTGCACTTGTCCTTGTTGAACCTCATCAGGTTTCTTTTGGCCCAATCCTCTAATTTGTCTAGGTCCCTCTGTATCCGATCCCTACCCTCTAGTGTATCTACCACGCCTCCTAGTTTAGTGTCATCGGCAAACTTGCTGAGAGTGCAGTCCACTCCATCCTCCAGATCATTAATAAAGATATTAAACAAAACCGGCCCCAGGACCGACCCTTGGGGCACTCTGCTTGAAACTGGCTGCCAACTAGACATGGAGCCATTGATCACTACCCGTTGAGCCCGACGATCTAGCCAGCTTTCTATCCACCTTACAGTCCATTCATCCAGCCCATACTTCTTTAACTTGGCAGCAAGAATACTGTGGGAGACCGTATCAAAAGCTTTGCTAAAGTCAAGGAATAACACATCCACTGCTTTCCCCTCATCCACAGAGCCAGTTATCTCATCATAGAAGGCAATTAGGTTAGTCAGGCACGACTTCCCCTTGGTGAATCCATGCTGACTGGATTCTTTCCACCACTTTCCTCTCCTCTAAGTGTTTCATAATTGATTCCTTGAGGACCTGCTCCATGATTTTTCCAGGGACTGAGGTGAGGCTGAATGGCCTGTAGTTCCCAGGATCCTCCTTCTTCCCTTTTTTAAAGATGGGCACTACATTAGCCTTTTTCCAGTCATCCGGGACCTCCCCCGATCGCCATGAGTTTTCAAAAATAATGGCTAATGGCTCTGCAATCTCATCTGCCAACTCCTTTAGCACCCTCGGATGCAGCGCATCCGGCCCCATGGACTTGTGCATGTCCAGTTTTTCTAAATAGTCCCGAACCACTTCTTTCTCCACAGAGGGCTGGTCACCTTCTCCCCATATTGTGCTGCCCAGTGCAGCAGTCTGGGAGCTGACCTTGTTTGTGAAGACAGAGGCAAAAAAATCATTGAGTACATTAGCTTTTTCCACATCCTCGGTCACTAGGTTGCCTCCCTCATTCAGTAAGGGGCCCACACTTTCCTTGACTTTCTTCTTGTTGCTAACATACCTGAAGAAACCCTTCTTGTTACTCTTAACATCTCTTGCTAGCTGCAACTCCAAGTGTGATTTGGCCTTCCTGATTTCACTCCTGCATGCCTGAGCAATATTTTTATACTCCTCCCTGGTCATTTGTCCAATCTTCCACTTCTTGTAAGCTTCTTTTTTGCATTTAAGATCAGCAAGGATTTCACTGTTTAGCCAAGCTGGTCGCCTGCCATATTTACTATTCTTTCTACACATCGGGATGGTTTGTTCCTGCAACCGCAATAAGGATTCTTTAAAATACAGCCAGCTCTCCTGCACCCCTTTGCCCTTCATGTTATTCTCCCAGGGGATCCTGCCCATCTGTTCCTTGAGGGAGTCAAAGTCTGCTTTTCTGAAGTCCAGGGTCCGTATTCTGCTGCTCTCCTTTCTTCCTTGTGTCAGGATCCTGAACTCGACCATCTCATGGTCACTGCCTCCCAGGTTCCCATCCACTTTTGCTTCCCCTACTAATTCTTCCCTGTTTGTGAGCAGCAGGTCAAGAAAAGCTCTGCCCCTAGTTGGTTCCTCCAGCACTTGCACCAGGAAATTGTCCCCTACACTTTCCAAAAACTTCCTGGATTGTCTGTGCACCGCTGTATTGCTCTCCCAGCAGATATCAGGGTGATTAAAGTCTCCCATGAGAACCAGGGCCTGCGATCTAGCAACTTCTGCTAGTTGCCAGAAGAAAGCCTCGTCCACCTCATCCCCCTGGTCTGGTGGTCTATAGCAGACTCCGACCACGACATCACCCTTGTTGCTCACACTTCTCAACTTTATCCAGAGACACTCAGGTTTTTCTGCAGTTTCCTACCGGAGCTCTGAGCAGTCATACTCCTCTCTTACATACAATGCAACTCCCCCACCTTTTCTGCCCTGCCTGTCTTTCCTGAACAGTTTATATCCATCCATGATAGTACTCCAGTCATGTGAGTTATCCCACCAAGTCTCTGTTATTCCAATCGCATCATAGTTCCCTGACTGTGCCAGGACTTCCAGTTCTCCCTGCTTGTTTCCCAGGCTTCTTGCATTTGTGTATAGGCACTTAAGATAACTCATTGATCGTCCCTCTTTTTCAGTATGAGACAGGAGTCCTCTCCTCTTGCGCTCTCCTGCTTGTGCTTCCTCCCAGGATCCCATTTCCCCACTTACCTCAGGGCTTTGGTCTCCTTCTCCCGGTGAACCTAGTTTAAAGCCCTCCTCACTAGGTTAGCCAGCCTGCTGGCGAAGATGCTCTTCCCTCTCTTCGTTAGGTGGAGCCCGTCCCTGCCCAGCACTCCTCTTTCTTGGAACACCATCCCATGGTCGAAGAATCCAAAGCCTTCTCTCCGACACCACCTGCGTAGCCATTCGTTGACTTCCACGATTCGACGGTCTCTACCCAGGCCTTTTCCTTGCACAGGGAGGATGAACGAGAACACCACTTGCGCCTCAAACTCCTTTATCCTTCTTCCCAGAGCCACGTAGTCTGCAGTGATCCGCTCAAGGTCATTCTTGGCAGTATCATTGGTGCCCACGTGGAGAAGCAGAAAGGGGTAGCGATCCGAGGGCTTGATGAGTCTCGGCAGTCTCTCCGTCACATCGTGTATCCTAGCTCCTGGCAAGCAGCAGACCTCTCGGTTTTCCCGGTCGGGGCGGCAGATAGATGACTCAGTCCCCCTGAGGAGGGAGTCCCCGACCACCACCACCCTCCTCCTCCTCTTGGGAGTGGTGGACGTGGAACCCCCATCCCTAGGACAGTGCATCTTTTGCCTTCCAATCAGTGGAGTCTCCTTCTGCTCCCTTCCCTCAGATGGGTCATCTACTCCACTCTCCGCATTAGTACCTGTAGAGAGAACATGGAAACGATTGCTCACCTGTATCTCCATTGCTGGTACATGGATGCTCCTCTTTCTCCTTCTGGAGGTCACATGCTGCCAAACTTCTTCATCATCCGTCTGTCCCTGCTGCGCCTGCTCTGAATCTTCAGAACATTGTGGCTGTAGAAGCATCTCCTGACGTCTGTCCAGGAAATCTTCATTTTCCCTTATGCAACGCAGAGTCGATACTCGTTTCTCCAGACCTCGAACCTTCTCTTCCAATATGGAGACCAGCTTGCACTTTGTACAGACAAAGTCGCTTCTGTCCTGTGGAAGAAAGACAAACATGGCACAACCTGTGCAGGTTACAACAGCTGATCGCTCTGTGACGGGTTGGATCACAGAAACCCCCTTGGGAGCTGCCACCCAATGTACCAAGACTACTCCTGCTTCTGTTTCCCCTGCCAGCTCAAGACTCCAGCACCCTGTCTTGCTGAATTAGACACTCCAGTCCACTTCAACACAGACCCAGGGTCTGAATCAATTGTCCCAAAGCTGCAAGTTTATCTGAAAACAGCTCATAGAAGTGTGCTTGTCTTTAGCACTCAGATGCCCAACTCCCAATGGGGTCTAAACCCAGATAAATCCGTTTTACCCTGCATAAAGCTTATGCAGGGCAAACTCATAAATTGTTCGCCCTCTATAACACTGATAGAGAGATATGCACAGTTGTTTGCTCCCCCAGGTATTAATACATACTCTGAGTAAATTACTAAATAAAAAGTGATTTTATTAAATACAGACAGTAGGATTTAAGTAGTTCAAAATAGTAACAGACAGAACAAAGTAAGTCACCCAGTAAAATAAAATAAAATGCGCAAATCTATGTCTAATCAAACTAAATACAGATAAGTTCCTCACCAGTTCCAGAATGCTCCCTTTTACAGGCTAATCTCCTTTTAGCATGGGTCCAGCAATCTCTCACAACCCCTGTAGTTACTGTCCTTTGTTTCAGTTTCCTCCAAGTATCCTGGGGGGGTGGAGAGGCTCCTTCTTTAGCCAGCTGAAGACCCCTATGGAGGGGTCTCCCACAGGTTTAAATAGACTCTCTCTCTTGTGGGTGGAGACCTCCCTCCTATGCAAAGTCCAGCTCCAAGATGGAGTTTTGGAGTCACCTGGGCAAGTCACATGCCCCTGCATGACTCAGTCTTTACAGGCCGACACCATTGTCCACATGGTATCTTGCATGACTCCAGGAAGACTTCTCATGTGGATTGGAGCATTCCAAGATGCATTGTTCTCCAAGTGTTTCCTGATCAGGTACTTAACCTGGCGAATTCCTTCCTAAAGAAGCTGACCAAATGCCTCACAAAGCTTACTTAGAAATCAAGCAAGCATACAGCCCATATTCTTAACCTCAAGTAGAAAATGATATATATGTACAAATAGGATGAATAGATATAGTAGACCATAACCTTTACGGAGATATGTTACATGGCACAGGCAGCACAAAACATATTTCAGTTATATCATACATACATTTATAAACACCCCCCCATAAAGCCTTATGGGGTACGCTGTCACACCCTCCCCCTGAACTTACTGCCAGAGACTTGGACACTGTCCATGGCGGAGGCAGTATACCTAAAGTTCCTCTTTTCTGGACAGGACATCTGCTACCCAGTTCTCCTTTCCTTTAATATGAGTAATCTCCATGTCAAACTCCTGTAGGACCAGGCTCCAGCGTAGCAGTTTGGAGTTGGTGCCCTTAGTTCGGTGAAGCCATACTAAAGGTGAATGGTCAGTTAGAATTCTGAACCTCCTATTAAAAAGGTAAGGTCTTAATTGTTTGACGGCCCACACAATGGCATAGCATTCCTTCTCTATGACAGAGTAATTCTGTTCGGCCGGGGACAGTTTTTTGCTCAGGAAGGCAATGGGGTGCTTCTTACTGTCTTCCCCTATCTGCATCAGCACAGCACCCAACCCTGTGTCTGACGCGTCAGTGCACAACTCAAAAGGCTTTTCGAAGTCAGGGCTGGCCAGCACAGGCTTCACAGACAGGAGTGCTTTTACCTTGTTGAAGCCTTTTTGGCATGCCTCTGACCAAATGACCTTATTAGGTTGATGCTTTTTACATAAGTCCGTGATTGGGGACACAACGTCACTGAACCCCACCACAAACCTCCTGTAATAGTTTGCCAAGCCTATGAAGGATTGGACTTGCCTTTTAGTCTGGGGTACAGGCCATTTCACGATGGCTTCCACCTTAAGAGGGTCGGGGGATATTTTACCCCCCCCTACCCAGTGCCCCAGATAAGGGACTTTGGCTGCCCCTATCTTGCACTTGGAGGGCTTCGCAGTTAGCCCAGCCTCTTTGAACTTTGATAGCACGACTTCCAGGTGCTCTTTGTGGTCACCCCAGGTGTTGCTGAATACAGCAGTGTCATCTATATATGCCCTAGCATAATGCTGCAAGCCATTTAACACTCTGTTGACCAGTCTCTGGAAGGTGGCACCCGCATTTACCAGACCAAAAGGTAACACTGTGAATTCATAGAGCCCTATGTCCGTGATAAAAGCTGATTTTTGTTGTGCCTCTCCCTCCAGAGGGATCTGCCAGTAACCTTTGGTCAGATCAAAGGTACTAAGGTACTTGGCTTGGCTCAGCACATCCAGCATGTCATCAATTCTTGGCATGGGGTATGCATCTGTTACAGTGACAGCATTGAGTTTTCTATAGTCTACACAAAATCTAACGGTGCCATCCCTTTTGGGGACCAAGACCACAGGGGAAGCCCATGCACTGTCAGAATCCTTAATCACCCCCAAGTCCAACATGCTTTGTATCTCAGCCTGAATTTGCTCCTTCACCTTGCCGGTGGCCCTATAAGGCCTGGAAGGAGGAGGTTGAGCCCCTTTCGTGAGGATCCTATGGGACAGCAAGTGCGTCCTCCCTGGTTTGTTGGAAAATACCTCACTGTACTTCTGCAGTGTTGACAACGCTTCCCTCCTTTCGAGTGGTGTCAGCTCACTACAGATTTCTATACTTTCAAGGGATGACCCGTCTTGGCATTCAGCCATCAGATCAGTGAGTGGGTGTGCCTCAGTTTCCCCTTCGACACAACAGATCATGTTTACCTCGGCCACTCTGCTGTGATAGGCCTTGAGTCTGTTTACATGTACCAGTTGGGGTACCGCACCATCCAGGGGCTTTTTAACTTTATAAGTGTCCTCATTCGCCACTTCCACCACTTCAAAGGGCCCCTCCCAGGAGTTTTGCATCTTGAACTTTTTGGCAGGGCCAAGTACCATGACCAAATCTCCTACATCAAAAGTGCGTTTACAAGTATTTTTATCATACCACGCCTTTTGCTTGGCCTGACTGCTCTGGAGGTTGTTCTGTACAATCTCCATCATGTCTTTCAACTCCCTCCTGAACCTCTGGACATACTCAGTCACGGGTTCCTCCCTTACCGTGTTGCATCCTTCCCAGGTATCCCTAATGAGATCGAGGGGTCCCCTCACTTTCCTCCCATACAGAAGGTCAAATGGAGAAAAGCCTGTGGACTCTTGGGGTACCTCCCTGTAGGCATACAGCAGGAACGGTAATAGTTCATCCCAACTTTGGCCCCTTTTTTTGGCATACATCCCCAGCATGGATTTTAGGGTCCCATTGAATCTTTCCACCAGCCCATTGGCCTGGGGGTGGTAGGGGGCCGTCTTAAGCTGTTTCACTCCACACACCTTCCATAGCTCATTGAACAACTGCGACATAAAGTTTGCCCCCCGATCAGACAAAATCTCCTTAGGGAAGCCCACTCTGCTGAATATGGTGAGCAGAGCTCTTGCCACTGTCTCGGCTTCTATGTTAGACAGTGCAATTGCCTCAGGGTACCGAGTGGCGAAGTCTACTACCACCAAGATATACTTGTTCCCTCTCCGGTTGGGGCGTGGCATAGGACCCACTATGTCTATTGCCACTCTTTGGAATGCCTCCTGGATGATGGGCAAGGGACGCAGCGGAGCCTTCTGGGGTCCCCCCGGCTTCTTCCTCTCCTGACACACCGCACAAGTCCTACAATAATCCCTCACATCATTCTGTATCCCTGGCCAGTAGAAATTCCTCCTCAGCCTGTCATATGTCCTCTGTACCCCCAAGTGACCAGCAAAGGGACTGTCATGCGTTACCAGCACTAATTCCCCCCGGTGTTGGCTGGGTATAACAAACTGCTTATAGGGTTGACCGGGACCCTGGTTTTTCCCTACAGGGGCCTGCCTGTACAGTTTCCCGTCCTCTTCAAAAAACGTCTCCCCCCCCTCCCTTCCTGGAGTTCCCTCCGAGATACACTTTCTTATACTTTCAAGGGAGGGGTCCGCCCTTTGTCTAGCTGCAAATTCCTGACAGACAACCCTTGAGATAGCGTCCCCATCCCTGGGCACTGACTGCATCTCCCCTGCCCCCACCCCTGGGAGCCTGTTGTCCTCAGCCAGACAGAGGCCTGGCTCTGCCTCTCCCATATTTGGAAGTACCCCGCCTCCCTGCACTGTCCTGTCAATGAGACCCTCCCCCAACTCCTCTATGGGTTCCAAGGTCCCCGCCCCATCCCTGGGGACTCCCTCTGAGTCACTCACCACCATGTTCCCTGGGGCAGGAGAGGTTGGCTGTTCAGCTGCATCAGACCTACAGTCATCAGCCGGAACAGCCTCCCCCTCACAGCCTTTCTTCATGCTGCGAGTTACCACACTAACAGTCCTAGTTCTGCTGAAAAAATCATTTCCCAGCAACATGTCCGCAGGGATGTCCTCGAGCATCCCCACCAGTAAATCCCTTTCCATACCTTCCCATTCCACATGAACCTTAGCCAGGGGCACAGGGAACCTCTGCGGCCCCACCCCCTTAATGTGGGTCGTCTGCCCCGTCAGAACACTAGCATCCGGGACCACACTCGGTCGAACCAGAGAGAACTGAGCCGCCGTATCCCTCCATCCCAGACACTCCATGCCATCAATCTTGACAACCTTGATGTGTTCCCTGTCCACTTCACTGGGCCCCAAGTCCACCAAGCTGGTGTGATAAGAGGTGGGGGTGCCCTCTGGGGCCCCAGGGCTGAAGGCAACAGAGCTAACATGGGACAAGGGAGGCTTATTCTCCTTCAATTTGGGACAGCTACTCCTCAGGTGCCCTGGGGAATTGCAGTAAAAGCACCTTCTGGGATCCCCTGCTTCTGCAGGAAATTTGGGACGAGTAACCGGAGAATGGGGGGGTGACTGCCCAGCCTCCTTTTTCCCAGACCCAGGGGTAAAACGGTGATTCTGCTTCCCCCCAACCTTATACCCCTCCGCCAGTGGTTTATGTTTGATCGCAGCTTGTGCTTGTTCATAAGAGTCAGCATACTCAGCTAATTCACCCACTGCATTTACCTTTTTGTCCCACAAATACTGTTTTACCTCATCACTGTACATATTCAGGAAGTGTTCCTGAGTAACCAGATCACACATCCCTTCAAAGCTGGTAATGCCTCTCCCCTGCACCCACTTATCTACCAAATCTCTCATTTCATTGGCATAAGCCACATTACTTAATCCAGATCCCCTCTTAAGGCTCCTGAATTTAACCCTGTAGGTTTCAGGTGTAACCTGAAACTGTTTCAAAACCAGTTCCTTAAATTTACCATAGTTTGAAGCATCCTCAATAGGCATCTTATTGAATATGTCCAGAGCTCTGCCAGTCAATTTTGCTATCAATGTGGTCATCTTCTGATCTTCAGGGATGGCATGGAGGGTGCACAGTCTCTCAAAGGTGATGAAATATTTGGCGATATCGCTGGACTCGTCATACGGTGGACATAGTCGCTCCCATTTGTGGATTTTTGGGGAAGTGGAGCCAGCAGGGGGAGGGTTTTGTCTCCTCGACTCCATAACAGTCAGTTCATGTTTCCGGGCCTCCCTCTGGGCCTCCATAGCCCTCTTGTGGGCAGCTGCCTCTGCCTGCTCCCTCGCTGCCTCCACCTCCATAGCTCTCTTGTTGGCAGCCTCTTCCCTTGCATGTTCTGCCTCCATGGCACTAATTTCTAATTGTCTTAGTTCCAGCTGTCTCTTATGTTCATTTTCTTTCTCTCTTGCTACCAGCCTGGCCAGCTTTAGTTTATTAGCAGCGTCACTAGTACTCATTGTCCTGCTTTCTTGTGCTGGGCTACAACCTCTCTGCAGTTCACTGAAACTGAGATCACTAGTACTCATTTTCCTGCTTTCTTGTGCTGGGCCACAACCCCTCTGCAGTTCACTGAAACTGAGATGCATTCAGCTCAGGGGATTCTTAGTTAACAAAGACTTTCACAGTGCCCAGCGTTCAGCTTTTCTGGGCAATTTGTACCCTGTGCAGTTTTAGTTTCTTCTGATCTTCCGTCTTACTTATTTTGCTTCCTTTTCTGTCCCTACTTCCCTTGCCTGAAATAAGCAAACAGAAAATAACAAACCAGTAACCACTTTGTCTGTTCTCCAGCCACCACACTTAAACTCACTTAAAATCACTACCAGTATCTCAAAGCAATCAGCTGTGCACAGATCCTGCCGACTACGCCACTGTGACGGGTTGGATCACAGAAACCCCCTTGGGAGCTGCCACCCAATGTACCAAGACTACTCCTGCTTCTGTTTTCCCTGCCAGCTCAGGACTCCAGCACCCTGTCTTGCTGAATTAGACACTCCAGTCCACTTCAGCACAGACCCAGGGTCTGAATCACTTGTCCCAAAGCTGCAAGTTTATCTGAAAACAGCTCATAGAAGTGTGCTTGTCTTTAGCACTCAGATGCCCAACTCCCAATGGGGTCTAAACCCAGATAAATCCGTTTTACCCTGCATAAAGCTTATGCAGGGCAAACTCATAAATTGTTCGCCCTCTATAACACTGATAGAGAGATATGCACAGTTGTTTGCTCCCCCAGGTATTAATACATACTCTGAGTAAATTACTAAATAAAAAGTGATTTTATTAAATACAGACAGTAGGATTTAAGTAGTTCAAAATAGTAACAGACAGAACAAAGTAAGTCACCCAGTAAAATAAAATAAAATGCGCAAATCTATGTCTAATCAAACTAAATACAGATAAGTTCCTCACCAGTTCCAGAATGCTCCCTTTTACAGGCTAATCTCCTTTTAGCATGGGTCCAGCAATCTCTCACAACCCCTGTAGTTACTGTCCTTTGTTTCAGTTTCCTCCAAGTATCCTGGGGGGGTGGAGAGGCTCCTTCTTTAGCCAGCTGAAGACCCCTATGGAGGGGTCTCCCACAGGTTTAAATAGACTCTCTCTCTTGTGGGTGGAGACCTCCCTCCTATGCAAAGTCCAGCTCCAAGATGGAGTTTTGGAGTCACCTGGGCAAGTCACATGCCCCTGCATGACTCAGTCTTTACAGGCCGACGCCATTGTCGACATGGTATCTTGCATGTCTCCAGGAAGACTTCTCATGTGGATTGGAGCATTCCAAGATTCATTGTTCCCCAAGTGTTTCCTGATCAGGTACTTAACCTGGCGAATTCCTTCCTAAAGAAGCTGACCAAATGCCTCACAAAGCTTACTTAGAAATCAAGCAAGCATACAGCCCATATTCTTAACCTCAAGTAGAAAATGATATATATGTACAAATAGGATGAATAGATATAGTAGACCATAACCTTTACGGAGATATGTTACATGGCACAGGCAGCACAAAACATATTTCAGTTATATCATACATACATTTATAAACACCCCCCCATAAAGCCTTATGGGGTACGCTGTCACACGCTCACCTTCCATATCACCTTCCTCTTAAGAGCTTACTCAGCTGTTCCAGTAACTAGTCAGAGAAACCCACAGATGAAAGCCTCAGTGCGCTCTCCCCAGGCGAACTCCCAGGCAAACTCCCTCTGTTAGCCTCTGCGGTTCGCTGCTCAGCTGGTTCGCTGCTGACTGCCCTTATATACCAGTCAGGCCCACTCAAGGCCCACCTGGAACAAAGCACTCCCAATTCACACTTTTCAAACAAACAAGCAAGCAATCAAGCACACGGTCAAACTGACAAACTGTCCCAGCAACAGACACTCAGATACTCACCAACACAGCCCCCCTAATGCAGCACTTAGCGTACCTCCTCTCGGACAGCTCCCAGGCAAACTCCCTCTGTTAGCCTCTGCTGTTCGCCGCTCAGCTGGTGACCGCAATAAGGATTGTTGACAGTGTTTGTTATCTTCAACCTTTCAGGTGAATACGACACCTTCGCTAAAGCCCGATCCCCTGGAGATAAGCCAGTGATAACACGGCCCCCAGTGAGACCTCCAGACCCTCCGTGCAGAGCTCCTGCGTCCCAGAAGCTGGAGCAGAAGCCTGAGCCGATAGCAAGAGGAGTGGAGGAAATGCCTTCATCTGTGTAAGTAGGAAATCCCCAATCCCTATCAGGGCTGTGTGCCCTGACTTAAAAGCCCAACAGGAGGCAATTCCTAGCAGGCAAGGGATGTGCAAAATGTGCAGAAGGAAAAGGGGAGGTGATAAAAGCCATACAATGGCACTAGTCTAATGAAACCATGAGCCTTTTGTAGGATAGTCATGGGGACTCCATTTCGTCCTCAGGACTCTCTGTTGTGTCCAGTAACAATGGTGTGAGAAACTTCTAATCACTTCCTGATGAACAAGCCACACAAAAGAACAAACTTTCCAAGAAAGAGTTGAGGCTGCTTGGATTTGTTCTAAGCAAAATGAGGGGGAAGCTGACCACTAATTAAACTGAGCTCTGCACTCCAATTTCACTTAAGTCATAGCTGGACACCAATCCCATTGAGTCAATGGGAGTGTTCTTATGTAAAGAATGACTAAAGATTTCACCACTGACTTCAATGGGCGTTTGGCTTGAAGAAGGGCTTCTAAGTGTTATCAGCAAAGAATTCACTCTGTGCTGCTAGCGCTGTAATACCATAACCGAGCTTACATTTTTCATTTCTCTGCCATCTTGTCTGGGTCTGACACTGACACTGGGTGCCTGATACTTTATCATGGACCTCTATGCTGGCATTTCTTCCCACTCTCCTATAGATCACAAAGTCATAGGGTTAAGATTTCTACCCGTTCCCTGCGCCAAGCCCTCACATACCCCATTGCAGGTGACTTGCTGTGATGAAACATCCTTTGTGACCACATTAATCCATTTAAGTACCCAAAAGCCAATGAAGTGTCATGCCCTCCGTGGAACAAGAGGTGCGATACCCAATTGTTACGGCACAGCATGGGGAATGCAGTGTCCTTTGAAGAGGAGCAGAGTCTGAGTTCCCTGTGCGTTGTGCTCCCGACATGTAGTGTCTCTGGTATAGCCCTGCTTGATTTGGTGAATAACTTTCAGTTAAGCAGTATTATGTAGTTGATCCAAATCCTGCAATTTGCACTCCTTACTCAGGTCAAACTCCTATTGGTTTCAGTGGGCCTCATGCCTGAGGAAGGATGAGCAAACGTTGGCCTGTTACTGTTAATGGTTTGCTGTGATTCCTTTTTAGTTACAATTACAATTTGAAGTCAGATCTGTGATAAGTCTGATGGAGATCATAGGTCATAAAATTAAGAATACAGGGGTTAAAGGTTCTCAAGCCAGTGCGGAGGGGTTTAGGCCGCCAGGCTGCAGGCAGTAAGACATCATCTCTAGCAGCAAGCGGTCAGAACTGTGTCAGGCAAGAGCAAAACAAGAGGTGTGAAAGCAGGAGTAGCATCTCTGATCAGATCAGAGAAGGATATTGGTAGGAGGCTATTGTTGACCATCCTCAGTGCTTTCCAATGGCAGCCTGCCTCCCTCCCCTCACCAAATAATTGCTCTTTGACACAAATAGTTTCTCATCAAATAACTGCCTTATCATGGAAGAACTTAAAGAACCTTGCTGGTTTTGTTTGCAGAGTGGCCTCCAGAGCAAAGTTCTTCGAGACAGCTTCCCGGAGGACAAGCAGGTAAGAGATGCCAGGAACTAGGGTGCTTTCACACAAAAACACACACACACACACACACACACACACACACACACACACACACACACACACACACACACAAGCCTGCACCTCAGCACAGAAGTGACCTTCTAATCACAAGTGGGCAGCGCAGGCAGGAGGCCCCCATCTGGTTCTTTCCTAGACTTCAGTAATCCTGGGTAACAGAGATGGTTTCCAACCAGAACACTGCATCTAAGCAAACCAGATTTCGGGGCCTTCACAGTCTAGATCTGAATAACAATCTAGATCTGGATCTGAATTTTGTAATTTGAGCTCACATCTGCTAGGTAATAAATATTTCTTTGGATCACTGTGTTGATGTGAGTTCAGCTCTAGGCCAGTGTATTGGATGTTGTGTTGTATTTCACAATACCCAGTACCTGAAAAGCTTAGGATCATGAAAAAGATTAGACTGATTGCTTCCTTGAATCTGTCCCCTTGGAAATGCAGAGTATAACCTTCTTATACAAGTATTAGAGGGGTAGCCGTGTTAGTCTGGATCTGTAAAAAGCAACAGAGGGTCCTGTGACATGCGTCTTGCGTCTGACGAAGTGGGCGTTCACCTATGAAAGCTTATGCTCCAATACATCTGTTAGTCTTAAAGGTGCCACAGGACCCTCTGTTGCTTCTTATACAAGATTAAACATTAAACTGACACTACACATAATCGGTTTTCAGTTGGAACTCCACTGTTAATGAATATGATGGCCTTGAAGTCAGCGTCAGATCCTCCGGGCAGGATGGGGTGGCAGTGTTTTGAATTAGATGCAGTTCACTCTTTCTTGCTGCTGTAAATTTAGTTCTGAGCAGTACCTGTACATGCAGGCTTCATCTCCCCATTCTCATAGATCACCAGCACCACTGTTTGTTTTTTTGGCATGTACCAAAAACACAATCATGGCTGTGTGTAGATCTTTGAGAGAATGACAGATGGGGGCTGGGGGGGGGGGGTCTCTCTTAGCGATGCTTACAATTTCCTTGCCTAGTGTACTGAGCAATATACATTAACCTTGCCTGCCATCCCATTCCTCCTTGTAGATTCATGGCCCTGATTTTAGACTTGTTTATTAAATTGATTTTCTTTCTCTCCCTTCCCCTATCCCCTCACTCATAGCTCCTCATCACCGCAAGGCAGACTCCCGAGTGATGAGAGCTGAGGCTAAAGGTACGTGTCTGTCACAGAAAGCAACCAGCTGCATAATTTTAACCTGGCTTCAGCTGACAGGGTGGAAGGGAGGCCACTGGAGGTAGCTGGGAATTTGTAAGGAGAGACTGATTTCGGCCTCCTCTCGCCTTCTCCAGCAGAAGACTGGGGAGGAGAGGTCGTCAGAAGTGGCCCATTTTCTCTCTCCTGTTGCAGTGTAGCAGGGCAAGGTAGACCAGTGTTCCACGGTTGCCATGTAATCCATGTTATTCCATGGTATGGATTCCACTGGCAGCAGCTGCCTGTTCTCGGTGAACCCTGGCTATGGTCACTACTACTTTGTCCTACTGGGCTTTAAGGTAAATAAGTGTGAGTTTGAGTCCTTATTGTGAGGGGCCACCCACAAAGTTCATGGCCAGGTGCAAACAACCCCAGAAATAGGGCGTGCTTGGTTCAGGCCTGTTTCTAAGGGTTAAATGATCAATGTGCATTTGCCACCACTAACTGTCTCACACTGTTCACCTGATTGTTTTCTTCTTTCAGGCTTTTATCCAGCTAACCCTGGCTGGCTCCAGGAGATTTTCCCTGCTTCTGAAATGGACTCCCCTGCTCCCCAGACTGTTTCAATCTGTGTGATGTGATCCTGGAGTGCAGCTATCCTGTTGGACACTGACTGTGGAGCATACCATTGTGAATAGTTCGTGCGGTTAAAAGAGAAGGGGATGAAATAGGAGGAAGACCCAGGCTATGTCCCTGTTAAATTAAATGTTTGTTTTGGGCCATTTTGCCACAGCTCCCCTAGCTTCTGCCTTGGGCAGCATGTAAAGGACGCTTGTCATATCTAAGGAGAGTGATAAACCGTGAGTCTGACAGAGTGGTGAGAGCAGACCTAAGCTACAGAACTGAGCGGAGGGCAGGCCAGGGAAGGAATAGGAAAGAGCACTGAAAGCAATCTGCCCTCCAACCCTTTGGAAATTCCACTCTGGAAAGACATTGAGCTTGGATGGATGTGCAGTCAAAATGCAAGTGACCAATACCCAGAGCTTGGGTACCTGGGTGTGACGAGCTGACATCCGAATCAGACCCTTTTGCTGTTGGAAACTTCTTGCCATTGACATGTTGTTTTAAAAAAACTGTTTTTGAGTGCTAAGGAAACCATATTGTGTTGTTTCAGTGGTTAAGGCATCAGTGTGCATTACAAGAAAACTCTGTTAACCATAGGGGTCCATGTCCTGGTTCCACTGCAGGCCAGTGTTCAGCCCAGCATACATATAGCTGTGCAATGTTCAGTCTTCCTACCTTCCCCCACAGACCTAAGGCAGCACCTTGCCCATTTCTGATCTTCCTTGCATGCTGCAAATGTCCCCAAGCCATTCCCAGGAGCCAGTGTGCTGTTAGTCAGGTGCCTTTGTGGAGCTGCTCCCTGATTTCCCATTGCTTGGAAGAAGAGGTTACATGGTATTACAAACACCCTTCTGTAAAGTTAGTGGGTGTGAAACCAAAGCAAACCTCCACGCCGTGTATTCCAGCTGGGCCTAGTGCACAAATACTGACTTGCCAAAGGACCACTGCAGAGCGTGCAATTCGCTGATGCTTTCAGAGCTGTCTTCGTCGCCTGTCTCTGTGCAGCTAATGTGAAATCCTGCTTTATTAATGAATGTACTTCTGGTTTTTGCGGGAAATGACAGTGGTGTGTGAATGGTGTGCCTGTTCCCTTAGACTGCAGTCCTGTGCTCACAGCTGGCAATCCCGGAGGTGTGATTGTAGCAGTGGCAGATAAAGGTGGCTTTTAAAAAAGTGATGTAAACATCGATATTACATCATGCACATCAGTGTCTCTGGGCTTTCAGAGTGTGTGATCAGCCAGTCCAGTTCCTCCATGACACACTTTTGTGATTAGAAGAAAACAACTATCAACATTAAAAAAAGTAACAGTCTCTTTAGGTGCAGTTGTTAAAAATGCACAAAGATAAGATGGCCCAACTGCAAGTGTGCATAATGGAAACTGAGAGCTAGTGGTACAGTGCTTTCACCTGTATCAGAATTATACTAATCTTGTGGGGATTCTTCTCCTGAGTCTATGGACCAATTTCATCTGGTATCAGTGGAGCTGCACCTTTTTAATCCAGGTGTGAATTTGACCCGGACTCTCTCTCCAAGGATGGAGGACACAAAACCACCATTCTGCCACCAAGAATTTAGCCACCATTTTGGCCACAACTCTCAAAAGAGAGAGAGAGTGTGTGTGTGTGTGTATGAGATATCAGACAATATTTCCAAACATGCCCTCTAATTTTGGGTGCCCAGTTTTGAGATACCGGGGGCCAGAATTCCTGGAGTCAAACAGAGCTGCAAATGCTCAGCAGCATTAAAACCCAGCCCCCAAGTATCTAAATATTAGTCACTCAAAACCAGAGCCACCCAGAATCTGAGGCCCTTTTGAAAATGTACTATTAATCATTCTTCCCAGCACTGCAACTGTACTGATAAATCTTCTGTATGCAGAAGGAAATAAAGAAACAGAGCCAGATTCATTGTCTTGCAGAAGATATCTGTGGTATGGTTTGGGGGGACGAATTGCTATTTGTTAATGGGAAAAAGAACGCGACCCAGCAGAAGAGGTTTGTTTTTCAAATTTCTATTTAATGCTAAACAATGGTGGGTAGCAGTGAATGAACCGCACTTCTCTCTGTCCTGTGCTCTTTTTCTCCATAAGCACAGTTGATGCTGAGATGAGTGTGACGTGGCTTTAATATATAAGGTCCTGTAGATGAGGGTTTAAGGGACATTTCCTCATGTCTGTGACCATGAGCAAAGCAACTGGAAGAAAGCTGGGGATTCAGCACTGCTGTTCTGAATTTTAAGGTGCCATGTGTCATCAACCATCTGATCTATTTTGTCTTGTAAAAAAGGTTAGATTAGCTCTGATGTTCAAGTTTCCATGAAGTAAAAACCCAGGACACATGTCCTTCAAAGTGTCGGTGCTCTCCCTTTTTTTAATTACATGAAATGTATTTAAACATTGTTAGCCCTCCAGATGGTATGTGAGCCAGGCCCCGTCAGACACCTAATGTCTTTGCACATTCTGACGTGGATCACAGAAAGTGGAAATGGAGCAGACCTAACAAGCCCCATCTAGTCCATCTTCCTACCGTGTTGGTCCCTATTTGTCCCTTTGCTAATGCAGTGTCCAGTCTAGTAGAGAAGTCCCAAATGCTGATTTTTCCCCAGTCCAATAGGAAAACGTTCTACATTTCAGAAGGGTTTGGTTTGGTTTTTCCCTGTTATTTCCTATGAATTCTTTCCTTAATTTCATTGGACATAATTCCTAAATCAAGCTATAAATAATTCCTCTTCCTCCTAGGGTGGGTAGAATACAACTGGATGAAAACAACCGAATGGTTTGACCTTTAACTGAATGTGGCAGAAGCCACTAGTGAATTCTGTGCTCCCATTTCACATGCAGACCAAGCCGGGGGGGCGGGGGGGGGGGAGGTGAAGGTGTACAGGTCACCACAGTGTGTGAGAGGAGAGAGTAGTGGTGTTAGCACTCACCTAGAACCCAGCCAAGATCAACATTGACTGTTAATTTTGTAAGATGACCAAATTCCAGTGCCACTCTCCATGCAGCGAAAGCTAAAACAGAAAAATGAATCTCTGCTCTACCATAGGCCTTTTAATAGCTGTGAACTGGTAAGGGGGCATTAGGTTCAAAGAGCTCCGGAAACAGAGGAGCAAAGACACAAGGGTGATTTTTGTGTGTGTATGAAACTGCTCCCCTCCCACAGCTAACACCCAGTGGAACATCCACTGCAAGGGGCAGGTTTTCCTTAGCAAAGGGCTTTTCATTTCATCCGGAAAGTTTATAACTAGAGATGGTCCTGAACCAAAAACCGCAGATCTGCTTGTGTATGAACTTTGGATCCTGCTTTTAACTGGGAGCCGCACGCTGCTCTCTGCTTGCAGCTTTTTTCTTATGCTGTGCTCGGTTTTCCTTTTTCTTCGGTTACAGTGGGCAGCCGCAGTCGGCCGTGGTGTCCTTCAGACATAATTTGCCCCATTGAGCCCTGCAAGGGGATACACCAAGTGATGCTTCATCTTGCTAAGGAAAACCACTAGGGCATTAGAATTAGCCAATTGCAATGAGGAGCTAGTTTCCACCCACTGCTCCACATTGGGCTGACTTATAGCACGTTTCTCCTTTATTTATTCACTCAGAATCGCCAGAAACCATTGCTTCACATGCCTCAGGCAGGGAAGTTGTGGGCAGACTCTAAGAAGCTGACTTGTATGAAGGAAGATGGAAGACTGAGAAAATGGGCCACAGCCAAATACCCATCTCCAAACCTCTCTCCTTTTTGGTGCAAAGGCTAAGAGTGGGGGTAACCACCCAAGGGTGCATCATTTGCAGGAAGTGCCACAGGATTCATGGGATGCATTTAAAAGTTGTGTGATAATGGGCCAATAGCTGAAAATATAGAGAGCTATAAAACCTCTATCATCATCATCATTTGACCCACAGCCAGTACTTGCCAACATAATGATTAAATAAAATTAAATAAGATCCAACACTGTTACACTAAGAAGAAAGAAGACTTCTGGAGACTGGGTTTTTATAGTATTTTAATTTTTAGTTGTGGCTCTAGTAATAAGGGAAAACAGAACTATTTCCTTTGTTGGATGACAATTGAATACATATCTGGAGCCTAATTTTGCTCTTGGTCACAGCTGTGTGATTTCACTGGATTTCACCTTTTAATACTTAAATCTTCCATAGTTGTTAATTTTTACAGTGAGCTCATTTGTCTAGCTGGGTCTGTGCAGTTGTTAGCGAGTACATGCGTGCACTGGGGTTCTTAATGCCAGCGTCCAGCACACTCAAGGCAAGTACCTATGGGCTGGTGAAGCCACACCCTCTTGTGGAGGAGTATTACTGAGTGACAGCCTTTATGTTGTCTAGTATTTAAACTAAGTTTGCCTTGTTTAACCTCAGACCACTGATTCTTGTTCTAGCTCCTTTTTCCCTCTGGCCTGCAACTGTTGTTCAATTCTTTTCTCTCATGTCTGTTGTCCTGTTTGGATTGATGCTAATTTTGCACTATTACAAACATTTTTTTCCCCAGTTCCGGGAATTTTGGTTTATTTTGCTAGAATGGCCCCTCCTGAAGACAAAGCACCTCTCCACGTTCAAAGAGAGGCCCGACACCGGCTGTAGAGCCATGACTGAGGAGCAGAAAAAGCAGATGGCAGCCTGAAAGGCCAGGAGACCATCCTAATGGTTGTGAGAATAAGGGATGGGGCGCAACAGCTACTAAAATGAGGAAGCTCAGGTGACAGTGGGCGAAGCGTGTCTCTGGAAGAGGGACTTTTATGAAAGAATGGACAGAGCAGCAAGAGCTGTTCGATCCTACAGCTAGCATGAACACTAACGCCTAGAACTGTTTCTGCCTCCTGACTCTGCTGTTAATGTCATTTGGCTTTAAGGTTCTGTAAAGTCTCCCAAACCCACAGGCCATTGATTGTGAAGGCTTTTACCCAACAGTATATGGAGCCTGCACTATCGATGGCTTGGGAAGGCTCAGTGCTGGGAAGGTAAGAACGGAGGTAGAAATAGCTAATAAAACAAGCCCCCTGTGTGATTGGCAAGGAGCCGAATGGAGCAGTCATTCCTTTGAAAGGTTCAGCCCATGCTCCAAGGGGTTGATGCTGGGGAGGTGTCCTTTGCTGCTCACCTTGGTGTTACATGCCAGGAGGGTTACTCCACTGAATCTGAATCCTTCCCATGCTGGCAGACCTCCTTCAGGGCACAAACAAGGCTCAGCCAGCCCTGTCTATCCTATTGGCAAGTTTTACTCATGCCCTCTGGTTAGACAGCAGGGCCAGATTCTGGCCAAACTTGTCTCAGGCTTGCGAATTCATGTTCTTTCTTAATCATCCTTATTAGGAAGCATACATATGAGGCCAGTGTGAAAGGAGGGGCTCGGGTCTCCGACAGCCCCCGGGTGTTCAATCAGTTCTCTGATTTTTATCTAGGGAAATCTATAAATAATTTCCATCTGCCTCTTTCATCTGTGTGTACAGAAAGGGCACAATGAGACGGCGGCAGGAAAACTTCAAACGGCATCCTGGGGAAGGCTTCGCCAAAACATGTTTCATGAGACTTAGCGCCCCATGCAGCTGCAGAGAATTAGCTTGGTCAGAGCTCCTTGCAGTCTTTCTAAATCACTGCCTCTTGTTCCTGTAATAGTATCTGGCATTTCCATTGTGCCTGACAGCTTGACGGAGCCCCAAATGGTTCATAAGTTTTGTGTAGCTATACATGCAGCCACCACTGAAGTGCAGCCATTTCTAGGGCAGAACACAGTGTCTTTTTTAACAGCGTGCAGGAACATTACACAACAGTTGAGTGCAGCAAGTGAAGATGTGGTTGGGGTGATAGTAGCTATTCTCCATCCTGCATTAGCTCACATGCAGCCTGGGACATTATAACCTGCTTATTGTGGTAGGGATTGTTGGCTGGGATATCAAAGTTATCCCTAACATTCTTCTGAAATGTTCCCTTGGATCTTCCACCTAACCAGGGACTGGAGGCAGATGTCATTTGGCCGCGGTTCGCCGTCCCGAGCCAATGGGGGCGGCGGGAAGCGGCGCGGGCGAGGGATGTGCTGGCCGCGGCTTCCCGCCGCCCCCATTGGCCTGGGATGGCGAACCGCGGCAAGTGGGGGCCGCGATCGGCCAAACCTGCCACGTCAGCAGGTAAATAAACTGGCCCGGCTCGCTAGGGTGCTTACCCTGGTGAGCCGCGTGCCAAACGTTTCCGACCCCTGGACTAAAGGATGGTTCAAGACATATGCCTTGTTTGAGCATTTTTCCACCCCAGACTATGTGTCTGTGCTTCTTTTTCATGCCTCAAGTGGCATGTCTGCGTCTGTCTATTTTATATTTCCTGTACCCTATTATATAACAAACCACCAACTATTTTCCTATGGCCACAGAATTCTATGGTCCCTTTAAAGAGCCTGCAACATCCAAGACCGCAAATATGATTCAAATATGTCTGCCTGGGCCTTTTCCGCCAGTAGTAGGATTTACTGTGGCGCTCCTCGTGACAGCCTCTCAGAGAGTTATTACAAGAGGAAAATGATTGTGCAGCTACTGAGTCTGCACTGAAGCATCGGTCTTTTCCCAACTGAACTCCTTCATGTGGCAATGGCCTGTAGGCACGTACAAATAGTATAACTTTGATATCCCTGAATTCTTGTATTCAGCTATCAGCACGTAATGTTCAATGTTTCCTTTGCTTTGCTCGTGACACATTTCAAATGAAATGGTTTTCTGCTTTCCAGTCGAGACAGCCTGGCTTAGTAACGTGATGCAGTAGTGCACTGTACCCTGCCACAAACAAATGCTGCAAATGACACCCTATGGGGACTATTGTAGAAAACTACTCCCATAATCAATGACTGAGTCATTGATTATAACTGAAGGTGTATATGGAGCAGACAGTTAGTCAATGCACTAAACCTTCCCTTTGAACGCAGGGTTCAAATCTTTGGTTAGGTCATAAGCGGTCTTAGTCAAATAAATAATGGGCATGCTACCAGTCTGGTTGAGATTAGCATTATTTGCTATGGAGTAGCCTAGGGCTAAACGAGCAGTGGGTGCTGCAGGGCATCATTGAAATGCATTGGTGGAACTATTTTGGACCGTAATAACAGGGAGTATTGAAGCTCAAGATGAAGGTTTATAGGCAATAGTTTGTTTGGGGATGGAGTAAACTGGTCACCAGGGCTGCAATAGCAGGGGTACTGCAGTCAGGATTAGATGGAATTGCAGCTGGGAACTTAGGGACTGGAATTTAAAGGGGATGTTGCAGGTCAGGAGAAAGGTGCTTTGGCAAAAACCTATAGGCAGCAGGAGAATGCTGGTGGTCAGGCCTGACCTAGAGTGCAGGAGTGAGAGAGCAGATGTTGCCACTTATCCAGATGAAATTTCCCTGGTGAGATAAGAAGCTAAAATGGCTCTTGATATATTTCTCTGAGTTTCCCATCACGTTCTATTTGACCATCTTTGTTTTACAAAACGAGCCATTTGTAACCACAGCTGCCATGGCTGCACATTGGAGCTTGGCAGTGAATTTCATCTTGTGATTCAGCTGGAAGTCTGTAAAGCAGAAATAGTTTGAATTCCGAACTAATGAAAGTTCTTGAACAAAAAAAACCCAAAAAAATACCCCAGGAAAAACAAAGCCACACCCTGTTAGGTTTACGTGGGGATGTAATGCAGCTAGGCTCTGCGGCATTATCACCAACATGCAGACACACACACGTACACATAGAGACAGACATAACTTCCCAGCAAGCAGAGGGAGCATTTAGAATGACACAAATCAGCTGCTTTACTTTCACTAGCCTGAGACCTGCCTCACAGTCATTAGCGTTCTTACATTTTCACTTTTTATGAGCCCTTTGTATCTGTGGAAAATGTGAAAATAATCTTTTTATGAGCCACATGCATTATTGGTTCCAAAGTAGAAAAGCCTTTCATTAAGATGCAGGAAGGCTTTCATTCTAACCTTCTATTTTCCCTTGTTCATAATGTTCTGAAAAAATCTCTTTTTGGGCTGGGATTTTTCCATTTATGCCCTGAGACCACAAATGTTTCAGGGAAGGAAACCTACTTTTTTCTTTCCTCTAGCCTCCCTACTGAGCCATACCATGTAGCACCTACAGCATTGTACATAATTAGCAATAGTGCTGGGATCTCAAACAATGGGGAATGTATTTGTTTTGTAAAAGTTTGAGGTAAATGTGTTCAGCTGTTTTTTGGGTGTCCAAGTAGGCAAAGTGCTTTGCAGACTACAAAGGAGATTTTATTTATGTATTTACACACAGATAACTCATTAAAAAGATAAATGTTTAAAGTTTGTGCTTCACACGTGACTAGGCCTCAGAGAGGCATATCCAGTGAGTGAGCCAGGAGTAGGCAAAGGGACATTTAAAAAGATAACTGTATAAATAATTAAAAATGGGGTTTACATATGTGCTGCAACAGTGTTTAAGACTGGCACAAGAATCCACCAACATAAGAACATAACATCAGAATGGCCATGCTGGGTCAGACCAATGGTCCATCTAGCCCTGTCTTCTAACCTTGGCTAATGCCAGATGCTTCAGAGAGAATGAACAGAACAGGGCAATTTATCAAATGATCCATCCCTGGCGTCCACTCCCAGCTTCTAGCAGTCAGTGGTATAGGGACACCCAGAGCATGGGGTTGTATCTCTGACCATCTTGGCTAGTAGCCATTGATAGATCTATCCTCCATGAATTTATCTAATCCTTTTTTGAACTCTGTTATACTTTTGGCCTTCACAGCATCCCCTGGCAATGAGTTCTACAGGTTGACAGTGCGTTGTGTAAAGAAATACTTCCTTATGTTTGTTTTTAACCTGCCACCTATCAATTTCATTGGGTGATACCTAGTTCTTGTGTTATGTGAAGTTGTAAATAACACGTCCTTATTCACTTTCTCCACACCATTCATGATTGTATAGACCTCCATCATATCCCCCTTTATCCATCTCTTTTCTAAATGGAACAATCCAAATCTTTTAAAATATCTCCTCATATGTAAGCTGTTCCATATCCCTAATCATTTTTTGTTGCCCTTCTCTGTCCCTTTTCCAATTCTAATATATCTTTTTTTGAGATAGGGTGACCAGAACTGCACACAGTATTCAAGATGTGGGCATATCACGGATTATGTAGTGGCATTGTGATATTTTCTGTTTTATTATCCCTTTCCTAATGGTTCCTAACGTTCTGTTGGCTTTTTTAACTGCTGCTGCACATTGAGCAGATGTTTTCAGAGAACTATCCACAATGACTCCAAAATCTCTTTCTTGAGCGGTAATAGCTAATTTAGACCCCATGATTTTGTATGTATAGTTGGGATTATGTTTTCTAGTGTGCATTACTTTGCATTTATCAACACTGAATTTCATCTCCCATTTTGTCACCCAGTCACCCAGTTTAATGAGATGCCTTTGTAACTCTTCACAGTCAGCTTTGGACTTCACTATCTTGAGTAATTGTGTATTATCTGCAAACTTTGCTGCCTCACTGTTTACCCCTTTTTTCCAGATAATTTATGAATATGTTGAACAGTACTGGTTCCAGTACATACCCTTGG
This sequence comes from Emys orbicularis, assembly GCF_028017835.1. Lineage (NCBI taxonomy): Eukaryota > Metazoa > Chordata > Testudines > Emydidae > Emys > Emys orbicularis. The sequence continues at coordinate 24,266,784 of NC_088691.1, read as the reverse complement.
GAGACACCACTATTAACCTATCTGGATTTGGAAAACTGACCATTTATTCCTACCCTTTGTTTCCTATCTTTTAACCAGTTACTGATCCGTGAGAGGATCTGCCTTCTTATTCCAGAACTGTCTACTTTGCTTAAAAGCCTTTGGTGAGGGACCTACTTACAAGTTCTCTGAAAGTCCAAGCACATGTTTGTTGACCCCCTCAAAGAATTCTATTATATTGGTGAGACATGATTTCCCTTTACAAAAACCACATTGATTCTTCCCCAACAAACTATATTCATCTATGTGTCTGATAATTCTGTTCTTTACTATAGTTTCAACTAGGGCTGTCGTTTAATCAGTTAACTCACGTGATTAACTGAAAAACATTAACTGCAATAAAAAAATTAATTGCGATTAATCACAGTTTTAATCACACTGTTAAACAATAGAATACCAATTGAAATTTATTAAATATTTTGGATGTTTTTCTACATTTTCATATATATTGTATTCTGGGTTGTAATTGAAATCAAAGTGTATATTAGTTTTGATTATAAATATTTGCACTGTAAAAATGATAAACAAAAGAAATAGTATTTTTCAATTCACCTCATACAAGTATTGTAGTGCAATCTCTTTATCGTAAAAGTGCAACTTACAAATGTAAAAATTTTTTGTTATATAACTGCACTCAAAAACAAAACAATGTAAAACTTCAGAGCCTACAAGTCCACTCAGTCCTACTTCTTGTTCACCCAATCACTAAGACAAACAAGTTTGTTTACATTTACAGGAGATAATGCTGCCCGCTTCTTATTTACAGTGTCAACTGAAAGTGAGAACAGGCATTTGCATGGCACTTTTGTAGCCGGCATTGCAAGGTATTTATGTACTAGATGTGCTAAACAGTCATATGCCCCTTTATACGTTGGCCACCATTCAAGAGGACATGCTTCCATGCTGATGACACTCATTAAAAAGATAATGCATTAATTAAATTTGTGACTGAACTCCTTGGGGGAGAATTGTATGTCCCCTGCTCTGTTTTACCCCCATTCTGCCATATATTTCATGTTATAGCAGTCTTGGATGATGACCCAGCACATGTTGTTCCTTTTAAGAGCACTTTCACTGCAGATTTGACAAAACACAAAGAAGGTACCAATGTGAGATTTCTAAAGATAGCTACAGCACTGGACCCAAGGTTTAAGAATCTGAAGTTCCTTCCAAAATCTGAGAGGGACAAGGAGTGGAGCATGCTTTCAGAAGTCTTAAAAAAGCAACACTCCGATGCGGAAACTACAGAACCCAGACCACCAAAAAAAAATTCAACCTTCTGCTGGTGGCATCTGACTCAGATTATGCAAATGAACATGCATTGGTCCACACTGTTTTGGATTGTTATTGATCAGAACCTTTGATCATCATGGACGCATGTCCCCTGGAATGGTGGTTGAAGCATGAAGGGACATATGAATCTTTAGTGCATCTGACACATACATATCTTGCAACGCCGGCTACAACAGTGCCATATGAACACCTGTTCTCACTTTCAGGTTACATTGTAAACAAGAAGCGGGCAGCATTATCTCCTGCAAATGTAAACAAACTTGTTTGTCTGAGCAATTGGCTGAACAAGAAGTAGGACAGAGTGGACTTGCAGGCTCTAAAATTTTACATTATTTTGAATGGAGGGGTTTTTTTTGTACATAATTCTACATTTGTAAAATCAACTTTCATGAGAAAGAGATTGCATTACAGTATTTGTATTAGGTGAATTGAAAAATGCTATTTCTTTTGGGTTTTTTACAGTGCAAATACTTGTAATCAAAATAAATATAAAGTGAGCACTGTACACTTCGTATTCTGTATTGTAATTGCAATCAATATATTTGAAAATGTAGAAAACATCCAAAATATTTAAATGAATGTTATTCTATTATTGTTTTAATAGTGTGACTAATCACGCGATTAATCGCAATTAATTTTTTTAATCTCTTGACAGCCCTAGTTTCAACCAATTTGCCTGGTATCATTTTAGACTTACTGGCCTGTAATTGCCAGGATCACCTCTGGAGCCTTTTTTAAAAATTGGTGTCATGTTAGCTATCCTCCAGTCATCTGGTACAAAGGCTGATTTAAGCAATAGGTTACATCCCACAGTTAGTAGTAGTTCAGCAATTTCATATTTGAGTTCCTTAAGAACACTTGGTTGAATATCATCAGGTTCTGGCAACTTATTACTGTTAAATTTATCAATTTATTCCAAAACCTCCTCTTACTGACACCTCAGCCTCGGACAGTTCCTCAGATTTGTCACCTAAAACGAATGGCTCAGGTGTGGGAATCTCCTTCACATCATTTGCAGTGAAGACTGATGCAAAGAATTAATTTAGCTTCTCGGCAATGGCCCTGTCTTCCTTGAGTGCTCCTTTAGCATTTTGATCATCCAGTGGCTTCTGATATACTTAAAAAATTGATGTTACTTTTTGTGTCTTTTGTTAGATGTTCTTCAAAGTCTTTTTTGGCCTGTCTTCTTATACTTTTACACTTGCCTTGCCAGAGTGTATGCTCCTTTCTATTTTCCTCATCAGGATTTGACATCCAATTTTTAAAAGATGTCTTTTTGTATCTAACTGCTTCCTTTACTCTGCTGTTTAGCCATGGTGGCATTTATTTGGTCCTCTTACTTCTTTTTTTTTTATTTGGGGTACACATTTAGTTTGACCTCTATTATGGTGTTTTTAAAAAGTTTACATGCAACTTGCAGGGATTTCACTAGAGACTGTTCCTTTTAATTTCCGTTTAACTAGCCTCCTCATTTTTGTGTAGTTCCCCTTTTTGAAGTTAAATGCTACTGTAGAGGGTTTCTTTGGTATTTCCCCCCTACAAGGATGTTAAATTTAATTACATGGTAGTTGCTATTACCAAGCAGTTCAGCTATATTCACCTCTTGGACCAGATCCTGTGCGCCGCTTAGGACTAAATCAAGAATTCCTTCTCTTCTTGTGGGTTCCAGGGCTAGCTTCTCCAAGAAAAAGTAATTAATGTATAAAAATTTTATCTCTGCATCACGCCCTGAGGTGACATGTTCCCAGTCAGTATGGGGATAGTTGAAATCCCCCATATTATTGTGTTTTCTGTTTTTATAGCCTTTGTAATCTCCCTGAGCATTTCACAATCACCATCAGCATCCTGGGCAGGTGGCTGGTAGTATATTCCCACCCCTATACTCTTATTATTCGAGCATGGAACTTCTATCCATAGAGCCTCTATGGAACTGCTTGATTCAGTTAAGATTTTTACTATATTTAATTCCATGCTTTCTTTCATCTGTAGTGCCACTTCCCTACCAATGCAACCCGACTCGGTCATTCCTGTGTATTTTGTACCCTGGTGTTACTGTATCCCACTGATTATTGTTGCTCCACCAAGTTTCTGTGATGCCTATTATAGCAATGGCCTCATTTAATACCAGGCATTAAAGTTCACCCACCTTAGTATTTAGTCTTCTTTCATTTGTATACAAGCACGTAAAATTTTTCAATATTTAGCTGCCTGCCTTCATGTGAGGTAATTGAATGGAACTCTTTTTTGTTTGACTGTTTCTCTTGAATTCCTAGTTGTATTTTATCAACTTCTATCCTCTCCTTTCTACTAGGATATAGAGGATCTCCTTTAATAAATCATCCCCTAAGGGATTTGTCTGTCCAGACAGTGTCCTGTTCTGCACCTGTTGGCTTTCCACCAGATCTTAGTTTAAAAACTCCTCAATAACCTTTTAAACTTTACATGCTAGCAATCTGGTTCTGTTTCGGTTTGGATGGAGCCCATCCTTCCTGTATAGGCTCCTGCTTTCCCCAAAGGCTCCCCTATTCCTAATAAACCTAACACCCTCTTTCCAACACCACTGTCTCATCCACACATTAAGACTCTGTAGTTGTGCCTGTCTAACTGACCCTGCATGTGGAACTGGAAGCATTTCAGAGAATGCTACCATGGCGGTCCTGGACTTTAATCATTTACCTAGCAGCCTAAATTTGGCCTCCAGGACCTCTCTCCTACCTTTGCCTAAGTCATTAGTACCCACATGTACCATGACCACCGGCTCCTTTCCAACTCTGCACATAAGCCTGTCTAGATGTCTCAAGAGGTCTGCAATCTTTACAGCCAGCAGGCAATTCACCATGCGGTTCTTTCGATCATCACAAACCCAGCTATCTATATTTCTAATAATCAAATCCCCATGAAAGTCAATAAGGACAAATGCAAAGTACTCCACTTAGGAAGGAACAATCAGTTGCACACATACAAAATGGGAAATAACTGCCTAGAAAGGAGTACTGCGGAAAGGGATCTGGGAGTCATAGCGGATCACAAGCTAAATATGAGTCAACAGTGCAACATTGTTGCTAAAAAAGCGAACATCATTCTGGGATGTATTAGCAGGAGTGTTGTAAGCAAGACGTGAGAAGTAATTCTTCTGCTCTACTCTGAGCTGATTAGGCCTCATCTGGAGTATTGTGTCCAGTTCTGGGTGCCACATTTCAGGAAAGATGTGGACAAATTGGAGAAAGTCCACAGAAGAGCAATAAAAATGATTAAAGGCTTAGAAAAGATGACCTATGAGGGAAGATTGAAAAAATTTGGATTGTTTAGTATGAAGAAGAGAAGACTGATAGGGGACATGATAACCGTTTTCAAGCACATAAAAGGTTGTTACAAGGAGGAGGGGAAAACATTGTTTTTGTTAACCTCTGAGGATAGAACAAGAAGCAATGGGCTTAAATTGCAGCAAGGAAGGTTTAAGTTGGACATTAAGAAAACTGTCAGGGTGGTTAAGCACTGGAATAAATTGCCTAGGGAGGTTGTGGAATCCCCATCATTGGAAATGTTTCAGAACAGGTTAGTCAAACACCTGTCAGGGATGATCTAGATCAGTGGTTCCCAAACTTGTTCCGCCACTTGTGCAGGGAAAGCCCCTGGCGGGCTGGGCCAGTTTGTTTACCTGCCACATCTGCAGGTTTGGCCGATCGTGGCTCCTAGTGGCCGTGGTTCGCTGCTCCAGACCAATGGGAGCTGCTGGAAGTGGTGGCCAGTACGTCCCTCAGCCCGCGCCACTTCCAGCAGCTCCCATTCATAGAATCATAGAATATCAGGGTTGGAAGGGACCTCAAGAGGTCATCTAGTCCAACCCCCTGCTCAAAGCAGGACCAATTCCCAACTAAATCATCCCAGCCAGGGCTTTGTCAAGCCGGGCCTTAAAAACCTCCAAGGAAGGAGACTCCACCACCTCCCTAGGTAACGCATTCCAGTGCTTCACCACCCTCCTAGTGAAATAGTGTTTCCTAATATCCAACCTGGACCTCCCCCACTGCAACTTGAGACCATTGCTCCTTGTTCTGTCATCTGCCACCACTGAGAACAGCCGAACTCCATCCTCTTTGGAACCTCCCTTCAGGTAGTTGAAGGCTGCTATCAAATCCCCCCTCATTCTTCTCTTCTGGAGACTAAACAATCCCAGTTCCCTCAGCCTCTCCTCATAAGTCATGTGCTCCAGACCCCTAATCATTTTTGTTGCCCTCTGCTGGACTCTTTCCAATTTTTCCACATCCTTCTTGTAGTGTGGGGCCCAAAATTGGACACAGTATTCCAGATGAGGCCTCACCAATGTCGAATAAAGGGGAACGATCACGTTCCTCGATCTGCTGGCAATGCCCCTACTTATACAGCCCAAAATGCCGTTAGCCTTCTTGGCAACAAGAGCACACTGTTGACTCATATCCAGCTTCTCGTCCACTGTGACCCCTAGGTCCTTTTCTGCAGAACTGCTACCTAGCCATTCGGTCCCTAGTCTGTAGCAGTGCATGGGATTCTTCCGTCCTAAGTGCAGGACTCTGCACTTATCCTTGTTGAACCTCATCAGGTTTTTTTTGGCCCAATCCTCTAATTTGTCTAGGTCCCTCTGTATCCGATCCCTACCCTCTAGTGTATCTACCACGCCTCCTAGTTTAGTGTCATCTGCAAACTTGCTGAGAGTGCAGTCCACACCATCCTCCAGATCATTAATAAAGATATTAAACAAAACCGGCCCCAGGACCGACCCTTGGGGCACTCCGCTTGAAACCGGCTGCCAACTAGACATGGAGCCATTGATCACTACCCGTTGAGCCCGACGATCTAGCCAGCTTTCTATCCACCTTACAGTCCATTCATCCAGCCCATATTTCTTTAACTTGGCGGCAAGAATACTGTGGGAGACTGTGTCAAAAGCTTTGCTAAAGTCAAGGAATAACACATCCACTGCTTTCCCCTCATCCACAGAGCCAGTTATCTCATCATAGAAGGCAATTAGGTTAGTCAGGCACGACTTCCCTTTGGTGAATCCATGCTGACTGTTCCTGATCACTTTCCTCTCCTCTAAGTGTTTCATAATTGATTCCTTGAGGACCTGTTCCATGATTTTTCCAGGGACTGAGGTGAGGCTGACTGGCCTGTAGTTCCCCGGATCCTCCTTCTTCCCTTTTTTAAAGATGGGCACTACATTAGCCTTTTTCCAGTCATCCGGGACCTCCCCCGATCGCCATGAGTTTTCAAAAATAATGGCTAATGGCTCTGCAATCTCATCCGCCAACTCCTTTAGCACCCTCGGATGCAGCGCATCCGGCCCCATGGACTTGTGCACATCCAGTTTTTCTAAATAGTCCCGAACCACTGCTTTCTCCACATAGGGCTGGTCACCTTCTCCCCATATTGTGCTGCCCAGTGCAGCAGTCTGGGAGCTGACCTTGTTTGTGAAGACAGAGGCAAAAAAATCATTGAGTACATTAGCTTTTTCCACATCCTCGGTCACTAGGTTGCCTCCCACATTCAGTAAGGGGCCCACACTTTCCTTGACTTTCTTCTTGTTGCTAACATACCCGAAGAAACCTTTCTTGTTACTTTTAACATCTCTTGCTAGCTGCAACTCCAAGTGTGATTTGGCCTTCCTGATTTCATTCCTGCATGCCTGAGCAATAGTTTTATACTCCTCCCTGGTCATTTGTCCAATCTTCCACTTCTTGTAAGCTTCTTTTTTGCGTTTAAGTTCAGCAAGGATTTCACTGTTTAGCCAAGCTGGTCGCCTGCCATATTTACTATTCTTTCTACACATCGGGATGTTTTTGGCCTGGAGCAGCGAACCGCGGCCACTGGGAACCGCGATCGGCCGAACCTGCGGATGCGGCAGGTAAACAAACTGCCCGGCCCTCCAGGGGCTTTCCCTGCACAAGTGGTGGAACAAGTTTGGGAACCACTAGTCTAGATAATACTTAGTTCTGCCATGAGTGCAGGGGACTGGACTAGAATACCTCTCAAGGTCCCTTCCAGTCCTACACTTCTCTGATTCTATAATTACTATTACCTGTCTCTTCCTAATAACAGGGTTCCCCATCCCTGGGGAGGTGGCTTCAGTGCAGAGGATACCATGACATCATCTGGAAGGATGGTCCCAAGTATGGGAGTGTTTCCCTCCATTCCAGCTAGATGTTCTCCTTCCCCGAGACTTTCATCCTCCTCAACAGCACAGAGGCTGTCAGACTGGGAGTGGGACTGCTCTGCTAAAAGCAACAGAGGGTCCTGTGGCACCTTTTAGACTAACAGAAGTATTGGGAGCATAAGCTTTCGTGGGTAAGAACCTCACTTCTTCAGATGCAAGTGTCTCTGCTGTGTCCCGGAAAGTCTCATCTGTGTACCCCTCTGTCTCCCTTAGCTGCTCGAGTTCAGCCACTCTGGTCTCAAGAGCTTGTTCTCGGTCTCTGAGAGCCAGGAGGTACTTGCACTGAATGCACATATGCCACCTGCCTACAAACCAGATAATCAGATATGTTGCATTCAGTGCAATAAACTGGATAGCCCCCACTCTGCTGCTAGATTTCTGTCTGAATTATTTGTACTCTTGTAGGGGTTGTTTGTGTTTTTTCTTTCTGTGTGAGCGTGTGTGTGTGTGTGTGTGTGTATTTGGGGAGGGAGGCAGTAGTTATTGGCCTAAGTTTAGAGAATGTTTATTAGGTGTATCCACACGGAGTTCATTGCAGGATGTAGCGCATAAGGCCAGTTTGCTAGCTTGCTATATTGCACAATATGTTTTCTTTTGGTTCGATTCATGTTATTTTGTTATCATACCTTATTATTAGTGAATCATAGTATTTTCTTAGGTTTTGTTGAATGCCAGTTTATGGTATTCATAAAAGTTATCCATAATAGTTGGCTGTAAATGCAAGTAATCTACAGGCCTGTATCTAGTATGATTAGCTAGAGCAAGTTAGTATGAGTGTTTGCAACCTTTGGCATAGGTAAATGGCTTACCGGTCACCCCCCTTTACTTTGGGGAACTGAATGGGGAACTGAACAAAGAACTGAATCTGTTTATCTTACGTCTGGAGCGGACCGGTAACTGCAGGGCACACTGCAGGACATGGAAGTCATGCGTTAGGCCAAGGGTAACGGTTTCAGGAATGAGATAATCGATACTAATACGTATGAGTATGTCATAATACGTTAACTTATAGAGTAAGTGTACCTGAAGCTTTATGTGGGTGAGGAAATAAGACTTGTGCGTGGGAGGTTGGGCCTAGATTCTGGCAGTGGGCAGTACTGGGACCTTATAAGAAGGCAAACAACCATACAGGAGGGTCGCTTTTTCCTATCTTCTATCAAGCTATCAGCTCAGCTTTGCAAGACAGCTTGGCTGCTCAACACTCAAACCTAATACCTATCAACTTGGGAAGCCTGGACCATCGAATTCATCGGGCATGCTAGAGACGAGGCTGGTCCTCTGTCTTCTACTACCAGGTCTTCAGGGAAGGGTGTGAATATGCTATCTTAAGTAGTCTTTTAGAATAGAAATGTTACCACCAGGGGGTCATAGATGCTGCCTGGGAAGAAGTTAAAGAAAAAAGAGCAATTGCCCGTACAGCCAACAGACATCGAGGCTGGTGAATATGCATCCATAAAGCCTATGGTAGAGAGATATCAGGAGGAAGATCATTATTATATCCTGCCTCCACCCTGAGAGGTGGAAAGTAATATGGAACCTGTTTCCACACCTCCACTCTGTGTTTTGTAACGTTTATGCTTCTTTCATTCATTTTAATAAAGATCTTAACAAGTTGATATTGTCCTCAGTACAATGTCCTTGCCATACACCCCGAGAGTCCTCTCACGATATTGAACTGTCTGTGTTCTCTATCCCTGTAGCCTGAATTAGGGCAAGAACCTAAAATGTCTTCTGATCAGATCAGTGGCAAGCCATAATAAACTAGCCCGTAAATTCAGGTCAACAGTTGGCGAGCCAGCCAGGAGTCTTGAGGTGTGTGTGGCAAGAACTTTAAAAAAAGCTCACCTGAAGTAATAAAAGTCACAGAGCAAAGACTCTGTGTGACTGAGTCAAAGGGCACAGCATGCTAGTTCTCTCTTGACTGAATGTTTCTTGGCAGCAGTCCTGGTGATGCTTCCTCCTTTTCTTCTCTTGCAGCTTGAGTGTGTGTTTAACTGTTAAATGTCTGTTTTAGTGGCCAGATATTGGGAGTGTAATCTTGCAAGATAAGAAGTGATTTTAGTGGTTATACACGCAGTAAGGGGCTTTTTGGGTTGATTATTGACAAAGCAGCAGCATTGGGCCCAATGACCCACGTGAAATGGTGGCAGCAGAGTTGATTTATTTGCCCTGAGAGGCCATAGTAGCTCAGAACTTATACGGTTTGAGTTACCCTTTTGTCCCCTCGGCTCCTCCAGGCTGCGCCCTGATCTGTCTATCATCAGTAGTGCCCCGCTGTTAGAGAGGCAAAACCCTGTCGGGACCTACCAATCAACTAATGTACATTAGTCATCGAGGAAAGAGAGGGATCTTGCCCCCACCCCTCTGTTTTGGGGACTTGTTTGAAGTATTGTTGAGACCAGTCTGGGGTAGTATTATTTTGTAATGAAGGGATACCTTCAGATTTAGAGTTAAGAAATAGTTTGTTGTTATAGTGTTAAGGATTACCTTTTTTCTATTTTAGAGGTTACGTAATTTTATTCAGTGTAAAAATGAGTGAGATAGAGGCGGCAGAGCCTGTAGAGGCTGCCTGCAGGATGGCATTAGAGAACTTTGCCAAGAAGTATATTAAGGAACATGGAGGAGGTTTAGAGCAATTGAAAAACAGAGAGGCTCTCTCTGAGCATTGTAACCCATGGGGTTGTGTGAGACAGATGTTTGAGATCGAAGCAGAGAGGAAGAAAAGAAAGGCTAGAGAGGTGAAAGGGATTGCTATGGAGTGTCTGTTAATGGCATGTAGCGTTCTAGGGCGGAAGTTGAATGCAAGAGTGGAGTTGCTTAGGAAAACACAGAAGGCTGTGGAGGAAAAGGAAAAGGAAATTAAGGAGTTAAAAGATCTGTTAGACACCGCCTCGGAGGAGTGGATAGTGTTTTTCCATAAGGGAAAGGATTTGGAAAAGAAGTTAGAACGGAGCCAGTATCGGGCCCAGCAGGCATGTGAGGAAGCTTATAGATGGCAGAAATGAGCAACTGCTAGCTTAAAATTGCTGGACTGCTATAAATTAGACCATAGTCGGTTGCTGGATTGGCTCAAAGAGTTAGAAGGCAGTTGTGATTTATTAGAGAGAGATAAGGCGAGGCTCACAGTATTGGAATGTAGGGGAGATACCACAGGAGTACCTGTAATGGCGAGCTCCTTGGTCCCGATGGAGAGAGCAGATGAAGAGGTGACTCCACAGATTATTGCAAAAGAGATAGGAGAAATAGGAGATGAGTTAGCATTGGTCCCCATTCCCGTCGGGCTGGTGGAACCAACAGAAACTGATCAACCTGTGGGGCCAGTTACTAGAAGTAGAATGAGAGGGTTAGTCCATACAGATATGGTCCATGCAGAGGCAGAGACTCAGGAATAACCTGTTGAGTCAGAAAAAGAAGTTGGCAGTGGAGCAGCGGCAGCCAGTCTGCCAGCAGAAAGAGGAAGTCCTACTGTGGTGGTGCCAAAGGAGGACGAGTTGAGTGAGCCTGATACTGTCATCCTAGGGGAGGAATCTAATGATGCAGAGGAAAAGTGTAAGGGAGATTATGAGGAAGTGATGATACCCCTCCCTTCTCCGTCAGCCTCTGCTATCAATGGAGCTGGAGGCGAGTGCCTTTGGAGGTTCAAATTGCTTGGGAAATGGAGTGTGCTGTTTTGGAAGTAGTACGGGCATCTAATGCTTGTGATACTGTGACGGGATCCCCAGGATGTAGCCTGGGACTGTGGGACCACTGTGCCCCCTTAATTCTCTCCAGCCTGGGCTGTCTCTCACAATTTCTTGCTAGTGACCAGCAGCAAACCCCTCCAGGTGCTGTTATCACTCAGCACAACCGCATGTGGAGATCCAACACCCAGCTAGGTTGCATGAATGCTCCCAGAGCCACTCATAAATCACACAGAGAAAGGCACCAGAGCCAAATCCCCCCAGCTCCCAGCACTGTACCTCAGGAATATACCGTCTTGCACTGCTCAAGATGAGCAATGTAGATTTATTAATTGGTTCACCACTTCATCAATGGAAAGTGGATATACACCAGCCTTTGCAAAACCTAAGCAGATTTGCCACACACTTCATACAAACTCACTGGTAAAGATAAACAGTAAAACAAATGTACTGACTATAAAAGATAAATTTTAAGTGATATGAAGTGATAGGCAAAAAGTCAGAGTTAGTTACCAAAAGAAATAAAATATAAGCACGCAGTCTAAACTCTCAACCCTATTAGACTGGGCAACTTCTCGATAAAGCAGTTTTTCTCACCCCACTGGATATTGGAGTTCATAGTACACAGATTTCACCCTTGAAATCTGGGCCAGTCCCCTCAGTTGGACTCTTCAGAGTGTCCTTGTTGCTTGCAGCATAGGTGGGTGAAGGAGAAAGGCCCAGCATGTGGCCATTGTGTTCTGTTTTATAACCTCAGTCCCATGTGCTCTTGGGGAGCACAAGTCCAGGCATCTGGGTGGGCATTGCTGAGTCTCCAGGCAAGGTTGAGCAATTCCCCTGGTGTGTCCTCATGCAGGTGAGTCATTGAATTGTAGCTCCCTTGCTGGACAATGGCTGTTGATGGGCTGTTTCACACCCTGCCCAGGAGTTGGTTACTTTCCTTGCTGTTGCCTCTGGGGAGCTAATATCTGGCTGAATCCCCAATTTAAAGTATGTTTTAGTGACAACCATACAACATAATTCTCATAACTCTCATGTGCATTAATGATATACATATATGGATAGAGAAATGATTTTCAGCAGATCATAACCTTTCCCCTGATACCTTACAAGGCATGCTTTATATGCAAGATCACAATAATATATTAATGAGGAATATGGGGGTTATAGGGTGCTCCCCCAAGGTACAGAATGTCACAGATGCAATCATCACTAGGATTCAGGAGAGAGAGCGAGCGCAACCCAGAGATGCTATTCCAGCACCCCCACCTAATGTGGTAGTACCATCCAATTCAGGAGGTGCAGCCTCTTCAGGGTCGCCAGCAACCATGGCAATCAGGTTGATTGCCAGCACAGCCTAGATCCCTTGAATTTTGGGGACTTCCTATAGCCCCTTGGTATGTGTTAGTGTCATCCCACGTGCCAGTGGAACTCCCACTCACACCTTTCCATGGTATGAGTGATGTTTCATTCCAGTATGAGAGTGCCTTTAACAGGCGGCATGGGAACTTTGAGGAATGCTACACTAATCATTTATATCCTAGCTTCCACCCGGGGAAGCATCTGATAGTTCTGATGAAGGAAGTGCTGAGTTGGGTAGGAGAAGGAGAGACTTCAGACACTGATTCCAATGGAAGCAGCTCAGACTCCCCAGATTTAGATTCCAATTGCCCGTGGCAGTGGTCACAGATATTAGAACCCTGGACTTGGTGGCCAAACAAGTAGGAATGATGGAGGATTCCTCTGTTGCAGTGCATGCACAGTGTGTTCAGGAAACAGCAAAGAGATTTGGTTTGCCAGATGATGACAGGGTTAAAATCTTACAACTCACAGTGAATTGAGTGTTATGGAGCACCTTGCCCCTGGAGTTTAGGATGGGTGGAAAGTCTTTCCCAGAGACAGTAGCATTGCTAGAGTAATCAGCACCCGGGGCAGGCTGCAGTGGCTATCCTGTCTAATCTGAAGCAAAAGCCAACTGCGTCTCCACACCAATTTAATCTGCGGTTAAGTGAAGCCTGGCACAGTCACATGAAAGATGACACAGATGGAACTCAGTATGTTAGCTTGCTGGTTAATAATTTTCTCCCCCATTTGCAGGAAAAGGTTAACATGCATATGCATGATGGGACGTCCCTGAATGAGGCACTAGCTCTTCTAGCCAAAGCCCATTCCCAGGGAAGCCTTAAAACAGGTCGGTGTGGATCCCCTTCAGGAGCCACAGCCTAATCCCATGGTGAGGACTGAGGTCCCTACAGGGATGCCTCAAGGGCAAAACTGGAACACCCCTAGGTTCCCTCAGCCCCAGTGCTGGCCCAATAATTTTAACTCACGTAATAATCGACAAGGGTATGCTCAGGAGTCCAGATCACCCCCGCCTCGCCAAGATGAGGACCACTCTGTGGTGGCACTGTTCAAGACAGTACAACAAACCTTGGAGACCCAACGCCAGGATATCCAGGAGCTACTGACATGCTTGAATGAATTGGTGTTGGGAGATCAACACACAACACCTTCGGAGCGACTGGTGGCCTCTGTGGACTTGACCCCTTCTCCCAATTGGGCAGCTTACTCTCCTGAGGGGTTGGCTGGCTCCGAGGAGTTGGAGGGGGAGGAGCCCAAGGACTACCCATCCATATATCCTACAGATTACCCTGCATGAGGCCAACAGGCCCCGAGAAGTGTCATAACCCCACTAGATAGAGACGCAAGCGGAAGACCCACAGTATTCATAGTGGTAGGGAGCCGCACAGGAATTTTATTATAGATATGGGTGCAGCAATCAGTATTATCCATGTTAAGTATTCTAGATCCTCTTCTTTGTCATCAGGGTGTACAAAGATGCTATCAACTTTTGCGAACAACCAAGTTATGGCCATGCTTTCTAAACCCATTGATGTACAAATCAGTCACCTGCGAAAGACCCATACTTTTGCATTACTGAAATTGTCAGACCCAAAGAATAACTTGTTGGGATCTGATTTCCTGTGCAGACAGGGATGTGTTATTGATTTGGTTAATCAGTTGTTGTGTTTTGCTACGGGACAGGAAATGGATTCCCCATTGGTGATCATGCCTGAATGCGATATGGTCTCCCCAGTGGAGGGGCCAGAACCAGATGAATACAACCTAGACAAACTGCTAGCAGAACATACACATTGTTTAGAGTTACAAGTCATAATCCGCAAACATGCTGATGTCTTTGCCAAACATAAACATGACTGTGGGTGTATGGCAGTCACTGTTATGGAAGGAGGAGATGTGCCAGCCCAAAAACAGTACTCTTATCCAGATCAGGCTATGCTTTACATAGCCAAGACTATTAAGTCTTTACTGGCACAGGGAGTCCTACGTAAATGTACTTCCATATCCAATTCCTCAATTTGACCTGTTAAGAAGCCAGATGGTTCTTGGCATCTCACAATTGATTACAGACGTCTAAATCAAGTTACAACTACTTGTGCCCCAGGGTGGCAAGGATGCCAGACCTTATTAAGTCTTCTGATGTGGACGCTGCGTGGTTCACAGTTCTAGACATCTGTAACAGCTTTTGGACTGTACCAGTGGCCCAGAATTCACAATACAGATTTGTATTTAGTTCCAGGGGGTCCAATACTCCTGGGTTCAATTGCCCCAGGGCTACAAAAACAGTCCCGCATTGTTCCAGATGTGGCAAGTACTGGCACAATTTTCTAAACCATTTGATTTGTTCTAGTATGTAGATAATCTTTGTCTAGCAACTCGCACCAAAGAAGAACATTTGGAGAAGCTGGACGAGCTCCTGCAAATTCTTAAAGAAGAAGGCTTAAAGTGTAATCCTGTGAAGGCACGGCTAATGTGCACCCATGTCTCTTTCTTGGGTCTCACCTTGACAAAATTGTGTCAAATCCCATTGCAGCAAAAGGTGGAGGCAATCCAAAAGTTGCCGTTACCAGAGGACCCAGCTGCGCTAAGATCCTTTTTGGGTTTTACTGGATTCCACAAGGATTGCATTCCCAATTTTGCTTCCATTGCAGGTCCTTTGTATCAACTGCTAAAGAAGAGTGTTCAATGGGAATGGACTGAGCAATACATGGAAACAATGTCCCAGCTGAAACAGGCCATTGTCAAGGCTCCAGTGTTGAACAATCCAAATCCTGAGATACCCTATCATCCTGGAGGTGGCAGTGAGTGTCAATGTGTTAGTGGCTGTCGCCTCTCAAGAGAGGCATGGAAAAATCAGACCCGTGGCCTATGCCTCACGTTTAATGTCTCTAGTGGAGCTCAAATATGACAACTGTGAAAAATACTTATTGGCCACTAGTTGGGTCATACAACATTTTGCTTTTCTAATTGGCCTCAGCCCAATCATATTGCACTCATCACACACATCCCTTCAGTTCGTACTATCCATTCAGGTCAAAGATGGGCAGGTCTCCAATGCCGGCCTGGCCCATTGGGCTTTGTTGTTACAAGGGAAGGATATTGCAGTGAAACCTATTAGGACACCATATCTGCTACCAACTGCCCTATTGTTTCAAGGAGAACCCCATGTTTGTCCCGACATGGACGAACAGAGTCCAAGGGGGGTGGTAGAGAGGAAGTTTTTCCTACATTTGATTCAGGAGAAAGATTCCTTCAAAGGATACCACTTCTTTATGGATGTGTCTAGTTATTTTGATCAGGGGAAACCATATATAGGGTTCAGAATCTATGTCACTCCTCTTGAAGGAAGAGGAAAATCTTGGGAGAAAACATACTCATGCACCCCACATTTGGCCCAATATGCTGAATTAGCAGTGGTGGCTTATGTATTGGAGTACTGTGTCCAGGCCTCCATCAAGACCTCATACCAAAACATCGATCTGTTTTCAGACTCAGCATGGGTGTGCAATTCTCTCACAAAGTTCCTACCCTGTTGGGAAACCAATGGGTTTACATCCTCTGATGGGTCGCTGTAACGGGTGAGACTCACCCCTGCAGCGTCTCCTGTTGGTTGTCCTGGGAATTAGCTCTTTTGACCCGGAGCGCCCTCTGCAGGCTGGTGCCTCACTGTCGCTGGCCCCCATGTCTCTCCCGGACCCGGTGCCCCTCGTCCTCGGGTGCTGCCCCCTGGCCGTACACCCACTCTCTGGGTCTCCCCACCCAGGGGAACTCCCACCCACTATCCCCACCTCACCTCAGTCTTGGGCTACTGCCAGTCACCATCTAGGTCCCGCTCATGGGGCAGACTGCAGTGTAAAAGCCACTCATCATAGGCAAGGGAGGGATTTGGACGGGCTTCCTCTGCCTACCATCGGCTGCACCCTTGCACCCTAGTACCTTTCTGGCCTTTGACAAGGCCGCAGCCTGGGACTTTTCTGGGCAGGAGCTCCCCAGCTCCCTTGCCCTATTCCCCAGCCCTGCCCCACTCAGGTACCCCGTTCAGCTTCCCAGCAGCCAAGCCCTTCTCCCTCTAGAGACAGAGAGAGACTGACTCTGCTCCTGGCCCACTGCCCTCTTATAAGGGCCAGCTGAGCCCTGATTGGGGTGTGGCCACAGCTGAGTCTGCTTCCCCAATCAGCCTGGGAACTGCTTGCTCCCAGCTATAACCCTCTCCTGGGCTGTTTTAAGCCCTTTAAGGCTGGAGCGGGTGACCATCCCGCTACAGTCGCCAATCAAATATGCATCACGGTAGAGGTACATCCATGACCTGGCATTAAAAATCACTGCCCCAGGATGGCCAGTTACAGTGAAAAAGGTCAAGTCCCAATTGAAATCAGAACCCTATGCTATTGAGGATGGAAAGGCTGATAGATTAGCCCAAGAGGGAGCCTGATGAGGGGAGTTCCGGAGGGAGAAGGTCCTAGCACATTCTCTCATAACCCTTGGTCCAAAGTGCCCCGTTGCTGCCACCAAAGTGGTAGGAACTGACATTCCTGATGTAAAGGAGATGCCAACATTAGACAAGGATATAGTGGACATAACCCAAGAACTTTCTAAAGCAGAAGGAAAATGACCACCCGCATTAAACCCTTTATGTGGGAGATATAGACAGTATCTAAGTTGGTGGATGGAACCCTCATGTACGCAGGAGGTCCTTTTCCTGTGTGGGTGGTTCCAATTCTCTTGAGAAGGGAAATGATATATATGGTCCATGATACTCCAACAGGAAGATATCAGGGGGTGAACAAAACGGTCCAATGTCTCTTAACTGTGGGATGGTGGCCGCTCCTTAGATTGGATGTACAACAGTACTGTGACAATTGTTTGGCTTGTGCCGAAGCCAACCCAACTCCATCCAAAAGGAATGCACCATTGCAATTTCAGGTGTATGAAGGACCATGGATGGCTTTGCAGATTGATTTCATAGGCCCCTTTACCAAGGTCCAAAAAGGCAACCAATACCTCTTGGTGATTGTCGATCCTTTCTCAAAATGGATGAAGGCCTTTCCCCTGAAAGCCAATACTGCAAAAGCCACAGCCTAGGTTCTGGTAGAACAAGTCTTCTCTCATTGGGGGATCCCTGCGAAAGTGGAATCAGACCTGGGATCACATTTTACAGGACAGTTCTTCAAAAACTGTCTTAAATTGATGGGAGTCCCGCAAAGACTACACATCCCATATAGACCACAGTCATCTGGGATGGTGAACAAGCTAATTGGACCATAAAGGTGATGTTGAGGAAACCGGTTGATGCAATTGGGATTCCCTCATGCCTCTGATTCTTATGGCATTAAGGGCAACTCCTGCTGCGTCCAGTGATAAAACACCCTTTGAGGTTATGACAAGCAGAAATATGAGATTTCCAGAACACCTGATCTGGCACACCAGTGACACTCAATTGGAGGGAATCAAAATGGATACCTACCTGCAAAATCTTCAAGAACATTTAAATCAGGTCCATCTGCAGGTAGCCGCGAAATTGGGGAAATCCCGGCATGAGGCTAAGGCCTACTTTGTAAGATAACAACATCACTTGCTCTCCAACCTCCCAAATATTCTCTCTTTGGTTTTTGTCAAAGTGCCAGAGCATGGGTTTTGTAATCGATGGATTGGACCCCTCCGAATCATCGATAAACTCAGTTCGGCAGTGTACAAGATTAGAGTAACAGGAGTCAAGCGAAATAGAGAGAAAATCTACCTCACTAATCAGTCAAAGCTATATCGATCATCCAGGTCCCAGGAGCAGCTTGCTTCCCAGGAAGTAGGTGAATCGCTAAAATTGGAGTCCAGCGGATCAAAACCATGAAATGGACATTGAGATTGCTGATCTACTATTCCCTCATCTTTGCTGCTCAAGAATTTGGACTCAAATTTTGCAAAGGATACACCAAGCTGCACAGGATCAGGTGTTCGAACATTTCAAATGCAATGCACCTTCAAAAGGATCGGAGCAAACCATCATCACCAATCAAGGCAATGAACTCACTTTAGCACTATATGCCAATTCATTGGCAAATGGTTCTGTGGACTCATTTCCATATCTTGTAAATACCTTAAGTGTTAATGTGATGGTGAATATTGTTTGGGGTTGGAAAGAAGAGGCAAGAGCCAAACCTTCACCTTCACTTGATCCAAGGTTAGAAGGGTATGAGGTAATTATGAGTTGGAGATATATACCGAAATAGGGAAAATTGGTAAGAACAGTAAAATGGTGGACCAAACTAACCGCCTGGACTAATGAAACAACACTGAGAATACATGATATACCCCCACATATAACTGGCAGGTATAGAGCAGGGGTATGTACAGCCTCCCGTCAATTCCCTGATAATTGTATCTGGTGGAAATATATTAGGTTAATTGTTGACCATTGAACACAGACGATCTCTTAGAAATTGTAAATTTAGGTCCTAATCCTGAGTTCATCCACCATCCAATCCAATATGTTAAGGGAATTAGAGAGGAGGAGGTCACCTTTAAATACTAACTGGCAGGGGTGATATCACTGCCATCAAGTGGCTGGAAAAGGATTAAGCCCTTGGATGAAAATTCAAAGGGGGGAGGATGTAAAACTTATGTCTCCTCGCCAACCATTCCACGCCCCTCATATACAGAATCCCTTATAGGGATTGGAGAAATAAGGCCAATTGTGACAACTTCATAACTGGAGGTAGTTTAACATTACACAAGGTGGAATATGAGGATGAAGGGCTGTATGAAGTATGTATTATAGCTACCTTTCAGACTAAATTAGGAAATAAGAGGTATATAGTGAATGTGACTTTTGAGCTTAAGGTTCATGACCCAATAATTGAATATGACTACAAAAATTCCAATAGTCATGTAGTGACTTGTCCAGTAACAGACCTGGGACCAGCCAGTGGTCTCACCACAACACAACCGTGTCAGGTGTATTAATTAACCAAGCTTGATGTATGCATATTCCTGTGGCATTAAACTTGTCTAACTGGCACCTGGGAGAGTTCAGTTACTGCAAACACACCAAAGTAGCTTCCTTCTTCTTGGTACTCCTTATGGATAAAATCGCAACTTATCAACAACAAGTACGAGATCTTTCAATGTTAGGAGTAGATAATAAAACAAAATTATTTACCCCCAGGTAAAAACGTAGCTTGAATCCCCTTGGGATTCTAAGATCCTTATCAGGACTATTTGGCTCAGGTATGTCAATTTGGAACCACGTAGATGTTTGAAAAATCCGCAAACACATAAATTATGTGTCGCAGGAGGAAGCTAATCAAGTAACAGGAAGAACGTTTTACTATCTATAACATGCATGACATAGCCCGATCGTTTAATGATACTCAATTGAAAATTAATCAGCTAATTGCCCGAAATAATGATGAGCAGAAAGACCTATCTTTGGGAATGGAAATTATCTGATCCATGTATGGAGAATATGTCATCAATACTATTACTGAAGCGTTGCAATTCTTAAAATTGGGAAGAATCCCAAATCTAATAAAAGATGAGCAATTATTAAATCAGTACTGTCCAAAATGTTTTCAAAGGCCTGAAAGGGAGCAATCCACATGTGCGCATGTATCCGTAGGAACTATGAGAAAAAAGGGGTCTATGACACCATATCCCAAGCGAGACAGTTGTTCTTTTTCTAAAAGTTGTGTGGTAACACAATTCTTGTATGTTTCATTCATGGTCTCTTTACCTGTGTTTGACTCAGACAAGGTTGTGTATAAGCAATTGGCTGCAGTCCAGTCCATAGGTCATCTCAAAGATGGCCTCTATAAGGAATGTGTGAACGTGCCTTCCGTGGTAGTCTATCACACTCCAACCCAAACTTGGAAAGTTCCGCAGATGGCCTGTTGCTCTGTAAAGGGGCCTCAGTATATCTGTAGGTGCAATGTGTTTGAGGCAGATACTGTCTTGTGTGGACTGCAGGGAGAGCTCCGGAATCGATCATCAGTGTGCATGGTCCAACTGACCAGATGGAGGACTCCTATGGAGAGGGTGACCTATGCTGGAAATGGCTGATTTTGCATAGTGACTAACCAGGAAAGGTTCCTATATGGTTCCTTAGAGTGTCAGGTAAGGTTACAGATCCAAATTTCTGTTTTACTCCAAAGTAGTTTACTTCAATTGGAAACCAAGTGATTTCCCCTATTCCTGCCTTTGAAAATACTACTGTTATTTTATCTGATCCCTTTTATCAGGACTTGACTGTCCAAAACACTCCAACGTTTTTGGTATATATTCCTGCTCTGGGACTACAATGAAAACAATTATTAATTCAAAAGGAAACCCACCTTATTCAAATTACGAATTATATGCATAAGGCTAAACAAGGTATTGTCCAACTATTAGATGGGGGAGATCAGGCAATAGATGCTGCCTGGGAAGAAGTTAAAGAAAAAAGAGCAATTGCCCGTACAGCCAACAGACATCGAGGCTGGTGAATATGTATTCATAATGCCTATGGTAGAGAGATATCAGGAGGTAGATCATTATGATATCCTGCCTCCACCCTGAGAGGTGGAAAGTAATATGGAACCTGTTTCCATATATCCACTCTGTGTTTTGTAACATTTATTCTTCTTTCATTCATTTTAATAAAGTTCTTAACAAGTTGGTATTGTTCTCAGTACAATGTCCTTGCCATACACCCCGAGAGTCCTGTCATGATATTGAACTCTGTGTTCTCTATCTCTTTAGCCTGAATTGGGACAAGAACCTAAAATATCTTCTGATCAGATCAGTGGCGAGCCATAATAAACTAGTCCATAAATTCAGGTCAACAGTTGGCGAGCCAGCCAGGAGTCTTGAGGTGTGTGTGGCAAGAACTTTAAAAGGATCAAAGTCTTAGGTTTAAATTGTTTAATTTCCTCTGGCTAATATAGCTGCTGAAAACTTAACTTAACTTGCTGAAAATCTATGATGTAGAAGTAGGATTCTAAGTAGAACATTATCTTGGCACCCATCAGCACATTTTGAGCATTGCGTCATAAGGGGTCTAATCTTGGAAAATGCTGAAGACACACCATGCACTGTAAAAGAAGTCAACTGGACTTGTAGGTACACAACACCTTCCCAGGGTTGGGTCCAGATTTCCAGAGGTTGTATTGGAATGACTTCAGTTTGTCTTGAAAGGAACTCTGACCACTTCCTTCAGCAAACTGGAGGAACTTCTGAACTGAACCTGAGTGGACAGTTTGCAACAGGCAATTTATTTGGGGGAATTTAACTCATTTTCCTGGTCACAAGTTCTTATCAATCTGTTCACTACTGGAAATTGTTTGACACACATATTTGTGCAATCACCTTCCAGTCCCTGGGAGGTTCCAAACTATTCACTGTGACTCTTCCCTTTGAGTATTCAATAGTCACATGTTGAGCTGTGTGATAGGTTTGACATTCAAGCTGCCTGATAGGTTGGTCACCTCAGTCACATGGGCTTTCTATTCCTTGACTGGATGACCTAACCTTTATAAACTATTTCTGCTGCCACTCAGAACAAATTTAGTTTTGTGAGTAAATTAATGTTAACTACAGGCCAATATCCATGCTCCTGGAGCATCCAAAGCAACAAAACTTTACTTGCACAAAGATTTGGTGACACTTAAATTTTATTTGTGCATGTCCAAGTGTGCGTATGTGAAATACTATCTGGAAACCACTGCTATGCTTGTAAATACTTTTCCTGTCTATCAGGGACACAGCAAGATACATTGGCTACTTAGCCAAAGTGACCTGCACCTGTCAGACAAGGGGGCACCTCGAATCCACTTACTCCTCAAAACAGAAACGTCAGTTGCAGATGTGCCTGTAACTGTCCCATTTTAGAAACATTTGCTGACCAGAGAAGCTAGTGCCTATTTGGAGGAGAGGGGGTAGCGGGCTTGTCTTATGTGGGGTAGGAATTTCCCAGGACTGCAGAGCTCACTGACTGAATCCATGCTCGTATCTGACAGGGAGGGGGATCCCTCAGTTCGCCTCATTTATCTGGGGACACTTCAGAAGTGGATGCTTTTCCCCTGGGATGATCCCTGATCAGTCTCACATTGGAGTTCTTTGAGCAGCCTGAATGGACTGTAGTTATACTGCTGGACTGAAGCCATGTGCATGGGCTGAATCTACAGAGGGTGCAGGGACTGTGGGCTATTTCTCACCTGGGATATTTCTGATGCCATCTGATTGTGCATGATACACTTTGAGGTGATTATTAGAATCCAAAATCTGGATAAAGCTCGAATTTGTACTAAGCAGCTGTCTCTGTGAATGTGTGCAGCACCTGGAAGCGTTGCAGGAAAAGTACTAGTGAACTGTACATTAGTTAGTCATTATCATTTTAGGAGCTGCAAAGATTTTCTGGTTTATGAGCCTCGGGCAGGCTGCTTTGAAGACAAATATTGGCAAGTGACTTTGAAGCTCTGAGCCAAACTGGGGCTGACTGAGGTGGTGTGTGGAGTTCCCAGAGAAGGCACAAGTCTGACTCTTCCCTTTATAGTCCACATTGTATTGGAGATAACTACTCCTGGCCTTGCATTTTCAGGGGACTAGAACCATCCCCCACCCCCAGACACACACACAGTCTGTGGTGTCTGTTGGCTCAAGGAGGGAGTTCAGGGCTCAATTCCCAGAGTGGCCTCATTAGCCAGTCTTAAGGATTTTTTTTTAAAAGGCTGCTCTGCTGTTCTAATGGGGATAAACCTTTATAAAGTGCTATCAACCTTCAGGCCCTAAGCTGCTCCCCTGGAATTGGGGAGACCCATCTCTGAATCCCTGCTCTGTCTAGTTTGGAGGTGGTACTTGAACCCAGCTCTGCCACAGTCCAGGAAAGTGCCCTAGCACTGGGCTGTTGCCTACTAGGGGTGGGCGGATTTCCCACTATCTGGTTTGTCATGAAGGCTGGCCTGTCTTAGGCTGCAAACTCCAGGAGAGGGCAACTGTTGAGAATGCCAAGCAGAGGGAGGTGCCTACCTGTGCAGTCAGGTGCCTAGTTGCATAAGGGGTGGGGCCCACCTTATTGGGGCTGCCTCAGCATTTCCTACTGTCTAGGTCAGGCGACACTTCACTTAGCTTGCTGGTTTCTGTAAAGTACTTTGTGCATAATTGTCCATCATGGATATATTTTTTGTGTAAATTCTACTGAAGTAGCTAGTAATATTGGTCTCAGTTGGACACTGAATACAAGAACAGATCAGCCATGGGTCTGATCTGCCAAGGTCGATCTTCCCACGTCTCCACTGCCCTCCACAGAGTTACAGAGATGAATTTGCTCCACAATACACAGCGGAATGGAATAGGAAAATATACAGATTGGTGATGTGAAATTGCTGTTGCTCAAACAATTTTTGCTTATTTCTATATCATCTGGGTCCTGTTTTGCACAAAGTGGGATTTCCCTCCAGGGCAAACGTGAAGACAATAACATTTGCAAAAAACAAGGCACTTGGCTTTAATGGGTCTCACTTCCCTCTGCAGAGGGCAGACCTTACTTGAGAGCTTCATTCCTACCCAGTGTAGCCTATCCTTCAGCAGGATACTGCTCTGAGCCTCTGATCCCATTTATGACAGTGCAGTCAGCTGCCATGGAACTGCTTACAGAAACCACAAATTCATGGCAGGATCAAAGATCAGAAGGCAGGCAGAGGGGGGTGGAAGCTCAGGGCTAACATAGGTTGCTGTGCTAATAATTAGGAGACTTGTTTTTCTCTAATAATTAGCAGATATGAGGAGCAAAGTCTGGAAACTATCTACAGAATGCTCAGATTTGGGCCCAATCGACTTGAAACGTTCTCCCTCTGAAAACTGCTTTTTGATTCTGCAGCGATCTCTATCCCTGTGTTGCTCACAGTGGCCTCTGAAGATATTTCTCAGCATTTGTTTTGGCTCTCCTGAACCCCGGAGAATCTGACATCTGATTGTTTCCAACTTGCATGGACAGCAGGACCACAGCAGTCATGACAGAGACTTCAAACAAAAGTAACCCATAGTCCCCAGAGGACCAATAATAACAGAGATTATGCACAGATTTGTTCTTCGGTTCTCTTGTTGTGCTGACATGGAACATCTTGGAGTTGGCTAAAAACAACACCTTGAAGTCTGAGGAGAGCTAGAAGAAAGGCAGAGATTTCACGCACCCTTTGTCAAGATAGGACGGAACTGCAAGCTCCAGGAGGTTGCTGTCCTTTTTCAAACAAGGTCCAGGCAGCATACTGTGGTTTGAGGGAGTATAACCTTCTGCTCCTTAGTACTTGGCTGATTGTTTTCAATGTTGATTTTGGCTCCTTCCATTAGGTTTAAAACACAGACTGTGTGGCTTGTAAATTGTAGTGAGAATTGGGAAATGTATCTTGTAGCGAACTTTAGAGAGCAAAAAGCAGGCAAGCTGTCTTTCTGAAACTACATTACTACCCTTCCAAGTTTTTATATTTTAAAAGGAGTCTGTGTCATAGTATTTCTTCTTCTAGATTTATTTTTTACAGTCACTTCTGCGAAAGATAAAACTTAACATTGTTTCAGAATCACCGTACACATACATATTGGTTTGTTATTCAAGGGATGCCTGCGAGCGCTTAGACTGTATCCCCATTACCCTAGTATTTGAGCACTTTCAGAGATGCATTAAGTGATGTGGATGGCATATATCACATATTAAACCTTCTCCATTCCTCCCCTGACAGGAAAAATGCTTGTGTGAATTTAACAAACAAAGCCACTTGTTATTGTTGGGTTGCTTGTGAGTATCAAGCTACACATTGGTTTGTCATTGTAGGTTTGATCAAAACTGAGCCTCCTGGCTTCGATTTAAAAATACAAAACCAAAAAAGAGAAACCTATAAACAATTGCATGGCTTTTTCAAACCCATACAGGAAAAATAAAAGGTAGGCCAAATTTGGGACCTACAGCCTTGATCCAGAGTCCCTGCGTTCCATATTCATCGTAAGAGCGGGGAGCTGGACAATCTTGTAATGATTAATATGGGAGATTGTGCCTGCCAAATATGCAGTAATTGCATCCTATCGGTTCTGCTGTTGTTGTTTTTTGGGGGAATTATTTTTGAACTTGATTTGGTGTAATCATTTTCTGTTTAAAGCTTCTGAACAGAAAATGGGACAGTGTTTGGAGACATCTGCCCCCTACTCAAATAAAAAAGGACAGGATTTTATAAGGCAGTAGTTCTGGAATCACACAGGAACCTTTTTACAAAGAACAAATCCTGGCTTTGCAATATAACCATGCATGGAAGGATACAAATGTAAGGGGACTGTTGCCCCCTGTAAAAGGTTCGTGCCGGGGCTCGACCCTCCTGGGCAGGAGGGGAGCCACACCGACTCACTACTGGTGGAACAAACAACCAGTTAGTTCAGGGCTCAGGTCCTCTGGTGCAGGGGCTGAGCAACCAACAGTTAGTTCAGGGCTCAGGTCCTCTGGTGCAGGGGCTGAGCAACCAACAGATAGTTCAGGGATCAGGTCCTCTGGTGCAGGGGCTGAGCAACCAACAGTTAGTTCAGGGCTCAGGCCCTCTGGTGCAGGAGCTGAGCAAACAAGCAGTTGAGGATCCCAGGCCCTCTGGTGCAGGGGCTGAGCAAACAAGCAGTCCAGGAGCCCAGGCCCTCTGGTGCAGGGGCTGGGCAGACAAGCAGTTAAGGGGCCCAGGCCCTTTGGTGCCGGGGCCGAGCAACAACCAGGTAAGGAAGGCCCAGGCCCTGGATCAGGGCGGGGCACAAACAGTCACAGCTCAGGTAAGGTAGCTCAGGCCCTCCGGTGCAGGGGCTGAGCAATACACAGTTAGGGAGCTCAGGCCCCCTTGTGCGGGGGCTGAGCAACACTCAGTAGGGGTAAGCCCTGGCTCCGACACCAGAGCGTTGGGTGAGGGGGAAGCCTGCCACCCGTGAGCGGGGGTGGCAGGGGGGAACGCAGGCCCACCCACTCCACTGCGTTCCAGCCCGGGGCCCTAGCAGCGGTTACTGCCGCTGCTGGTCAGTGGGGTATCCTGACCGAAACACACTGACATTGGCTCACATGCGTCTGCAGCCTGACCGGGGTCGGCTACCCCTGGGCTACTTCCAGGATCCCCCTCAGGGCCTACCTCGTCCGTGGCACCGGGCCCGGTCCAGTCCACCAGCATGGGCTCCTCTCGGCCGGGGCTTGGTGGCAGGTCCGGCAGCTCCGTGGGGAAATCCGGCCAATTGCACTCGGGCAGCTCCTCCGGGTAACAGCAGGGGCGGAGGGGTTCTGGTGCGGCCTCGCCTTCGGGCTAACAGTTTTGATTCACTGGACGGTAGGAGGAGTAGGACTCGGTCCCCGGGTTGAAACTCCCGGACTTGGGCCCCCTGGTTATAAGTCCGCTCCTGTCGCTCCTGTGCCGTTCTCAAATTCTCGCGTGCCAGGGCCCCGGCCTGGGTAAGGTACTCCTGCAACTGGAGGACGTATTTTAAGAGGCCCTGGGCGGGGGAGGCTGACTATTCCCAGGTTTCTCACATCAGATCCAAGAGGCCCCGCGGTCTGCGCCCCTATAGCAGTTTGAACGGGGAAAATTTCGTCGAGGTTTGCGGAACCTCTCGGACGGCTAACAGCAAGGGCGGAAGGAACTGGTCCCAGTGGCGGAGGTCCTCTGCTGGGAATTTCCGCAACATTCCCTTCAGAGTGCGGTTGAACCACTCCACTAACCCGTCCGTCTGCGGGTGGTAAACTGAAGTGCGGAGTTGTTTGACGCCTAAGAGGGCACAGACCTGCCGTAACAGTCGGGAAGTAAAGTTCGTCCCCTGGTCGGTTAGGATCTCCCTAGGCAGCCCTACCCGTGCGAAGATCTTCACCAGCTCCCCCGCGATAGTCCGGGCGGTAATACTCCGCAAAGGGATGGCCTCCGGAAATCGGGAGGCATAGTCCACCAGAACCAAAATGTATTGAAAACCCGCAGCGCTTTTCGGGAGCGGGCCCACGAGGTCCATGGCGACCCGTTCGAAGGGCGTCTCCATCAAAGGCATGGGGACCAGGGGCGCCTTGGGTATCCCGGGCGGAGCGACCAACTAACAGTCTGGGCAGGAGGCGCAATACTTCTTCACCTCCTGGTAGACTCCCGGCCTGAAGAAGCGTGCCAGGATCCGGGTGAGGGTCTTCTCCTGCCCCAGGTGCCCGGCGGCCGGCACATCATGGGCTAGTTTCATTACGGCCCGCCGGTGGCACAGAGGCACCAACAGTTGGGTCTGTGGTTCCCAGGTGCGGGAGTCGCGGTCCACGCGGTAGAGCCGGTCTCGGCGCAGCTCGAAGTGGGGCCATTGGGTGGCTTGCTGGGGGTCCGTGATACTCCCGTCCACTGCTGCGAGCTGCTCGTAGAAGCGGCTGAGGGTCGGGTCTGCTCGCTGGTCCCAACAGAAGTCGGTGTCGAAGCGGGGTTGAAGGGCGGGCTCCGGCTGCTGCCCCGCCTCGTTCGTGCCGTCTACCTCGGTCGCCGTGACCTGCTCGGTGGTCTCGGGTGAGGACCCTAGCCGGTCGGCCTCCAGGGCCGGCGTGGGACAGAGGACTTCCTCGAAGGCTGGCCAGTCCCGACCCAGGATCACGGGGTATGTGAGGTGGGGAGCTACACCGACCACCAGATTCCGGGTGACACCCGCGATTGTCAGGGAAACCCGGGCACTGGGGTAGGGTCGGACGTCCCCGTGAATACACTGTAAATGGATCCACCCCAGGCGGGTATCGCTCTGCGGTACCAGCTCCTTACGGACCAACATCTGGCCACAGCCAGAGTCGATCAAAGCCTGGGTAGTCCGCCCCCCAACGGCTGCCGGGACTGTCAGCTTGGGATTCAGGGCTGGCTGGGCTCGATTGTGGCCCGCCCACACTTGTCCATAACTACAATCCATCTCTGGACAGTCTCGCTGGGGGTGCCCCATCTTCCCACAGCCGAAACAGGGACCGAGTTCAGGCCGCCTGCTCCGGGGGCCCACTTGGCTCGGGCTCCGGGGGGGGGCTCCGCCAAGCCCTTGGGGGCCCCTGGCCCGGGGCCGTTGGCCCTGTCCGAGGGGCCGATTCCGTGTGCCAGACCCGGAGCTCGCGGCGGGAGTCGGGTCTGGGTTCGGGGTGCCGTGGCTCGCTCGGGGGGTTCCCCTTCCTTTCGCCACGGGCTGGTTCGGACCCGGCGTTGGGGCGTCGGAAGGTGGGACCCACTGCATTTTCGGCAGCGAGGAAATCCTCCATCAGCGACACCGCCATGGCCAGCGTCGCCGGCCGGTGGCGGAGCACCCAGGCCCGCCCTCGGGAGGGTAGAGTGTGAATGAACTGTTCTAGGATAACCTGTTCGGTCACTTCCTCCGCCGTCCGGGTGTCGGGTTGCAACCACCGCCGGCAGGCCTCTTTTAGGGTCTGGGCCACCAACCGAGGTCGGGCCCCGGGAGGGTAAGTCTGGCTCCGGAACCGTTGTCGGAAGGTCTCGGGACTGACATCGAGAGCGTCCAGTATCGCGGCCTTCACTCGGTCATAGTCCCGGGCTTCCTCTGCCGCCAATCCGCGGTAGGCCACCTGGGCCGCCCCCGTCAGATAGGGGGCTAAGAGGGTAGCCCACTGGTCCCTGGTCCACCCGGCGATGATGGCTACCCGCTCGAAGGTGACCAGGAAGGCCTCGGGGTCATCGTCCCGGCCCATCTTGGTCAGACAAAGGGGAGCAGCTAGACGCGGCATCCCCGCAGTCTCCCCTGCTGGCACCGCCGCGGGGCGAGGGAGCGTAACCAGCAGCTGCTGCAGCTGGTTCCCCAACTGCTGCACCAACTGCTGCTGTTGCTCAAGCTGGGCCGTGTGCTGCTCCTGTTGTAGCTGGAGATGGGCGGCATCTTGCTGCTGCTGCTGCGCGAGTTGAGCGGCCTGCTGTTGCTGCTGCTGCTGCCATTGGGCCGTCTGCTGCCGCTCCTGACTCTCCGTAAGTAGCTGGAACAAACGCTCCATATCCATTCCTCACTGAAACGGGGTGGGGTGGGGGGGGCAACGGCCACTCCCCTTCTAGCCCCTTCTCACAGGGGCAGGGACTCATTGTCCCCACTTCTGGTACCACGTGTAAAAGGTTCGTGCCGGGGCTCGATCCTCCTGGGCAGGAGGGGAGCCACACCGACTCACTACTGGTGTGTAGTAGTGTGTGTCGGGGCTCTACCCTGCCGGAGGCGGAGGGGAGCCACGCCGACTCACTGCAGACCAAATCTACAGCCGGTTAGCTCAGGACTCAGGCCCTCTGGGGTGGGGCTGAGGAAAAACAACAGTGCAGGAGCCCAGGCCCTCTGGAGCAGGGGCCGGGCAGGCAAACAGTGCAGGAGCCCAGGCCCTCTGGAGCAGGGGCCGGGCAGGCAAACAGTGCAGGAGCCCAGGCCCTCTGGAGCAGGGGCCGGGCAGGCAAACAGTGCAGGAGCCCAGGCCCTCTGGAGCAGGGGCCGGGCAGGCAAACAGTGCAGGAGCCCAGGCCCTCTGGAGCAGGGGCCGGGCAGGCAAACAGTGCAGGGGGGGCTCAGGTCCTTACAGCAGGAGCTGAGCACTAACAACAATAGTTCAAAGGCTCAGGCCCTTAGGCAGGGAGTGAGCACACCAGTAGTGGCAGCCCAGGCCCTAGGTCAGGGCGGGGCAGCAAGCACTCACGGCTCAAGCCCTTTGTGGCAGGGGTTGAGCAACAAGTAGGTAAGGGGCTCAGGTTCCTACCTGAACCTTGGGTGAGGGAGAAGCCTGCCACCCGTGAGTGTGGGTTGCAGGGGGGGACGCAGGCCCACCCACTCCACTGCGTCCCAGCCCGGGGCCCTAGCAGCGATTATTGTCGCTGCCGGTCAGTGGGGTATCCTGACCGAAACACACTGACATCGGCTCACAGGCCTCTGCAGACAGACCGGGGTCGGCTACCCCCGGGCTACTTCCTTCTCCCCCCTCGGGGCTTACCTCTGTGGCAGGGCTGGGTTCAGGCCAGTCCACCAGCATCGGCTCCTCGGTGGTGGGGCTGGGGGGCTGGTTCGACTCTTCCTCCCCAGGACAGCTGACAGGGGGCAGCCTTGGCTCCTCCTCGGTGTAGCAGGTCCGGGGCAGGCTGGGCCAGTCCTCCTCGGGATATCTGGCAAGAGGGAGGCTCGACCGGCGCGGGGCGTTAGCAGGCGGTTCGCGGTCTGCCGGTGTCTCCCAACCGGGAGCTCGGCCCAGGACGTCTGCTCGCTCTGGCGGGCTGGCTGCTACTGAGCTTTGGTGGCGGGCTTTTATACTTCCGGGTCGGGGCCGTGACCTCGGAGGGGCGGGCCCCGGACCCGGTAGCTCCGCCCACGCTGGGGATGGAAGCTGCTCCACCCTGCCGGAGGCGGAGGGGAGCCACGCCGACTCACTACATGGTGGAACAAACAACCAGTTAGTTCAGGGCTCAGGCCCTCTGGTGCAGGGGCTGGGCAGACAAGCAGTTGAGGAGCCCAGGCCCTCTGGTGCAGGGGCTGGGCAGACAAGCAGTTGAGGAGCCCAGGCCCTCTGGAGCAGGGGCTGAGCAACAACCAGGTAAGGAAGGCCCAGGCCCTGGATCAGGGCGGGGCACAAACAGTCACAGCTCAGGTAAGGTAGCTCAGGACCTCCGGTGCAGGGGCTGAGCAATACACAGTTAGGGAGCTCAGGCCCCCTTGTGCGGGGGCTGAGCAACACTCAGTTGGGGTAAGCCCTGGCTCCGACACCAGAGCGTTGGGTGAGGGGGAAGCCTGCCACCCGTGAGCGGGGGTGGCAGGGGGGAACGCAGGCCCACCCACTCCACTGCGTTCCAGCCCGGGGCCCTAGCAGCGGTTACTGCCGGTCAGTGGGGTATCCTGACCGAAACACACTGACATTGGCTCACATGCGTCTGCAGCCTGACCGGGGTCGGCTACCCCCGGGCTACTTCCAGGATCCCCCTCAGGGCCTACCTCGTCCGTGGCACCGGGCCCGGTCCAGTCCACCAGCATGGGCTCCTCTCGGCCGGGGCTTGGTGGCAGGTCCGGCAGCTCCGTGGGGAAATCCGGCCAATTGCACTCGGGCAGCTCCTCCGGGTAACAGCAGGGGCGGAGGGGTTCTGGTGCGGCCTCGCCTTCGGGCTAACAGTTTTGATTCACTGGACGGTAGGAGGAGTAGGACTCGGTCCCCGGGTTGAAACTCCCGGACTTGGGCCCCCTGGTTATAAGTCCGCTCCTGTCGCTCCTGCGCCGTTCTCAAATTCTCGCGTGCCAGGGCCCCGGCCTGGGTAAGGTACTCCTGCAACTGGAGGACGTATTTTAAGAGGCCCTGGGCGGGGGAGGCTGACTATTCCCAGGTTTCTCGCATCAGATCCAAGAGGCCCCGCGGTCTGCGCCCCTATAGCAGTTTGAACGGGGAAAATTTCGTCGAGGTTTGCGGAACCTCTCGGACGGCTAACAGCAAGGGCGGAAGGAACTGGTCCCAGTGGCGGAGGTCCTCTGCTGGGAATTTCCGCAACATTCCCTTCAGAGTGCGGTTGAACCACTCCACTAACCCGTCCGTCTGCGGGTGGTAAACTGAAGTGCGGAGTTGTTTGACGCCTAAGAGGGCACAGACCTGCCGTAACAGTCGGGAAGTAAAGTTCGTCCCCTGGTCGGTTAGGATCTCCCTAGGCAGCCCTACCCGTGCGAAGATCTTCACCAGCTCCCCCGCGATAGTCCGGGCGGTAATACTCCGCAAAGGGATGGCCTCCGGAAATCGGGAGGCATAGTCCACCAGAACCAAAATGTATTGAAAACCCGCAGCGCTTTTCGGGAGCGGGCCCACGAGGTCCATGGCGACCCGTTCGAAGGGCGTCTCCATCAAAGGCATGGGGACCAGGGGCGCCTTGGGTATCCCGGGCGGAGCGACCAACTAACAGTCTGGGCAGGAGGCGCAATACTTCTTCACCTCCTGGTAGACTCCCGGCCTGAAGAAGCGTGCCAGGATCCGGGTGAGGGTCTTCTCCTGCCCCAGGTGCCCGGCGGCCGGCACATCATGGGCTAGTTTCATTACGGCCCGCCGGTGGCACAGAGGCACCAACAGTTGGGTCTGTGGTTCCCAGGTGCGGGAGTCGCGGTCCACGCGGTAGAGCCGGTCTCGGCGCAGCTCGAAGTGGGGCCATTGGGTGGCTTGCTGGGGGTCCGTGATACTCCCGTCCACTGCTGCGAGCTGCTCGTAGAAGCGGCTGAGGGTCGGGTCTGCTCGCTGGTCCCAACAGAAGTCGGTGTCGAAGCGGGGTTGAAGGGCGGGCTCCGGCTGCTGCCCCGCCTCGTTCGTGCCGTCTACCTCGGTCGCCGTGACCTGCTCGGTGGTCTCGGGTGAGGACCCTAGCCGGTCGGCCTCCAGGGCCGGCGTGGGACAGAGGACTTCCTCGAAGGCTGGCCAGTCCCGACCCAGGATCACGGGGTATGTGAGGTGGGGAGCTACACCGACCACCAGATTCCGGGTGACACCCGCGATTGTCAGGGAAACCCGGGCACTGGGGTAGGGTCGGACGTCCCCGTGAATACACTGTAAATGGATCCACCCCAGGCGGGTATCGCTCTGCGGTACCAGCTCCTTACGGACCAACATCTGGCCACAGCCAGAGTCGATCAAAGCCTGGGTAGTCCGCCCCCCAACGGCTGCCGGGACTGTCAGCTTGGGATTCAGGGCTGGCTGGGCTCGATTGTGGCCCGCCCACACTTGTCCATAACTACAATCCATCTCTGGACAGTCTCGCTGGGGGTGCCCCATCTTCCCACAGCCGAAACAGGGACCGAGTTCAGGCCGCCTGCTCCGGGGGCCCACTTGGCTCGGGCTCCGGGGGGGGGCTCCGCCAAGCCCTTGGGGGCCCCTGGCCCGGGGCCGTTGGCCCTGTCCGAGGGGCCGATTCCGTGTGCCAGACCCGGAGCTCGCGGCGGGAGTCGGGTCTGGGTTCGGGGTGCCGTGGCTCGCTCGGGGGGTTCCCCTTCCTTTCGCCACGGGCTGGTTCGGACCCGGCGTTGGGGCGTCGGAAGGTGGGACCCACTGCATTTTCGGCAGCGAGGAAATCCTCCATCAGCGACACCGCCATGGCCAGCGTCGCCGGCCGGTGGCGGAGCACCCAGGCCCGCCCTCGGGAGGGTAGAGTGTGAATGAACTGTTCTAGGATAACCTGTTCGGTCACTTCCTCCGCCGTCCGGGTGTCGGGTTGCAACCACCGCCGGCAGGCCTCTTTTAGGGTCTGGGCCACCAACCGAGGTCGGGCCCCGGGAGGGTAAGTCTGGCTCCGGAACCGTTGTCGGAAGGTCTCGGGACTGACATCGAGAGCGTCCAGTATCGCGGCCTTCACTCGGTCATAGTCCCGGGCTTCCTCTGCCGCCAATCCGCGGTAGGCCACCTGGGCCGCCCCCGTCAGATAGGGGGCTAAGAGGGTAGCCCACTGGTCCCTGGTCCACCCGGCGATGATGGCTACCCGCTCGAAGGTGACCAGGAAGGCCTCGGGGTCATCGTCCCGGCCCATCTTGGTCAGACAAAGGGGAGCAGCTAGACGCGGCATCCCCGCAGTCTCCCCTGCTGGCACCGCCGCGGGGCGAGGGAGCGTAACCAGCAGCTGCTGCAGCTGGTTCCCCAACTGCTGCACCAACTGCTGCTGTTGCTCAAGCTGGGCCGTGTGCTGCTCCTGTTGTAGCTGGAGATGGGCGGCATCTTGCTGCTGCTGCTGCGCGAGTTGAGCGGCCTGCTGCTGCTGCTGCTGCTGCCATTGGGCCGTCTGCTGCCGCTCCTGACTCTCCGTAAGTAGCTGGAACAAACGCTCCATATCCATTCCTCACTGAAACGGGGTGGGGTGGGGGGGGGCAACGGCCACTCCCCTTCTAGCCCCTTCTCACAGGGGCAGGGACTCATTGTCCCCACTTCTGGTACCACGTGTAAAAGGTTCGTGCCGGGGCTCGATCCTCCTGGGCAGGAGGGGAGCCACACCGACTCACTACTGGTGTGTAGTAGTGTGTGTCGGGGCTCTACCCTGCCGGAGGCGGAGGGGAGCCACGCCGACTCACTGCAGACCAAATCTACAGCCGGTTAGCTCAGGACTCAGGCCCTCTGGGGTGGGGCTGAGGAAAAACAACAGTGCAGGAGCCCAGGCCCTCTGGAGCAGGGGCCGGGCAGGCAAACAGTGCAGGAGCCCAGGCCCTCTGGAGCAGGGGCCGGGCAGGCAAACAGTGCAGGAGCCCAGGCCCTCTGGAGCAGGGGCCGGGCAGGCAAACAGTGCAGGAGCCCAGGCCCTCTGGAGCAGGGGCCGGGCAGGCAAACAGTGCAGGAGCCCAGGCCCTCTGGAGCAGGGGCCGGGCAGGCAAACAGTGCAGGAGCCCAGGCCCTCTGGAGCAGGGGCCGGGCAGGCAAACAGTGCAGGGGGGGCTCAGGTCCTTACAGCAGGAGCTGAGCACTAACAACAATAGTTCAAAGGCTCAGGCCCTTAGGCAGGGAGTGAGCACACCAGTAGTGGCAGCCCAGGCCCTAGGTCAGGGCGGGGCAGCAAGCACTCACGGCTCAAGCCCTTTGTGGCAGGGGTTGAGCAACAAGTAGGTAAGGGGCTCAGGTTCCTACCTGAACCTTGGGTGAGGGAGAAGCCTGCCACCCGTGAGTGTGGGTTGCAGGGGGGGACGCAGGCCCACCCACTCCACTGCGTCCCAGCCCGGGGCCCTAGCAGCGATTATTGTCGCTGCCGGTCAGTGGGGTATCCTGACCGAAACACACTGACATCGGCTCACAGGCCTCTGCAGACAGACCGGGGTCGGCTACCCCCGGGCTACTTCCTTCTCCCCCCTCGGGGCTTACCTCTGTGGCAGGGCTGGGTTCAGGCCAGTCCACCAGCATCGGCTCCTCGGTGGTGGGGCTGGGGGGCTGGTTCGACTCTTCCTCCCCAGGACAGCTGACAGGGGGCAGCCTTGGCTCCTCCTCGGTGTAGCAGGTCCGGGGCAGGCTGGGCCAGTCCTCCTCGGGGTAGCGGGTCCGCGGCAGGCTGGGCCAGTCCTCCTCGGGATATCTGGCAAGAGGGAGGCTCGACCGGCGCGGGGCGTTAGCAGGCGGTTCGCGGTCTGCCGGTGTCTCCCAACCGGGAGCTCGGCCCAGGACGTCTGCTCGCTCTGGCGGGCTGGCTGCTACTGAGCTTTGGTGGCGGGCTTTTATACTTCCGGGTCGGGGCCGTGACCTCGGAGGGGCGGGCCCCGGACCCGGTAGCTCCGCCCACGCTGGGGATGGAAGCTGCTCCACCCTGCCGGAGGCGGAGGGGAGCCACGCCGACTCACTACATGGTGGAACAAACAACCAGTTAGTTCAGGGCTCAGGCCCTCTGGTGCAGGGGCTGGGCAGACAAGCAGTTGAGGAGCCCAGGCCCTCTGGTGCAGGGGCTGGGCAGACAAGCAGTTGAGGAGCCCAGGCCCTCTGGTGCAGGGGCTGGGCAGACAAGCAGTTGAGGAAGGCCCAGGCCCTGGATCAGGGCGGGGCACAAACAGTCACAGCTCAGGTAAGGTAGCTCAGGACCTCCGGTGCAGGGGCTGAGCAATACACAGTTAGGGAGCTCAGGCCCCCTTGTGCGGGGGCTGAGCAACACTCAGTTGGGGTAAGCCCTGGCTCCGACACCAGAGCGTTGGGTGAGGGGGAAGCCTGCCACCCGTGAGCGGGGGTGGCAGGGGGGAACGCAGGCCCACCCACTCCACTGCGTTCCAGCCCGGGGCCCTAGCAGCGGTTACTGCCGGTCAGTGGGGTATCCTGACCGAAACACACTGACATTGGCTCACATGCGTCTGCAGCCTGACCGGGGTCGGCTACCCCCGGGCTACTTCCAGGATCCCCCTCAGGGCCTACCTCGTCCGTGGCACCGGGCCCGGTCCAGTCCACCAGCATGGGCTCCTCTCGGCCGGGGCTTGGTGGCAGGTCCGGCAGCTCCGTGGGGAAATCCGGCCAATTGCACTCGGGCGGCTCCTCCGGGTAACAGCAGGGGCGGAGAGGTTCTGGTGCGGCCTTGCCTTCGGGGTTGGTGTGGGGGAGTTCCAAGGGCTCCTCCCAACGACGGGAGCGGACGGGCTCCGGCGGCTCCTCCTCGTAGTGGGCTCGGGGCAGCTCCGGCCAGCTAGGGCAACGGCCTCAGAGGTATCCCGGCCGGGAGCTCCCGGCCGCACGTCTGCTCCCTGCGGTGGCTGGGGTCTGACTGAGCTCCGGCGGCCGGCCTTTATACTTCCTGTCCCGCCCCTTGACTTCCGGGGGGCGGGAATAGGCGGCGGTGGCTCCGCCCACTCGGATGCCTGCAAGGGTGCTCCCTCTTCTGGGCAGGAGGGGAGCCACACCAACTCACTACACCCCCTTACTAAAACTCAGTGAGGGTGTTTTGGTTGCTAGCTCCCTGTACCAAAAGAAAGGGGAAGGGTCAATGGGAAATCAGGACCCTGAGACTGACAGTCCCCAGGAACAATGGGGAGAGGCCAATGAGCCAGGTCAGCCTGATTGACAGGGCGGGCAGGCTAATCAGGGAGTCAGGAGGCCAGGGAGGGTCCCATCCTCCGTGAGCTGGGTCAGAGAGAGTGGGGCCGAGCTAAGGAGCGTGCAGGGGCCCAAGCTGAGCTGGGGAGCAGAGCTGTGCCAGCCAGAGGGGCCAGAAAAGCAGCCCAGAAAGAGGGTCAGAGCTGGAAGCAGAGTCACAGAAGCAGCCCAGAGAGCAGACCTGTGCTGGGAGCAGAGCCGCAGCAACCAGAGCC
This sequence comes from Emys orbicularis, assembly GCF_028017835.1. Taxonomy (NCBI): domain Eukaryota; kingdom Metazoa; phylum Chordata; order Testudines; family Emydidae; genus Emys; species Emys orbicularis. The sequence continues at coordinate 24,229,524 of NC_088691.1, read as the reverse complement.
AGGTGGGCCAAAACAGCAGCCCAGGGAGCTGGAGGCAGAGCAGCAGCAGCAGCAGCAGCAGCCGTGCTGAGGCAGAGTGGTGGAGCTGGGGCTGAGGCAGAGTGGTGGAGCTGGAACTGGGGCTGGAGCAGTCTGGAGCCAGGTGCGGTGAGCAGCTGAGGCGAGGGAGGGGGACTCTGGGCAGCAGGACCAGCACAGGGAGATGCCCCAGCCAAGAGGCCCTGCAGGCCAGACTTGGAGGGGGAGCGTAACCCCAACGGGGTGGGGTAATGTTGGGAAGAAGGGTTCTGCCACCTAGAGCCTGAGGGCGTGTGGCCACCGCCCGAGCAAGTGTCTGACCCGCAGCATCCCTGCAGCACAGCCAGGGCCTGAGAAGGGGCCTGGGACTTGTGAGGAACAGACTGAACTTCCCTGACATTCCAGAGACGCTGGTTGTGATGTCCCCGTGCCACAGAGCGGGGTGATGTGTTTTCCTTTCACCTTTCCCATTTTTTCTTTATTTTTGTAAAATTGATTGCTGTTTAATAAATTATATTTACTTTGAACTGTATGTATAGTAACTCCTCACTTAACGTTGTAGTTCTGTTCCTGAAAAATACGACTTTAAGCGAAACGATGTTAAGCAAATCCAATTTCCCCATAAGAAGTAATGTAAATGAGGGGGGTTAGGTTCCAGGGAAATTTTTTTCACCAGACAAAAGATTAATATATATATATATATATACACACACACACACACAGTATAAGTTTTAAACAAGCAATTTAATACTGGTACACAGTGATGATGATTGTGAAGCTTGTTTGAGGTGGAGGAGTCAGAGGGTGGAATATTTCCCTTACTGCTAAATGATGAACTAGCAATTGGCTGAGCCCTCAAGGGTTAACTCTGTCACTCTACAAGGCAGCAGGAATGGAGGGAGATATGGGCATTTCCCCTTTAAGTACACTGCCTTGTTAATTAGATCAGCTTGCTGAGACCGCAACTGCTGCAAGCTCCCTCTGTCTAGAGCCCTGCTCTATGGAAGATGGGGTAAGCAAGGTGCAGGAGCAGGAGGGAAGGGGACACCCTGACATTAGCCCCCCTCTTCCTTCCCTCCCCCCCGCACAGCAAGCAGGAGTCTCGGGGAGGAGCTCCAAGGCAGAGGGCAGGAGTAGCACATGGCAGTGGGGGGAGGGACAGCTGCAATTGCTAGCCTGCTGGGCAGCTGCTGCACAGGGAACTTAGGGGAGCGGGGAGCTGCCGGTCCACCCTGGTTCCAAGCCCCCACCAGCTAGCTGCAACAGGCTGCTCTTCCTGCAAGCCATGGACAAAGCAGGCGGCTGCCAAACGATGTTAAAAGGGAGCATTGCAAAACTTTAAACGAGCATGTTCCCTAATTGATCAGCAATGAAACAATGTTAACTGGGACGACTTTAAGTGAGGAGTTACTGTAATGATCAGTGGGTCAGGGAAGCATCCAGTGCAGAGAGAGCACCCCGGAGTGGGGACACCCTGGCCTAAGTGACCACAAGCAAGCCCCCCAGGAATCCTGGGCCCAGCCTTGTTGGGGTTACACAGACTCTGCCACACAGGAGAGTGGAAGGGGAGCGCTCAAGGTCAGGTAGGCCTCTGGGTAAAGGGAGTGGGAGCGAGGACGCAGATCCTTCCGCTAGCCCATTTCACTGGGGTAGTGTATAAGCCAGAAAGTTCCCCACAATAGCGGGACCATTCCCCCGCTTACACAAAGGTAAGAACATGTGGTTGTCCCATGACACCCCAAGAGAGAGGGTTTCTTGTTCTTGGTAAGTAGGTGGTCAGAAATATTGCATTGGTGTATCTGCAATTCAGGTATGATTTGTGTGTAATTTTTCTCTAGTTAAGGCAAAAGGAAAGAGCCGTATACAGTGATGGGGAGGAAACAGCAATGTTGTACCAAACTTATGGTCAGATGAGACTAAAGACAAACTAGTTCGGATAAAATAAGGTCCAGCTTGCACATTTGATCAAACCCAAACTGTTGCAAATGTTCAAGAAAGCTCATCTGCATTTTGTAACATTTGTTGTACTTTTGCATCAGCATCCTTTGTGAGCCCTGATTCTGCAGCCAGGATTGGAAAGGCCAAGAACATCATGAGAGAGGCAGTTCTTGTGGTATTTCCTGCTGGATTGGAGTCAGAAATTAATGGAAATTGCTCTTACTCCCTCAATAACCATTGCTTGTGAATTTTCCAGCCTATCTTTGTAAATCCAAGTGGTTCAGATAGTTTGGACATGGAGGCGATAATCCAATGGAAGCTCAAAACCTTTGTGAGGCTGGCACGCTATTAGGTGAGAGATCTGTGGCTGATTTTAACTGCAGCAGCAAAAGGTGGGGTTTCCCCCAAGCATAATATCCTGGGATGCATTGTTTGTAGGTGTGGCATTTTTTAAAAGAGGAAAAAATACCACAAGTAAGAGTTTTAGTGTCTCTGTGGTTTAACCATCATGAAATAAAATTTGAAAGCCGCTGCGGTGTGGATAGACGCTACACTAAGGCTAATAAATTAATCTTTCCAAGGAAATTCCTGAGTGACAGTCTGTTGTACCTGGAAATGTGTAACTTTTGATTAATATGGTTGCTTTTTCCACAGGGGTTGTAAAAAGCAAATTGGTGCTGCTGAGTAGGGAGGGAGTGGCCACAGAGAGGGAAAACACTGTGAAGGTGGGAAATGCAGTCCTAGGAGAATCCCCTGGGCAGTCTCGTCTCAGGCTTCCCAGGCTCAGCAAGGCCTCAGTGCCCCACTGAGCCTTAGGCCCTGTCAGGGCATGTGCTGAGTGGGCTACTGCCCTGCATGGCTGTTTTTTCCTGGCCAAGTGGTTGAGCTCATACCAAGACTGGGCTAGCTGGGTCTGGCTGTAGGGAGTGGGATGGGGATGCCCCGTTATGCACCTGAGGAGGAGCTGTGGACTGGTGAGAGGCAGCATGTCCATCACTGTCATCTGACACAAGTTCAAAATTTAGGAACAAATTGCTGGTTTTTGGCAAAGGTTGACTTGGCAGTGCCATGGTTGGGGGCATGAATTTCACTATGGGAATGAAAGCCTAGGAACAGTGGCCTACAGTCTGGTGTTATATGGGCAAGCCTGATGCAAGCTTCATCTCTATAGCTATTCCAGTGCACTGCACACCCAGCTCCCCCAGTCAAGCATTCCCCTCCCAGCTCTGACAATGCCCCTCATCTGACTTGCAGCATCCCTTAGCCTCCCAACTTCTGGGCTCCCTGAAAGCTGGGTCAATTGACTTCAGGCCTGCCCTGCTGCCCTGCCCTGCTGCTGTTCTAGTCCTAGGTTCCCCCCAATGCACCTCAACTCTAACTGCAGCCCTTACTGCTCTTGCATTCCCCGCACAGCTCATAGACTCATAGACTTTAAGGTCAGAAGGGACCATTATGATCATCTAGTCTGACCTCCTGCACAACGCAGGCCACAGAATCTCACCCACCCACTCCTGTAACAAACCCCTAACCTATGTCTGTGTTATTGAAGTCCTCAAATTGTGGTTTAAAGACCTCAAGGTGCAGAGAATCCTCCAGCAAGTGACCCGTGCTCCACGCTGCAGAGGAAGGCGAAAAACCTCCAGGGCCTCTGCCAATCTGCCCTGGAGGAAAATTCCTTCCCGGGCTCTGCGAACACTCCTGCTGCTACTCGGATCTTGGGCTTTACTCAAGTACGGCAATTGCAGTTAGAAGTTGAAACCAATAAATTCATTTTCAGCTGTGACTCAAGCGAAGGTTTGGAACCAGACACTCCAGAGAGGACTAAAACAATGCGATCCCACGGCTCCACGTTCGCAGCCTTTTATTTTTAATTTTTTGTATTGTTAAAAGCCATGTGTACACTTTGATTTCAGTTTTCAGGGCATGAGTACATATGTAATTACCATACTGGTCCACATTAAACATTTTGTTACTTGTGGTTTTGTTTTTGAGCACTTCAGTTTGGCCAATTGAAGAGTGACTAAATTGTAGCAAAATGCCCGTCCATGCTTTGAATGAAGAAACACAGCATTTTGTCTTACTTGGAGATCACAGGTCAAGTTGTCAATTTTATAATGAAGTCAGAGCAGACTGGCTTTACAGTTGCTGGTAAATATTAAACAACAACAGAAACAGAGAGAAAAGGAGGACACTGACTCCAATAAATATATTAATAAAATAAAAGCCAATTTTTAAACAATCCAGAGGCTTAGATGAAAAGATTAATTATTTTATGTATAAATGAATTAACAATCAAGATAAGGGACTATTAGACAATTTTCCACAGTCAGCTTTTGTTACAAATAACCCAAGCATACAACTTTGACACTAGGAAACGGGCCAATTATTCATTTATTTATTTACTTACTTTGGCAGGCCCACTAGCAAATATTTTTCTTACCGGATGACATTTTCCAAACTCATGTCTGAAATAAACAAATGACAACCACACACATACACTGATTTTCCAACAAACAAGGTTCTGCCTTTTATTAAACTCAGAGCAACAATAGATTCCAAGGTTACAAAAAGAGAGCTGGATGCTACTGCATGAAGTTTGTCCTGCTGTCTAGCATTGTCTGGGTGCACACACTGAACTCAAGCATGGACTAAAGTTGTCAAAAGCAAAATGAATGTTTCTATTTTTATTTCCTCCTGTACTAGGGTCAGTTGGTTGTTTTTTCCTTAGTAGCAGAAATGCTTCTTTCTGATTCATTATAAGCAAAAATAAATGAAGTTCACACTAGCATGGTAATTTCTTACTTACTGATCCCTGTTGGGGAGGCATTTTCAGCCACATCTTTGTGGACTGAAGCAGCCGGATGTCAGTTAATGTTAAGCCTCAATGACAGCTAACATTGTGGGTCTCAGTTTTCCTTATTAATACATTTAGGGCCAAATCTTGGCTCCATTGATATTAATGGCAAAATTCCCACTTGGCTTCCACAGGAACAGAATTTAGCTCTTAGTAGCTGTCAGTTTTGGGGCACTAGGATACCATTTTTTAAAGCGGATTGTCTGAAAGAAAGCCAGAATTCTGCATATGTAATTAAAGACAATTATACATTTTACATGATTGCAAACCTTGCAAGGACAAGAAAGCGTTAACAAAAACAGTAGAAGGGCCATACTGCGACTGGGCAGGGGGCTGCTTGAATGATATGCCTCAAATGCCCAAAGCCTAGCTATCACTTTTGAATCACATAATGTAGAAACAGATCTAGTGAACTAGCTGCATTATTCTACCTGAAAAACCCGTCTGATCAATTTGTGGGCTGCCACGCTTTTCCTTTCGGGAGCCCCACTGAACTATAGCTGTTTGTCTCGTGATCTGGTTCAGATGTAGTAAGATGAGTGACCATAATGACATTCTTTCTAGCTTTCACACAAATAGCTGTGGGGTGGGAGACCGCCCCAGCAATGAGCTTTTAGCCTTATTACAAAAGAAAAATATATCTATATACAGCACTTTTAATTACAGACATGTTAACAAAAAAATTAATTTGCCATCAACTTTCCAGACCATCTCCCAAACCCAGTGTTTTAACACAAAACAGCCAGCAAGGAGAGCCACTCAGCATACGGCTCCTGTGGTTCTGTGCATGATACAGCTACGGGTCCTAGGCATCTAAATCCAGGCTCTCCGCAGTCCCTTTAAAAGGGAGGTTCCTCCTCACTTCCCCAAGGCAGTGACTAGTGCACAGATGGAGCTAGGCTGATTGGGGGGGATTTGGATTTTAAGGCCCCCTTTCCAGATGTCAATTAGTCCTCCACAGTAAATGCAACTAAAAATGAGACACCCTGTAAAGCTAGTGTCCAAAGAGTTTGCAGCAATAATCTGCATGTGCCTCAGCTGTGGGCTAGTAAAATGTAGGACATGACATGGCGCACTGTCTCCAAAGGCCACCCACATCCCCACACTTTGGAAGGTTCCACAACCTCTCGCCTGTGGCCTGCAGATAGCGTGCCAAGGTCACTGCTTCCTAGGTGAGAGCACGAGGCCAATGGAGCCAGCCCAGTTCTCACATAAGCTCAAGGTGCAATTACCAATTTGCTTCCCACAGGCAATAACAGTTCTTAAATGGAGCCAAAACATGAAGGTGCAGAGACCGGTCTACAAGAACAGTTCTAGGCACATATTTCTCTCACGCTATAGATCTACTTTGAAATATGATTACTAAACAAATGCCAGTTTACAACACATTTCAACTCCCTGCCTTAGCTTGAAGAGAAGTTTTGTGCTGTCAAAGGGGGGAGCAACATGGGTTTCTCTCTGCTGTCCTTCCAGTGCAAATATTGTCCCTGAAATATACAGCTCCTCAGCAAACTAATACTGGCGCCAGACTATAGCATGCCAGTATATACTCCATTTGCACAATGCAAAGATGGACCTTTCAAAACCTGGTCAATAGTACCAGAAAAAAAGAGTACATAAAAGCTTCTACTAACACAGGCACACACTTAAGGACCCATTTTCTGAAGGATATTTAATCTCTCTTAGTGTGTACTTTGTGAAAAATGCCTTTTAAGTCATTACTTTATATAGAAATCTTTGGTAATATAAAATGATATATCTCTTGTTCTTTTCAGTTTTAAACATTAAGGGAGACAACAACATTGGAAGCTGCAGCTGCATGTGACAAAGGGCTGGGGAGACATCTGCTACAAGGTGCTGGGTGCGTGATAGATCAGTTCAGAGCTCCTGCAGTGGTGAAGGGTCACTCCTATTCTGCTAGGAGGCAGGTAACACTTGACATCACTGGCGATAAATACCATGTAAGTCACCTTCATTTACATATGGATCATGGAGCCTACCTACTTATAAAACTAATATCATTTTAGGGTACGTCTAACCTTAGAGCTGGGGTGTGATTCCCAGTGTGAAGAGACATACTCGCACTAGTGTGCTAAAACAGAGGGTAGCCGTGGCAGAATGGGCTAGCCACTCTGACTACATGCCTCGGGTCTCAAACAGGCATGTATCCAGGTGGCTAACTAGGGTGACCAGTTTGGCTCACAGTCCACAGGAAAAGTGTCCTGGATGGAAGTTAGCCCTCTGCAATCTTCAGGGGTTCCAAAGGTCATAATCCTCACCCGCCCTCTTTACTGACATGGCAACATTCCAAATACTCTTGTGAATTGGGCATTTCTTCAGTGAGTAAATACTTAATGCTGCTCTAAGCTGCTGAATGCACATGGGTGCACGGGTCTGGGTGCTTGACCAAAGCGGTTTGGCATATGGGTCAGCATGTACGGCCAGAGTGGCCCGGTATATGGGTCTGCGAGTATAGCTGGAGCGGTGTGGTATTTGGGTCTGCGGGCATGACCAGAGCAGACGATAACAAGGATTTTTTCCGCAACAGGACTGTCTGATTTTGAAATAGACTTTCTAATTTCACCATGCTCTGGTTTCTTTCCCTGTTCCCTTCCTGTCTCACTACTCCTGCATTTTTAATTCACATGCCTCTTGAAGACATGATGCAAATAAAAAGGAAAATACCCCAGGTTAGTCAGAAAATAACCCACCCTCCCAACTTGCATGTTTAACCTACTTCTTGTTTTGTTTTAAAGAGAAAAGAAATGGCGGAATTTCTCCCAATCTGAAACTTCCCATGGCACTGCGCCACTAAACGTCACTGTGGAAAATACGCAAGCACAAGGGTGTAAACAAGTGCCACAAAGTCACCATGCCACAACATTTATAGAGATGCAGAGCCATCCAGACATACGCAGAAGCCGTGGAGGGGAGTTCAGTTCAGAGGTACCCCAGAAAAAATTGAAATCAAAGGAATCCCAGCACGTTGTCGTTTGGCACTGTACATCTTCACAGCATACAGTATCTTTAGAGGGGACTCCCCAAGGCACTGCAGTACAGTAGTGCAGAGAGAACAGGCAGGAGATGGCTGAAAGGGAGTGGCAGGGGAAGGAGATTCCCTCCGGGACATCACTGCATGTGGAAGTAGATAGGTTTGACTTTCCCAGACAAGATCTTGGGAACCTGGACGGAGATGATCTCAGCCATCATTTCGGGGTAGTCCACACTGACCATGTGCGATTTAATTAAAAGGTCAAATGTAAATTGATGTAGCTCCCTGGCAATCTAAGAAACAGAGAGAAAGTAGGAAGGTTAAATGAATGATTTAACTTCTCTGACAACACTGTGGTGACTACAGAGGAAAGTATTAGCAGGTACCACACCACAGGATAGGCAGCAGTGCAGTGAGATGTGATAGTTTCTGCTGTTTGGATGCTACAAACTCTTCTGTGGTGGGAATAGCCACTAGGGGGCCATTATTCATCCTGAGAATGAGCAAGTGAGCAATCCAGGCAGTGAGAGTGCTGTGGTGCTCCGGCTCTAAGTTCAGAAGGTACTGTGGTTCTGCTCTGAAAAGTGACTGTGCAAATGGCATCTTATTCAAACAGAGATCAGCGTCTTGAGCGTGTTCAGAGTCAGGGCTTCTGGCTTTACTGAGTAAAATCTGTTTCTCTTATTGTTTCCCTGCAGAGATACAGCTGTGTGGAAGCAGATGGATTCTGTACTGCCTTGTGTATCACCAACAGAACTGTTAACTAAATTCTGACTGCAGAATTTTTGTTATTGCTGATGAGGTGCCAGCCAGATAAGACCCAGCTTGATGTTCAGATCTCAGGATGAGCCTGCTGAGCTGGCAATTTGAAGGGAAAAAAAACTCTAAATGAGCAGGTTTGACCTAGAGTAATTGCCACTTATTCAGTCACTTTTCAGAGAGGAACCACACTTTGGCATGGCAGTTGGCTTTGACTGACTGAGTGCAGCTGATTTGACTGACTGAGTTTTATGATCTTCAGGTACACTGCAGTATCTTTCTCCAAAAGCCCTCCATGCGTATGCAGTGGAGAGTTAAAGAGCAGTTAACAACCCACAGGATGTTTGAAAAACATCGAAACTACCTTCCACAGTGGCGGTGCTCAAAAACTCGCAAGTTCTACCTAAAATAAATACAAATGCTCATTTTAGTTTCTCTGCAGTATTCCCTTGTACTTCCCTACACTTACTGCCAGAAATACCTTCAAGATTGCAGATACTGAGGCTTTGTCTTCAGTACCCGCCGATCTGGCGGGTAGCAATCGGTCTATCGGGGATCGACTTACCGCGTCTAGTGAAGACGCGGTAAAATCGATCCCTGATCGCTCTGCCGTCGACTCCGGAAATCCACCTCGGCAGGAGGCGGCAGCGGAGTCGGCGGCAGCGCGGCAGCGGTCGACTTTCCCGCGTCCTCACCGCTAGGTAAGCCGACCTAAAATATGCAACTTCAGCTACGGTATTCACGTAGCTGAAGTTGCGTATTTTAGGTCGGACCCCCACTGTAGTGTAGACCTAGCCTGAGGCTAGCTAACTGCTAATCTGGTTTAGTTATTTTAGGCAATGGACAGGTTTGTGGGTAACCAGTATTATAGATCATATTGTTTCCTGAACGTTTTTCTCCCTTGTTCTTTATGACCAGTGACACTGGCACAGAATCAGGATCTTTCTCAAGAGTTCGTCTGCCTCTGAGCTCTCGCCTATAGAAATGCCAATAAAAGAGAGAAGTAATTAAAGAAATAATCTCAGGTCAAAATCCTCTTTTCTGACATTACAGCCACCATTTATGAAGCTATCTCCTTATGCGCCTTGTTTGTATCTGCAAGATTCCTGCCTCACCCCCGCAAAATCTCAGAGCCCTGAGTCTGTTAGACCCCAGCTAAAGTTATTACTGCTTCCAGGTTTATGGCCATTTCATCCCCTCTTACAGGCTGCACGGAGTCCAGGAGCTTGGTGAGCTGGTAGAAGCGCCGAGAGCAGGATGTGGGATTCTTTCTCTTGCAAGAGATGATACGATCAAGTTCCTTTATGTAGTTCATTCGAAGTTCATCAAAGAACTTCTGATTCTTCAGACCGTCCACCGGAACTGGCATGGGGACAAGGAGAGGAAACAATCATAATGCGGAGAGACAAAAACAAGAGCAACAGGAAGACTGAAAAAACCCCACATCCCCAGTCATTCCCCTTATCTTCGCTCCCACTGTGGATGATTGAGGCTCACTGTCTAGGGATGAGGCGTGGGGAGGGGTTGGGGGTGGGTTGCACCTCTACTAACATAGCCTTTGTTTGGTGCTGTCATTATTACAAAACAAAGTAGCACATCAGACCCACCACAAGCTGTGGTCAGATTTTCCTGCTCAGCCACTCACACTCACAGGTCCATTTATTAAAAGCAATTAGGCAAGGGAGTTGGCCAAGCCCCCATCAAGAGTAGGACTTAAGAGCAGGTTAGATAAGGGAATTACATTGGGAGGACTCCTGAAAAATGCAGAGGGCAGGATGGATGGCTGTAGTGGTCTTTGCTGGCTCCACTATCGCATCTAATTTCTATTTCTGAAGTCATCTCTCTGCCTCTCAGCACAATGGCTGAGGCAAACATTCACAGCCAGAACATGTGGGGGAACTAAGGTGACCAGATCTCCCGATTTTATAGGGACAGACCTGATTTTGGGGGCTTTTTCTTATATAGGCACTTATTATCCCCCACCCCCTGTTCCAGGTTTTTTACACTTGCTATCTGGTCACCCTAGGGGGAACCAACTACATACAGGGTCACACCAGGCATATCAACTATTAATCTGCTCAGAGAAGGATGCTGCCACTCACTAATACTGAAGAGGAGTAGAGCCTTCATGCAGAGAAACTCCTGGGGAGTGATTTGAAGCCATCCGAACTCCTGAGAAAGATGTCGCATCCTGACACACTGGCTGTACATTCTGGATTTGTGCATTCGGTACCTGGCAAGATGGCAAGAAGGTTAAAGCACTGCTGGTCTGATATGCAGGCTGATCGAGATATTTATTAAAAAAAGACAAAGACCCAACAACTTTGCATGTACCCTAGCATGTTCTATCTGAAAAGGAGCTAGTCTTTATCTCTTGTGGGATCTCAACAGCAGCATGGCCTGAATTCAGGAAAGGAAAGTTTTCCAAAATACCACCTAGCATCTGCTTGATAGGGAATGGGATGATCAGGTGGGATTTTAAGGTTCACCTGACCCTCTCACTTGCTGAAAAGTGTCAGCAACCATGTACCATATTTAACAAACTACAGGCGTGTATCCTGGTGCGAGTGCTCGGAGGAAGAATCAGACTTTGTGCTGAGCACCATGCTCACACTCTATGTCTGTGGTCTCAGTGACGACACGAGGGGAACCTCAAGATCACTATTTTTTTTTTTTTTTTGCCACAACTTAGCTGAGGGCCAATCAGACAGTAACACGGCAGGAACGTCTGACACTTTTGCCACCATTCCAAACTGGTAAATTAACGTTGAAGCAACAGTTCCATTGTGGCTCCCTTGACAGGAAGCAGATTCTCTTGTTAAATCTCTAATTCCCCCTCTCCCCCCCCCACACTATTTTGATCATTCTCTGAACTGCATGTACCTTTTCTATGGATTTCTTCACTGTATAAGCACAGAGGTGAATCAGCTGCAAATGTCCCATTACACAAAGAGGCCTAAAACTTCTAGTACTGCAGTTGCAACCTGAAAACCAGGGACTCCTGGAGCACATGCCAATGTATGGGCAGCTGGAGAGGCCATTACCAGCTGAAGGAGCAATGCTCCAAGTGAGCAGGTATCCAGAACACCAGCTGAAGTTAGGACTCGATAGTCAGGTGCTGGAGACAGCACCAGTGCTGGCTGAAGATGTGTATTGTGGGTGGGTGGGGGGAGAGGGGGAAACAGGCATGATGGCTCACCCTGTACCATTTGAGCATGCCTTATGCTTACTGTTATCAGTCAGACAGCCCATGAGAGCAAGGGCTGCAGAAATGAGCTGCATGGGAGAAGTGAGAGACAGGGGTATGGAAGAGGGGGACATGGGGAGGGGAAGCAGTATGGGAGGCTGGGAAGGGGGAAAAACAGGGAAGAAAGAGAGAAACCCAGGGGTGCTTCCTGGCGGGGAAGGAAGATAAGAGGGAGGAAAAAGAGAGAGAAAATAATAAAATATCAGAAGGAAGAAGAGGGGGAATTGTCTGGAGATCGATACTGAGCCCTACCTCATTGGGCATCAGTACTGAGATATTCCCAGCCTCCTCAGCTTGCACCCTCCACTAAAGCAAGGGCAACGAGCCAGGCTTTGCCAACCCTCCTCCTTCGGGGGGCCTTGATGAAGAGAGACCAGACACTGGGATTGGTGTCCCTGACACCTCCATGGACAATGAGGCCCAACACTCCAGCCAAGTGAGATTTGGTGTTCAGGGGTTTCCAAACAATGTGAAAGGAAATGGGACAATTCTGGGTGGAAAAGGTCACAGATGCCTCATGCTATAAAAATACTTGCAGTTGTCACATCGCGCCCCCGAGAACATGTAGTATACAGATGGTTTATGACTTGACATACTAATCCCTAATGTATTACCAGGACGGGTCATTACTCATCCAGGCCATTTGCCATAATAATCAGGTCGCTGTCAGCTATGCAAAGCTCCCATTTATAAACATATCTTGCACTTTGTGAGGTGCATTACACAAGTCGCTATTGGCTCTGCAAGGATTATCGTGCTGTCAGTAAAGCCAGCTAACAAGTTCATTATGTCTCCATTTATACAACTGCGCTGTGGGTCTAAGAACTCAACAGGCCTGAAGGAGAATCCACCAAACTCTTGATTTAAAGGAGACCCCTTTTCATTTAAGGCAACTCAGACAAAGGCAGGTGTTTTAACTATGTATTGAATTAGGTGCTTGGATATCCTGGCAATTGGTATAGTGTAAGAGCCCAGGCAGAGAGGAAGACAGGCAGACAGACAAAGGAGAGAGCTGGTGGTTTCAGAATGAACTGCATGATACAGAGCATTCTGAACCACCCTTTGAAAAGCCTCGTCAGAGCAATACAGCCTGGTTGCTGGGCACAACAGAAAGGTTTCATAAAAGAGCTGCTATTCTTAGTCTGGTCTATTAATTTCTAGCAGTAGTGAACGTGTCTGGGAAAGAATAACCGAAGTCTGAACATTCCCAGCAGTTGGAAGCACCTCCTTCTTCTCTGTGCACTTTAGGTCACGCTACATCTGATCACGCCCTGACCCGCCCGCCAGTGAAGGGGAAGCTACACTGGCACTAGGAAGCACAGCAGGATCTCAGGGATTAGTCTCTTGCAGTCAACACCGCCTTTCTCTGAATGAGGAGTCTATCTGAATGTAAACTCTAGGCCTGGTGAAGAAGGATAGGAGAGGCTCGGTAGCACCACCTACCGTTCCTGGATCACCTCATGGAGATTTTGGCAGACTAACTAGTGGAAAATCAGCAACATTCTTGAATTTTGAATGTTGTGAGCAGCTCTCGGCGTGAGGTTATCTGACCTGTACTCGTCGGGAGCCTGTTAGATAGCTGCAACCCTTCTGACATGAACAATACAAAATATCAAATTGTTGCTATTTAACACTTACTCATTGAAGACCAAATCGGGAGCAAAGTAAAGCATCCTGGAGTTAACATTGGTGAAAGATCTCCATCCCATGGCGAAAATCATAAGACCCATCCAGGAATACTGGATTAGTGCCATTTGGTCATCCACGTGCAGGTTACGGAATCCTACAAAAGAAATCCATTAACAGAGATCACAAGTTCAGTCTGGATTCAAACAATTCACCAGAATTTCTTTTTTTAAATACAGCACTTTAATTCTCAATCTGTGCTCCTGGGGACTTCAGAAAGTTAGGACAAGGTAGCCCCCAGCCTAATCTCCATATGTCCCAGATTACCAATGTGTTCCGCTATGAGCCAGTGTGTATGGGATGTCTGCATACACAAACTAATTCAGTCTCCTCCTTCTACCAGATGACAAAATTGCAACCTTGCTGTATTGCAACCTTGGAGCCATGGCACTGATATGCTGATGGTAAACTGGAAGCCTCCAAGCCAGAAGCTGCAACTGATGGGTTGTGACTCAGTGTGGAAAGAAGAGAAAGAACAGGTGAAAACACAAACAGCTTGGGGTGGTAAAATAGGACAGTAAGTTGCACTTATATAGTATCTTTCTCCGAGAGTCTCAAAGAACTTTATAAACAATAAAATAGTGTTCTCAGGATGATTCATAGTCAAGCCAAAGGCACATTTGCAATTCGCAGAGAGAGACACACACACACAGAGTATGCAGTCAGTAATTCACAACTATTTCTAATTTCTCTGGATATTTATCAGTACATATAGCCATAGATAACCTGCAATCCTGATCTTAGCTTTCTATAAATTCTTACATTACTGTGACCAAATGTAAAGTCTTAAGTGTATAATTATGAGACATCAATTCAAACTTCTGTCTCTTGTCTGAGAAGCTGTCAATTTCAAGTGAGCACAAACCATGTGTTATTGCTATGCTGTAATTGCTTTAGGATTGAATGCGTTCTTTCAGTTTTCATTTCGCTGCATGAAAGCACACTTTGTGTTTAAATAGTGCTGTGCAGAATTAGTATAAGGGATTTTCCATTGTCAGGACTTTTCAGCACTGATGGACTCAGTATTACTTGTAGGCACCTAGGGTGAGACTAGTTAGTAAAATGCAAGTAAACATTATACATTTAAATCATCTCCATGCTTTATAAACTCAGGTATGTGCCTTCTGAGAAGTATTTAACTTAGAACCAAGTTCTCTTTTCAGTAAGGTAATACATGTATAAAAAGCCTTTCCTACTTATCCAATGAATTTGGTGTGTAGATGAATTCTCCAGTCTAATTTGACAGTTTACAATGGCTGGTCTCTTGAAATAGGAAGAAACCTCAATTCAGTTCAAGGTGGTCTTAGCGCTATCTGCGTGGCCCTTATCACCATAGTATCCTTGTGTTTCCTCAGTGAAAAAGAAAAACATCAAATTTTCTTTGCCCTTCTTTGCCAGGAGGTGTAGCGTGAAAGCTAGCAGAAAATACATACAATTACATGTATTTTGTGTGTGTGTGGTTGCATTTAGTTCTGCATGTTGGGAGGCCTATCTGTGGTCATTCTTATCTCTTGTGGGAGTCAGTTAAATGGTCTAGGCGCAGGTCTGGTGAAGAATGATTCCTGCACTCACAAGCCCATCTGCTGGTCGGCAGTTTAATGGCTGCAGTGGAAAGTAGCAGTCTTGGCAGGGCGTGGTCATGGAGTGAGAGGCAATCTCTCAGGTTTCCCATAGAGGGCTTTGTATATTAAAAAACAGACTTTGAATTTGACTCTGTACTCAATGGGAAAGCAGTGTAGAAAGAAGTGCACAGGGTGACCTGTTCATGGCAGCCTGTGCTTCGGTGCAGACAGATGTTCTATATACGGTGACTGCCTTTGTTGGATGGAAATAAGGGAAGGGCACATGAAAAATAAGGGACTGCTTTATTTTAAGGGAAATTTTAGGGAAACACCATTTCCCTTAGCATAGCATTTATTTTTCTCTCATGGGTACATTTCTACTGCCCTCCAGTATACAATGCAATCATCATAAGCTTCAATTTAATGTTTAAAATGGTACTTATTATCAGTTTTAATACCTTTCAATACATCTTAAAATAAGGGATGCGTGGTCACACTAAAAAAATCAGTGAAACAAGGGAAGGGTGATCATCCTAGATCTATACCAGATGAAAATTTCATGGGCTACTAGGCTTCATTCCTAGATATAATGACTAGCCTGACTTGAACCTGAAGGACATGAATATGTGGATTGCTGTAATCAGATCTTTCTCTAGTAGGATGGGGCACAGTCTCTTGCCGAGTCACAAGTGGAAAAGAGCATTTTTGCAGGGATGAAGATTCCCCTCCATATCTCAGGATCAAGGGACAACAATGAATGGCCTCTCAGGAGAGAGCCAATGGCTGGGAGGAGGACTGGACTATCACTGGGCCGGTCGTTCCATTTCTTTATTTTGAACTTGTGTTACCATAGAAGGGGAGGACCTTTTGGCTTAGTCAGAAGGCTCAGTTCCTTACCAACGAAAAGGAAACAGAGGCATGGCTGCATCTCCATGAAAGCCACTGCTACACATGGCAATTTGGGCATCCACGTGCATTGAGGAGCTCAAAAGGACTCCGAAGCTGTCAAGTGTCTTTACAGTAAGTGGGAAGGTGCCTTCTGTTGAGGAGGATGTGACAGAGGATGAAACCTTGTTAAAGCACCTTTCTCTTCCTAACTCCCAGGACAGACAGCGGCATGTCTGGATCAAATAATTAACTCTGTTTGGTACTGTAACTTCCATTTTGTATTCGGACCTCCATTTTGTATTCTGTGCTGAATGCATGTTTAACCTTGCCCAAGGCAAGGTTATTGAATTGCATTCCAGATAAGCACCTTCCCTGGGGAGTGGGACTAACATCTCATTGAAGGAACACCACTGAGAAGCCACCTCAGTGCAATCTGAAGCCATCAGCTTGGATTGTCTCTCAAATGCTGGCCCGACCCCTTGGAACAATGGATTTTCTAGACGGGGCACCAGCAGTGGCTGATAGATCTGCAGCTTCTGAGCCAGGGCACATGACAAAAAGATAGAGAATATATTTAAGAGGGGGTTCTGCTTTGATTCTGGAAGGCAGACCATTGCCACATGTTAGATGGACAGGCAGGAGAGAGAGACATTATAGTTCTTTTATTCATTTCTGATTAGTGGTCCAGTGTCTGATTCCCTTTAAAAGCTGATATGGACCAAACAGGATACAATCCTCGCTTTGTATGAAGAGCTGACATCAGATCGCTGTTCATGCATAACCTTCTTACAAACCAGTGAGAAAACAAGTTGTCTTTTGTGGATTTATATTTGTAACTGCATGCTGTTACTTGTGGGTTTTTCCCCCCAGAACCAAGAGTCATAAATCTTGGGACATCCTGGTTTAATTTTGGAATTTCAAAGGTTTAAGCAACTGATAAATACCTCCTGGGAACATTCTTTTCTGGGGCCTCCTGTTTTGCCATGCATATCTCTTCAATCTTTGCAAAGTGTCCATGTGACTCCTGAGTTTGGGGTGGTATAGCTTTGGTCAGCTGTGCACAACTCTGTGTTTCTTTTCAGGTTGACATTTCTCTACTTGAAGAGATGTCCACTTTGAAGTTTTCTAGCTTATACCTAAAGACTCTGCATGTTTTGGGGTGATTTTATAAATGAACTCAATCAATCCAGTCTCAGCAATATACAGATCTAATCCAAAGACCAATGAATTCAATGGAAAGGCTCTGAATTAGGCCCCAAATCACTTCAATCATCTCTTTCCTTCACTTGGTTCAGGATCAGGAGGAAGAAACAGTGGTCTAAAACTTCAATCTGTACATCAGTACCTGTTTATTCTCCTTAATTCAATTCTGAGGTTGGAATCACTTGTGTGTGCTTTGGAGCTGTGTTGTTTGGGTGTGAAACAAAGAGTTAATGGGCCGCTGTGGTTTTCAGTTCTCATTACACACTTTGCTTGGATTCCCCTTCAAGACTTAATATTGGCTTTTCAACTTACTAGTTAAATGTTTCACCTGATCTTTAATATAGCATATTCTCTGCCACCTTTGTTCATTATCTGTTAAGTATGTTCTCTAAAACTGTATGGCTTCTGCTGTGCAATCTATTTCTATTATCTTTATGATTAATACTTAAAGAGCATTCTGGAAAAGAAATATTTCCCAATGCCTTTTAGCCTATAAGACTGCTTTACTGTGTTTCAATGAACACAGTGGTCTATATTTTCAAAAGTAACTAATGATTTTGGGCATGCAACTCAAGACACCTTCAAGAGGCCTGATTTTTCTGAAAATCAAACCCCTTTAAGGTGTCTCAAAATCTGGGTGCCCCAAATCACTAGTCATTTTTTAAAATCTAGGCCAGTACGTATTGCTAAATGTTTAAATAATGTTCAACATATTGTCAGATTCAGTATTTCCTCCCACATTTTAAAGCATATTTACAGTAATATAATCTGAGTGATACTTTGGTAATTTCTGACTTCTGTTAAGATTAGACTAGATTTCTTTCCCAAATACAGAATGTGAAGGACATATTTAGTCTGATTTGGATTTCATTTAAAAAACCCATTCTGTTTATTTAAATTCTTGGCTCTTATTCATGTGAATGAGAGTTCATTCAGATGTGAACAACGGTTTTCTCTGTTTATCAGATGATTCATGACCATTAATTTAATAGTGCAGTATGATATATTTTTTAACTGATTGTCTGGTATGATCACACCTACATGATAACAATGGGCTAGATTCACAAAGGAACTTAGGCCTGGGTGACAACGAGTATTGTCATTCCTAACTTTTAGAAACCTAGAAAATCACTGGGATTCACAAAGCCTGATTTTGGTGCAGAGGCTCCATATACAATGAATGAAGAGAGATGGGTGTCCAAAAATGGGATTCATAAAACACAGCATGTGAAGCAGCTCCTTGCCAATGGGAGGTGCCAACAAAAGGGGTGCATGCAAAGCCCCGCCCCTCTCTCGGAGATAGGCACCTGAATCCAAGTTGCAGGGAAGTGCCTCCTTCTGCTTGGGATTCTTGACTGCAAACCCTCTCTGGTGTTAGGTGCCTATGCCATTTTTGCAAGAAGCTGCTGGGGAGAAGGGGGGAATCAGTGCTCCCACATCCCAATTGGATACCCTAACCACTGGGCTAAGAGTTATAAGGGAGCTCCATCTCCCCCCAAAAACTGTTTTGTGCAAGCTCACCAATAGGGGCCAGATCCAGTAGGCAAGGTCTGAGCCTGCAGGTGAGTTTAGTGGAGAAATCCCTATATTCCTTCAGTCATGCATTGCTCTGGGGCTTAGGCATACAGATGCCTGGTGTGGGGCAGCAGTGCGCACACTCAGAGGCAGAGACATAGGTGCCTAGGGAACTTTTACTGCAAAAATGTAGGCACAAAATGATTTTAGGTACCTACAAGTTTTGAGGGCAGCTGAGCAGGAGTTTTGTGAATCCCAATGGGCCTGGTTCTGGGATTTTGGGGCCTAAAGTGCTACTTTGGAACCTAAGTCCTGTTGTGAATCTAGCCCAACACCTGTAAAGTTAAATCTTAATAAGACTCAAGTCATTGTTCATTTTAATTTTAAAGAGTTGAAAGCATAGATAGTTTCTTGCAATTAATGTTAACACAATACAGTTTTATGGAGAGATGCTTTTAGCTTCTCTCTTAATAAACATTTTTATTTGTCAACTAGACATTTTTATTTTTACAAGATTGGCAGCTTATGAGTTTGCTTAATAACAAAAATTGGAAATTTTATTTCCCTTCTCATCAAAATCAGTTATTTTAATTTATTAAATTCTACTGTTTACTGACACGCTGTATTAAATTGAGGTTTCTAATATAACTGAATACCCACTTTCTGTTCTGGAAGCTGTATTGTCTAGACAGTGGAAAACAGTGTCTACTCAGAAAGTGGAAAGCAAAGTTTATCCAGACAATGGTAAACACTCCCAGTTAAGTTAGCACCCCTACAGCAAATGAGTGACCTTGTATAAATACATTATTAGACAAAAGATTTCTAACAAACTCCAAATAACAAAAAACATTGGAGTAGCCATAGAGTCTTAACTCAAAGGGCCAATGTGCAGAAATCTTGTGTCACTTTAACATGGAAGTATCTATCAGGAGGGGAGGAATAGCTCAGTGATTAGAGCATTGGCCTGCTAAACCCAGGGTTGTGAGTTTAATCCCTGAGGGGGCCACTTAGGGATCTGGGGCAAAATCAGTACTTGGTCCTGCTAGTGAAGGCAGGGGGCTGGACTTGATGACCTTTCAAGGTCCCTTCCAGTTCTAGGAGATAGGATATCTCTATTAATTTAATTTAACCATCAATTTGTCAGGTGCCTCTGATGTGGCTGCATGAATACTGGGTCACTGCAGAGAGAATGAGGCATACTCATCCCCCTTGTCCATGGCTAAAAGTGACCCAAAATCCAACCTGGGGGAAAAAACAAACAAACTGACCTATTGAAGCTGTTCTATACAGGATCCACCTCTTTACCAAGTGTCGTGTAGATAGACTTTTTTTTTAAAACAGACAGTGAGAAGTAGGGCTGCCAAGGAAAAATTTCAACTACAGCCCAAATTCAGAGGACGCTTATTAAACATATATGAAGGGAAACCAAACAAAAATGACACAGAAAATTCAAAGGGCAGAAAATCTACCTCGTGTGAAACTGGGCCACATTGACTGGCCACTTACTTAGGAGAAAACAGGAATAAATGCCTCATTTTAAGCTCATTTTAGAATGCAACCCTAACTATGGAGTCACTACCAGGTGCCTCCATAATAAATACCACATTTTATAGGTGTCACCATCAGCCTGTCCTCTGCTCTAGGCACACAGGAATACAATCACTGGCCATTAGGCTGCCAGCAGCTGTGCACTCTAAGAATCAAATGCATGAAACAGGACATCTTCAGGCATCTTTGGAAGCCAGAGGGTTAATGAAGTCAGAGAGTGTATCTAGAATGTAGGTTTGGTTGATGTTTGCCACAGGATAACCCTTTCTGAAGCTCACTTCTCTCCTGTAGCTCTCTCTTGCAATAAGCTATAAACTATGAAATAGTGTTAATCTGCTAATCTGCTAATAACACATTGATTTAATATTGCTACTTATGATAATATTAAATTAATTTGTGCTAAATAATCCAAAGTCCAATCAATTTTTGGCACACTTAGACTTCCGGGAATGATTCTCCCACAGTTTTATGTGACAGAGAGAGACACAGAGGAACTTTTGCATTTAAAACTCGTTGACAAATTATATTAAGATGAAATTCCAGCACTTGGAGGAGATACAGTGTGAAACAGGCTGGGAGGGCATAGATTCTTTCATGCCAATGTGTTCTGTTCCCCAGCTACTTTCAGCCTGGTTTTACCCATCTTCCACCTCCTACATTATCAAACAGCATTGTTTTCATTCCTTCCCTGAGAGGATTCACTCCTTCCACCCTCTCACAGGAGTGTGTCACGGTGTTAGTCCTTCATTTTAAGAAGGAATGCTGCAGCTCCTGCCTGAACCTAACATTCCTCCTAAAGCAGACAGAGATCATTGCACAGAGAAGAACAGAGAAGCTTCTCTTCTTTGCAGCAACTACCATCCCTGCTGGTCTAGAAAACATTCAGATATTTGAAAAACCTAGTGCTTAGATTTGCAGAAGCTATTCAATAGTGGCCAAAACCATACCCATGTGACAACCACCTGCCAAGGGAATGAACCCAAGCAGGGACTGAACCCAAAAGTTTTCATTCTAAAAGCACAAGCCTCTTCTGGTTGAGCTAAAGAAGTAAACGCCTGCAGCTGCAGCAGACTCATTAACCTGTCATGGACCAGCCACTAGAGGGGCACAAATCTCACGCTACGGCAATGTGGGTTACACTCAAATTTTGTGGGTGTAATTTGTGCTCACAGAAGAAAACATTCTGAAAATGCACCCCTACAAATGTTGTGGTTTTGGGGCCCAGATTATATGATTCTTCTATTGAAACATGTCCCTGCCATGATTCGAGTGTGATGGTTTTAGGGAGGTCGGGGAAGGTGCTGGAATTTGTCATTTTTCTCCTCACCTGGCAAGGCCTTTGCCCACTTCACCACATGCACCAGCTGCCTCTCCCCAAGCTCATTCAGGCTGGTCAGCAGAGCAGCAAAGGAGTCGGGCTGGTTGTTGTCATGACCTGCGCACACCACACCAGGCTCAATGGCTTCCAGGACATTGAGGAAAATGGGCTGGCACTCAAACCCATCGATGCGTGTCATCACCATCTTGGAGACCTGCTCATCTGTTGGGCTGGATGAGCTGGCTCCCTCACCATCCTCTTGCAGCTTCAGGTTGCCCAGTTTCTTCAGCTTGCGGGCTGTGGAGAATGACACAGCTTGGCATGATGGTTAAATATAAAACAAACTTAAGGCTTCTTACACTTCCAGCCCCACCACCCACAAGGAGGGTGAAGCTGAAAGAGAGCTGCACCTTCACATTTAGTCTAGCGACAGCCGGAGCCTGGAAAGTTATCCAGGTGCCATGGTGATGGGGGCACTGTGTCAGAACAAGGATGGAGGTCTATTATTGAGGAAAAGCATTCAACCCATTCATTCATACATGGCAAGCAGTGTTACTGAGACAAGGACGAGGTTGCTTGACCTCAAGAGCGATCGGTCCCATCTGCATGGTGATACTTTCAGATATATTTATTTTGGAAGGATTGGGGAGAGAAGAAGAATATGACTGCATGTGTGTGTTGAGGAAAGAGAGTGTGTGTGTGTGTGGGGAGGGGTGGTGGTGTGTATTGATCCAAACAACTGTGCAAGTATAAAAAATAAAAACATAACCCAACATATGACCGACAGCAAATAAATCACTGCACCATGCGACTCTGAAGCACAGAAACCCATCACCCTGTGGCACCACAACATAGCACAATCTCTACATCGTAGTTACCCTGCTGGAAATGTATATTACACCTATCACTGTGGTATCTAGGCACTATTGCCATGCAAATTATTGTGACATCACAAATCCAATACTGTAACTTTATTACAGGATTAAGCAGAGGGAGAAAATAAGCCATGAACAACAGGTTGAACCTAAGCCAAACACTGTAGGACTCAAGCATTCCTACTTGATACTCACTCTACAAATGGATCAAGGAAATCAAAAGACTAGATGGCACCAGAGCTGCTTCACCACAACCATCTCAGTCACTTCCTTCAAAACAGGCAACACTCAAGACAAGATGGCAATTAGCCAGGATCAGGTGGAGCTGCAGCCTTGTGGATGTGTGATGTCAGCATACAGATGGCAAATTGCGGTGCACAGGATGCCACAATGAGGATATCCTAGAAGCCAACACCTACACACTACAGTGATGGACCTCATAGATTAGACAGACAGATACATTAGATCAGTGGCACTCAACCCTTCCAGACTACTGTACCCCTTTCAGGAGTCTGATTTGTCTTGCGTACCACCACGTTACACCTCACTTAAAAATGACTTGCTTACAAAATCAGACATAAAATACAAGTCTCACTGCACACTATTACTGAAAAATTGCTCATTTTCTCATTTTTACCAAATAATTATAAAATTAATCAACTGGAATATAAATATTATACTTAAATTTCAGTGTACAGTATATAGAGCAGTACAAACAAGTATGTCTGTATGGAATTTTAGTTTGTCCTGACTATGATAGTGCTTTTTATGTAGCTTGTTGTAAAACTAGGCAAATATCTAGATGATTTGATGTACCCCCTGGAAGACCTCTGCGTACGCCCAGGGGTACACGTACCTCTGGTTGAGAACCACTGCATTAGATAGATGGACAGATGGTTAGATCTCACATACAAATTATACAGTCCATGAACAAAATACCAGGAACTTCATGTGTACAATTTAGAAATGCTTTGAGATTGGGTATTTAGTGTTCAGTTTAATTTATAATGTTCTGATGTTTACATCAATGGCTGACTGTTTCATATGTATGTAATCTACTGAGCAGAGCGTGTTACTCTAGATGGTAAACCTTTTATCCCCAACAGCCCCAATGAAAATTAATCAATCATGATAAAAAGCTGATTGCTTAGTTCAAGCACAGAAAATAACACAAAAACTGTTGTCCTTGGGGTTCTGGCTCCTACATTATATGATACTCATCTGAAACTTCGTTTCGGCTGTAATTAGAAAAGCAAGCCTCGAAACGTAAAAATGTCAAGTCAAAGTGCAGCTTTGTAAATCAATGCAAAGGCTGATCTTTAAATAATATGCTTTGGATGATCTACAGTGATAGCAATTAAGGGAGGCTGCTCTGAGAAAATGAGAACATGGCAATAAAAATCAGAGAGTAGCATGGAAAACAAGACCAAAGTGCAGCATGACATAGTCCTGCAATTATTTGTGTGGGTCACAAGCAAAACAAAAAACAAGAAATCACTCCTCTCAAACTCCTCCAAATCTCTGATGGCAGCCATATCATCAGGACTCAGAGTGATGTAGCTGCCCCCCTTTAGTAACCTTGAGATACCTTCCCTAAAAAATCTATCATCAGGACAGAATAGGAGAACTGTGCACTTTAAGTCAATAGGTGATTTGGTTTTGGACAAACAAGCAGAGACGTGAGTACAAAGTGCCGATTCCCGGTTACTAGAAATCCCACCATAATCAATAAAAAATCTGGAAAGGCTGGAGGCATGAATGAGCAAGTCAATGTCATGGTGACATGCTGATGTCCTTCAGTTCAACTCTGTGCTGTACTTTTAAAAGTCTATGTGCTTATAGGGAACAAGGTCCTTCCACTTTAATGAGAGAGAGAAATTTCAAATCAGTCCCTTCAGAACTGAATAATCAAGACAAATAAACCAAGAAAAGTGTCATCCATTATAGGTCCTGCATCTACAAAGAGGTAGCTGTTATTGTATGCTATCACATACATGTGCATGGATCTGTTTATATGTGAGACCTACAGTAAGTGTTGTATTCATTTTTAAAAAATTGAATTAATAGTGGTAAAAAGGATCATTGTGAAGAAAGAAAACAGTTAGTTGAAATAATCACCCCAACTCTCATGAGAATATATATGTTATATATGTTATTGTCCAAAAGGAGTGTCAGTGATATGAATAATTCCCATTTCACAGAGAAGGAAGATATAAGCATTTGTGTTTATTTTTATTGCCAGGGATGGAGAAGTTTGATTCTTCCCATCACCAATGAAAATCTGATTTACCAGATCCAGAGGAATTTCAGATCTTTTCTCAGTGGAGGAATTATATTGTATTCAGCCTGGAAAACGAGCAGCTTTCTCTAAGGTATTGTTATTTCCAGGTCATTGGTGTGTACTTCTCTAGGACTGTATATGCCCCATGCCATATCATGTTACCTATCTGGTCCTTTTCAATGTTTTACCTTTTTTTTTTAATCTAAAAACATGAGAGGTTGTTTCAGTGAAAGCATGGGTGAAGCATTCAGACATCTGGACAAACACAGCATCCAGGGAAACACCTAGCCCTCCTCCCCACCACCTTTCAAATTAGCACCACTCCTCTTGACTGGTATTTTGCTTTGCTTATGTGCACAAAATTCCCACTGATGGCAACTGTCACTCTGCACATGCATAGGAGCAAAAATAATTAGAGTCAAGATCTACTGTGAAGATATGAGAGGAGGTTTTTGGCTCCCCACCCTCAATCTGTAAATAATGTGCTGCCATCATTACAAACACCCTGGCAAAATAATTAGATGAATAATGATAGTGAAAAATATATTAACTGCTTTTGCTGTTACTAGAGATATGAAAAATCTGGGAGCCTCACAATATACCGAGTTAAATGCACTGGTCTTCCACCTACTTACCATAAATTACAAGTGAGATGAGTTTGATATTCTCACTTTACTCTTTATTCAATAAATATTTCTGTTGTGTTTGGGGAAAAGCCAGATAATGTATTCACATCATATGATGATGATAATGATGAAATACTTTGCATTCCAACAGTAACTAAGGAGGATATTAAACAGCAGCTACTAAAGTGACGCATCTTTAAATGAGCAGGTCTGGATAACATGCTTCCAAGAGTTTTAAAAGAGTTTGCCGAAGAGCTCTGTGGACCACTAATGTTGATTATTAATAAGTCTTGGAACACTGGGGGAAGTTCTAGAGCACCAGAAGAAAGCTAATGTGCCAATACTTAAAAAGGGTGAATGGGATCACTAAAGTAATTACAGGACTGTCTGCCTGATTTCAAACCTAGACTAAATAATGGAATGACTGCAAAAAGAAGGTAATGTAAGTAATGCAATTTAACATGGAAAATACATCTTGTCAAACTACCTTAATATCATTTTTGATAACAAATGTGGTTGGTAAAGGTAACAGTGTTGATGCAATATACTTCTGTAAGTCATTTGACTTAGTACCACAACACATTTTGATTAATAAACTATAATGATGAAAAATCTACACGGCACATAGTAAGTGGGTTAAAAACTAGCTAACTGATATGTTTCAAAATGTAATTGTAAATAGGGAATCATCACTGAATGGGTGTGAGACTAGTGGGATTCTGCAGGGATTGGTTCTTGGCCCTACACTATTAAAAAAAAATTATGAATGACCTGGAAGAAAACAAACTCATCATTGATAAAGTTTGCAGATGACAAAGAGATTGGGGAAGTGGTAAACAGTGAAGAGGACAAGTCACTGGCACAGAATGATCTGAATCCTTTGGTAAACTTCCTGCAGTAAAACAATATGTTTCAGTACGGCCAAATGTAAGGGTCATACATCTAGGAACAAAGAATGTAGGCCATGCTGACAGAATGGGGGACTCTAACTTGGGAAGCAGTGACTGAAAAAGACTCAGGGTCAGGGTGGATAATCAGCTGACCGTGAGCTCCCAGTGCCATGCTGTGGGCAAAAGGGCTAACGTGATCCTTGTATGTATAAATGGGAACATCAAGTAGGAGTAGGGAGGTTATATTACCTCTGTATTTGGCACTGGTGCAAATGCTATTGGAATACTGTGTCCAGCTCTAGTGTTAGGAATGATTAAAGGACTTGAAAACATGCTTTATAGTGAGAAATGCAAGGAGTTCAATCTAATTACCTTATCAAAGAGAAAGTTTAAGGGTGATTTAATCACAGTCTATAAAAACCTACATGGGGAACAGAAATTTGATATGAGAGGGCTCTTCAATATAGCAGACAAAGATATAATAAGATCCAATGGCTGGAAGTTGAAACTAGACAAATTCAGACAAGAAAAAAGATGCAAATTTTTAACACTGAAGGTAATTGACTATTGAAACAGCTTACCCAGGGTTGTGATGGATTCTCCATCACTGGACATTTTAAAACCAAGACTGGATATTTTTCTAAAAGATATGCTCTAGTTCCACCACAGCTATTGGACTTGCAGAAGGAATTAATTCAGGGAAGTCCTGTGGCCTGTGTTATGCAGGGGAGGTCAGATTAGATGATCACAATGGGTCCTTCTGGCTTTAATATGTAACACTCAAGCATGTCTGCCACATTTCAGTCTCTGGTAAGGAGGAAATCCAGACTGGAACAACAGGGGGTGCTACAAGTCAGGCATGAGGTGCATGGGCAGAACTGTGGGCTGGGAAGCCAAGACCAGAATACTAGTGGGTTCTACAGGCTGTGATTACAGTCCACTGTCAGTGTGTGTGTAGTCTATACATATGGAACAATGTGTGTGTGCGCTCTAGGTCAGGACTATAGTGTATTGGAAACCCCTATTTAGGCAATGCCCTTGACTGGAGTGTCAGAAAGTTTTGCAAGTCAGGACTAAAATGGACTGACAGAATTATAAGAACATAAGAAAATAAGAACGGTCATACAGGGTCAGACGAATGGCCCATCCAGCCCAGTATCCTGTCTTCTGACAGTGGCTGAGTGCTTCAGAGGGAATGAACAGAACACGCAATCATCAAGTGATACATCCCGTCATCCACTCCCAGCTTCTGGCAGTCAGAGACTAGGGACACCCAGAACATATGGGGTTGCATCCCTGACCATCTTGACTAATAGCCATTGATGGATCTATCCTCCATGAACGTATCTAGTTCTTTTTTGAACCCTGTTATACTTTTGGTTTTCACAACATCCCCTGGCAATGAGTTCCTTAGGTTGACTGTGCATTGTGTGAAAAAATATATCCTTTTGTTTGTTTTAAATCTGCTGCCTATTAATTTCATTGGGTGACCCCTGTTTCTTGTGTTATGTGAAGGGGTAAATAACACCTCCATATTCACTTTCTCCACACCATTCACAATTGTATAGACCTCTATCATATCCTCCCCTTAGTCGTTTCTTTTCCAAGCTGATAAATCCCAATCTTTTAAATCTCTCCTCATATGGAAACTGTTCCATACCCTTACTCATTTTTGTTGCCCTTCTCTGTACCTTTTCCAATTCTAATACATCTTTTTTGAGATGGGGCAATCAGAACTGCATGCAGTATTCTAGGTGTAGGAATTCCATGGATATATATAGTGGCATTATGACATTTTCTGTCTTATTATCTATCGCTTTCCTAATGGTTCCAAACATTTTGTTTGCTTTTTTGACTGCTGCTGCACATTGAGTGGATGTTTTCAGAGAACTATCCACAGTGACTCCAAGATCTCTTTCTTAACAGCTAATTTAGACCCCATCATTTTTTATGTATAGTTGGGATTATGTTTTCCAATATGCATTACTTTGCATTTATCAACACTGAATTTCATCTGCCATTTTGTTGCCAAGCCACCCAGTTTTGTGAGATCCCTTTGGAACTCTTTGCAGTCAGCTTTGGACTTAACTATCTTGAGTAATTTTGTATTGTCTGCAAATGTTGCCACCTCACTGTTTATCTCTTTTCCAGATCATTTATGAATATGTTGAATAGTACTGGTCCCAGTACAGACCTCTGGGGGACACCACTATTTACCTCTCTCCATTCTGAAAACTCAGCATTTATTCCTACCCTTTGTTTCCTGTCCTTTAACCTGTTACTGATCCATGAGAGGACCTTCCCTCTTATCCTATGACTGCCTACTTTGCTTAAGAGCCTTTGATGAGGGACCTTGTCCAAGGCTTTCTGAAAGTCCAAGTACACTAAATCTACTGAATATCCCTTGTCCACATGTTTGTTGACACCATCAAAGAATTCTAATAGATTGGTGCATGACCAAAACCGGAAGAGGGCTGTGTAAGGTGCATTAGCAGAGATGTTTGGTTGCTTACAAGTGGAACAGAAGGGTTACTGCAGGTCAGGATTGAGATGCATCAGCACAGCTGTATAGGTGTTCAGGTCTGCAATAACAAGGGAGACTCTAGGGCAGGAGTGAGGTGCATTGGGGACTCTTGCTGAAAAGTTACAAACATTACCAAGTGCTATAACTACTTCACTTCTTCCATTGTCCCCTTTTTTTTGGTTTGATGGTATGGGTCATGAGAAGATCCTGTTTAATGGATTTCAGCTCTCATGTCAGAGTGAACTAAATCAATAATGAAGGCTTCAAAACTGCAATTCTGTGCGAAAGCGGAGAGAGTTTTAAATAAGACATTTGCTTGGTCTCCTCCTTATAGCACTATAAATACTCAAAGCTGCAGGTTCACTGGTCACACATAGCTCTCTACCCAGAAGTGACTGGTGATTAATAAACAGTTAATATGAACTGTTTGACCCTGGAAGCATTCTTGAATGCTTTGTCTTTCTACTGGGGGAGAAAAATAGCAGTGCGTGAATTCACAGCATACATGGCTTTAGAATTACTTTTAAACCAGCATTAAAAACAAATGTAAAACAGACGAGGCAGAACAGGTCAGGGTGACCTGGAGAGTGAAAACTACGCCCCATCGTTAGCAGCATTAATTGTCAGTCTGTCCTATGTGAGAACGTAGCAATGATGTATGGCTGCTTTTATTCAAGGAAACTTCACTATGAATCTTTAAGTAAAAAGAAAAAGAGCTTAAAAATAAATAAAGGCATGTTAGCTTTTGCAAACATAACAAAAGGCTGCTCTGTTGGTCAAGGGCTTAGCGCTCTGCACTGTTGTGCTGGAGATCCTGGTTTGAGTCCTTGTCTCTGTCCTTCCCAGGCTGGCAAGGGCTAGAAGTAATACAGACAGTGCACTGTTGAACAGCGACCCCTCTGGCCAATTAAGGAAGTGCAGATCAGTTCCCAAAGGAGTCCCACTCTAGCATTCCTCATTCCAAAGATGGCTATGATGAGCCTCCAGGGGATATATGTATTGATCCTGCACTATTATAATCAATGGGAGTTTTGCCATTAACTTCAGTGACAGTCGGGGCTATAAGGCAGGAAACAATGCGAGCCTTCGGAATGTAATGGAGTCCCTCCCAAACACATCCTTTACACTGGCGGTAGGAAATGTCACAATACCAGGGAGGGAGAGGAATTATTTAAGCTCAGTACCAATGTGGACACAAGAACAAATGGATATAAACTGGCCATCAGGAAGTTTAGACTTGAAATTAGATGAAGGTTTCTAACCACCAGAGGAGTGAAGTTCTGGAGCAGCCTTCCAAGGGGAGCAGTGGGGGCAAAAGACATATCTGGCTTCAACACTAACCTTGATAAGTTTATGGAGGGGATGGTATGATGGGATAGCCTAATTTTGGCAATTAATTGATCTTTGACTATTAGGGGTAAGTATGCCCAATGGCCTGTGATGGGATGTTAGATGGGGTGGGATCTGAGTTACTGCAGAGAATTCTTTCCTGGGTATCTGGCCGGTGAGTCTTGCCCACATGCTCAGGGGTTAGCTGATTGCCATATTTGGGGTCGGGAAGGAATTTTCCTCCAGGGCAGATTGGCAGAGACCCTGGGAGTTTTTCACCTTCCTCTGCAGTGTGGGGCACGGGTCACTTGCTGGAGGATTCTCTGCACCTTGAAGTCTTTAAACCATGATTTGAGGACCCATCAGGGGCTTGTAGGGTTTTCTTTCATGATGCATTTCTGCTTTGAAATGTGCTCCAAATGGTGTCTTCTTAACTTTGCTGATCTGCTCCCCATATGAATTCAGTCACATTTGCTCACTTTGCTGGCTAAATCTTTCTCTGGTGGGTCTTACTTTTGTTAGCCCTTCATATTCAACTAAACTCTGGAAGAACAAGCAGCATTCCATTCTGAACTGTGTGCTATCAACTGAAATTGATAGTGAAGTTCTGACTATGAAATGTTCCTTGTTGCCAAAGAGTGAGCAGGAAAAACCTCAGCTTGACTCACAGGCACCAAAATGAGTTTCCAGAGTTGGAAGACAGTAAAAACAACCCCCTCGTATTCTACTTGTAAAAGAGCAAATCTGATCTGGACTCACCGAGACAAAAAAGAGAGCCCCACTATTCCATTTTTACAATCGCATTTTAGAGCAGAACTGAGCTTTGAATGACAAATTCAAAACAGCTGAATGTTCTGAACAGCTCATTCACTTGTGCACACACTGAGATATGTTTTCACCTTACAAGGACTGTTGGTTTTTCTTATATCAGGTGAGGCAGAACCCATCCATTTTTACTGCCTGCACTTTGGGTCTCTCCCACATCTTGCTCATACAGTGATGCTTGATTGTGAAAGAGAGTCATGGTCTATTGGACATATTAATCTATGAAAGAGGCAGCTTTCGGGTTCTGTAGCCTGCCTCTCCCCCACCTGGCACAGTGTGATTGAACAGCTAGCCAGACCTTGTGCGCTAATCCAGCAGTGAGTGAGCATGAGAGCGTGTTTACATTCGGCAATTTATTTTCCCTATTTCTTGCCGGGAAGGAATGGATGGTGGGGGTTGGGCTGGCTGCTTGCCTCTGATCTTCTCCTCATTGTGTTATTACCATTTTTTCAAATGCACTATTTGCTGGTGTAAAAGCGGAAGGGTCAGGCAGGGCACTTGCTGCTCTACTGAGTGTGTGTACATGATGGGGAGAGGGGAGTGGTTAGAATAGTCTTGGAGATGGGGAAAAAACTAATCTAAATCATTGCTCCCCAGAGACCAACAAAATTGAGCCTTTTCACTGACAAGTTCCTTGACTATTTCACAGCAGCCTAACAATCCCCATCATATATTATCCAGCTCAGCAATGGAAAACACTGCAAAATTAAGGTGTTTGTGTAGCTAACAATCATTAATGAAGGCTCCCACACCTCATTTTGTGCTGTGTTTAATGCTGCCAGACTCTTTCATTTTCATTATATTATACCATAGGTAGCCTAACTGGCAACTCCCGTGCTCTGGCTGTTAGATGTTCCATCAGCCCAATTTTCAGGGTATTTTCTGCCCCATGCTCTCATCAAACATCAAAGTTCACCACAGATGAGTCATTAATGGTACTTTTAAATAACAGTATTTTAACATATAAAGAGTATAAATCTGAGAGGAAACTTGGCAGCACATGGGCATGTTGATACTTTTACATGGAAATGTGGTAGTTGAGGTTGGTAAAGTGCCTACTTGTACAAGAGAGTAGGTTTGGCCAATTAAGCTATAGTTTCTAGATTTTAAACCTCAGACTTTGAAAGTTTGGGTTTGAGTTGGTTTTGACAAAGCTTCATCGTATGTTTTTCACCTTTTATTCTTCTACAGTAGTTGGCCTGGAGACCTGGCAAAAATGACTTTCAAACACAGACCTTACACTGCACAGATTTCCAGTTAGTCAAAAAGACAGAACCAGATATTCATTTACACTAGGCCTTTTACATCACTCGGGTAGTGTAAAGTCACCCAAAAGTGGGAGTGAGTGGTGTAAAGGTGCTTTGGTGTAACTGAAAATCTGGCCCCCACAGTTTTTATTAAATTTCCCTGGATTAACAAGAGTTTAAATGAAGGGAAGGAATGTTTCTTGAAACTCAAACAAAAGGTTCACTAAATCTCAGAACTTAAAATAAACATTCCAGATGTTTCATGAAACTAAACATCACCTGGGTTCCCACCAGGCCCACTTACCCATTTACTGGTTACTAACTGGTACACTGACTCGGTTAACTGGCTACATGATCAACATGAGCTACTCCAAATACTGATGTAGACTCCCCATATGGCGCTTTCAGGCAGAACCAGAAAATTAAGTGATTAGTGTAACAACACAGCCTTGAAGAGATATATTAACTACCAACTCAGCAATCAGAGCAGACAGGGCCAAACCGTGTTTAACGTTGTGTCAGCTGGTAGTGGGCAACCCTTACTGGAACCAGAAGGATAACCATGACCAACTAACTGGACGTTAAACACAATGGCCCTTGCCTGCTGACTGCTGAACTGTGTTAACATCAACCTAATTTTCTAGTGATGACAAGCCCTAAGGCTATTCTCATAACGAGAGCATAAAATAGAAAAGCCCATCCTGCAGGTCACAGCGGAAGATAAGGCATGTTTTGTCTCCAAAAATCTGTTGTCACATGCTCCAGAACTTTCATATGACAGAAAAGGCAGAGGAAACAGGACTTCTCTCTCTCTCTTCCTGGTATTTACTGAGCACCAATAATATCTAGGGTGCTGAGGCTCTCTCTTCCTCCATGTTCACAGAGATACGTTTATCTCAAGTCGCATGTGTTTCTGTGTTTCAGAGCTTTCAGATACTTTTATTAGGGCTCTGGTGCATCTTTTCCTGGCATTCCCAACTGTTCTCAGGGAATATTTGGGCAAAAACCTGAGGTTCAAGGTTCTTGGATTTGCCCAAGCAGTTAATGAAAGCACCTTAAAATCCCAGGAAGACAATGCCAGAAAGGCATAGTAAAATGGCATTAGGACTCAAATACAATGGGGAGCGCAGAGCTGCCAACCAATCAGAAAGCTTCAGCAGCTGATCCAGTGAATGGGCAAGCCTGACTCCCCCCTGCCCCTCCCCCTCCCCACTTATAAACCCATTTGTATGATACTTCTCAAATGGTCAAAATGGCTGATTTGTTGGCCTCATGCCCTAAAACACCACCCAATGGGGGTTCAATTGACCCAGAAATGGCTTGTCTGTTGAGATTCGTTCCTTCATTAAACGATAGCTGCTTGCACACTACAGGAGGAGCACGGTGACCTGGAAACAAGCCAACTGCAGCAAAAGAAGCCTTCGTGTTTCCTGTGAGGCCCCCAGAATCTTATTCCCAGTTAGCTACAGGGCATCAGCTTGAGTTTTAAAAACATCTGCCTAATATAATGTCTCCTCTCTGATATTCTAAGGACATTTTTGTTGGCCCTGCTGAGCTGCACATTTCAGTGCACTTAGAAGTTTTTGTGGGGATTTGTAGTAATTGCTTCGCTGCTAATTCACATACCTGGTATGGCAGGTGACACTTGGATCCAGCATGGCCCCCTCTAAAGTGCTAACAACCCAATGGAACATCAGGAATGCCAGGGTGACACACTGGAGCTGGTGCTCACCAGGGAGAGTGGACTGTAACCACTCTGACCCCCTTTTTTTCTGATCTACTGTTTCCACCAGCCCACACAGGGAAAACAAAAAGGTGTTCTCTTCTAGGAAAGAGGTGTGTTCTCAGCTCGAGTTAACTAACATGGAGTAAATTCCTAGTAAAGACAAGGCAGTCTGTAGCTTTCATGAGGGTGAGCAGGTCAAGTTAGGATACATCTACACTGGAAAAAAAAAAAAAAAAAAAAGGCCAGTGGTAGCGAGTCTCAGAGCCTGGGTCAATGGACCCAAGCTCATACTACGAAGCTAAAAATAGCAATGGAGATGTTCCTGCTCAGGCTGCGTCTCAGAGCCTTGGCTCCAGCCCTAGCAAGAACGTCTACACTGCTATTTTTAGCCCCATAGAATGAGACCAGTGTGCCTGAGTCAGTTGACCTGGGCTCTGAGACACACAGCCCTGTAGACATACCTTAGAGACTATAGGGGAGTCTAGGGCTTACCTTGACCTGGTAACTCAGCTGAAAGCTACAAACTGCCTTGTTTTCACTAGAATTTTACCTTGTGTTAGCTAACTTGAGATAAGACCACACCTTTTTCCCCCCAGTGAACACAAAAGCTTAAAGGCCCGCAAAGAAAACCGCTGACGTGGACAGAGAGCTCTACAGCCCTGTGACTTTTAATTAACTTCAGGCCTTTCCACAAATGTTCAAGTGAAATGTGATGATGCAGCCACAGGGGAAGCCAGGGTTCAAGCTGTTTATTGAAAAACAAACCCTTGCTCTCCCCTTATTGACCATGTGATGATGTCAAGCACAGATCAGAGAACCAGTAACATGGGAGTTCTCAACTAGCTCGGACTCTGCCTTATTGTGAGACCCTTCATTTCTCTATGCCTGTTTTCCGACCTGTAAAATCAGGATGCTACTACTGCCATGGCCAGGGCACAGGATGTACAGTGCAACAGCTGCACTGGTATAGCGGTGCCCTTGTAGTGCGTTAGTAAAGACGCTCCTATGCTGATGGAAGAGCTTTTCTCATCGGCATAGTTAATCCACTTCCCTGAGAGGCGGTAGCTGTGTTGACAGGAGAAACTCTACCACCAGCATAGTGCTGTCTACACATGATGGGGGGTATGGTTAGGTCTGTATAACTATGTCGCTCAGGGGTGTAGATTTTTCACACCCCTAAGGACTGTAGTTATACCAATATAGGCCTGTAGTGTAGACCTGATGGACGTGTTTATAAAGCACTCTGAAGATGAAAAGAACTAAGCTTTATTGCTCTCTATATGGGATTAATCCATATCCATCATGTTCCAGAAAATAAACACAGTCGACAAGCACTACATTTGACACCTCAAATGAAAGCATTAATGGCACAATTCCGCCACAGCTGGAGACAGCACACACCAACGTGAATCAGCCCCAATGGGGTTAAGGAAAAGCCAATATTTTAGTGACTCGTTCTTTTATTTTCCAGACTAATACATAACTAATAATAAGGTGCAAGCACCACAATTACGGCTCACGCATAACTATCATCTCACCCGGACGGTTATTTTAAAGAAGGAGGAAAGGTCACTAATTAGCTAGAGCTTTTCAGGATTCAAAGGGATTTTAGGAAGGCACGTTAGGGAGTCAGCAAAATAGCTGGAGAATTATACGACTGCAAAGGGGAGAGCTGTGAAATGAGAAAGAATTAAATTGGAGCCTAGAGTCCTTCCATATTTACTGCACCTTTTAAAGGATCAGTCCACTTAAAAGACCAGAGCTATTAAAGGATCATAACCCATGCATGTCAAACCACTTCACACACTGACAAACAATAAAATGCCCATGATATGAATAGCTTTTAAAAAACCAGGAGATAAAAAATGTTTTGGCATAGAAAGATTAAATGGCAGTAGGGGAAAAGTCCCTCCAAGAGAAGTCTGTGAAAATATTTCCTGTTATTCAAAGGCAACCACAGTACAACTTCAACACAGTGCACTAGGGATGGAAAAGGCCCTTTTGGGGAGGACTGAACTTGGTAAATTAGTGAGAACAAATGCAATAGAAAAACAAGAGCGAGGGGTCTGCAATTACAAGCTGCAATAACAATAATTGACTTTGACAATATGTAAGTGTTATGATAACTTTTATAATCCACAAGCGAGGGCTGCAGAAATTTTGGGGAAAACAACGAAAGCTCAGTGATACAAGATATGTTAAATCTTTGCTGAGAGGTGGGGAGAGAGAGAGAGAGAACCATTATTTGTGTGGGTTACCGAGTGTGGGGATTGGCAAAGCATGGATTGAAGAGGCCCTACTGCCCAGCTTTATAAAACAAGTGAGTCCTCTTAACCCTTTGCCTGCCATGACATGGGACTACTTGTTATCTTTAAACTTTAGGGCTGCATGCTACTCCCACTGGGCCAGATGGGCCTAGGTGGTGTCAGTGGCATGTATCCCACACATCAGAGATCCTGCAGGGGTAACTGGAAGAAGAGATCTGTAAAAAGAGTGCATTGTGTCCATAATACGCTTATCAGTTAATTGCAAGAATTTAGTACAGGGCAATGTACAGTCTCTATGGTCAGAGGTGCCAATAGTTTAATCTAGGGAGAGATCTAAAAAAGCGCCACAGGTGTGCGTTCCATATATAAATCATACAGGTGCATATGAAAGCATCAAAGGGTGCTACCGAGCACACACTACCTCCCAGGGTCATCCCTGCTTCGTAGCACTTTCGCAGGCGACAGGAAGGGCAGTTTTTTCTTCTGAATTTATCGATGGTGCAGTCATTCCGGCTGGCACACAGGTATTTCTGTTTACCTAGAAACATTAAAGAAAAAGCAGATGGACAATGGTTCCTGCATTTCCATAGATCAGTCAGAAGGTACTGTACAATCAGGACAAGCTCTCATGTTTTCCCATAGCATCGCTGTATGGACCTGACGCTGTTCCCACTGAAGTCAATGGGAGTTTTGAAAATTCACATTCCTAGTTTAGTTTTGTGTGAGTCTTCTAACAAGAATCTAGTTTTCAGAGCACTGCAGCTCATTTTGGAGGCTGAAAGCCACTGCATATGAAGGATGTACATTAAACAGAAAGGATACCATTTTGAACAAGAAAGGGCTCCTAGCACTGACAGTTTCTGCAGGACATTCCTGATTTGAAATGGTCTTTCCCTCATCTGGCAAGCAGATTGTGTGGGATGTTGTGGCAGCAGCAATACAGTTTGGGGGCCAGCACGATGTAATGTTACGAGATCCAAATGCCATATTGTCTTGATGAAACATCTCTGATATGGAGAAAGAAATCTGAAAATGGAAACCCAAGAGGGCATTGCAATTACCTCCCATTAGCCATCCCACTAGGGCCTTGGGAACTGTGATCATTCCTCCACATAAAGGAGAGCTGCTGGAAAGGCAAACACAATCTGTATCTCCATCAGGATACTGGACAGATGGAGCTGCTTTCTGATAAAATCTAAACCAGATTGGCGTGGACCCCATTTCCTCCCAGTGGAGCAGTGATGCTTTCTGTTAACTTGCTATTGAGAATTCTAAACATGATTCTTCACTTACTATGTTAGCTATCTCTGTTGCTAGATATGGGAATTTTTTACGGGAATCGGCCAGCAGCAAAATAAATATATATATATAAACTGATTTTGCTGTACTAAAACGGTCCCTTTCTTTGGGTGTCCCACCTGAAGATACACGACATCAGTATCTGTCTAAAGGCCCACTTTCAATGCTGTCTTTTAGATTGTAAGCTCTTTGGATGACAGAGAGTCTGTATTTTGTCTTGTGCAGAATGTCATTAGCAATCAGCAAATTTATAAGAATAAAAAAGAAAGTAACAAAAAGATAACCAAAGAACAGGGATAGAATGAGGCAACAGCTGTGCATCTCCTGTGTTACTTCCTCAGCCTCTGTGAAATATTGTGGTCATAGGAATGGGAAACGATCTGGCTGGGTCTCCTCCCTGCAGCCTTGGGTTGAGTTAACAGTTATACCACATTCCTGTGGTTCCTCAGCACCACCAACACACCAAACACTTGCCACTTCCATTAACTCTTTATTGCTATGGGGCCCTAGGGTGACCAGATGTCCCGATTTTATAGGGACAGTCCCGATTTTTGGGTCTTTTTCTTATATAGGCTCCTATTACCCCCCACCCCCTGTCCCGATTTTTCATACTTGCTGTCTGCCCGGTGCATATGAAGACATGTCGCTGACTCAGCCTAGATGTGTTGTGGGCCTGTTGATTTTCAGTGACAGAATTATCAGCATCGCCCACATGGTAGACTTTGCATTTAAATAGCACATTTAAAGCTAGACTGAACAGAACACTAGGAAACAGACTGTGGAGAACAAACCTGCGCTAACTGGGGATGACCTGGATGAGATCTAATAGGTCTTTCCATCTCTAATCACTGTGTGCCAAATGCTGCTTGAGTGAGGGCTGCAGAATTTGTCTCTCAAGTCTATTCTTCACTCTTAGGCCTTGGCTACACTTGGCAATTCACAGTGCTGCCGCGGCAGCGCTGTGAAGCGCGAGTGTAGTCGCACCGCTAGCGCTGCGAGAGCTCTCTCGCAGCGCTGTAAGTACTCCACCTCTCCGAGGGGAGTAGCTGGCAGCGCTGCGAGCGAGCATGCAGCACTGCAGGCGCTGATTACACTGGTGCTTTACAGCGCTGCACTCGCTGCGCTCGGGGGGGTGTGTGTTTTCACACCCCTGAGCGCAGCAAGTTGCAGCGCTTTACAGCGCTAGTGTATCCAATGCCTTAGTAAAATGGCCTGTCTCGAAAGGTATGTGAAACCGGCGATAGGAAACACACTGTAGGACTACAAAGATACTAACTACCAACAAGCAAGAGAGACTCAGTGCAAGCAAACTGCCCCACACTCAGGGTATGTCTACACTACGAAATTAGATCGAATTAATAGAAGCCGGTTTTATAGAAATCGGTTGTATACAGCCGATTGTGTGTGTCCCCACATAAAATGCTCTAAGTGCTCTAGTCGGCGGACCGCGTCCACAGTACCGAGGCTAGCGTCGACTTCCGGAGCATTGCACTATGGGTAGCTATCCCACAGTTCCCGCAGTCTCCGCCGCCCATTGGAATTCTGGGTTGAGATTCCAATGCCCGAATGATGCAAAACAGTGTCGCGGGGGGTTCTGGTTACATGTCGTCAGGCCCCTCCCCCTCCGTCAGAGCAACGGCAGACAATAGATTCGCGCCTTTTTACCTGGGTTACCTGTGCAGACAACATACCACGGCAAGCATGGAGCCCGCTCAGCTCAGCTCACCGTCACCATATGTCATCTGGGTGCCGGCAGACGTGGGACTGCATTGCTACACAGCAGCAGCAGCTAACTGCCTTTTGGCGGTAGACGGTGCAGCATGACTGGTAGCCTTCATTGGCGATCTGGGTGCCGGCAGCCGTGGGGCTGCATTGCACCAGCCCCCTTGCCTTTTGCCTTTTGGCAGTAGATGGTTTATTACGACTGGTAACCGTCCTCGTCGTACAGCAGTGGCTGTCAATCATGGGCACCTGGGCAGACATGCTCAGTCCTATGGAACTGTCTTGATGATGATGGTTATCAGTCGTAGTATGCCATTTTCTGCCACGCGCCCTGTTGGCTCATCGCACGTTAGCTGAGTCTTCCCTGAGCAGCAGATCGTGCAATAGGCCTGAAGGCTAACTGCCAAGCGCCCAGTATTTGCTGCCAAGCACCCAGAAAATGCCGAGGGCTATCAGTCATGCTGCACCGTCGTCTTAAGATGTAAAAAATAGATTTGTTCTGTATTCATTTCCTTCCCCCCTCCCTCCGTCAAATCAACGGCCTGCTAAACCCAGGCTTTTGAGTTAAATCTCGGGGGGGGGGCATTCTGTGTGACAGTTGTTTGTGTTTCTCCCTGATGCAAAGCCACCTTTCTTGATTTTAATTCCCTGTACCTGTACGCCATGTCGTCACTCGCCCCTCCTTCCCTCCCTCCCTCCCTCCCTCCTTCCCCTGGTCCGTCAGATACTAGTTTCGCGCCTTTTTTCAGACCAGACACCATAGCTAGCACTGGGATCATGGAGCCCGCTCAGATCATCGCGGCAATTATGAGCACTATGAACACCACGTGCATTGTCCTGGAGTATATGCAGAGCCAGGACATGCCAAAGCAAAACCAGGACCAGGCGAGGAGGAGGCGATTGCAGCGCGGCGACGAGAGTGATGAGGAAATGGACATGGACTTAGACCTCTCACAAGGCACAGGCCCCAGCAATGTGGAAATCATGGTGTTCCTGGGGCAGGTTGATGCCGTGGAACGCCGATTCTGGGCCCGGGAAACAAGCACAGACTGGTGGGACCGCATCGTGCTGCAGGTGTGGGACGATTCCCAGTGGCTGCGAAACTTTCGCATGCGTAAGGGCACTTTCATGGAACTTTGTGACTTGCTTTCCCCTGCCCTGAAGCGCCAGAATACCAGGATGAGAGCAGCCCTCACAGTTGAGAAGCGAGTGGTGATAGCCCTGTGGAAGCTTGCAACGCCAGACAGCTACCGGTCAGTCGGGAATCAATTTGGAGTGGGCAAATCTACTGTGGGGGCTGCTGTGATCCAAGTTGCCAGGGCAATGAGAGACCTGGTGATATCAAGGGTAGTGACTCTGGGAAACGTGCAGGACATAGTGGATGGCTTTGCTGCAATGGGATTCCCAAACTGTGGTGGGGCGATAGACGGAACCCATATCCCTATCTTGGCACCGGAGCACCAAGCCACCGAGTACATAAACCGCAAGGGGTACTTCTCAATGCTGCTGCAAGCCCTGGTGGATCACAAGGGACGTTTCACCAACATCAACGTGGGCTGGCCGGGAAGGGTACATGATGCTCGCATCTTCAGGCACTCTGTTCTGTTTCGAAAGCTGGAGGAAGGGACTTTCTTCCCAGACCAGAAAATAACCGTTGGGGATGTTGAAATGCCTATCGTGATCCTTGGGGACCCAGCCTACCCCTTAATGGCATGGCTCATGAAGCCGTACACAGGCAGCCTGGACAGGAGTCAGGACCTGTTCAACTACAGGCTGAGCAAGTGCCGAATGGTGGTGGAATGTGCATTTGGGCGTTTAAAAGCGCGCTGGCGCAGCTTACTGACTCGCTCAGACCTTAGCGAAAAGAATATCCCCATTGTTATTGCTGCTTGCTGTGCGCTCCACAATATCTGTGAGAGTAAGGGGGAGACATTTATGGCGGGGTGGGAGGTTGAGGCAAATCGCTTGGCCGCTGATTACGCGCAGCCAGACACCAGGGCGGTTAGAGGAGCACAGCAGGGCGCGGTGCGCATCAGAGAAGCTTTGAAAACGAGTTTTGTGACTGGCCAGGCTACGGTGTGAAACTTCTGTTTGTTTCTCCTTGATGAACCCTCCGCCCCTCCCCCCCCACCCGGTTAACTCTACTTCCCTGTAAACCAACCACCCCACCCTCCCCTACCCTCCCCCCTTCGAGCACCACTTGCAGAGGCAATAAAGTCATTGTTACTTCACATTCATGCATTCTTTATTAATTCATCACACAACTAGGGGGATAATTGCAAAGGTAGCCCGGGATGGGTGGGGGAGGAGGGAAGGAAAAGGACACACTGCAGTTTAAAACTTTAAAACTTTAACACTTATTGCTCGGGAAATCATCTGGGGTGGAGTGACTGGGTGGCCGGAGGCCCCCCCACCGTGTTCTTGGGCGTCTGGGTGAGGAGGCAATGGGACTTGGGGAGGAGGGCTGTTGGTTACACAGGGGCTGTAGCGGCGGTCTGTGCTCCTGCTGCCTTTCCTGCAGCTCAACCATACGCTGGAGCATATCAGTTTGATGCTCCAGCAGCCGGAGCATCGACTCTTGCCTTCTGTGTGCAAGCTGACGCCACCTATCCTCTTCAGCCCGCGATTCAGCACGCCACCTCTCCTCTTCAGCCCGCGATTCAGCACGCCACCTCTCCTCTCGCTCATATTGGGCTTTTCTATAATCAGTCATTGACTGCCTCCACGCATTCTGCTGTGCTCTGTCAGCGTGGGAGGCAGTCTGTAGTTCTGTAAACATTTCATCACGCGTCCTTCGCTTCCGCTTTCGAATATTCACAAGCCTCTGTGAAGGAGAAAGATTTGCAGCTGGTGGAGGAGAAGGGAGAGGTGGTTAAAAAAGATACATTTTAGAGAACAATGGGTACACTCTTTCACGTTAAATTTTGCTGTTCACATCACACAGCACATGTGCTTTCGTTACAAGGTCGCATTTTTCCTCTTATATTGAGGGCCTGCCGGTTTGGTGTGAGATATCACTCACGCAGTGCCAGGCCACAGATTTCAGCTTGCAGGCAGCCATGGTAAGACACAGTCTTTTGGCTTTTTTAACCTTCTTAACATGTGGGGATGGTTTCAAACAGTACTGCTCTCATTAACCATACCAAGCACGCGTTGGGTTGGCCATTTAAAATGGGTTTGCAATGTAAAAGGAGGGGCTGCGGTTTCAGGGTTAACGTGCAGCACAAACCCAACTAATTCCCCTCCCCCACACACCCAATTCTCTGGGATGATCACTTCACCCCCCCCCCCCCCACCGCGTGGCTAACAGCGGGGAATATTTCTGTTCAGCAGAGCAGGAAGGGGCACCTCTGAATGTCCCCTTAATAAAATTGCCCCATTTCAACCAGGTGACCGTGAATGATATCACTCTCCTGAGGATAACAAAGAGCGATAAGGAATGGATGTTGTCTGCATGCCAGCAAACACCGGGACCATACGCTGCCATTCTTTGTTATGCAATGATTCCAGACTACGTGCTACTGGCCTGGCGTGGTAAAGTGTCCTACCATGGCGGACGGGATAAGGCAGCCCTCCCCAGAAACCTTTTGCAAAGGCTTTGGGAGTACATGAAGGAGAGCTTTCTGGAGATGT
Source organism: Emys orbicularis (assembly GCF_028017835.1). Classification (NCBI taxonomy): domain Eukaryota; kingdom Metazoa; phylum Chordata; order Testudines; family Emydidae; genus Emys; species Emys orbicularis. The sequence continues at coordinate 24,186,752 of NC_088691.1, read as the reverse complement.
CCCTGGAGGATTTCCGCTCCATCCCCATACACGTTAACAGACTTTTCCAGTAGCTGTACTGGCCACGATTGCCAGGGCAAATTAATCATTAATCATTAAACACGCTTGCTTTTAAACCATGTGTAATATTTACAAAGGTACACTCACCAGAGGTCCCCTGTGTGCCCACTGGGTTACTGGTTCCAGGTCCAGGGTGATAAACATATCCTGGCTGTTGGGGAAACCGGTTTCTCCGCTTCCTTGCTGCTGTGAGCTATTTACATTATCTTCATCCTCATCTTCCTCGTACCCCGAACCCGCTTCCCTGTGTGTTTCTCCAGTGAGGGACTCATAGCACACGGTTGGGGTAGTGGTGGCTGCACCCCCTAGAATGGCATGCAGCTCCGCGTAGAAGCGGCATGTTTGCGGCTCAGCCCCGGACCTTCCGTTTGCTTCTCTGGCTTTGTGGTAGGCTTGCCTTAGCTCCTTAATTTTCACGCGGCACTGCTGTGCGTCCCTGTTATGGCCTCTGTCCTTCATGGCCTTGGAGACCTTTTCTAATATTTTGCCATTTCGTTTACTGCTTCGGAGTTTGGCCAGCACTGATTCATCTCCCCATATGGCGAGCAGATCCCGTACTTCCCGTTCTGTCCATGCTGGAGCTCTTTTGCGATCCTGGGACTCCATCACGGTTACCTGTGCTGATGAGCTCTGCGTGGTCACCTGTGCTCTCCATGCTGAGCAAACAGGAAATGAAATTCAAACATTCGCTGGGCTTTTCCTGTCTACCTGGCCAGTGCATCTGAGTTGAGAGTGCTGTCCAGAGCGGTCACAATGAAGCACTGTGGGATAGCTCCCGGAGGCCAATAACGTCGAATTCCGTCCACACTAACCCTTTTCATTCCCACAGCTCCAACATTCTGCGTTCTCATTGGAGCATTATGATATTCAAGTCATATCCCTTAAAGTCAATATAATTCCTTTGATATAAATGCATGTCTCTATTCTATGGATTGTGGAATAAGGCACTGCCTGTCCCTACATATTTATCCTTCTGCTTACAGTACATTTTATATTAGAAATGATTTATTCCACCCACTTTACTTTAACCTGCCCTTCAGACAATGACCTATAGCTACTAATCTTGAGACTGAGGGCTGGATTCTGTGGGCAACATGTCAGGAAAGTAACTGCTCAGTGATTCAAAGTTCTCCCACATCCCTAGGGGCTGAATATGTTGTTTGTGCAGCATTTGCAGCACAATGCAGTATTTTTAACTGAACCCATCTTCTAACTGGCCTTGCTTAATGTGGGATTTCCTGTGAAGCAGTGAGTTTATGAACACCTGCAGAGAGCTGAGAGGCCATTATTTATTGTCATTTATAGCTAGCATCTTAAAAGCACTATTCTTCGAATTCAAAGGGAAGGAAAGTAGTTGTAAATGGTAATATTTAACCTGCTTCTACCTTATCATCCTTGATGTCTCAATCTCAAGACACACCGAGAATTAACTTTCCCTCAGTTGCAACGTATTATCTATTGCTTCACATTTTGCTTTCTTGTCAAGTCTGGACACATTTAGTAGATCAAGATTTACCCAATGCACTTCAGACTCTGAGCACCCAAACCCAGATTAGCCTCAACAAAGGAAGAAGCCATACACCCAATGTAATCTGATGTTATGGAGTCATGGAAAATTGTACCTGTCCAAATTCTACCTATAGTGGTTTTCCCTGAAATCCCACAAACTTCGGCTTTCAATACTGCTCAAGGAGCCAACCTTTTGATCCATCTAAGCGTAAGTCTAACCTAACAGCTTTATCAAAGGATTCATATTCGTTCAGGGCCATCCTTAGCTATTTTGGTGCCCTATGCAGCCCCCCTGCGGGGGGGCTGTGTGTGGCCCTGCCCCAGGCCTACGTGGGGGAGGGGGCTGGCCCCAGGTGGGGACAGGGGCTGGCCACTTCCTGCGGGAAGTGGAGTGACCCGGCCCCAGCCTGCTCCGCTCTCCTGGCTCCCAGGCTTGGGGGGAGAGGGGAACCGCCCCCCAGCACTTGCCGGCAGCGCAGCTGGGAGCAGCTGGGAGCCAGGGGAGCGGAGCAGGCTGGGGCCGGGTCGCTCTGCTTACCTTCTGGAGTCCTCAGTGGAGTGGGGGCGGGGCTAGGGCGGGAAGAGCCGGGTCGGGGTGGAGCAGGGGCGGGGGTCCTAGGGAAGAGACAGAGCAGGGGCTGGAGCAACACACAGCTGCACAAGACTCCAGGAAATTTGGCGTATTTTGCGTATGGGTAAGGACGGCCCTGCTTTCGTTGCACTGAATGAAAAAAAAAACCACTTCAGTATATTGGTATTCCTTCACTGAAAAGCCCCCAAATGGCCTGGCTAATTTGTTAGTGCATGGGTGTGGGGGTGTCACACAGCAGGTTGCGACACCTCTGGTTTCATCAGCAACCTCCAAATTCCAAGAGCACCTTGCAGTCAATTACTTGCCTGCTGTGTCCTAGGTGACTGCTGAGCTCACACTAAGAATTCTCAGTCTTCTTCCCACCTCCTGAGCCTCCTCCTAACATTATAAAACTGTGCTCTTTGTCTGACATTGTTGACCTCCATCAGCAAAATCACACCAACAACCTGTAATCAAGGTATCACGTAAGAGTCATGATGAGGCTTTCTGTTATAATAATAATCATCTCTCTCATGATGCCTGGCATGAGGCTATAGCACAGGGCTGAAAACTACCATACAGTTAAGCTCCTTGTAGCTGCCCTTATTAGCACCTGGTTATAACACCCCATGTGCTTGGGTGCCAAGAATGGAAACATAATGAGGCTGGAGTGCATTACTACAGCATGTGATATTTCACTCAATCCTTTTAACACCAAACTTTCATCAGCTCCCCCTCTCATTCCCCCCACTTCTCTCTCTCTTGCCCATCAATCAGCTTTAAGAACATCTAAAAAAACCCCACAGAAGCAGAGACCATGCAAAATCCCACAGAACTCCAATACCAACCCCTTACTAGCAATTAACTAAGGCTGGATAATATACAGCCTCAGTAGAAAATGGGTTAGTTAGCATTATATGTATGTGTGAGAGATAAGGGCACCAGGCACTGAGTCCATGCTTTCTCTGCTGGACCTGCTTGTAAGTGTGAATCAAACAAGAATGGAAGCTTTGCTTCCCAAGGCATTGATGTGGGGAGTAACAGAACAGCCCATGTGGACATCTTACTCTCTTCCCTGCCACATTCATTTTCAATTGTACAATTCCTTTCCCATGGTGAAGCGGGGCACACAGGACCCCCCTGGAACTCACCAATATTACCGTAGGCAGAAAGAAAGGTGGAACTGGGAGCGGCAGGAACCACATGACAGATATTCAGGGCCAACTCAGAACTTCCTACCTACGTTTGCCAAAGGCGGCTCACAAACCGGGATGCCCCTTGCAGGAGTCGCCTGAGGGCAGCTCCAACTAAAGCACTGTCTGGCTCCACCTCTTCACGGTTTGGCTCCTGCTCCTTCCCTATCTCATTTCCCTAGTCTAAACTACAGTGTCTTTGCTAAAATAACAGCTCAAAACCTTAGAAAAGCCAAGTGCCACTCCCAAGAGGGACATTAGCAAAGAAATGCAACAAGATAACTGCTCAAGACGTACAAGGACATTCCAGGGTCAAATATATCACTATCAGGACTTTCTGAGGCTAACCAGACACCACCACAGCACTAACCCCTTTAATCCAAACACATGAATAGCATCCGAGGCAGTTTTTTCTGTTACAAGTGCTCTTGCTTTCCTCACATAGCATCGGTGGGGCTGTGCGTGTATGTGTGAGGTAATACCACTGGGGACGGTAGGAGGGCTCAGGGGACTGGAAGCGGAATACAGAGCTTTCTACCCCCAGGCCACCTGCAGTCTGATGATGTTTCAGCGGTCTACTTGAAATGAATCAGTGGTATCAACCCAGTCCCTCAGGGGAAAAGGTTCACTTCAAAATATATTAACATCACCAGCTGTCACTAATGGTCACTCTTTGTTGGCGCACACCGTAGAAAGGCCAAAACATGAAAGGGTCTCGGAGACTGAATAATCTTCTCTCACCTAGAGTTGGGAGCGCTCAGTCTCTCATCTAGCTATATAATTATATACAACTGTGCACGTTTTAAAATGCACCTCTACTAGAGTATGCCTTCCTGCCACTGGGTTTAAGTGGACCCATGGGCTCTGAATCTCAAGTCAATTGTTGATCTAGTGGTCAGGAGCTAGTGCTTTCACTGTGACAGCTGGGTTCAGTTCAGGGAAGGCTCTCCCTTTTTTACTTGGATTGTAAAACTCCCTGTGGCTGTCTTTTTGTTATATGTGTGTCATAATGGAGCTGTGGTTTCTTTACCACTAAACAAATAATAGGGATAATTGTTCACACACCTGTCTTTTACTTTTTCACTGGGAGAATAAGCTGCCTGTGTCATTTTGGACTTCTGACCTTTTTTTAAAAATTACTAGGGCAGCCTAGAATTCTCACACCTGGGAGTGCCAGGAGCTAAGATTATTGCTCATACTGTGAGCTCAGACAGTGGGAGAGAGACCATGTTTCATGTCATCGTCTCAGCCTAGTTAAAAGCAAACCTGGCTGAACTGACTACAGTCCAGTCCTCCTTGGCTGGATGGAGGATGGCCATAACTGAGATATTATGTATTTACTTGTGGATCTTATAGAGATGGATGCCAACCTGGGGACTCTCCTGTGTGTGTACTACTAATGTCCTAACAGCACTTGTGTTTTCCCACCCCCGCAAGTAGTGATGAGAACAGAAGTACAATAATTGATGACTTAGACATGAATCTCTGAATATTCTGATCTTATATGTGGGGATGGTAGTATATCCTTGAATGAAAAAGCACAGGAAATAATGAAGAGCGGTTTTAATACAAAAAGGATCTCACAGATTGATGTGCCTTTTTCTGCATTATTTCTAACTCATTTCAGTGTGATTCATTCCCTTCCCTGTTTCAGAAAAACTGACAAATTTGCAGCCAACTAAAAAATAACAAAAAATAAACCACAAAAGAAACTGTAAATAGCTTAGTTTTTACTGTTCTTTTTTCCTATTTTCCATTGTTTGTAAAACTTCTCAAAAACTTGAAGCTAGGGTTTCATTCTGGAATGGCTTTGTCTTTTTTCCATTTAGCAAATGACAATTTATCTCCTATTTCTAAGTCATGGAATTTATGGAACTAATTGTTTACCTTCTTAGTGGTGCAATGGCTTCACCAAGGGTGTTACTAAAGACCTAGCAACAAGGTTTTTCATTTAATAGCTATGTCTGCAGAGGGAGCACCCAGCATTTTTTGTTATTCCCACAGTAATAGCCATTTAACATGTTACACGCTCGCACAGGTCCTAGAATAAGGGATTCTAAAAGAAATTTGATATTAAACAGGAAGACACTGCACCAGACAGCATGTATGCTAACATTAAGGCTGTCCTAACTATAAAGGGAAGGGTAACAACCCTCCTGTATACAATACTATAAAATCCTTTTACCTGTAAAGGGTTAAGGAGCTCAGGTAACCTGGCTGACACCTGACCCAAAGGATCAACAAGGGGACAAGATACTTTCAAATCGGGGGGGGGGGGAAGCTTTTGTTTGTGCTCTTTGTTTTGGTGGGACTAAGAGGGACCGGACATTAATCCATGCTCTCCAAATCTTTCTGAACAAGTCTCTCATATTTCAAACTTGTAAGTAATAGCCAGGCAAGGTGTATTAGTTTATCTTTGTTTTTCTCAACTTGTGAATGTTCCCTTTGCTAGAGGGAGGTATCCCTGTTTTGCTGTAACTTTGAAACTAAGGCTCGAGGGGGTTCCTCTGGCTCTTTGAATCTGATTACCCTGTAAAGTTATTGTCCATCCTGATTTTACAGAGATGATTTTTACCTTTTCTTTTTAATAAAATCCTTCTTTTAAGAACCTGACTGATTTTTCCATTGTCCAAAGACTCAGGGTTTGGGTCTTTGATCACTTTGTAGCCAATTGGTCAGGATATTATTCCCAATCCTCCCCAGGAAAGGGGGTGTAAGGGCTTGGGGGGATATTTTGGGGGAAGAGGAACTCCAAGTGGTCCTTTCCCTGTTTCTTGTTAAATCACTTGGTGGTGGCAGCGTACCAGGTTTTAACCTAAGATGGTAGAAATAAGCTTAGGGGGCTTTCATGCGGGTCCCCACTTCGGTACCCTAGAGTTCAGAGTGGGGAAGGAACCCTGACAAAGGCATATGGTGCCCAAGTGAGGTTTCAACAGAGTATACACACACCATCTATAGTCTATACTTTACCCCTTTCCTGAGGTTGGATTTTATAGGTAACATAAGTAATAAGACCACAATATTGACTTCCAATTTCTGGCAATAATCCCGTATATGGTCTTGGGCAAGTCTCTCCTTCTCTCTGTGTCTCAGTCTCTCCCTCTGTAAAACGTAGACAATGATTTTTCCCAATTTAGGGGAGTTACGGACATTAAATGAATGTTTGTAAAGTGTTCTGAGATCTTTGGCTTGAAAGCACTAGAGGACGTCAAAGAGTTAATTATTGTTGCTATTATACATGTGATAAGTAGCTGTTAACTATTGTTTATTGTTTGTATTAAAGTAATGCCTTGAGGTTCCAACCCAGATCAGGTCCCACAGTGCTAAGTGCTGTCTGTGCATATAGTAAGAGACAGTCCCTTCCCTGAAGAACTCTAAACAACCAAAAGAGACAAAACGGGGGGTGGGGGGTGGGGGAGAGGAGGAAGAAGTATTATCATCACAGTTTTACAGTAGAGAACTGAGGTACAGAGGGATTAAATGACTTGCCCAAGGTTACACAGAAAGTCTAGGATTTTAACCCAGGTTTCCTGAGTCACAGCTCAGTGACTTCACAAGACCACCTTTCCTCTCTGTCGGAGAATTGAGGATTTCCGTATCCTCTGCTAAATGCTATTTCATAATTTATTAGAGTAACACTCCTCTGTGGTACCACATATCCCTGCACTTCCGATGCAGTAATGCACTCGAAAGACTATTTTTCCATTTAGCCCCCTGACATAAAAGCCTGTACTGTCTTGTGATTCCAGTCCCTTCTGCAATGATACAATGCCAATAGATAGTGCTCTTAAATGTAGACTTTGGAAAAGAAACTGATCCACACAGTTGGGTATTACGTATAGGTAAGAAATGATCAGAAGAGGACAACTCTTATAAGGCACTTACGACTGTTCAGGTAAATTGAGCAATAAGGATGCTAGACGATTCCAACCCCTCTTTTCCTAACAGACATCCTCTTGTGCAATGCAGAATCTCACTCTGGCCCTCTCTGCTGTCAGCAAGGGGGATGACAACTCAGGGCCTCCACCCCTAGGTGCTAGTGAGACACCATCTCTTTCTAGTGGGTTTCCTCTGTATCTCTTTAGCATGGCACAGAGAGAATGATAATATAATTGTCACTATCACTGGATTCCTCTTGGCTCATTAGCTGAGATTACAAAGTGAAGGGCAAAGAGGGAGAACAATTCTTCAGTCTCATCTGAGAACAAAGATTAATGTCAACTGGCTAGCCATGCAAGCAGCAGAAATTATTCAACTAAAAGCCTGTCAATCACCATTTATTGCTGTGCCTGATGCAGCAGCTTCCTCCAGAAGCAAAGCAATCTGTAAGTACATCTGGAATAGTGTTTATGATAGTAAAATGCTAAAAAACATTCAATCAATTTTGGAAGGAATATAAATCCTCATCCTTCAGGGCATATACCAATCTCTAATTACCAGGAGGAAACTTTCCCTGGGGATCAGTTATCATATAACTGCCTGCTACAGGGTTTCTCACACTTTCCTCTGAAAGATCCAGTATTGACCATTGTTAGAGACAAGATATTGCACTAGATGAGACAACTGGTCTGATCCAGTCTGGCAATTCCTATGCTTCTGTGTTCCTAACCTATTACTCCCATTGGAAAGTCATCAGCAAGACACAATAAATTAGCTTTCAGGATCCAGTAATCTGTCATTGGTAGTTGATTATTCTTGCAGAGTGACTTTGATAACTGCCACGTGTGCATGAGGCACAATTTTAATGCAACTGATGGAAATGAAGGAACATCTTTCAATCAACCCCCGAGTTAGCCCTGGCCACTATGGTTCTGCTCGGTTGAGACAAATATTGCAACAGCCTGCTGGAGCTAGAAGGAGAGCTTAACTCAACGTGAGAGCTTGGATGTTGGGAAAACAAAAGGGGAACTATCAGGGAACCCAAGAATGTTCCACCTCAAATGCGATGGGTGGTTAAGCACTGTAATAAATTGCCTAGGGAGGTTGTGGAATCTCCATCATTGGAGATTTTTAAGAGCAGGTTAGACAAACACCTGTCAGGGATGGTCTAGATAATACTTAGTCCTGCCATGAGTGCAGGGGACTGGACTAGATGACCTCTCGAGGTCCCTTCCAGTCCTATGATTCTATTAAATGTTACCCAGTGTCACCGCCTGCCATGCAAATGATAAAGTGGCTCCAGACACTGGAGTTCTAATCGTGCTACATGCAAGTGAAGAGCACTGTGTGGGAGGACAAAGAATTATTAGAGGGGCAGAGGAAGCCAAGGAAAACCTGCATGACAAGCTATAAACACAAATAACTATGGAATCGTTTAAGTTTAATAGGCTGTTTTTTAAAGAAGCTCAAGTTCAGTGAACAGGAACACTTTAATCATTTTACATTTTTATAGTAAAAAACCATATAATGTTTTAGTTCACTAGGTTTCTTCAAATCAAAATGACTGCTTCAAACTTCAGATGACGTAATGTCTGATCCTACCGTATCTACATAGCAGTCAGTGGGTGCCCTGCCTGAGTAAGGACTGCAGCAAAAAGGGGACAGCAATACTGAGTGATACAGACTAATGCAGACAAGCCAGTGTGCAAACTTCTCCTATGCAGCTCAATTGACCCCACCTGTAGCAACCGCTGTTATTTCAGTCCTGAGCTCCCTGTACAGCTCTGCCACGACACTTCATTCTTGACCACCAACACCCTCAAATATTGCAATCCTGGGATCTCCAGGACTCCGTCAATGCATCTTCACTCACAATTAAGCCACCCTGTCATTTCAACCCTGAGACTGCTAAAGAAGTCCAACTGTGGAAAACTGAACAAGAGAAACCAACTGGAAGAGAGGGCAGATGAATTTGTTTTGATATTCTGTGAAGGGATCTTTTGCAGGTTCTTCAGTCAACCATCTGATCACCCAACACAGGGGAGTGGAATTTTAAACCACAGGGACAGGTCCTGAATGTTTTTTATTTCAAATTATTATATATTTTGGCAGCAACCAGCAATCTAGCCCAAATATTTTTTTTTCTGGCAAATGGCAGCTCAGGATGTAGAGCAAAGAAAGAATGTGTTCTCTGATGTACCCTAGGAAAGGGAGTCAGGAAACTTTAGTCCCTTTTTTTATTCATGGGTAGTGGTATGTGATCTGCACAGTGAGATGGCAGCCTTGATAGGTCCCATCATGACAGTGATGTCACGGCTCCCGCTCTAGGATGGGAATGAGGAGCTGTGACGTTCCCCTCTGGTGTTATCTGGACCGGTGATCTGCTAGGTCACCCCAATCCTTGACTCTGGGAGCCAGCCATACCCTGCTCTGCTGTGAGAACCCCACTCCTGGGCTGTTCACGCACAGCCTCTGGCATGTAAGCTGCTCCCAGCTACTTGCAAGTGAATGACACTAGCCAATATCTCCGGTCCCAGACACAGCCCTAGGAACCTCCACCTTGCAGTGTCCAGTTATGCCCGCTGGACACTGCAAGCTTATATGAGTTCGTCAATTTAACAAAGAAATTGATATGCACCAGGCTTGTTATCCCAAGGGGAGACTCTGTCACACTTCAAACCAAAAGCACTGCTTCAGGTAGAATAAACAAACAGATTTATTAACTATAAAGAAAGATGTTAAGTGATTATAAGTAACTCAGAGTGGTTACCAAAATAAAATAAAATATAAGCATGCAGTATAAACTCTCAACCCTATTAGACTGGGCAGCAACTAGATTAAGCAGTTTTTCTCACTCCACTGAATATTGCAATCCTTAATATACAGGTTTGTTCCTTAAACCAGGCCATTCTCCTGTGTTGGAGTCTTGTCTTCTTCTCAGTGTCTTGGTTGCTTGCAGCATAGGTGGGGGCAGGAGAAGGGCCCAGTATGTGTCCACTCTATCTGTTTTATACTCTAGTCTATGTGCTTGGGGAGCACAAGTCCAGGCATGTCTGGAGGGCATTACTGAGTCTCTCTAAGCAAGGTTCATTGAATCATAGAAGATTAGGGTTGGAAGACACCCTCAGGAGGTCATCTAGTCCAACCCCCTGCTCAAAGCAGGACCAACACCAATTAAATCATCCCAGCCAGGGCTTTATCAAGCCAGGCCTTAAAAACCTCTAAGGATGGAGATTCCACCACCTCCCTAGGTAACCCATTCCAGTGCTTCACCACCCTCCTAGTGAAATCGTTTTTCCTAATATCCAAACTAGACCTCCCCCATTGCAACTTGAGACCATTGCTCCTTGTTCTGTCATCTGCCACCACTGAGAACAGATGAGCTCCATCCTCTTTGGAACCCCTTCAGGTAGCTGAAGGCTGCTATCAAATCCCCCCCCCTTCTCTTCTGCAGACTAAACAAGCCCCGTACCCTCAGTCTCTCCTCATAAGTCATGTGCCCCAGCCCCCTGAACATTTTCGTTGACCTCCGCTGGACTCTCTCCAATTTGTCCACATCCTTTCTGTAGTGGGGAGCCCAAAACTTGACACAATACTCCAGAGGTGGCCACACCAGTGCCGAATAGAGGGGAATAATCACTTCCCTCGATCTGCTGGCAATGCTCCTACTAATGCAGCCCAATATGCCATTAGCCTTCTTGGCAACAAGGGCACACTGCTGACTCATATCCAGCTTCTCATCCACTGTAATCCCCAGGTCCTTTTCTGCAGAACTGCTGCTTAGCCAGTTGGTCCCCAGCCTGTAGCGGTGCATGGGATTCTTCCGTCCTAAGTGCAGGACTCTACACTTGTCCGTGTTGAACCTCATCAGATTTCCTTTGGCCCAATCCTCCAATTTGTCTAGATCACTCTGGACCCTATCCCTACCCTCCAGCATATCTACCTCTCCCCCCAGCTTAGTGTCATCTGTGAACTTGCTGAGAGTGCAATCTATCCCATCGTCCAGATCATTAATAAAGATGTTGAACAAAACTGGCCCCAGGACCCACTCCTGGGGCACTTCCCTTGATACTGGCTGCCAACTAGACATCGAGCTGTTGATCATTACCCATGGAGCCCGACAATCTAGCTAGCTTTCTATCCACCTTAGGCCTGGTCCACACTAACCCCCCACTTCGGACTAAGGTATGCAAATTCAGCTACGTTAATAACGTAGCTGAATTCTAAGTACCTTAGTTCGAACTTACCGCGGGTCCAGACGCGGCAGGCAGGCTCCCCCGTCGATGCCGCGTACTCCTCTCGCTGAGCTGGAGTACCGGCGTCGACGGTGAGCACTTCCGGGATCGATCCGGGATCGATTTATCGCGTCTAGACAAGACGCGATAAATCGATCCCAGAAGATTGATTGCTTACGGCCGGACCAGGAAGTAAGTGTAGACCTGCCCTTTTAGTCCACTCATCCAATCCATACTACTTTAACTTGCTGGCAAGAATACTGTGGGAGACCCATATCAAAAACTTTGCTAAAGTCAAGATATATCATGTCCACCGCTTTCCCCATATCCACAGAGCCAGTTATCTCATCATAGAAGGCAATCAGGTTGGTCAGGCATGACTTGCCCTTGGTGAATCCATGTTGACTGTTCCTGATCAACTTCCTCTCCTCCAAGTGCTTCAAAATGGTTTCCTTGAGGACCTGCTCCATGATTTTTCCAGGGACTGAGTTGAGGCTGACCGTTCTGTAGTTCCCCAGGTTCTCCTTCCCTTTTTTTAAATATGGGCACTATATTTGCCTTTTTCCAATCGTCCGGGACCTCCCCCGATCGCCACAAGTTTTCACAGATAATGGCCAATGGCTCTGCAATCACATCAGTCAATTCCCTCAACACCCTCGGATGCATTAGATCTGGACCCGTGGACTTGTGCATGTTCAGCTTTTCTAAATAGCCCTTAACCTGTTCTTTCACCACTGAGGGCTGCTCACCTCCTCCCCATACTGTGCTGCCCAGGGCAGCAGTGTAGGAGCTGACCTTGTCTGTGAAGACCGAAGCAAAAAAAGCATCAAGTACTTCAGCTTTTTCCACATCTGTCACTAGGTTGCCTCCCCCATTCATTAAGGGTCCCACACTTTCCCTGACCTTTTTCTTGTTGCTAACATACCTGTAGAAACCCTTCTTGTTACCCTTCACATCCCTTGCTAGCTGCAACTCCAGTTGTGTTTTGGCCTTCCTGATTACACGCCTGCATATCAGAGAAATATTATTATACTCCTCCCTAGTCATCTGACCAAAGTTTCCACTTCTTATAAGCTTCCTTTTTGAGTTTAAGCTCACCAAAGATTTCACTGTTAAGCCAAGCTGGTTGCCTGCCATATTTGCTATTCTTTCTGCACATCGAGGACTCCAGTGGCACATTAAAGACTAACAGATTAGTCAAATCTGTTAGTCTTTAAGGTGCCACCGGACTCCTCATTGTTTTTGTGGATACAGACTAACAGAGCTACCCCTCTGATACTTTCTGCACATTGGGATGGTTTGTTCCTATGCTCTCAATAAGGCTTCTTTAAAATACAGCCAGCTTTCCTGGACTCCTTTCCCCCCTCATATTTGCATCCCAGGGGATCCTGCCCATCAGTTCCCTGAGGGAGTCAAAGTCTGCTTTTCTGAAGTCCTGGGTCCATATTTTGCTACTCTCCTTTCTTCCTTTTGTGAGGGTCCTGAACTCAACCATCTCATGGTCACTGCTGCCCAGGTATGGCCTCATGCAGGTGAGTCATTGCATTGTAGCTCCCCTGCTGGACTATGGCTGGACTACTGATGGTTTGTTTGACACCCCACCCGGGTGTTGGTTACTTTCCTTGCTGTTGCCTCTGGGGAGCTAATATCCGACTGATTCCCCCAACTTACAGCATGTTTTAGTGACAACCATACTACACAATTCTCATAACTTCATATGCATTAATGATATACATATATGGATAGAGAAATGACTTTCAGCAGATCATAACCTTTCCCCGATACCTTACAAGGCATGCTTTATACATAAGATCACAATTATATGAAAATGAGGAATATGGAGGTTACACCACGCTCCCCCAAGGTATAGAATGTCACAGGAGCACCAAGAAAAGTAATGGAAAATAAACTGATTTTACTTGCCTGCCGGAAAAATCATCAAGCCAGGCTGAATCGAGCACACTGCCTGAGTCCAAAAATGGGGGTCAGCGGCCTGCAGTGCACTGTCACCCTAATCCCAGCAGTGGGGAGGGGGCCAAAAGGGCCACACACTGACCCTGAAGGGAATCTGCCAAAAAGTTAACTCAGTCTCTTGCTGCATTCACTTTTCCATTGAGCCCCCTCTGCACCATGAGAGTCCTCTGAGGAAAGGATCCAGAGGCAACTTCAGGCAGTGAACTTCCTGGCAGCGTGGCTTCAGTGCCCTTCTGCTAGGGAACATTGGGGGCAGAGGGCCCCAGAACTGCCCCAGATGGCCCCCAAGCTTTCATGAGATCTCAGGGGATCTGCAGGTTTTGGGAGCTGAACACAGCAGGAGATGGAAGGGATCAAAATAGAATAAACCTGACAGATCCCTCCACATGCACACGCGCTGGCTCCTTTGTGGATTTTTCTGTGGGAAGGAGCAATCAGGACCATGAATCTTCTCTCAGGATTAGACGACTTTTAAAATAACATGCTATTCTGATCACTACCCCTGACAAGGTGCAAGAATGCTGCTGTGAACGCCAAAGATCTGCAGCCCTTACTCATTGCCTGACTCCGCTCTGGTCACGTAAAATGAAAGCATAATAAAGTCACTTAGATGGAAGGGTTTCTTGGGTTTTTTTCCTCTCTGTGTATTGCGGAGGGCTTAAAAGCAAGAATGATTATTCTTTTTCTTTGGAAGCAGAGAACATGCCTGGTGGAACAGTTACAGCATAACCTTCCACCAGGAAAGAGAAAAAACAAAAACTGGCCTGTCTGGATTCCTTACCATTCAGGATGCAGAATGGGACCACATTCTGAGCAAAAGAAATGCCAGATTTGATTTAAAAAATTAATTAATTCCAGCCCATCCCGCTTGCAATGAGGAAGCCCACGTCAGGGCTGAAGAATCTATGCACACAAGTTTTGGAACCAGCCTGTATTTAACCTGGCCCTACGTGTGCCTTAGAACGTTATAAATCCAGACAGCTGATGGGCTACTGAGGAGGAAAGATTTATGCCTTTTTGCCACTGTTCCAGCATCTTGTGGTCAAGATTGCAAGTCCTGGTGGAAAGAGTTAGTCATGTTTTTTATTAAGAGGAGAGTGAGCTTCTGTCCTTGAAGCTCAAAGTACCGCACAAACCAACAAGCCCTCTTTATAAAGGAGTGACAGTCCCAAGGTATTGATTATTATTCTTTGGAAAAACATATTTTACCCTTCTGTCTCTCCCAGTGCAATGTATTTCTATGAAGTTTTCTGCCCCAACACCCCTGTTTACAGTTTTGAAATCTTTGCAGCTATGTACAACAGCTAATTGTTATCCAGATACTGTGATGAGGGCCAAAGAAGTATCTAGACATATAGGTACCCCCCACCCCCCAATAGCCTGAATGTGTTGATCTTCACAGCACACTAAACAACCCATTTCTTCTCCCTAGCTTTTGGAGAGGGAGGAGTTTGCTGCAAGCTGCTGGTATGAATCCGTGGTAAAGGGAGTGTTTTTCTGGTTTGGGAAAACTGCTGTGTTTGGTTTTGTTGGTCTGTATTTTTAGAGTACACCAAAGGAACCTACCCAGAGCTTTTCAGATAATCCTAAAAAAGTGCCTATAGAAATCTAAAGAAGTAAAAATGTATTGGAGGGTGAGGAATCCCAGATTTCAAGTTTACATCTGTGCAAGAAGCAAAGGGATTGTCCATGGAAAATTACCCAAAGGGAGTACGAAAACTGTTACAAATATGGAATCAAAGGTAGAAAGTGGTAAGAACCCTCATTTACCACCCCCTTCCCAAAATAAGGGCACTTCAGGCTATATCCATGCCCTGCAAGGTAAAGCAAAACACAAAGTTATCCTTCTTGGTTCAATTATTTGTTAAATAAAATGCATTATAGTGTGATGTAGTATAAAAGCCTCAAGGGCTGAGTAGCACAGTGAATTCCTGCCTTACACTTTCACTTCAGATTATCTAGGTTAAAAATCTTGATTTAGGTGACCTAAATTGCCTCCCACTAGTTCCTATGTAACACACCCTCAAATCACTTTCTAGTTGGAAAATCTCCACCTCTCGCACACAAGTGGGAGAGCAGTGAGTGTTGCAACATCTATAAACAAAGCCATGCAGAAGCCCTAGTCTAAGATAGCAAAGAAACTAGATAGCAGAAGCAAACAGCATTAGGTTAGTGCAACCACCTCTTGGCTTTTCTAGCCCTCTGGTCTCTCCGTTTGCCCAATCAAAATCAACAGGGATTATTTGCCTTCACCTGCAGTTGGTTTCTAATTTCTTCTCTTCCCCATTAAGAGTTTTCATCTGTGTTTCATCTAGATGGCTAAAAACAAAACCCTAATCAAAGCTATTAACTCTGTGTCTGCCAGACCTGCGTTCATTCTCCAGGTTAATGGACCAGGCATTCTTACTGGTGCATGATTCTCTCCAATGTGGGATCTACATATGTCTTCCCATTTGTAAAGAGGCAGCAAACACCTGCCAATTCTGATCCTCAACGAGAAAAAGCTCCCTATTTTCATGATTGTGTCACAACCATAAATATCTTTCTGAGCTCAAATGTAGCATTTTAAGGAGCCAAGTTCTCTGCTGGTGTAATTGGGTGAAATTCCATTAAGGTCAATGGAGCTGCACCAATTGATACCAGCACAGAACTTTGCCCAAGGTGTCCATATGAGAGGGGAAAGGGGGTTTCAGTTACTAACTCCTGGATGTAAAGGGAGCAGAGGCGGGTTCTAGAGGAAGAGCTAGCAGGCTTTTCATTCCGGCTGCACTATTGATACTGCAAACAAAGCCTTGCCCTGCAAAACTAAATGGATCAGAATCTGATATAGCAAAAGAAAGTTTTCATTTATACTCTGACCCTTTACACATAGAGACAACATTGCTTGGTAGCTGAAAATAGAACAACATACCAACGAGTTTTTCCAGTTGGAGACCATTGCCCTTCCCCTCCCCCCTGTCTTGCAATTTAGTGCATCAGGCAAACATGTTTTATTCTAATTACTCTGTCAAGGGAAAGGAAAGAACCTGATGCAAGAAGAATTATGACCTTATGTTATATGATCCTAATTTATAAATAAAACAATAAAATATTGCTGACACGCCACACACAGCCCAGAACTTGGAACAACAGTAAATCCCTTTTTAAAGGAATCTGTGAATTTACTCCATGAAGGAGATGACAGCTGTCTATATTATAAAGCATAGCGCAGATAGGCCAGGGTGTCGGCTTTCTCACTCCTGACATGCAGCACCTCCTGTTATTCCAGTCCTGGGTTCCCCAATCAGCTCTGCCAACGTAACTCAATGCCAAGTTACAACACCCCTGCTATTTCAGTCCTGACTCTGGCAAACAAGTCCAATTGTGCGAACTTGCATGAAGGTTTTGCTATGAGGATGCCTGGCGGTTAAACTGAGAAAGCCCCTGGATCTGAACGAGAATGAAACAAATAGATTGGGAGGCACTCCAGGAAGCGAGGTCAGTCACCTTTCATTATGGCTGAAGATGCTGAATGGGGACAGTATCCATTAACAAATTATTTTAGTTCCCTTTTACTTGAGTTACTCAAATGTTCTTTCAAATAATGATCCAGATAAAATTCAAATAAAATATCCAGATGGTAGTTAAACCTGATGGTAAGAAAAAACTTCTGTGTTGCGTTGAAATGTTAAACCAGGGGTTGCCAACCTGAGCCTGAGAAGGAGCCAGAATTTACCAATGTACATTGCCAAAGAGCCACAGTTATATGTCAGCAGCCCCCCATCAGCTCTCAGCACCTCCCACCCACCGGCAGCCCCGCTGATCAGCCTCTCCCCCTCCCTCCCTGCACCTCCCAATCAGCTGTTTTGTGGCATGCAGGAGGCTCTGGGGGGAGGAGTGAGGGCACAGCAGGCTCAGGGGAGGGGGCAGAAAGGGGGGTAGTGGGGGCTGGGCCTGTGGCAGAGCCAGGAGTTGAGCAGTGAGCACCCCCCGGCCCATTGGAAAGTTGGCGCCTGTAGCTCCAGCCCCGGAGCCGGTGCCTACACAAGAAGCTGCATATTAACTTCTGAAGAGTGGCATGTGGCTCTGGAGCCACAGGTTGGCCACCCCTGTGTTAAGCTATTACGTACCATATTACTGATTTGTTCATTTTTGTTACATACCCCATTAGAAAGGCACCTATCACAAAGCAACTCAGCAATACAAAATCAACCAGAAAGGATCAAGCAGCCCAAATACCCAGGCATACCGAAATGGGGATCAACAGACTCCAGATCCCACTCCTCACTCTGCAGTTACTCACTGTTTGACATTGGCAAGTAGGTTAAGCACCCAATGCTTCAGTTTCCCCTTCTGTCACACAGAGGGAAATGGGACCTGCCCAGCTTTGTGACAGCAGAGCTTGTCAAATGATTTCAAACTCTCCTAATGAATGAATTATTCACCAATTGGTGATGGGACAAATTCTGAATGATGTATCTGAAAAATTACACCAGATCCTTAGCTGGTGTAAATCAACACAGCTCCATTGACTTCAATAGATCTGTGCCAATGTACATCACCTGAGGATCTGACCCACTGCATTTGACCATCTAGACAGCTAGTGCAGCAGTGAAAAAATGTATATGAAGCTGATTTATTCCACAATTTGTGCCCCCAAATGTCAAATATGTGATGTGAAAATACTATTTGACCAGCTGTAGTACAGGAATTTGGAGATCCTTGACTGAAAGGTAGCAGATGATATGGCCTCTCACAGCAGTGAAGTAAATGGAGTTATTTCTGACGTGCACCGTGTGAGAGGAGAATCAGACTCTGTAATTGCACAGATTGTTCATTGTGATTATTCTATGAGGATGAAGGTGATGGGCTGGTTGGTATAACTGGGGCTGGGCTAGGGGTGGCAGATGGGATGAGTTTCCATCCGTGTGTTGTGAAGAATTAACTGAACTATCAGAGCACTATCCACCACCTAAACTGCTCTTTCTTCCCCCAGTCCACATAATTATAACATTGGGGCAGGCCTACACTAGAAGCGCTACATCGGCGTAGCTGTGCTGCTGTAGCGCTTCTGGTGAAGACGCTCTAAGCCAACAGCAGCACAATTACTCCACCTCCACAAGACATAGCGCCAGTGTGGACAGTGCATAGGTCTCTGTAACTTGCATCGCTCAGAAGGGTGTCTTTTTCACACCTCTGAGCAACATAAGTTAGTTCGACGTAAGCGGTAGTGTAGACCTGTCCGTTGTTTTTCATGCTCCTATTAGCCCACGTGCGACAGATGATGTGACAGTGCAATGTAGGCTTCCATTTCACAGCATGGGTTGATCATTTCCTCTGTTAAGAATTACTATCCCCATTTCACAGATGGGTAAAGTTGAGGTACAGAGAAGTGAAAGCCCAAAGTCACACAGTGAATGCAGCCAAGGACAGAAGCAAGAGAGTGCTGACTCCTAATACTATGCACTACTAGCTGATAAGCAGCAATGCCTTCCTGTTACAATAATATTATAAAAAACAGCATTTGACTTATTACTATTAGCAGCTGGTGCATTGAATAGATGGTAGCATTAAGGAAAAATCATGATCAATGCAGTTAAACACTCTCCAAAAGTCAAAGTTAACTCTTCTGTAATTGACAGGAGAGCTTATGTTACCAAATATATGGGCCTGATCAATAGACAGCCTTGAACTGCGGGCAAGAGAGCATGCTTTTGATCTGCAGTTTTAAAGCGTTGGCATTTCTTACCATCCAGCCTAAAAACCTGCCTGACTAGTTTATTTTCATTTTAAATGTAAAGGACAACCGGGTAAAAATTCGACCAGTGCAGGGGAACACCTGGGTTCATATTTACTCCAGGAGGCTCGTGGACTGAGGCCTAGAACATGAAAGTGGCACTGGTTATAGAGGTAAAGGCACAAAGGAGGACAGAGCATTGTTCCTGAACTAGTGTTTCGGGCACCATGGAAGCACTATCATTCTCAGGATGTTAATGGGACTGTTAATGGGACAGTCATGAGTGCACATATTGATGGAGGGGATACTAGGAAATGGGAAACAGGAAAGGGAATAGGGAGAAAATACTGGATTATGATATTTGGATTTTAGACCACAGATAGGCGGATGGGAATATGGTGACCCATATAGGCGGATGGGAATATGGTGACCACAGATAGGCAGTGTGTAAAAGTCAGATGGGCGAGGGAGAACTAACTGACTCTGCTCCTTAGCCCACTCCCAGCAGCATGTGTCAGAAAGGACGGTGGGCTGGTCCAGGCTCTGGTTATTGGTATTTTTTTCTGTGACTGGTCTGTAATGTGGAATGACAAAGGTACAGTAAGGAAACCAATTTTCTTTTCTGTGTTAAGGAATTCAGGGTCCCTCAGCGTTCTCTGCCCATCCGTCAGGTCTCTGCTTCCCTCTGCACCACAGGCTCCTCAGAGCCATCAGGGAAGCTCAACTTCCTAAGAAGGTAGGAATGTCCTCCTCAGACATTTAACGATGCTGCTAATGCCCATGGACATTTTATGTAATTAATGCATTTGTTTCTCATGAGAGAATGTGTTTTGTGAGTGAAGTACAAGGCCCTCAGGCAGCCCTGCCCTGGGAAATAGGAGATGTCAGGGCTGGAGGGCTTGTTCTCGGATGTCTCTGTGTGATCTGAACAGAGGTGAATTACCTTCAGCTGCCCTTTTGAAGAAGACTTTGCAGCTGCCGCAGGTGAGAGCTCCGTAGTGGCACCCAGAAGCTTCATCGCCGCAAATCAGGCAAGTCTTCTGCGGTGGAAAGTAATAGTCAATGGGCAAAACGTGGTCCCTGCCAGCCTCCAACCTTCAGGGATAAAAGAGAAAGGGAGCAAGATAAAGAGAGTCAACAAACACGGTCTAGGTGAGCTGTGGGTGAGCTCAGCGTGCAGTGCTTGGGAGACTGCTCACTTCAAAACACTAGACTCAAGAAACAGGAGGGGTCACACGTATGAAGGCGGGAAACAATAGAGCTGAGGCTCCACTCTGACAGCACGCTAGTTTCACGCTAGTGTCACCCTGCTGACTTTGGCGGGGGGATTACTCTTAGTGTATAGTATGAGTGAGAGCAGCATCAGACCCAGTGCTCATAACTCAGTCCTGTCTTGCTGAGGCTTCCGGGGGTTAGATCCATAAGGCGCCTCTTTGGAACAGGCCACTGTACTGCCAACTTAGCTGTGGCTTCAGGACTCAAGCCCAAATGCGGTATAGCACTGCAAAGACCCTGCATTGTCAGTCGGCTATTTGGGCCAAATCCATCAAAGTCAGTGCTGTTTCACTGAGGATTAATTTGGCCCTTTGATTTTTAATCTGAACAATTTAATTTTTGCAATACCATCAAGCCTCTTGCAGGCTGCTCCTCTCCTCTCTCTTTCTCCCGGCTAGGTTTGCAACACATCCCTCTCTGAAGGCACAGTGGTGGCTGCATAGACCTTCTTTCAGTTAAGGATGGGCAGACAGGACTCCTTCTATCACTGATCCAGTGCAGATGGAGAAGGCCCTGCTGAAAACAGGAGGCACTTGCTCCCCTCACACCAGGTTTGAGAGTGCAGTCTCTGCAGTGCTCCCTGTATCTACTGGCCTACAGAGCCAAAGTCCAGATCCAAACATTAACCCTGTGATCTCCCATGCAGTAACAATAAGGACTAATAGCTAGAACTGGGCCAGGGACCATCTTCGTTTTCTGTCTTTGTACAGTGCGTAAGGCAAGGGGGGTCCTGTCCTGTGAATGGGGCTCCTACGCACCAGGCAATGCAAATCATAAATCATAATAATATTTTATGAAATAGTGAAGTTTCCATTGATACCCCAAGAGCTGCAAACATCCATGCCACTGAACCGATACCTTAAATGGAACGATTTGGCTCCATAACTCTCTTCAGTCATGTCTCAAAAACATAGCCCAAGAGGGGACTGGATAGCTCAGTGACCAGCAATGGGCTATAGAGCATTTCATTACAAGGTCACTGGTATCAGCAGTGATCAAAGTTCATTGTGGAGTCAATCTAATTCCTAGCAAGCATCACAAAACACACCCCAAAACCTCAGCTACAATCACCACCATTGGCTATTCAGCTGACAGGCCAAAGACTGAACTCCTTTCTTAGACCTAGAGATGGCTCCACCTGTCAGGGCTAAGATCCCTGTCACGGAGAGAGAGTGAATGATGCTGCTGCTGCACCCCGTGTGTGTGGTACCCCCTTGGTAGAGAGAGGACCTCAGTCACCAGAGCTGTCAATCCAGCACTCAAATCCCTCTCAAACAAGCCCCCGCGGCCCTCAACTGCATAAAGAAAACAGCAGAGTGGGAAGCCCTGCCACAGCACTTCCCTTTGAATGAATTCCAACCGTAGGTGAGCCAGCCACCATTACAACTGCCAGTGAAACAGCAGGACTCGATTATGAGCAGACATGCTGGGCTGACTGGTAAAACACTCAGGCTGACAGAAGGACTTCTTTTCAACAAGTCTATCAACTAATGCAAAACTATCCAACAGGCTGTGGGGATGGGCCCCTCTCCCCACCCCCACCGAATCAGATATTTCACCTGAACCTTTCCTCCTCCAAAGGAGCACTCTCTCATATCCCCAGTGCAACCCTGAGGACAATATCTCTCCTCCCACCCCCACCCCCAATATCTCTATCCCATTTGGAATGCATGACCACCTTCAAGATGTTGTAACTGGCCAGAAAGCTCTTTGCAGTCCAGCCCACCAGTGATACTTATTAAACATCCAGGGGGATTGCACATTCCCGCCCCATGGGTGAGTATGCTGCTTGCTCAGCATTGTCACCATCTGTCAGCCCAGCGAGCAGAGACAGGGATGGTGAATCAAACCTGGGTTTGTAACACGCTAATACAGAGCAGGGACTGGAATGGACAGAGCATGGGCGTGCACTAGGATGATGCAGTAACCCCCTGGTTTGTTTGCTCCAACTGCCAGTTCTGTCGAAATCATTTTGGACTGTCATTTCCTTGGGGCAGGGGTCATGTCATTGCTCAATTTGGGCCAGATTCTGCTGGCCCCCACTGAGTGCAATGCAGGGCATAAGAGCCTTCCCCTATTCACTGTACAGCCCACATAAGTGCTGAGCCAAAACCCAGAACTAAGGTGGCATGGAGGAGTGGGCAGGAGGTGAAGTAATAGCTCAATCTCCTCCCAATGCACTGGCCAGCAGAGCCAGCTGGCTGTGTGGAGTGAGGGGAGCAGTCTGCACCCCGCATAAAGATGTAGTAGCAGATGAGCTGCCTCTGTGTGCCAGGGGGAGCTCTGGAAAGCATATTATTTCCCACAAGGCAGAATGCCTCCTGCTTCATCAGGGTAGCTCTGCACCCCACCCCACCATGGGCTATACCCAAATGGCACAATGTACAAATATTAAATTCAGAACAATAACAATACACAGTGAATGTTTTTCTTCTTATCTAACCACTTAACTGTCATCTTACACTTATTAATCTACAATTCAGAGCCTTTTCTCTGACATGAAAACTTACGCCTTTAACCTGTCCTCTGATATACACTCTGTGCAGCTGTGTGACTCACTAAATCACATATGTTCAGCAGCTGATTTTCAAGAAGACATGGCATGAAGACTGTGTATCAGAGTTACTAGATAATGCATGTACTGGCAGTGACATTGGGAAGTTCGATCATATTTTATTGTTAGTTTCTTATTTACGATTTGTTTGCAGTAACACCTACAGAGTGCTAGGCAAATAATGCTTAATATCACGTAATATGGAAAGGGACACTAACATCTGTTTGGCTCAAATTTTAACCTGCCTTTTCTTCTATCTGTTTGCAAAATCCATATAACCTCTAGATCTAGTTTAACCCTGCACATACTTTAATAAATGTGCTACTGAAAATCAAACTAGGAGTGAACAACCCTTCAGTAACAAATCCTGCAATCTTTACTCAGTTGAATAATCGTTACACACAGGAAGAAACATTGCAGGATCGCACTCCTAATGTGAACAAATGATGGAGAAAACCAAACAAAATTACCAAGGAAACAGATGACAGTTTCAAGCTTCCAGGGAGCTGATTACAAACAGTGAGGAAAATGTCCCTTGAGTTTCCTATTTTCACTGTCCAGTGCTCCTGTCACTTACACAGACCTCAGAGCATAGTGAGGCTTCCTGGTGGTTCCCCCTAGCCCCACCCACAACTGTAATCTATCATGGATTCAGTCCATATTTATCTGCCATTGGACTGGTTCCCGTTAGCCTTTGCCCAGTGTGCCTGTGTGCTCTGCAGTATCACAGGCATTTCTGCACTTTGGCATATGATTCAAGAGGAAGCCTGTGCACTCAGGAAGAGCTGCCTGTGAAAATAAGGCTTAATTAAACAAATGCACATGCATTATTTGCAGGTCCCAGTTCCCAACTTTTCCCACTTGAGTTCCAACTCTTTATTATTTCATAATGGATTTATATTTTTGCTACTCCAAACTAATAGCATTGTCACATGAAACGGGAGCGCTGTTTGTTGTACCTTTCTTTATGTGAGTTTCACAATTAATTAGGCAAAGCAGGTTATTAAAAGCTTCTTTAAAATGTAGGGCTAGGTCCTGCATCCCTAATCCCATGAGTAACCCCAGTGAGACTACTCACATGAGTAAGGGCTGCAGGGTCAAACTCTTAGGCCTTGTCTACATAGGAAAGTTTTACCAGATGTTCCAGTGTAGTTGTACCCCTAGACTTCCCTTATTCTGGACACACTTACTCTGGTATGAGTGGGTTTTTTTAGTTTAGCTTAAACCCCTCCCTTCTCAAGAGACATAAGCTAAATTGAAAAAAGGCCACTCTTATACCAGAATAAGAGTGTCCACTTCGGGGAGAGGTTGGTGGGTCAGTATAACTATATTGGTTTAAATTCACATATTAGATTATACTGACAAAACTTTCCCATGTAGAAAAGCCCTCGTATTCTGTGAACATAGTAAACATCCTTTTTAAATTTTTGACCCTATCAGCCACAAAACAGACCTTCCTTAAAGGATAGTATCACTGCAGTTTGCCTTTCAACTAGTTTAGGGCCAGATTTTCAGAAGCATGCAAACACTTTTTAAAGTTTCACCCTTAAAGATAGAAGATAAAATCCTGGATTTATTGAAGTGAATGGGAGTTTGCCGTTCACGTCACTGGGGGCAGGATTTCACCTAATAGTTCAAGGGTCTAATTCTGCATTCACTTGCACTATTGTAAATCAGGGACAAGTCCAATGAAGTCAATGGAGTTAGAGGGTGTAAGTGAGATGAGAATCAGGCTTGGCTTTGTCTCTACATTTACCTACCTGATCTAGCTATCAGCTGCATCATCCAGTAATGTTCTCACCTTTGTGCCCCTCACCCCATAGCTATACAGAATCCTCCCGAGCTGCAGCTGAAGATCAAGACCAACAATTTAATTTTACAGTCCAAAGGTTAACTGAATTTTGGGAGCAATTTTCTCTTCTTTGTAATTAGATGTGGTGATCAAAATAAATGCCAAGTTACACTGGAAGTTTCCTTTAGAGAAAAGTTTGAGTCGAAACTGGTTTTCCATGTCCTTTTTATTAAAGAATAAGGAGCCACACTTCTGGGGAATATTCCATTGCACAGTCACAGGACATTGAACTCTCCTTCCCTGATGATCTCAATTTACAAGGCTGTAAATTTATGTTCTCTTTTATTTGACAGGTAGATGAAATGGAAAGAGATATATGCTTACTGCAATATAACTGCTATATATTATGCATGTGCTAATGCCATAAACATTTTGTTACATTGTCCTCTGGCCCTTTCCCAACTTGTCTATTTTTTCCACCCTTTGCATCCCAGCTGTTATAGGGATGGTGAACTCTCTGGGGCAGGGATTGTCTTCTTTGGAGCATGTCTGTACAGCACCTAGCACAACGGGGCACTTGTCCTCAACTGAGGTTCCTAGACACTATTGTAACACAGGTGGCACAAAAATAACAGTTTTGTAGCAAATGTCCTCACACTGCAGGATTTGCTGCTGTCCTAGATACACTACCCACCTCTCCTTTAATGGTCTGCAATATTTTTCTTTCCATTGGATAGAGTCTGAAATCTGAAAATTACTTAATTTATCCTTTTCCACATGGCAAATCTTAAGTTCTTCCTCCCCTTATCCTATCTATTTATTATGGAAAAGAAGTAAATATGCCTCCCTGTTGTTTACCTCTCCATTTCTGCAGCAGCTGTTTTAGTGATATCAGCATGAATGTGCAATTCTGGAATGAGCAATTTTTGTAGCTTAATTGCTTAAAGTTTCAAGGCAAGATAATAATTAAAGCTTGTCAGGCACAACACTGACATGGCAGATTTTAAAATAATTCTCGGCAACAGATTCGTGTGTCCATGTATGTGCACGTGTGTGTGCACGTGCAGATGGGTATCTCTATCGATAGAAGAGCCTCCATCCGGTCTCTAATTTTGCACACCCAGTTTTGTAAAATACTAGCATTTAGATGCTTATCCACTTGATTTGTGGGCACAAACAGATAGTTAGATTTCCAACTGTAGATACAAAAGTAGAGATCTTGCCATATGTAGAAAGGTAGTAAGGCTCACTGGGCCAAATTCATCCCTGGTGTAACGCCACTAACTTCAATGAATTTATATCATGGAAGAATTTGGCTCCCATGGCTCCTCCATTTGTTTAGTTTCACATCAATACAGCCTTATTGCGATCAGATCTGCAAAGCCAACAGAACTTCAAAAGATTATGTCCTGCATCATCAACCAAACTGCTAACCAAGTTCCTATCCCAGGATCTTTATTGCTCAAAGCCATTGTCAATGATGTATGAAGCAGAATGAATGCTACTTAATTTTTCTGGTATGCCCTTGATCTTAGAGGGAGAGCAGTTGTTTTTTATTTTTACTTGTAAGATGAAGATATTATAAAATGTACATGAATGAGTTAGTGAGACAGAACTAGGATAACAACATGCTGCTTTTGAAGAGTTACTTTATACAGCAGTGCTATAGAAAGTGGGTCTAACTATGAGCCTAACATCAATGAGTGCCCAGTTCAGAAATGAGGCTGGCAAACTATCAGGACATATTTAAATCTGTAACTCCATGGCAAAGGTGGAAATTAGTGTCGTGCCTGCCAGCTGGGGCCAGACCCTAGAATGGGCTTAACCCACCTGCCAAGACCACATCTAGAGTCTAGGCAAGGTGCATGTGCCTTTATTGCACATGAGCAAATGGAACATTCAGATTACTGCAACCAATGCTTTAAACTGGCTCTTGTGTGGTATGTAGGTAGCAACTATTCTAGTTGTGCCAAAAGGGAGCCTCACCCTCTTGGCACCTTGGGATGGAAGGTGGTGTGGTGAGCCTAGATCTGCTAGAAGTTGTTCTAAGTGAACTCTACCGCTAGTAAGATCATGAATAACCAATAGCAGTTGTAGTTCCTAAATCTCTGAACAGAAGGAATTGGCAAGCAGCAAGCACATGCTGTGTTACTTAAGACGTTTCCTCTACATAAATAGGTATTTCCAGTTCTTTTTAAAGTCCTCTGGTTTCACCCACTGCACACTGCTGTCCTCCTCCAGGTATAAACAAAGAGCTCCTTGCTGTGGACTCTAAAGCACACAAATGGAGTTTGAAAAAATGTGTGGCAAATGTCACAGTAACTTGCTAATTCAAAGAATGAAGATAGCGCCGTGCAAGCAGACACAACTTGTGTAGTAATGACGTGGGACAGAGATTCCAGACTCAGTTCATGACTAGAAGGCCAAGGTCAGAACTGCTCACAAGGGAGCAAAACAGCTTTCAGAGGGGGGATAAAAAAAACAGCCTCTCTCTTGCTTCTTGGCACGGGAAGAGGACTTTTGGTATAATGCTGGCAGGGCACTGTAGGAAGAATAATACATCAAGCTGTAACTCATTCAGCATATAGATAACTTCCTCGATTGAGAGCTATTTATCCTTCATAGTAAGCATCTGTTTATCAGCAGTTAATTTCTCCAAAGAGCCTGACTTTAGTAGCACACCCAAAAAGCCGAGCACAACCATAGAGGAGAAGAACATTCAACCACTCTCCCACTGCTCCCACTACATTTTCCACCTGAGTAATAAAACATATATCCTTTTCAAGAGGAGCCAAGGCACTAAACTCTGCAATTCATCTTATGTAACTTCAAAACTCCTCATATGCTGTCTCTCCTGCAATGCTCAGGAGCTTGTGATCATTAAGATGCAGCAGGAAATAGCAGATTTGCTTCCCTTCCATATCTATGTGGCTCCTGCAGGCCATTCCTTATTAGAAAGTGTCTCATGACTGTTTTATTGCTAGCAGTTTGATCACTAAGCATCCCAGCATGCTAATCAGACACTACACACATCAGTAACATGCTCTATGCCCTCTATGATTCAGTGATGATCAACTGAACAAACCTTCCAGACCCCGACATTTGGCGAAGTGGCTTAATCCTCCACTACAGCCACCACCACCAATAACAGTCCAGGGATCTTAAATGAAAAGTAATGAACTTGTGCTGATTTTCCCATCATTTCATCAGCCAAGCACTCTAACTGCAGTGTAATATTATTTAAAAGTGCCTGTTGAAAGATTAAACCATTCTGGATGACGGCGATCATGTCAGTGGAAAAGCACACTGAGCCAGATTCTTGCCTGTGCCAAGCACAGCTGAGCTGGTTATGACTGCCCGTTTCAGGGGTGCTCTCCACCAGCTGGTTATGACCCCCATTGGGCCGTTTACCAGCCGGGGATCATCAGAATGCAGTAGCACTTTAGTCATAGACCTTCTCGCCCCTGGGGAGATTTGGCTGCTTTTCAGCCCGGTTCCGCTGCCACTTCTGAAAATCTGACTGATTGTTTTGGATTAGCAACCAAGCCATGAACTGAAAATGCACTTATTCTCGAAGTGAGAGGAGACAGCACTCCTGCCCCAGCTTAAGTACTGCTGTGTGTGAGTTACCATGATGTGGTCACTGGTAGTAAACATTGGCTCTAAAATGGTACCTGCCGTACATTACACTTTAAATAAATAGTACTTGAATAAGCAATGTCATGTCAGTGAAAGTGCAAGGCTTATGCATGGATAAGGCAAGGCATGCAAGGATTTATGATTCAAGTCAAAATGCAAGGAACGTGCCTAGCTTTGAATACTCTTGCCTATTCCATGTACTTCCAGCATGAATGATCCATGCACTTTTGTACATTGATATTTGATTGACATTAATTGAGTCCTCAATTTGTTGTCATTGTCTGAGCTGCACTGATTTAAATTGCAAGTTTTGCCTAGGATCTTCAAAGCATCCCATTCTTTAAACTGCTTTGAGCAGTTTAATCCGTAAACACACAGTCTTGAACACTGACTTTTGTTTCCCTTTTCTAACTAGCCTTGAGTTTGTTTCCAGACTGACCATCTCTTGTTTTCATGTGTGGCTACTGGGGGCGGAGGTGGAAGATAGCATCCCTGTGAGAGCAATAAGTATGGCGAACAATAGGTGCATGTCTGTGGTAAACACAAAATAGAACTTGGTCTTCATTTTGATATTAATAAACATTAGTAGGATACTAAGGAAGTTCCAGACTGCTCTGGCAAGAAGACAGAGGGCAAACAGATCCAGCACAACTTCCTAATGAAGGTCTTCTAAGTCAGTGGTTCTCAAACTAGGGCCGCCGCTTGTTCAGGAAAAGCCCCTGGCGGGCCGGGCCGGTTTGTTTATCTGCCGCATCCTCAGGTTCGGCCGATAGCAGCTCCCACCGGCTGCGGTTCGGCGCTTCAGGCCAATGGGGGCTGCAGGAAGCGGCGCAGGCCGAGGGACGTGCTGGCCGCCCTTCCTGCAGCCCCCATTGGCCTGGAGTGGCGAACTGTGGCCATTGGGAGCCGCGGCTGAACCCGCGGACGCGGCAGGTAAACAAACCGGCCCGGTCCGCCAGAGGCTTTCCCTGAACAAGCGGCGGCCCTAGTTTGAGAACCACTGTTCTAAGTAACAGTGGAAGCATCAGGCTTTGCAGCTGATATGGCAGTCATTTCTACACATGGCACACATTCCTATCACTGGATTCAGAGCCCCCCTCCCTACCTGGTTTGGTCTTGTATCTTTATAACGCACTCTGTAGGAAGTACTGGCATACATCCATATCATCAAACACCCTAATTCAAGTATTGCTTTTACTCTTAATACTCCACTTACAAACATTTGGCCATTTATTATCCAACCTGTATTGGAACCCAGCCACTTCTAAGAACCCATCTATACTACAAGACCTGTGCTAGTGCATGGCTCTTTGCCATGAGTAAGGGCATCTGATGTTATAACACGTTCTGTTTTCATCGCTGTGTGTGGATGGGAAATCAAGGTTCTACAGTCATGCTTGGAAAGAACAATTTAGCTTAGAACGCCACCTACACGTCTGTGTGATGGTGTGTCCACCCCACACAGGATTGGAAGGGGTTAAGATGGTCAGGCTGGCCAATTAATTCCCCAGGCTGCACCTGGAGGAGGAGCCAGGGAGCAGAGAACTAACTGATTGTAAGTAGGC
The DNA here is from genome assembly GCF_028017835.1 of Emys orbicularis. Classification (NCBI taxonomy): domain Eukaryota; kingdom Metazoa; phylum Chordata; order Testudines; family Emydidae; genus Emys; species Emys orbicularis. The sequence goes on along the minus strand of NC_088691.1, from coordinate 24,156,790 downwards.
TCAGCTGTGCAAGAACAGGTGGGGCCTGTAAAGCCAGGAAGGTGGCTACACACAGGGGGATGCAAGAAAGCAGGGAAGTAAGCTGCAGCCACTCCCTGAGTGGAGGGAGTAGGGAGGCTGGCAAACCCAGAGAGAGGGGAAGCCAAATATGTAGGAAGAAGCCCAGGGAAACAGCAACAAGGGGTAGGACCGTGCAGAGACTTTGGCTGCTTGTTATAGGGTCCCTGGGCTGGAACCCATTGTAGAGGGTGGGCCTGGGTTCCCCTGCCAGCCACTGGAAAGTAGCAAGGGTGTTGGAGATGCCAGCCAGCCAGCAGGTCTGGAAGGAACTGAATTCCCTGGAAGGGGAGGACTTTCGCGACCTGGCTGGAGGGCCTAGCCACAGAAGAGGAGACTCCAGCCCCTGGAGCAAGAGGGGCTGCAGGGTGAGATGACATGGGGAAGACACCTCCAGAGGGGAAGTGCAATGTCTTACAGAGTTAATTCCCAGGACGGCCAGCAGGAGGTGCTGCTAGCAGTGAGTGAACCCTGTGACAGTCTGTGCCACTCCCTTTTTTGGACTGTCTTTACACATGTATATAGAGACATTCTCAAAATGCTTCCTAGACCAGGGAGCCCTTTCCTGAAATATACCTTGTGAAAACAGACATAATATGTATCAGTAAGCAAACTAATGGGGAACTCGGCGACCTTATTTCAGCTGTAATCAGTAGCCCTCATACTTCCAGCCAACTTTTACAAGGACTGTGGAGAGGGGAAGCAAGGTTAAATGAGTGAAACAATAACAGAGGCCTATAGTTTTTACACTGGAATGGTTGGCTTGGCACGTACATACCGCAGTCTTTGCCACATTTGTATGGCCTCTGCGGTGAGTAATGGCTTGCACAGTGCATGGGGCTTGGGAACAGAAATTGTTGCAAAAACACCACCCTGTGAGCTAACGGGAGCAGCATCAATAGCTCAGCCAGAGAGGGAAAAGATGAAACACCTGAGTTCGGCTGATACAGAATCCATCCATTAAGAAAGTCAAGCACAAACACATCACCATGTTACTTAAGACTGGAGCTCACCTGATTGCAAAGCATGAGAAAACAAAGCAAATAACAACCCATGCTGACAACCATAAGGCCATCACACCTGCACACTGTGACATCCTGGTGACTTGAAAGTCACCTGGAATCTCCAAGGTCAAGACCTTGGTGGTGTCCTTGGTGCACCACAGAAGTGCAACAAGAGCTCTAGCTAGTTCCCAAGGAAACAATCTGTCCTGTGTAATGTTTTCTAATTTCATTTAACCTGCACCATGATCTTCAATTCTATACTCCATTCCCCATGGCAATGAAAGGAAAATGTGACTAAAGGAGATCGGAAGTAATGAGATAGTCTTGATCCCTGTGTTTCATGGCCCCGGGAGACACTGCCAAAATGACTGAGGTGGCATTTGCTAAAGATCGCACAAAAAACATTAACTGGATGTTATTTTATTTCACATGCTGCACCAAGTTTGTATTATTGCTTAACAGCATGCTATTCTTATGGTCAGGGAGATAGTTAGTCTCCCCTATTAAATCATTAGGCCTTTATTGAATGCTTTTGAGCAGAGGATATAGGCACCTTGTACAGGTTTTACAAAGGCTAGGTATAAATAGGGGGCTTGATGTGAAACTCTCCAATGGCAAAGGTTACATGGGCTGGTTAATTCAAAAGCAGTTCCGAAAACTGCATTCAAAGAGACAAATTCTGACTTTTGTTCCATCTCCACAGACCACTGGGGTCAATGGCATTGCAAGGGCATGACTGGGAGCAAAATTTCATCCTATGCCCCAAACATCCTGCAGGATTGCTCTTTTTTCTTTTAAGCAAGTGCATGAGCATGATTCGCTCTCTCGAAGGATGTGCATGGAGCTGAATAGGTGTTACCTGCTTCTTGGTGATAGGGGCCCAGATTTCTACTATTCTTAAACTTAAATCTCTCCCTAAAAAATACACACACTGCATTTTGTTACTTTCAGTACTATGACCAGCCAGCCTCCCTGATCACACATTGCACAGAAGAAAATTCCACACTGGAAAATGTGCATGAAAGAACTGGGGTTGAGGGAGAGACAAAGGAGTGCAGAAAATGTGAAGGAAATGCAGTGCTGGAAGTGGAATTCTGATCTGTATTCCCGAACGATAAGCATGTTACATTTATATAATGAGTGCCTTCCAACTAAATGTGTTATAATACATTTTGCAAACTTTCACTGGCTGGCTGTGCCAATAATTACCTTAATTCTGCTGTGGGGAGGATCTCTGTAACTCAGGCTGATGTGTGTGTGGAAATTACCCTGTGACCAAAGACGGAAGCTTGTCTCTGCACACATATTCCACCTGCATGTAAATATGATTTGTGTTACTGCTGTGCCCAGATCGTAATACCAATGCCATCCTGGGGCATGGCTTCACCCGTAAATTAGTCAAAATGGCCTCTGTTCATAATAGTAAGAACCAGTCATACCAGCTCAGGAAAGTTGTGTTCTGGAACAGCTCCGAATAAACACAGTGATTCATGTTATGTGGCCTAAATTTCCAGGTCTATAGATGTAGAACAAACAGGAGTGGGTTCCATCGATTGCAGCTCACCAATCTGCTGTAGATGAGTTAGTACTGGCCCTCTCCCTAATTCCCAGGAAGAATCAAAGAACTATCTTTGCTTTGACATAGATCATACATAAGCAGGGCAACTGCTACACATGTAGAGTGCTCGGTGTGCTTCATGTTGTAGCTGGGACTCTAGGTGATGGGCAAGCTTGCACCAGACATGTTCTCCAAGTTAATGGAGATATACTTGGCGGAGGAACCCCAGTGGAGCCAAAGAGGAAAACAGCCACTGCCAGTAAGGTGAAGGTGAGATTCCAGTTTAAGGTGCAGGTATCTGCCAAACCCCTGTCAGGCTGCAGAGCAGATTGTGCCAATTGTGAAATATTGTTACTTATGCTCATATTTTCCCATCAAAATCTGTCCAAGTGATAAGCAGAATCCTGACTATAGCGTGCTGAGTGATCATCTCTACTCTTTGCTGTTTAATTCAACAGTATCTCACAGGAGAAACTCCACTGATCCAGAGCAATAATTATTATTATGGACAATAACTTCACACATCTGTCTGCTTTAGGTATCTGTAAGATGCTTATCACCATGTGACCTTTTCCATGTAGCAGAAGTACAAAGTAGCATTTAGCATTATAAATGCCATAGGTCAGATCCTCAGCTGGTGTAAACTAGTCTAATCTGACTGACCTCAATGGAGCAAGGCAAATTTGCATCAGCTGAAGAGTGATACTATAAGTATGTACACAACTCACTTTGCCAACAAGTGAAGTGCAGCCACCTCTTGGGTGAAACACAGCAGCTGTTTAAGAGAATAACAGCAATATTACCCAGTAGTTCAGAACAAGAAGTGAAGAAAAATGGTGTAAATAGCATACCCAATTTGGAACTGAAGGGGTGAATATGCTAACTCCTTTATTCTTGTAAGGAGCACGCCCCTTACTAAATCACTGACTCTCTTTCTTGCAACATGATATTAATGTGAAAATGATGGATTCTAGTCAGTTCAATTTGGGCTGCTAATACAATACATTAAAGATATCAATCTTGAATGACAATTGGTAGAAAACAGGTGTTCTAAGTTCCATCTTCTGATTAATTGCTGTCAGGTTTGCCAAGGGGAAAAGGGCCCCTACTAAAATTCTTATTGCTATTCACAACCTACATGTAGAGAAAGCAAGGCATATTGTTTTGGAAGAAGCAACAGCCAAATTAGTCATAAATTGTCCATGTAAAGGCTGAACTTGTTCTTTTGAGGGTTTAACCCTCTGTATTTCTCTCCTGAGATCTTCTTTTGATGGATAAATATTTCCCTGTAGGTTGCAGCACTATGCAGAACACGTACTATTTAATGTTTACAAAGCTTTCTCTCTTTCTCTCTCTCATATGGTCTGAAAAACTAGCACAGGAAAAACCTGCTGGGTTCTGTAGAAAGAAAGAGACAGAAAACTGAAATGACCAGTCATTGCTAACTTCGGCAAAATTATTCCAAACTGTATTTCAGTTTTCAAGCAAGAGGGATAGGTGCTCGCAGTCCACTTGGAAGCATGCAGACTGACAGATCAACAACCAAGTGTAATGTCAAATACCTTTTAACTCTAAGGCATCCCACCAACCTATCCCTCCAAACCAAATCAATTCCAGCCAAATGGATTCAGCTATTGGTCCAAACTTTTCAAAAAACAGTTCCTTAAAAAAACACAGTCAACTTGAAAAATTATGTTTCTGTATGAAAAGGTTGCACTACTATAGTTACAATTAACACCCAAATGACTAAGAGCTAAACAAGTCACCCAAGGGATTAATAGTTAAAAAGTCAGCAAAATAAAATAAAATCAATCTCCCTTTGCAATGTGTTACCTTTGTGTATTGGACGCACTCTGTGTGCTGTCAATTTTGCTCTTTGTTCTATGCAGTCATTTAGGCAGTTTCTTTCTTGCTGAAAAAAACCCCTTATCAGAGAGCAATTTTTAAAATCCTTATAAAAATATTAGAATTGTCTTTAAAAAAATTTCAGGATATATGATTTAAAATGTGCTCACTCAGAAATGGGATGATTTAAAAATTAGTCAATTTCAAATGTTTTAGATTAGCTGTGTCTCTTTAAAACCTTGTGTGCTCCAAAAATTGGTACAAATCAGCAATAAGTCATAAGTAGGACCCTACCAAATTCACGGTTCATTTTGGTCAATTTCATAGTCATAGGATTTTAAAAATAATAAATTTCATGATTTCAGTCATTTAAATCTGAATTTTCATGGTGTTGTAATTGTAGGGGTCCTACCCCAACAAAGTCACAAGGTTGCAGTACTGTTACCCTTTCTTCTGTGCTGCTGGTGGTGGCGGTGCTACCTTCAGAGCTGGGTGGCCAGAGAGCAGCGGCTGCTGGCCGGGAGCCCAGCTCTGAAGGCAGAGCTGCTGCCAGCAGCAGCACAGAAGTAAGGATGGCCTGGTATGGTATTGCCACCCTTACTTCTGCTCTGCCCTAAAATAACCTTGTGATTCCCCCCCTGCAAACCCCTTTTGGGTCAGGACCCCCAGTTTGAGAAACGCTGGCCTCCCCCATGAAATCTGTACAGTATAGGGTAAAAGCACACAAAAGACCAGATTTCATTGGGGGATACCAGATTTCACGGTCCGTGACGCATTTTTCATGGCCATGAATTTGGTAGGGCCCTAGTCATAAAATGGCACACTGGATCAGACCAGTGGTCCATCTAACCCAGCATCCTGCCAGATGCTTCACGAGGAATGAATAGAACAAGGAAATTATTGAGTGATCCATCCCTATTGTCCAGTCCAATCTTCTGGCAGTCATAGATTTAGGGACACCCAGAGCATAGGGTTGTGTCCCTGACCATCTTGCTTATAGACATTGATGAACCTGTCCTCCATGAACTTAGCTGATTCTTTTTAAAACCCAATTATACTTTTGGCCTTCACAACAACCCCTGGCAATGAATTCCACAGGTTGACTGTGCATTGTGTGAAGAAATACTGCCTTATGTTTGTTTTAAGTCTGCTGCCTATTAATTTCATTGGGTGACTCCTGGTTCTTGTGTAATATGAAGGGGTAAATAACACTTCCTTATTCATTTTCTCCACACCATTCATGTTTTTATGGACATTATCTACATTATGAAAGTGCAACTTACAAATGTCGATTTTTTTTTGTCACATAACCGCACTCAAAAACAAAACAATGTCAAATTTTAGCGACCACAAGTCCTCTAAAATGGTGGCCATACCATGAAGGGGCATATGGATGTTTAGCATATCTGGCACATAAATACCTTGCAATGCCAGCTACAAAAGTGCCATGCGAATGCCTGTTTTCACTTTCAGGTGACATTGTAACTAAGAAGCGGGCAGCATTATCTCCCGTAAATGTAAACAAACTTGTTTGCCTTAGTGATTGGCTGAACAAGAAGTAGGACTGAGTGGACTTGTGGTCTCTAAAGTTTGACATCGTTTTGTTTTTGAGTGCAGTTATGTAACAAACAAAAAATCGACATTTGTAAGTTGTACTTTCATGATAAAAATATCACACTATAGTACTTGTATGAGGTGAATTGAAAAATACTATTTCTTTGGATTATCATTTTAACAATGCAAATATTTGTAATCAAAATAATAATATAGTGAGCATTGTACACTTTGTATTCTGTCTTGTAATTGAAATCAATGTATTTGAAAATGTAGAAAAACATCCAAAAATATTTATAATAAATTTCAATTGGTATTCTATTATTGTTTAACAATGCGATTAAAACTGCGATTAATCACAATTAATTTTTTTATTGTTTGACAGCCCTAGTTCAAATATTGAGTGAACTACCCAAAAAGTGCACAAATCACCATGAAATGCATGATATGGAGTGACTTATTACTATTATAGACTTTATACATAGACAAGGAAAACAATCAAATACATGCACCTACTATACAGACGTGGGTACGACTTCCCTGTCACACAAGCAAAATGCTCGATAAGTATCCAGACTACTGGAAATTTAATTCAGTGCAGTATTATTGATTCATACAGCACAACAGTGCTAAATGCTTGTACAGCATTTAAGTTAGCAATTACTGTATATTTAGAAAACACCAGTTGTTCAGTATCGTTAACAGAGTTGACAACTCCATGATAGATGCTATAGAGTGTGCTGCAGATACTGATAGTCTGATTTTAAAAGGACTGCCATTTGTTTTTCATGGACAAAGCCGCACCCTCCATTGGAGCCAATGGAGATAGGTTGATTTACCCATCTGAGGATCTGGTCTATAGTTTTCAATTTAGATTTGGGGTGTGTGTGGGGGGGTTAGTTTAATTGATAATGTTTTTCTTTCCTGATAGTGTCCTCTTCCCCAGGTGCCAAACACGGATTATTACTCTGTTGGTTCAATCATACTGAAATTACTGTGGCTGGTTTTCTGTTTGCGATCATTTTGATTCAGGTAGTGTGTGTCTTATCAGGTCATCTTTGTTTGTAACCAGCCTCACGCATGACATTAGAATAGTGCTGGCTAGTTATCTGTCACTGCAAAGGCCAGAGAGCTAGACAATAAACATTACAGGGCAGATGGTCTCCAGGCTCCAAGAGCTGATGCTCAGCTTGCGAGAGTGAGTGTGGGGCAGCAGGGAGCCATTAGAGCTCCATGATTCTGTGTGCCCTGGCCCCAGGCCCAGTACATGTTAAAGCAGCCTACGGAGGCTCTCTAAATTTACACTAGCATTATGATCCCCAAGGGACTATATGCCAGCTAAGCACAAGTGGGGGGAAGGAGAAAAGCGCCCTGTGAATGTGGGGGTGGAGGGATAGGAGGGAGAGTTAAGGAGAGGTACTGAGACCTTGGGATTGGGAAGACAGCTGGCTCCTGGCTGGGAAGAAGGGTCCTGCTTCTGGGCCCATTCCAGACCCTCCAAGTCCCACTCCTTGCTCCCTGGCTCAATCTTGGGTGCTGTGATGACAGCTCTAGCCCCTCTTGGTTCCACTGCTGGCACCAATCCTGGGTCTTGCAGCAGCCACTCCAGTCCCCCTGGATCCTGCTCTCACCTCTGCGCACTTCCCCCCCACCCCCCTGGGCATGAGCAAGTTTATGTGGGGGTGCAGCCCCCAAAATACTTCCATTAAAGGGGCTCCCTCCATTCCGCTGTCCTAAGCATAGGTGGTGATGAGTTCCGCCCCACTCGTTCCCCCCACCAACATGCACCCTCTGTTGAATTCCTGGGGGATAGATTTACACCAGCTGAGGGCAACCCCACCCCTCCACCACAGAAATTCTCAGCTGGTCAGTTCCCTGAGAATCTGGCCTTAGACCCCCAGTTCTGCAACATGTGTACTTCAGATCTACTCAGCATGAGCAAGGGCTACAGAAATGGACCACCCAGTGCCACACTCTGCCCTCAAGCACATGTGTACAAACTCCCACCGAAGAGAGAACTGGAGCCTCTACCATGTGCTTGGAGGGCTTGTAAAGCTTTGAAGGGGTGCCAGGATTTACACGTAGACCGGAATATTCCAAACTTGGAGGATTTCTCCATTTCAATTAAATTGGACAATTAAATTGTTGGTGAGGAAATTAACGCTACAAAATCAGCATGTTGACTGCTGGATAAGGCACACGATGAAAGTGGACAGGGCAGGAGCAAAGCCTCTGTTTAAACACAGGTGTCATCAAAAGCTGGACATATGTGGTAAGGAAAAGCAGGAAACACACTCGCAACACTTGAAGCCTGAAGGGATGGAATTAAGGCAGGTCCAAGCATGGGAGTTACAAACAAAAACGTTGCAGCTACAATGTTGCGAAGCTTCAAAACAAAGGACATGCTGATTATCATGGATTATTCCATTTAATTCAACCATAAGCAAAAGAAAGGAATAGACAGCTGCCAAGAGCCTGTCATTAGTATTTTAGACCTGGTTTACATTAGAAATTTTTGTTGGCATAGTTATTTTGCTCCTTTGGTTTATTTTGCTCTGAGAACTGGCATAAACTATACCTGCAAAGCACTCTTTTGCCATTATAAACTGCATCTCCAGTAGGCATGTCTGCTGGCATAGCAATGCTGGCAAACTCTCTCTAGTGTAGACAACTTATACAGCAATAAGAACTTAGGCTCTTGGGGCAGAACTTTCTTTGAGTTAACTTATAAAAGAGGGTATTATCAATTATGATGACTACATTTCATTATCTGTGGCCATCACAGTTGTAAATACCCAAGCATCTCAGAATTAATGCCAACTTTTCAGCCAGATCACTATCTGACTTGCAACTTTGCAAAACTGTCATCAGCCCACAATACTATGCATGCACATGTGTGTGCCTCCAATTTACAGCTGTAAATGTCTGCATGATTGCTTTAAAAATTCTAACACCTGTGTGTGATCCAACATTGTTGCACTTGGAAAACCCATTGGGATAAAGAGCGGTTGGTAGATGCAAATTCTAATGCTTTGCTCACGCTCAAATGTTGGAATAATGAATGTGGGTGCACAGACACATGTATGTAGTGTATAATGTTGCCTTTGGTATTAGTGCAATTTTACATCAGCGTGAGCCAGATAGAGGCCCTGCTGAAAACTAGGATGGGACCAATAGGCTCTCACTTAGGCCAGTTTTACACTGGATTAACGCCATTGATCTCAACAGGCTCATTCCTGATTTACACCTGTGTGAGATGTAAATCAAGCCCCATGTATTTAAACAAATACTGGAGTTCTGATACACTTCAGTTCTGCAGAGTAGCAATACTGCAAGAGACCATGGGCTTTGGATTCCTTTATAGGCACACCATCCCCCTGCTCTACCTGTCTGCTTCCTTCTTATGAGCAGGCAGAGAACTGAAGCAGACAGAAATTGTTTTCTCTGAAGCCTGCCTGCAAACCAAAACACAGTTGCTAGGTCTAATTTTAGGCCTCCCAGCTCTGAGAGTGTTCCCTTCCTTCTCTGTTAAGACAGTAACAAGATAGTCATCTTAGGACACACCTGTTGAAAGTTTAGAATAAAAGTAGAGCTAGGCGAAAGCCACAAAGTTCTATCGCAAATCAAACCCTCTGAAAGCCTGAGGTTTCTCAGCTATAGAGCACGAGTCTCTTTTGCAGCTGCAGTGTAGCTGCTTTGCCCCACACCACCAGTGGATTTGGGGTGCAAATCTGGCATCGCTGGTGCACAGATGATCCTCCCAGCACAGGGGAATTCTCCGGTGGCATGGAGCTGACGTACTGGCCCTCCCCAACCTTAAATTAAACTGGGAATAGTCACATGGATAGGTTGATCCTCCAGCCTGCTAATTCCCGACTGCCATTTCATCCCCTTTGAGCTGTTGGCAACTGGTCTAATCTAGAGCAGCCTGAAGGACCAGGCCTACACACAGCCAGCCCAGGATCGAGTGAGCTTTGCACCTCTTTATGAGCTGTGCCAGGTGGTCTCAGCTATAGCCAAAGATTAGAGTAATAGTTTTGGCTCAAATTCTTCTATAAACAAAAGAGGGCAAATCCATTCATCGCTCTTTTTTGTCCAAACCTGTCCTTCTAAGATGTTGCTGTGGATTTTCCAGCAGCCCAGGAAATCCTGATTTTCTTTACAAGTATGAGATCAAATCATGAATGAGAGACTTTCTGCCTTTGTCCCATGGGACGTGCAACAACAGCAGTCAAGTGAAATATTGAAAACATACTCAAACCAGCTCCAGCAACGATGAAACCAGACACATTCTTGTTCATATACTACAGAAGGTTGGCTGAAGTTCTATCCAAGGACATAGGTTCCTAACCAATGAAGACAGTAGAGTGACATATGGAAGGAATGGGTGGGGAGGCTAATGCACTGCCAGAGATGCTGTCATAAAGACATCATGTTAAACTAAGGCGCTTCTTGCCCATCTCAAGGGGCTGTTAAGATACACAGGTGCTTTCAAAAAAAAAAAAAAGAGTAGGGGTGACCTGGGGTCCTGGCCAATGTACCCTCTGACTGTCAGGCAGATTCTAGCTGCTTGTGAACTGATGCAGAATGCAAAAGAGATCCCATGGTTACCTGCAGTGCTGACATCTAACTCAAGGCATGCTAAGTACTCGGAGATTCTCTGGAGCAAATCCACAGGTGATGTGTAAGGTGGTGTAAATCAGAGCCTCCCCTTTCAAATGAACTCCCTTAGGAGGCTCTGGCTACACTACCGCAGTAAGTCGACCTACGCTACGCAACTCCAGCTACGTTATTCACATAGCTGGAGTCGACGTACCTTAGGTCGAGTTACCGCGGGGTCTACACCGCGGGGAGTTGACCGGAGAAACTCGCCCATCGACTTACCTTACTCTTCTCGTCGGGGGTAGAGTACAGGGGTTGACTGGAGAGCGATTTGCAGTCCATTTGGCGGGTCTTCACTAGACCCGTTAAATCAACTGCCAGTGGATCGATCTCAGAGCATTGATCCGGGCTGTACTGTAGACATAGCCATAGTTACAATGCATAGGGAGGGCTAAGCAGTCTCAGCTGGGGTAATTTACAGGCTAAGAAGCAGGAAGAAGGGGTATGTTGAAGAAGGGGGTGGGATACTTCCATTTATACTCCATTGCACTCTCCTTTTAGCTGCTTCTCTTGCTACACTCCTTCCTTCTGGGCACTTTGTATGTGTGTGAAGAGTCTCTGGGCCAAATTTACAGATTAGACATAAAGATGAAAGGGGTGTAAGTTACATGCTAGTTAAAAATTTTTTCAACAGAACAGTTTGGCATCAGAGAATGCAGCTTCATTCAAATCAAAACTTTCCATAGGAACATGTCAATTGTCAAAGCAAATAGTTTTGACTTTCTGGTTTCATTTTAATAATGTCGAAACATTTCTATAAGGTAAAAATGTTTTGTTTTGACTTTGTCATTTACATTCATTTTGTTGTGACATATTAATTATGAATTTCAATGTTATAGGTTATATATTGTATAGTATATTATATTAGAATGTTTCAACATCATCAAAAAACAAACAAACCCTGAACACTTTTACCATATCAAAGTGAACATTTTGATGTTTCTGAATCTAAATTTTTCAGAATTTCCATTCTGCAAAACATTTTGACTTTTCATTATGACGGAGAATGAAAACAAATTTCAAAATGTCAGAATTTCTCATGGATAGAAATTCCATTTTCTGACCAGCTCTACTGGTTAGTGGGTATGAGTCTAACTAAGGAACTCTAAATCAGTCTGTGGGAGCTTTATTTGGTGTGATGTATACGTTGAGGGGTCTGGAAAAAGGTGTAATATACCAACGTAGACAGCCCTAAATTATTTCAGCCTTCCTTAAACGCAGGTCTAAATTTGTAAAGTGCGCTATAAAACCTAATTTCTATTCTGCGTGATACAAACACTTTGCAAAATGCAACAGAAAAGATGATTATGTGGCTTACTTGGAGGCTAATTCTAGCCTGGACTTCTGCCTGCTGATAAGGATCTAGATATTATTTACTTTTTTAAAAAAAAGACCATAGTATGCTAATGCATCATATAACATGTATGACAACTCCGAAAACCACAGCATCTTGATATGGAAACACACACACAAAGGCCCAATTGAGAACACAGCTGGAACAACTGATTTATTCTCATGCCACTGAAAATTATCCATGGGACTCAGAAAATACCTAAGATCTCCAAAGAAAGAAAGTATCAGAGGGGTAGCCGTGTTAGTCTGGATCTGTAAAAAGCAACAGAGAGTCCTGTGGCACCTTTACATGCATCCGACGAAGTGGGCATTCACCCACGAAAGCTTATGCTCCAATACATCTGTTAGTCTTAAAGGTGCCACAGGACTCTCTGTTGCTTTTCAAAGAAAGAAAGATGGTGACCAATCAATCTCTGCCTCTGGAGAAAATGGTGGTCTCACCTTTGAACTAAAAGTAAGACACTGGAGAGACCAATCAAGAAAGAAATTGTTGAAAATACAGCATCTTTTCCCAAGTCAATTCACAAGGGACATGGTGAAAATACACATAGAGGGAAATAATTCATCTTCCATCACTGACAAATCCCTCCCAGTTGTGACATCCCTTATGGAACAGTAGCACGTTTTACATAAACTTAATAAACCTCATATTTTTATACTCTTCATATACACCTCTACCCCTTTATAACGCGACCCGATATAACACGAATTTGGATATATAGCGGTAAAGCAGTGCTCCGGGGGGGGGGGGCTGCGCACTCCGGCGGATCAAAGCAAGTTCGATATAACGCCGTATCACCTATAACGCGGTAAGATTTTTTGGCTCCCGAGGACAGCGTTATATCGAGGTAGAGGTGTACTTATTTACTATAGGGCAGTAAGGATAATGCTTCGCATTCATACAGCACTTCACATTTTCAAAGCACAGTACAGATACTAAATAATTAATCCTACATGTCCATGAGCTGTGACCACGCAATGACTGCATTCCCCCAATCTCCCTGATCCACGCCAGCCCCCAAAAAGAAGGGTAATATCAAATGCAAAAGACCAGTTTACAACAGACCCGATCAGAGTGGCCTGGAGGAGACTCCCTTTTTTCTGACAAGGTGTAACCACTGTATGTGGACCACCAAGGTCCCAACTGGCATGGCAGCTGGGTTAATGTGCTGAATGTACATACATCACGTCCACCCACTAGATGGGAGACCGCTAATATTTTATGCCCACCTCAGTGTCTGGCCCCAGTGGGTACACCTAATAGTCACCTTCTGATATGTTGATATTTCATAGATTTTAAGGCCAGAAGGGATCATGATGATCTTGTTTGATCTCCTGTATAACACAGGGAACAGAACTTCAATTAGTGATTCTTGCTTTAACCTTTGTGCTTCTTTGTCTTTCACTGACATCTGACTCAGAAATGATTAGCTATATGTATGGGGAGGAACTTGGGAGGACTGTCTTTATTCCCAGAATATCTATACAAACAAAAGGGCTCCAGGCCATTGTTTTAAGCCAATACATTTATTCAGGATGAGGACACTACAGCTACCTGCCCAGCAGCCAGCTAAAACCATCCGGTGAACAAGCTGAGCACATCTAAATATCCTAAGGAAATAATAGAGACTCGTCAAACGCATAAATCATAAAGTGCTACAGTGCTCTTAGTAACAACAATGAATCTTGACTATCCAGATGAACAGGAAGCACAATGCAAATGGATCTGCCCTCTGACCTTCTCACGGATTCTTGTTCATTCCCATCAACCAGTTTCAGTGAATTTCAGAAGAGCTGCAGGAAGCTTTTGTGAGTTGATCTTTGGCTGAGTGGCAAATCTCTATTTTGTTGTTAACAGAATTGTGTAACTTCTGGAAACATTTTCTGAAAAATTAGATACCTCTACAGTAACAATGAGGTTCAATTTCCATTGTTCAGGTGTTGTTTGGGTTGTAGCAGTGGAGAAGCGAGGAAGATCAGTTGCTATGTGTGATGGGTGAGGAGCTGGGGGGAATATATGAACTCCTCATAAAGGGGTTGGGGGTGTCAAAACATTGCCATTCCCTCTGAAAGTTTAGCAGACCTGCCAATGTCCTTTCAAAACTAAATACACAGGGCCAACTTCTTCACTGACTTCAGTGGAGTTCCCTTTGGCTTCTCTGCAGGGTCCCCCTACCCTTAGCTCCCTAATCCTTATGCCTTCCTAGCCCTTTAATCATGGCCCCCTAACACCTTAGCTCTGCATCAAATTGTACCTCAAGCAAAACATGGTTCTGCTTCAAAGTTCTAACTTCCACACAGGTCTGCCATTACACCTCAAGAGCCAGTGTCCCATGGATTGTCTCCTCCTCCCACTTTAGCAGTCAGCAACTGAGGGGGTACATTTTTTTCCCTTGGCTGTCAGACATTTAGCAGATGTTGTTAGTACAGAAAAGGAACACACATATGTGTACACATGTACTGTTTGTGCATGCACACACACAACTCAAGAAAATATTGTTAATGGTTTGAAAAAACTCAGCAAACAGGGTCACATTTCTCTGGTTAATCCTTCTAATCATGTAGGTCAAAGGAAATAAATTAACTTGAACAGTTTTACAAGTTACTTCTTTCTCTCAAAAAGGCAAAGTGGAACAGGAAAGATATTTAGTTCAAACCCTCCCCAGCAGCATTCCAGAAAGTGTGCAATTTCTGATGTTTCACGTTCCGTATATACAGGGTGGCGGCAGGGAGAAACTTAAATGGTAAATTACTGATACAAAAAAAACATTACTGTACTCTGTTCTCAGCACAAGTGCCAAGGTCACTATGTTTTTTTTCTGGCATTTGAACGCAGCAAAGCAGCCAATGCAGCTAAAATATGTAACGCCTGGCTCTTGAAGGGTTTGCAAGAAAACATCAGATAACATTAAAATATCATCTTTAAAAAGACAATAACAACACCAGGCCTTCTAAGGAGGAAGGTATTTCACTCTGACAAGGGAAAAAGAGAAAGTGAAAGGCTGATGATTTTCCTGGGAAGCTCCTCACCCCAGCCTCTTGTTCTAAAAGTTCCCCAGCAAGGAGCACCTAATTTGTGAATAGAAAACTGTATTTTCCCAACTGGCATTGCTTTGATCAGGTTCTGCTGATCTCAGCCACTTTACAGAAAATGTGACAGCATTGGTGGCCTGGCAGTTTGAGTGGGGGAGGGGAGATAATCCCAGGGATGGATTCACCCATGGATTCTCTCAGTGCAAGACGGAAGAACCCACGTACTCAGCCCCCAGCAATGGACTGTCTGTGGGGAAGGGAGAGTGCAACAGCACAAGTCCTGCAGACTGGGGATGCTGAAGTTGGCTGGCAGAGACCATAGAGTGGGTGAGGCTGGCTCAGACAGGTAAAGGGATGCCCTAGTACCTTTGGTTCCCCTAGTGGAGTCAATCTCGCTCTCTCTGGGGTGAATCCCCCTCTGCCACAGATGCCCCGGTTTAAAAGAGGGTGCAGACGGGTGTAATTCCCAGTACATGTATACAGCACATGATAGGTGCACCAGGCACTGTTCAGAGGGTACGAGGTGCAACACCAATAACAGGTGGTGTAGTTTGGGCTCTGGTAGCTAAAGTGTATTCAGAATACGTATTCGTATTACACTATGTATTTATCCAGCTCAAAGGGGCAAAGTCATGCTTGGTGTAACTCTGCTGAAGTCATTGGAGTTGTCTTATATTCACAGACATAGGCTGCCTGCCCTCCCTGGCTAACCCACAAGAGAGCTGAGCAGGAGCTCAGCACAGCTGACCTTGGCATTTGTCTGGGATGATGTTCGGACACTTACTCCTTTGGACTGTTTTTCTGGGGCTTATTAATACATAATCTTTGCTCCCAAGGCTGCCTCTTTATGATGCCATCCCACTATAGGCTGCACTGTGGCTCCTAATATCATTGCTCTGTATGATCCCTCTTACTCACTCCTGGCACATGAACAGTCAGTTTTGGGTACCTAACTGGGACCCTCCCATCCTGGGAAAAGACCCGTAAACTAGATCCCTAGCTCTCAGTCAGGAATGGATACTCATTTACTGCAGTGGGCCCAATTCTACCCTTAGATGGGGATCTCACACAGCAATCACAGGAAGCACAATGCTTATGCACTGGAAGGCAGAATTTAGCCCTGTGGGTTTATCTGGCAAGTGAGGAGCTAAGCAACGTGAGAACTATAGTCCTGATGGGACTGGTGCCTGTTGTGTGGGAGTGGAGATTGCTGGGTACAGTGGGGCGTTAACAATTAATAAATACCTACTGTGCCTCTTTTTTTTCTTGTTTTTTGTTTTGTTTTGTTTTTGGGGGTTTTTTTACACAAGAGCAACTAGGCATAAATGTTACTTCCATTCGGTTTGCTTTGTGTGGATGATTTATCTTTGCTGCTTATTAGGATTTGTTAAAACTCAAACTTGCTGGCTCTCGTTATTTAACAATGTTTTCCAAGATGGAAAATTCAGTTATTTCTAACCAATTCAGGAGCTATATGGCTAATCCTGCTCTTGCAGATTTCTTCTCATCAGGCTGAAAGCTTGGGAATACTGAATGTTCTATATAATACGGGGAGAGACTCTGCGCTGCACCTGGCAGATGGCACAGCCCAAGGGGAAAGAGGGCAAAGGTGGTTTTAAGACACTTCTGCGCAGCCCAGATTCTGGGCCAGCTTGGGGCCAATGAAGCACTCAGTGTAAATTAGAGCAGCCCTTGGATCCAGACACTCCCCTTCCCAACTCCACACATACGCCCTCCACTAGACAATGAAGGACAACTCCTGTGGTGGAGTAATTCTCCCATAGCTGCTTATAGCACATTTATAGGCCCTATATACTGCTGGAGTGGTGTACAGCGTCCAGAACTGGTTGTGTAGCCTTTTCATTTCATAAGTATCCTGAGTTGTTACTAACAAAGTAGAGCAAGTCTGGACATTTTTAAACATCTCAGTTATTTCTGGCAGGATTTTCAGGAGCAGGAGCACTGTAGTTTTTTTTTTAACTTTTCAAACATGGGCTTTTGACTCATTATCAAATAACATCTGAAATCGTTTTAGTCTCATGAAAGGTGATTGGGAAGTGATTGTGTAAGGGAGTGTGGGAAAGGTGCATACAGTAGAGCAGACAGTCAAGATTCATGGGCTCTGATCCCAGCTCTAACATTGCCCTATCGCATGACTTCTGGCATTATAATTGCTATAATTTATTTTATAGCAGCCACAAGGTGCTTCACAGAAAATACAGGTCTCTCTACTTCAACATCATTCAGTCTGAGGCCTGATCCTGCAAAAACGATACACATATGCTTAATTTTACACACAGTGAAGTCACAGTGCCTAAAGTCAAACACATGTGTAAGGACTGAGCTCTAAATGATGAACTACAGAAACCAGGGGGAAGTCACCTACTCTCTGTAATCCTCCGTTTTCTCCATCGGGAAAAAGGCGAATAGCTACTTTGCAGTGGTATTCTGACGCTAAATTAATGAATGTCTGCAAAGCGTTTTGAGATCTTTAAAGAAAAATGTGAAATAAATACAAAGTATTATTACTATACTTATTACAAGATGTGTTGAAACTGATACTTCATTTAAAAATGTGCAGTTTTAACCAAGAGGAACTTGAATTTATTTTTTAGTGGAACAAAACATAAACGTATGCTGGAGCTATAAACAATACTACCTTTATAGGTTCCTCCAACAGCTAGAGTCACAAGTGCCTCATAAAATGAGTGAAGTAAAGACAAGCAGATCCTTAATGGCTTTCTCCCTTTTCTTTGACACTTAACTGTCCCAAATCAAGAGTCCTTAGATGAGAGAAAGTGGAGTTCGGAATGGGCATGTCACACAGCAAGCACAGAGTGGTGCTAAAGGCAAAAACAGAGGTAGCAGAGGGATATGGTGAAATAAAATTTATATCAAGAACCCTTGAGAGAAGCCTTTTGCCATGACAACCTTGTCAGGTTCCACCTATTTTAATGTGCTTAATCATGTCATCATTAGAACTAATACCTACAATTAAATTCCATAATGAGTTACTAACTATTCAAGCCAAAATCAATTATGGTTTTGACTTTAAACCTGAAGTAATGTAATTGTTTTCTTTAACTAAAAGAAAACAATGCTGCTGCTTTATTTTGTCTGTCATTCCGTTATCAAATCCAGGAGTGGATGAGAGGGTTTAAAAAAAATTTTTTTTTTAACTCAAGCATTCATTCAAATAGATTAACTGATACAGTCAGAAGGAGACATTTCTCATGTTTAAAATTATAATGAAGAATCATTCTGTTATTAATTTTACAGCTGTCAGACCCAACTGTGCCATGACTGGTATACTCTGTGCAAGATCACTTATTCATCGGGTTTACACAAGGTGAAAGACAGGGCAAGATTTGGCCTTTACTGAATTTTTATACCTACAGAGATTGAGTTGATTTCTACACTGCTGTTACTTTTCTATAACTATAGGCATTGTTAAATATTACTACAGCCTTGCTAATTTCAACACCCCTGGTGCTCCTAGGGTGAATGGAAATTAACCTTTTTAGCCTGGTACTGCTAGGATAACACACCCCTAGGCTTCCAGCCACCTTTTGGAGACACAATAGAATGCCTCTAGGAATCTTGCCACATCATGCTGCAGACCAACAGAAGAGGACCACATAGTAGCATCCTACAGTCCTATCCCTGTCAGAGGAGGTGAAGACCAGCCAGAATCTTCCTTTTAATATCTCCAGCTCCTTCATCAACACAGCCAGAGGCAGCACATTCTTTCTTCCCTCACCTCAGCCAGAAGTTTTCCCTGCTATTCCTTAATCATCCCTCACAGGCCTCATAAAGTTTAGCAGCACAACTATGGAAAGCTATTACATTTTTCTTCCTGGGATGGTAAATGTTGGGGAGGATTTCACAAGAGCACATTACTGGAATAAGGGTTTTGGAATGACCAGTGCAGTTTGAATAGTTATAAAAAAATTGTCCTCTCTTTAAAAGCCTGCTTGCACGCTCGCTCTATTTATAAAGCACAGTATTCTCTGAATCCCATTACATTCTGAATAGCATGAAATCTGATGTTGAGAAAACAGTCAGGGAAGAACAGGTTGGCTTTCAAGATGGTTGGTCATGTTCTGACCAGATTTTCACCCTGAGAAGGCACATTGAGAAAGGCTTAGAATACTAGAGGAAGATGCTTTTTAACTTCATTGATTTTATGGAACCATTTGATAGTGTGACACAGACCTGTTGGCAAAGTGGTCTCTGTTGTTTGCAAACATCTCTCACCTCAGACCTGACAAGCTCACTATACCCGTGTCTTACAGGATATTTATCCATAAAGAGTAGCAGGTAAGGTACCTACAGAAAGCTCATGACTTGTCAAGGTTCATAATCATTGTGAGATATATGTACAGATAACATGTAAGGAATGATGTATTTTAGTGAAAGCATTCTTTATGGACTTGGAGTAGAAATTAGTCACCAAGAGATATTGTGTCTTGGTGATGGCACAGTCAGGCAAGGGAGTGTTGTCACCCCGCCCTGTTTGGCCATCGATGCAATGCATGGCGCAGCAGTTTAGCCTTGTGCAATACTAAGACTTTGAATGCGAAACCATCTGAGATGACAAACAAACATAAAGGTAAAAAAAGAAACTTTACCAGACAAGGGTTTTCCCTGTCTGACTAGAAACAAAAGGCTGTTTTCAGTGTAACACAGAGGAGGGAGAAGCACTTTGTATCCGTTCACTGAGCAAACACCTTGTGGAGCACAGGGGCTTTCACGCACGTTTGGATCCTCGTTCTTCAAAACCAGCCAGCTCTGCAACAGGCTGAACTTCGGGGGGAGGGAGAACCTACTTTACTAGCTAGAAAAGGTAACTACTGATAAGTGTAGACCTAGGCTCCTGTTTTATGATTTTGTTTTGTATTTGTTTGCACCAAACTCTCATTTCTACTTAATTCCTTATTCTTTTTTACATTACCCTCCTTTTGTTTTATTGCAAATGCTCAGGGCTGGCTCCAGGCACCAGCTCAGCAAGCAGGTGCTTGGGGTGGCCAAGGGGAAGGGGCGGCACGTCGGGCTCTTCGGCGGCAATTCGGCGGCGGGTCCGTCTCGGAGGGAAGGACCTGCCGCCGAAGTGCCGCCAAAGAAGAAAGCGGCGCGGTGGAGCTGCTGCCAATCGCGATCGCGGCTCCCCCCCCCCCCCCGCCGCTTGGGGTGGCAAAAACCCTGGAGCCGGCCCTGTAAATGCTCACAAGTGCACAGGAGCAGCAGATTAAAGTAAAACCGGGGTACACTGCTATTGGTGCAGAGGATCTGGAATTTCTGTGAGTAGCCAGTGACAGGGGCTTGATATCACAGCGGAACAATTCAAGGAGGCTCAGAGATTGGGGTGCACCTGTTGTTAGCCTGCAAGGAAAAGTTAGGGCTGGCAGAGCTCAGAGGAGAGAGTTTGAATGGCTGAAGGTGCCAAGGAGCTGACACTCAGCTACCACAAGCATGACTCCTTCTCGCTGGAGGCCAGGGTAACATGGTGACTGACAATCCTGGGTGCTCTGAGACTCATCACTGGTGTCCCAGATAAGCCCTTTGGAAGAGCCTGAGATGCTAAGGAATTCCAGCAAAGACTGGTAATATGATAACAGCTTTGTATGACGAGTCTGTGTGCTGCATTAGGACAAAAAGCAGAGACACAGAATGGATTCAGACTATTACTGGGGTAAGGCCTACGATGCCCACTTCTTTCTGCATCGTCAGAGACTTTGTGATGTGAAGAGCGATGGCTGCTGCCAAGGACAGACAACAAGGGGAAAAATAGGTTGCCTCATGTGCCACTAGGCAGAGGAGACTCTAAGTCTAAGAACATACATTACCTACAGGAAACCAGAAAAAAATACAACCCGGTAAAAAAACTGCAGTAGAGTTATCCAAAATCAGAACTTAATTTGGATAACTGCCACCTTTTTGAGATCCAGATTGGATTTGCCTTAAATCAACTGCAATCTGAGTATAAATCCCTATATATTCTCAGTGTCACTTTTGTTATTCTTTCAATTGTCACTGGACACTTGGGAAATCACTGGGATTCATTTGATGTCATTACATCAAAATGTTAATTTGCATGATTCCCCAGCTGGCTCCCCAGCAAACAATTTTGCTAACCAAACATCCTCACTATACAGGCAGTGAATAGGACATCAGGCAGCTATACTGTTTCCCACTGAACTAGAGTGGGGGGGCAGGAAAGGAAAAGAAAATTCACTGGTGACATCCTCATTCTCTAAACAAAACTTCTGCTTTCTAGTCTAAAACACTAACTGGAAGTTCATAAGGCCACCTGTTCCCCATGCTTTAGCTGGTTGAGCAGGTGATAATATCTAGCTCTTATACAGAGCTTTCCATCTGCAGAACTCAAAGTGTTTTACAAAGGAGGTCTCATTACCCCCATTGTATAAGCAAGGAAAGTGAGGCACAAAGCAGTGAAGTGACTTCACTAAGGTCACTCAGTAAGCCAGTTGCAGAGGTGATAACAGAACACAACTCTCTAGAGTGTCGGTGCAGTGTTCTAGCCAACTGGTCACATTGCCACTCCGTGACAGTTAAATGCTAACTCGGCTGCAGTTAAAAGGGCTATTGAAAGCCATCAGGTTTTGTTTTTTAAACTCAAAACGTGGGCTTTACCTCTCACACAAAATAGCAAAATGAACTTTTTCAGTCAATTATTCAGTCATAACATATTTTATTATATCCTAGCATAAATGTCTATGCAGAAGATATTAAACCACAAGACAACTACAAGAAAACGAATGTACTTTTGTATACTTGATTAAATGACTTTGTATCCTATTACTCATATACAAAGTTTACTCTTAAGTTACACTTTGTATTAACTGTAGTTTAAAACTCTGATCCACAGCAAAACAACAACTGCTATTCCTTATAAGAACCAGATCTGCATGCTGAGGGCTCATCCTTGATGATTTTGGATAAGCAGGTACATTCCGCATTGAATACATGATTGGGGCATTCATTACATTTGCTTTTGCCCACCACCTCAAGCAAAACCCCAGCATCCAGCTACTCCTATCCTTTACACAGCAATTCTCTGCAGCAATCAGGATTCTCCAGGGCTGAATAGAAGGACTGGAAAGCAAGGATAAGGTATGTATAATGCATCATTATAACAAACTGTGCTGCCATAGGGTACAAAATAATATGGGGTCATGTACTCAATTGAAAATAAATCTTTAGCATTGCAGCCACCCCCTTATCTATTAAGGGACCCCACCCCCTTATCTATTAAGGGACCAATCAATCTATATTATCACTGATAAAAAAAACATGGGTAGTGCAGAGTTGAGATTGCCCACAGGTATATATCGTGTCCTTCCAGAATGTTGAGTTAGCAAAACCCAAACTTGTGAAAAACAGGAAATGAAGATTTAAGTGACACATTTATGCAACCAGAACTCTGCCCCTCTGGAGCTGGCAACAGCTACTGGGAGTTACCTGCATGCACTCCAGCTGCGGTCATTGTGTTAGGTGTAGTTGCATTGAATGGTAGAGGGATTAGTTAGCAGCTTAGCAGAGCTGTCACTGTGACAGGAAGTAATCAGGGGAGAGGGGCTGTGCGCCTCTGAAAAGCTGAGTCCCTCTCCTTGATCCCTGTATGTGTGATCAAAGGAAGGACGTGCATGTGTACCTTCAGAGATCCAATATGCTCACTTCACAGCTTATTTGGTCGGCTGTGTCAGTAGCAGGGCAGAGGGGTCTTCTTGCCATCGGGATTGTCACTGGGGCAGTTAGGTGGAATAGGAGTGTGGCCCATGAGTTTAAGGATGGGTAAAGTAACATTATAGTGTTTGATAACATTGTGTGCATATAAGTGAAGGGATTGTAAAATTTAGCAGATGTGGTATTATTTCTGTGGAGTAGGCTAAAGACATGTCTACACCACAAATTTAAGTCAACCTCATTTACGTTGGCATACAGCTGCCACAGTAATTACATCACTTGTGCATGTCTACACTTTCACAAGAAGCGCTTGCACTGACTGAACTGTCAGGGTGGGGCATTGTGGGGGATGCCTTCTGAAAGCCAGCAACAGTCGATGTAAGCAATTCACTGTGTTGACCTAACTACATCAACATTGACTCTCATGGAGGTGGAGTTATTCAGTCAGTGTTGAGAGCGAGTTATGTCAGCTGGAGCAAAATTTTTGTGTAGATACTTACATAGTTAGATCGATGTAAACTACCTTGTGTTGACCTAACTCTGTAGTGTAGACCAGAGCTGAGAGTTTGAGTGCAGAGCATTCAGAAAAGTGCAGAGGCAGTCTGAATGCTTATTGGGGCATTGCTCAAAGAGGACAGAGTTAAGGTTGTGCGGGCACGTACCTTAATGATGTACTTCCTGGTTCTCAGATGTCTGAGTGTTGCTGAACTCGGTCCCAGGGAAGGGCACAAGACACCACCAGGCAATCTGAACTCTGTGGCAACCAAGCTTTTTGTCAGCAAATTTCCATGTTTTTAAACAGAAAGAGAAACCCTGGTAGGAGTTAGTACTCATTTAGGCAGCTCTAGTTATCAGGTAGATTTGCAGTTGAGATGCTACTGTGGCTAAGTAATGATAATAAAACTCTAAAGGATCGAGGGACTAGAACCCAGGTCTGCAGAGTCTAGAACAGCTGTTGGCCCCACAGTGCCACCAGGAGGCACTGCATAATATACCCAGGGAGCACTGTTGAGAGTAGGCGTCACATGACGTACCGCCCAAGAGACCCAGGGTGATGGTACCCTGCAGCCCTTTGATTGGCCAAATGCCCTATTTAACCTCAGGGATTGCCCTAGGAAGTTGTGTGGGCAGCCATACAGACTTTAGCTTGCTGCAATGCCAGGCTTTGCATGCTATCTGGGCTCTGACTCTAACCTGATTCTTGTTTCTAGCCTAGTACCATCTCTGGCCTCACTGTGACCCTGACTCTTGCGATTCCTCCAGTTCCTGCTTGAAGACTGCCATTCCTAGTGTGCAGACCTCAGCCCAGTTGTGACCACTAGGCAAGACTGCCTAGACCCCACTCCCTTATAGTACTTAGCTTTTGCATAGCACTTTTAATCAGTAAATCTTAAAAGCACTCTACCAAGGAAGGAAGCACCATCATCTCAATTGTATAGATGGGGAAACTGAGGCACAGATAGGTGAAGTGAGTTGGCCCAGGTAATCCCGCAGGCTAATAGCAGAGCTGGGAGCAGATCTCAGGTTTTATGAGTCCTAATCAACTGTTGGCTCCACTAGGCTACACAGTTACTATCTGAGTCCTAACTGCCTACACCTATACACTTTGTTACAGTGGAATGAGGTTAATGGTCATGCTTTGACAGGTTTGAAGTGTGTAGCTGCTAAATGGATCAGTGAGAGAAATCTCAGACATGGTCTATATACCCAAAATGTGACTGTTTTATCACAGGGTGGTTACTGTAACTTTAAGCACATGAGAGAAGGTTGGTGTGTATCTCTCCTTCTCCACGCCCCAACCCCCATCTCTCACACCATATCCACAGGGAGTTTGTAACCTTTCTTTTTCCTCAAGAATTGCTCAAAAAGACAATGTTAACAGAACTCAGCCAGTACCTTTGCGATCCCTGCCCACTTCACTCTGTTTGCTGGCTACTGCGTTGTGAAATGCTCCTGTCATAAAAAGGATTTTGTCCAGGCTATTACCCTACAAACGTCACAATTTTTGTAAGTCATTCCTGCATTGGAGGTCTTATATGGTTCAGCTGTTTTCCCAGATATTTTAGTTGCCGATCCATGGCAGGCCTGTGGAAAAGGAGGGGAAAATGATCCAGACATGGGGGAGACTCTTGCCTCTGTGAAAATGCATCAATTCACCGATCATATTCCAGTAAGTCACACTGTGAGTTCCCTCTCGACCCCACACAGTAACATGGAGTGAATTACTAGGGTTACCATATTTCAGCAAGAAAAAAGAGGACAGGAGGAGCCCCGCCCTAGCCCCGCCCCCGTCCTGCCCTAGCCCCGCCCCTGCCCCTCCCACTTCCCGCCCCCCTCAGAACCCCCCAACCCTCCCCCCCGCTCCTTGTCCCCTGACTGCCCCCTGCTGGGACCCCTGCCCCTAACTGCCCCCCAGGACTCCACCCTCTACCTAAGCCTCCCTGCCTCTTGTCCCCTGACTGCCCCCTCCTGAGACCCTCCCCCCATCCTAACTGGCCCCCTAGGACCCTACCCCCTACCTGTACCCTGACTGCTCCAACCCTTATCCACACCCCCACCCCCAGACAGACCCCTGGGACTCCCACGCCCCATCCAACCACTCCCCACCCCCTGACAGCCCCCCCCAGAACTCCCGACCCATCTAAACCCCTCTGCTCCCTGTCCCATTGACTGCTCCGATTCCTCTCCCCACTCCTGCCCCCTGACAGCCCCCCCCAAACTCCCAACCCCCCCCCGCTCCTTGTCCCCTGACTGCCCCCTCCTGGGACCCCTGCTCCTAACTGCCCTCCAGAACCCCACCCCCTACCTAAGCCTCCCTGTTCCTTATCCCCTAACTGCCCCCTCCTAAGACCCCCCCTAACTGCCCCCCAGGACCCTACCCCCTACCTGTACCCTGACTGCCCAAAACCTTATCCACACCCTCGCTCAGAAAGCCCCCCCCCAACTCCCAACCCCACCCGTCTCTTGACTGCCCCATCCAAAACCTCCCTGCCCCTTCTCCGACCCCCTGGCCCCCTTGTTGTTGGCCTTCGCCTAATGTCTCTGTGAACTTGCTCAGGAACGGCCTGAGCCGTTCGTCCTGGCACGCTGGTCCCGGCAGGCTGGCTGGCAGGGGAGGAGGAGCGGGGGAGGAGCTCCAGACTGCCGGAGGCGATCTGCAAATGCAGGGAGGGAGGGAGGGAGTGATCTCTGCCGCAGGGGAGAGGAGGGGGGCTCTCTCTGGCTGTCGGAGCCTCATGTAAGTGGCACCATCCGTCCGGCTGCCCTGTTAGCCGCGCGCGCTCTGCATGGGGGGGAGAAGTCTGGACATTTACAAATTCCCCCCGGACGCTATTTTTAGCTCAAAAATCCGGACATGTCCGGGGGAATCCGGACGAATGGTAACCCTAGAATTACTGCAATTTGATTTGCATTCCAACAATTGCTACTATTGCAAAATGAGAGGCACACACCAGGGTGGTACTCCTGCATCAGTCAGATGAGTGCATAGAGACAATATAGAATCATAGATTATTAGGGTTGGCAGGGACCTCAGGAGATCATCTAGTCCAACCCCCTGCTCAAAGCAGGATCAATCCCCAACTAAATCCCCAAATGGCCCCCTCAAGGATTGAACTCACAACCCTGGGTTTAGCAGGCCAACGCTCACACCACTGAGCTATCCCTCCCCCCAAATATACTAGCTTCTTCGGGAACAACCAACTTAAAATATTTGAACTGTCAAGAAGAGAGCTGAGCGGTACAGGATATACGTTTGCATCTATTTCATAATTGTTTACTGGAAATACATTCACTTTCACTTCAGTATGAAATGTATCTGCCCTTCTTCTCATCTGGCACACTGCCTCCTCAGCTCCATTTGGAAAAGAAACAGCAGAAAAGGGGCTAGCATTCATGCAGCAAAACTTTGTTTTGCAGCAGTCACAGCCTATGTGTCCTAGAGTAGCTGTAGGGCCATCAAATTTGAAAGGAGACTGTTAGGAACAGAAAATTACATTTTATTTGATGGCAATAGGCTATGGAATCCTTCACTTCCGGGTCACCAATTCAGTGATCAAAAGCTGTCACAATCTGATAGCTGTTAGGTGGGCATGGGATGAGTTTACAACCTCAGTTCAGTTCTCAGAGTGTACATGTCCACATCGCAAAAACCAGCCTCAGAAACTGGCAGTGACTTTGTTGGCAGCTTCAGGCCGAAGACTGAGTGGGACAATGGACTAAACTCCCCCTCTCTATCTTAGAGTTGGTTTTTTCCAAGTCAAAGCTGAGGTGTATTCACAGAGCAACGGGTGCTGTGGAAGGCTGCACTGCAGCTGCCTGTGCTGTGATGGACACTTCAGCTTCTTGGGCTGTCAAGGTGGTATTTTCAACAGCATAAAACACATTTTACAGTTAAAAAAATAGTTTATAGGTAAACTAAACAAAGCAGGGAAAGCTAGGGCTTCACAAACTTTTCAGCTAACTGAGTTCAGGCTGCCTCCTTCTTAGGGTACATCTACATTTTCAGCTGGCGGTGTGATTTCCAGCTCCAGAAGACATACCCGCGCTAGCTCTGATCGAGCTGGCATCCTAAAACTAACGTGTAACCATGGTGGCACAAGCAGCTGAAGGGGCTAGCTGCATTGAGTATGATCCCATGCAAGACAGCAGGCACATACTCACGGCAGCTAGTTTCTCCAGCCATTGTGGCTACTGTCTATTTTTAGCATGCTAGCTCAATCGCAGGTAGTGAAGGTATGTCTCCTCGAGCTGGGAATCACTCTCCCAGCTCTGAGTGTAGATGTACCTTTAGTGTTGCCCTTGTGGGATAAAGTCTTTGTGTCGTGATGCTGCATCAATTACAAAATATACTCAGAACTGTTAGCATCCTTAAAACCTAACTTGCAGAATGTGGAACAGATCCAGAAAAATCAGCACAGGTGATAACTCTGTTATGGACTGCACACCACCTTGTAATCTTCTAAAATTAAAATTCTCCATGAGGAAATTTACCACACGAGCAGAGGTTCTGCACAAGGCCTACAGACTATTAATTACTAGGGCTGTCAAGCGATTAAAAATTAATCACAATTGCGCAATAAAAAAAATTAATTGTGATTAATCGCGCAGTTAAACAATAATAGAATACCATTTATTTCAATATTTTTGGATGTTTTCTATATTTTCAAATATATTGATTTCAATTACAACACAAAATACAAAGTGTACAGCGTTCACTTTATATTTATTTTTGATTACAAAAAAATAAGAAAAAAACAAAAGAAATTGTATTTTTCAGTTTACCTAACGAAAGTACTGTAGTGCAATCTTTGTCATGAAAGTTGAACTTACAAATGTAGAATTATGTACAAAAAATAATTGCACTCAAAAATAAAACAATGTAAAACTTTAGAGCCTACAAGTCCACTTAATACTACTTCTTGTTCAGCCAATTGCTCAGACAAACATATTTGTTTACATTTACAGGAGATAATGCTGCCCGCTTCTTGTTTACAATGTCACCTGAAAGTGAGAACAGGCATTCACATGGCACTGTTGTAGTTGGTGTCGCAAGATATTTATGTGCCAGATGCGCTAAAGATTCATGTTTCTTTATGCTTCAACCACCATTCCAGAAGACATGCGTCCATGTTGATGACGGGTTCTGCTCAACAACGATCCAAAGCAGTGCGGACCAACACATGTTCATTTTCATTATCTGAGTCAGATGCCAGCAGAAGAAGGTTGATTTTTTGTTGTTGTTGGTGGTGGTGGTTTGGGTTCTGTAGTTTCTGCATCGGAGTGTTGCTCTTTTAAGACTTCTGAAACATGCTCCACACCTCATCCCTCTCAGATTTTGGAAGGCACTTCAGATTCTTAAACCTTCAGTCGAGTGCTGTAGCTCTCTATAGAAATCTTACATTGGTACCTTCTTTGCGTTTTGTCAAATCTGCAGTGAAAGTGTTCTTGAAACGAACAGCATGTGCTAGGTCATCATCCAAGACTGCTATAACCTAAAATATATGGTAGAATGTGGGTAAAACAGAGCAGGAGATATACTATTCTCCCCCAAGGAATTAATTCACAAATTTCATTAACGCATGATTTTTTTAACGAGTGTCATCAGCATGGAAGCATGTCCTCTGGAATGGTGGCCAAAGCATGAACGGGCATACGAACGTTTAGCATATCTGGCACGTAAATACCTTGCAATGCCTACTACAAAATTGCCATGCGGACGCCTGTTCTCATTTTCAGGTGACATTGTAAACAAGAAAGCGGACAGCATTATCTCCCATAAATGAAAACAAACTTGTTTGTCTTAGTGATTGGCTGAACAAGAAGTAGAACTGAGTGGACTTGTAAGCTCTAAAGTTTTACATTGTTTTGTTTTTGAGTGCAGTTATGTTAAAAAAAATCTACATTTGTAAGTTGCACTTTCAGCATAAAGATATTGCACTACAGTACAGTACTTATATGAGGTGAATTTAAAAATACTATTTCTTTTGTTTGCTATTTTTACTGTGCAAATATTTGTAATCAAAATAATAATATAAAGTGAGCACTGTACACTTTGTATTCTGTGTTGCAATTGAAATCAATATATTTGAAAATGTAGAAAAACATCCAAAAATATTTCATCCATTTCAATTGGTATTCTATTGTTTAGCAGTGCGATTAAAACTGTGATTAAATGTGATTAATTTTTTTAATCACGATTCTTTTTTTTTTAGTTAATTGAGTGAGTTAACTGCGATTAATGGACAGTCCTATTAATTACTATTTATTATTTGTACTGCCATGACACCTAGGAGCCTCAACCATGGACTAGGACCGCATTGTGCTAGGTGCTGTACAAATACAGAAGAAAAAGACAAAAGCTTACCAGCTAAGTATAAGACTAGAGACAGAGACAAAAGGTGCATATGGAAAGATACGGGGGGAAGAGGGGGACAAAAAGAAACAATGAAACAATATTAGTAAGTATGATAGGCAGCAATCTCAGCAGACCAGTGGCCTAAGCATTGTCAAGTTTGTAATCATCATGTCAAAGGAGAAGTTTAAGGAGAGATATGAAGGACAATGAGGTGTCTTTGTGGATGTTTTGGGGGAGTATACATCACTTCAGTGCCACTTAAGCCCATAGCTCTTGTGTGGAATGTCAGCATAGAGGTGACTTTAACTCCTTATGCATATTTGCAATGTTTGATTGGTCAGAGTCATGCATCTACTGTACAGTTCCTTGGGAGCTATCAGAATGGCTCTAAGGAACAAACAGTTTTCACTAAAGTGGAATGAACATTTTACAATGGAACAGTTTGCTTTCAGAAAATACTGACTCAACGGCATCCAAAAATTTTTTTATTTTATTTTATATTTTTATTATATAAATTACAATAGGAAACTATCAATTACCAGACCATTTACCAATTATAAAATAATTTACACATGACCAGAGTAGCAATTACCAATGAGCACACCAAGTACCAATTACCAAACCAATGAAAATAGCAATTACCAACTAGAATAACACTTACCAATTAGAATGCCAATTTTAAAACCAATTTATAAAAGAAAAGAAAAGAGAAAAGAAATTAGAAATATACAATTGATATACATTTTATTATATAATATCATTTATAATATAAAAGTCAAAGTGCTTTGACTATATTATGTCATGTTGACTTTTATATATTATAAATTATTATATAACATAAAACTTGAGTTGATAAATTTTAAATGAAGCATTTCAACATTATCAAAATGAAATGATTTTGACCTCATCAAAACAAAAGATTTCAGTCAGGTTGACAAAAATTTGTTTAATTTTTTAAATGAAACTTTGGAATCACGTTCTGCAGGAAATTTCAAAATTTCAAAAGTTTTTCATTGTGATTTGTAACATATTTTTTTTCAAAATTTCAGAACTTTCTGCAGAACAGGAATTCAAATCCAACCAGCTCTAGTTTTTACTACTGCACTTACCTGAACTAACCAGTTTTAATATCTGGTACAGCTCACAATGAAGCACTGGTTGTAAATAGTTATCATTCTCCTAGATTTACCACAATGCATTTAAAAAGTAAAGTGGAAGCAAAGCCTTCCCACTCTTTCCGTCATTACCACAGTAACCACTGCCAAATATAAATCTTGAAATAAAAACTTAAGAAATTGTGGGTATGTTCTCCTCCCCGTGTGTGTGAAAAAGAATCCATAAACATCTCAGCATTTCTCTCTGCTTCTGTCTATGAGTTGCTCTCTCTCCCCTTACTATTATCTATTATCCTATAACACCGGGAGTTACATGGAGACATCAACATCTCAAACTGACCCCTATTCTCTTTATCAGGTAATATGACAGTCCTCTTAGATCCTCCCCACTTCAATGGTGTCAGAGTTACTTCCAAGGATAACATGCCTCCTGTGTGATTGTAAAGTGAGCTCAAAAAGCCAGTTTAACTGGAGCTGATTATTGTTCCCTTTGCCTTTGCCGAGTCAGTGTCACAATCCCAAGAAGGTGTTAGCTCACTGGAGTTGTATGAAAACACATACCTGTCATTAAAATATCTTTTCATTTGAAGTCTATCAATATACAAAGTTACAATTTCCTTCTTCTCAGTTACAAAACATAATTTGATTTTATTTAAAATGTATCTTTTATGAAATATCTCCCACTCTCATTGTTCCGCCTCCCCCCCTGCACCATTTTAAGAGAGAACACTAGGGACTCTCTAACCTTCAAACAAAAGCAACAAATCCTTTGCATATTTTCTAATTGTCTATGCTTAATACCTCCCACCCTTGTCGGAGGTTCCTATAATATGCAAATGAAAGGTTTATGACAAGGCAAAGACTAGCTGAGCTGTGCAACACAAAGTGCAGTCCTTAGTTTTGTAGTAGAGGAACGACATATGAATACCATAAGCATAGATTATGAAAAGATGTAAAACTGTACAGGTTGGGAATAGCTGTCACAACCTATTTGTTTACTATTATCTATATAAAGATACCAGCTAATACAAGACAGAATTCTCATATCCAATGCTACTGTAGCTAAAATGGATCAGACTTCTTAAGTGCTATTACACATTATTTCTCTGATGTCATTGTGAATTCCCAGCCACTGTCTTCTGTTTTGTGTACAGATTACCCTTTTGTTACATACTGGGTTTAAGAGGAAACTCAAAACAGCTTGTCCATTTTACATGTCAGGTATGAGTGTTTAGAATAAATTCCTTGCAGTTGTCAGATTTCAGAAATTCAAAGGGTGACTGAGACTATGTTGCCTTGAATGTTTTTCTGGTGCATCTGGTGAAAGACCAAACAGATGTTTTGTTTTTAATTACACCATGGGATTCTAAGCACAGCAGGCAAGGAGGTTCTAAATCTATGAATGAACAAAGTTCTACATCACATTGGTTTATACCCTGATGCATCTACCCTCCCTAACTGTAGATTTCCATACTAGCAAATTCAGAAGTACTACATGGAAACAAAGACAGAAATAAATATTTAACATTTCATGGTAAATGATATTTACCAAGGTAACAACTGAAATCACATTACCAAAAAATTCACATGATGGGTGGAGGTAGGTGGACAATAATAAACACTGGAAGCAAATACTTTTCCTTCACTCATCACTACAGACATGAGAGCCTTTTTAATAGCAGAGGAAAAAACCTACAAATGTGAATACTCCCAGCACAATGACAGTCTACTTAATTCCAACACCAGCCTTCTCTGAAAATCATGAACAAGTTCATAAACAGAAGAGGATTCAAATGATTTACGTTATTAATTTTATGCGCCCTGGTGCTGTAGCAACATAGCAACACTATCCTGCAAAGTTCTGAGTGTCTCCTGCAAGGTACTGAGCAGCAGAGGGCTTGTACAATCTGGAGGTTAGATGCTTGAATTGAAATTTTATCTCTATACCTGCTATAAATCACATGAGCCATCCTTAAATAGTGGCAGCGGGAAAACTGCTGCTACTTTATAACTGCTGTCAGATGAATTTAGGAGACCAAATCTAAATTAACAACGAGAACAAAACAAAATAAACAGATCCAAAACACAGAATAAAAGAAACACACAAAACACAATTAACTCAAATCAACCAACCCAGCAGGGAACTAAACATCCAGCCTTGCATCATCCACTCTAACCCATCAAACACTAACTCTGAGAGACCAGACATGGGAACAGGCAGTCTCACTACCAGCCCTGAGTACAACAGCAAGAGCCTACCAGGCAGGCCCCAGATCATGAGGAGCTAGGGCTAAAAGTTATCCTAAGAGCAGGTTTAAATGAGACCTTTAAAGTTTCACCTGGTTTAGTTCCCTACCCTACATGGTGACCAAATTGATTTCATAATTCATTAACTCATCCCTGATAGACAAGACGAGTGTCTGGCCAGCAACATGCCAGTTCACACATAAAATGACTGAACAGTTATTTAAATATACAACAGGGCTGTGATCTACTCCTTCCACCCTGTGCTTTAAAAATTATTTTCATGACTATTAGTAGAGAACACGTGAAAGCCCCTTTCTAATTATTACTATGTGCTAAGGAAAACTCAGTTCAGAACCAGCATCAACCTCATAGCAAGGCTGGTGATTTTTCCTTTTTTGCATTTAACTGGTTTGCAAATACAGTGCCTCAGGTACTAGGTAGGGAAGGGTCTTGCCTAGGGCTCTAGAAGGTATCAGTGTCTTAGCCAGGTTTAGGACTGCTGTAATTTTACAGGGGCAAAGAAAATATTAGTCTGGCATCTCAGGACATAAGGCTTGGCTGCTGAAGACCTGAGCATAGTGTTGTTGTGAAAACTGCAGCGCTACAAGCTTTGAACTAAGGGCCTGATCCAATGCCCACTAAAGTCAATGTGAGTTCTTCCAGTAACTCAAACGGGCTTTGGATCGGGCTCAAAGTGCTAGAGACAAAACAAAAATCTGTCCAAGTATTATTCTACTTGAAAATGGGCCAAATTCATCCATGGAATAACTCTACTGAAGATAACGGGTGAATTACAGCAGGGATTATTCTGATCCAATCTAATCAACATATCAACTACCAAAAGTTGCCCTTTGGTAGCCCACTGGCCTATTATGCCGTAAAATGATTTGTTCAGCTATCTTTTGTTACATTTTTTAAAGAAGCAAACTATTGGCAGAAAATAACAGACCCTACAGAACTCAATAACCATTATTATCAAAGCAAATCCCAGGAACCATCATTATCAGTAATGACTTTCCCTGGCCTCCCAATCTTCTCCACTAAATAACAACACACAAAAAAAATCTATGTAGTGCTCACGGAAGCGATAGTTTGCAAGCACTCGCCAGAGCCAGGGATAATGCAGGTAGGCTCTGGGCAAGCGTCGTCCTATCCAAAAGCTATGTCAGTGCTTTAAATCCTGATAAGTATCCCCTGTTATTTAAGACCTTAGCCTTTCCTAAGCAGAAGCTGACAGTGGCACAAAACTGGTTCTGTAACGTGAAAAGGTGCATAAACTCCCCTGTGAACTAGGCGGGGACCATTAAGCTCATTGGTCACTAGTGGCCCGGGGAAAAGAGAACCCCAGGCTCAACCTTCAGAAGTGTTTGGGAAAATTTTGCAAACACGCAATACTGTATTTTTAAAACTATAGAAGCGACCAAGAGCTCAGATTTATTACCAAATAATCAGTCAGACATCGCTGAAACCACTTCAGTGTTCTGAAAGGAGACGAAAAGTGATAATTAAGGGCTGAATTCCGAGCACCTTAAAAATTGCATTTTTTCTCACGCACCAACTTTCTTTGAAGTCAGTGGTCTCCTGCCTAAGAAAACACTAAGCAAGGACCTCTGGATCTGTCCCCCGAGGTGTAATCAAATAAACCAGATACTTTGACAGTGCTGCAAAATGACAGCCTTCTTTCTTACAGGGACAAATATGCTGCGGTTGTCCAGGTGTAGATGAGGGCAGAATCTGCCTCACAGTTTTTAAACAAAAAAAAAAAAGGGGGGGGGGGGGAGGTTAAAAAAAGGTGGTAAGGAGGAATTTTGTTTTTCTGTAATGAAAGACAGGATTTAGCACATCAGTGATTTTCACAATTACCTGGAATTCACTGTACACTAAATCTCTTTTAATAACTGTGGACTTTGAGATCATATGAGAAAGCTGGCTAGAATTGCAGGTTTCAGAAACAGCATTCTTCCATGCGCCACTTCTCTTCAAAAGAAATATTTACATAATATTACCATTTGCTTGAGCAGAAAGGTCATATTAGAAAAACAGGGGGTTGATTGTGCTCCCATGAACGTTCATAAGAATGTTGCTACTGAACAGGTGCAGGATTCGGCTCCTTAAATTCTAAAATAACCTTCCTTCACAGTCTCACACGCACATAGAGTGGAATACTGATTACTGTTAATGTAAAAGAGTTTAGGAACATGGAAAAACCATCTGGCTCAATATGCTTGCCTCTTTTTTGGTTGATCTTACTAACACCTTTCTGATTTTATTACCAAATACCTCAATCTCCTCCACCCGTAACAATAATTATTATAATAATTATTTACCATTTGTATTAAGACAGCACCCACAGGCTCCACGTAAGATTACGGTGCCATTATGCTAGATGCTATGCTAGTAAAAGAGTCTCTGCCCTGAACAGATTGCAATTTAATTTAAAAGAGGATATGATAAGTGGGTGTACCTCACAAACAAATGGACGGGATGAGAAAAAGGAGCGGAGTGATAGCGATAGGAAATGTGATTACAAAGACTAGCTATATGCACAGGTAGATGTTTCTGAGTCAATTATCCCTTCAGTTTACTTACAGTCTTTTCTTCCATCACCTGACTAGTGACTAATTCCAGGAGTTTATTATTTTTGTGTGAAATAAATCTGCCCAAATCCCTTACTTATTCTTAGTTTCTAATTTTCAAGTCATGTCTTTTGGTTTGTGAACTTTCTGTCCTATTAATATTTTTTCTAGCGATCCCTTTCTTAATTTAGAAAACCTCCATTGTCACCTCAAATACTGTAAATAATTCCTGAGTAAATGAAACATCGCTATAAGAAAAAGCTATTAATCCACAGAATAAGAAAGGCTTAGATGAATTTACTGCTTATAAGTAAATGATGCTGGAGCAATTACGTGCAGCATGTGAAAAGCCTCAAGAGCAATCTAAATGGGTTAATACTTTTTGTTTTGCCTTTTTAATGTTTAAGTGAATTTAATGTACTACTGTGAGTCCAGCAAACTGAAATACTCTTGTTTATGGTAAGTGATACAGCACAGGCAGCGTTAATCTCAACCTAAAGGGACCAACCCTTCGGAACAAGTACAATAGTTCACCTCCTTTGCCCACTCACTCCTTGCCCTGTCCCCAGAGACAGCCAACAAGGGCGGCAAATGGTGAGGGTGGTTTTTATAGATGGACATCCCAGCATCACAGGAACCAACTCACTTCACAGAAGTGACTGAGCAGCCATCAGATGGTACCATTCAGTGTGCTAGATTCAAAACAATGACAAGATGCACAGGAGAAAGACCCTGCGTTCCATCAGCAATCTCTTAAGCCACCCAAGCCCTCCCAGATGTTTTAGAGCTGAAATAACCTAGTTTGGTATCACAAATAAAATAAATTGAAAAGCGTGACACAGACATGATATAACAGAAATAAAACGATAACCTGCTAAGAAGCAAAGGGGAAAATGTGCTGATGTTTTAACGTCATGTATGCAAAAAAGGAGCAGAATAAAAAAGATTCAAAATTTAAAAATGAAGGCACAAATCCAAAGAGAACTGGGGACAAGAAGAGAGAAGGAGACCAGTAACAGTGGAGTGAATGGATGAAGGTCCAGCTTGATGGTACAAGACAGACTAGCTCAGGGGAAGAGGGCTGATAGCAAAGCATTCCAAAACACTTATTACTACTCCTTTAGGAAGACTCAGCCCACCTCAGCATCTGCTGTTTACCACAGTGTGAATGTAGGAGGATCTGGGGCTCTACCTATGTAGGGTGACCAGACAGCAAGTGTGAAAAATCAGGACAGAGGGTGGGGGGTAATAGGCACCCATGTAAGAAAAAGCCCCAAATATCAGGATTGTCCCTATAAAATCAGGACATCTGGTCACCCTATACCCATGTCCCCAGAATGGATGACTACTTCTCCTTGGGCTGCAGAACACAAGTAGGCACATTAGCTGAGTCCGTCACCTAGCACCAAAGAGAGTGCAAGGAGAATATCTTGCCGTGACCTCAGGGTGAGAGAAGAGGCTCCCTGTGCAATCCATCCTACAGAACTCTGTGCAACACCAGGCAAGTTGTGAGCCTAGTTAGCTAATGATTGAACCTTGCTTTGGAAATGTAAAGTGATGTAAAAGTGCCAAGTGTGATCATTACAGAGGGACTTGCTCACTGGAGGGAACTGAGGGAAAGAACTTTGATACAACACTCCTGTGACTCTCTGCCATCACTCGGGCTATTGTCTAAGAAACTGGTACATAAATCACAGCCTCTGTCACAACAATGACTGTCCATTCATCTGTTATCTGTTCATATCCGGAAGTAAATTAAAGGCAATTGCACACTGCAATCAATAGGCAGTAAGTTGTAACGGTAATAGAGAATCTCATCTAGATGATAAATAACCTTGGCAGGATTGAACTGTACAATATTAGCAGCGCCACACAGAAGCCTCATTCCTCTTCACTTAAACACAGTTAAATTAAAACCCAACACAAAGTGGCATATAAGTCCCATTAGTGTCATTCACGGTCAGATGCAATTTAAATAATTACACATACTATATGGTTCAGAGAAGTATTACCTGAAGTAATTACATTTTAAAAAACCCTGACCCAAGCCTGTATACCTTCATGCGACTATTCTTTATTCACGTGCCATGTGTGGTTATATTGTGAGCAAGGACAACACACGTTGAGTAAGAAGTCAGCAGGAGTGGGCCGCAAGACTTCAAAGTCATGCCATCAACTGACAAAAGCTATGACAAGTAAAAATTTAAGGCCCTCATTCAGCTCCAATTACTTTCCACTGACTTCGGTGAAGGCTGCACCATGCTCCCAAAGAATCCTCTGTACTTAATTCTCACCTTATTGGCACTATCTGTGCAAGTCAGACTCATGTTAATATTCCCTTGCTTTTCCCCATTTTTGTCACATCCTTATTTTTTATTTAAAACATTTTGATATATGTAGTGCTCACGATAGCTGCTGTATTGCCCAAGAAAACAACGCTGTCTTTTTATCAACAAAACAGGTACAGCACAAGCAGAGACAAGTATGCGTCCTCTGCAAAATGCTGATCCAAAAAGATTACCTACCGGCTTGACTTGCCCATTTGAAACCTGTCAGTGAGTACTTGGACTGAGATCACCAACTCATTTTACATAGTGTATCAAACACTAAGTGACCAGAGTTAGATTTGAATTGGCCATTGAGATGTAAAAATTCAGCATAGCCCATTATTAGTCCCTCAGCCTTTCAGGCACCATTGGTTTATATCCCTAATTGTAATGATAGCATCAGGTACTGAAATTTTTTGCCATGACTAACAATGCATTGAGGTGCCCATGGCTTCAATGTTATTTTGATCTACTTCAGGCAGAGTGGTTTATTTCCTACTTTGGGCTAGATTTAACGGATCTAGTGACAGGACCAGGGGGAACTACTCTCAGTGAATTCCTTCTTGTAAAATATATTAAAACTCCCTTCAGATTTCTTTTGTTTGTTTAAAGAGAATACCCAGAGGATACAGAGTACTCTACCATGCAATCTTAAGTAATTGCACCTCTAACTACATTAAAAACACAGAGTTTAAATCTGAAGGAAGTATTATTATGAGAGCAAATTCACTTAGTTTAACTTCTTCCAGTGCTGTGATTAGTCTGGGGTTCTACTTGAAAGAAGACTAGTGATCAGAGATTTTTTTAAAATCTGACATTCAATAGGGTTTTATACTAAAAATGCACTGACCTGAGTGCCAGCCTGTTAGTGCTCTGGAAACAGATACATAACTAATTTAAAAGTAAGTAATAAAAGAAGTATGGATAGTTATATCATCTTATGGTGTAGTGATTTTTAAAACAGCAATGCAGGTACAATGTCGCCTAATGAGTCGCAAGGCGCAGTGCTATAATATTAGTCAGAGTAAAACAAAAACAAAACCACAAAGCTATTACTCCATGTAGGCAGCCAAATCAAATTGTGTACTGAGATTATGAGTTGTTATGACCTAGAGTAAGTACTGAATGCAAACCATCACCTTTTAAAGAGCAAACCCCTTCCATATACTTTGTGCTCGATTATCTGAGTCCATTTCATAATTCAGACTGAACAGCTGTAGCCCTCTCTCCTAAGAGCTTGGTCTGGGCTTTTTAGAGGGAATCAGCACTTCACAAATGAAGGGAGAAAAATGTCCACTAACTTTTATAAGTAACTTCTTGCTTAAATAGCCAGGGCACCTAGTATATTATATGCACCTGCGTGCTGTCTATTCCCCCAGCAGTGCCCTTTGGGACAGTCAGCTCGCTGCTGTCACAGTAACCTATATTCACTGGCGTTTAGTACTGGCTTCCGATACACAAGGTAGTTTTGCTCGAGTGACTTTTCCGGGAAGATGCTGACAGGGCAGGGCAGGGGGGTCCTCGTCTGCAAGCGCCGGTGGGTACTTACCGCATTTCCCCAAAGGTCCCGGCATAGCCCTCCATCCAAGGGGTGAGTTCGCTCTTGATGCAACCGGAGGCAGCAGCATAGGGCATCCTGCCCACCATCCCTCCTGGGTACCACACGTCGGATGGGAAGTCGCTTACTTCTTGCCCCGGTGGCCCCTGGCTTCGCCCGCAGCCGAAAGGGCCAGCAGCTGCCTCTGCACATGGGCCGTAGAGCTGCCCCTCCTCTGCGAAAAACGAGTGCCAGGCTGGGGCCGAGGCAGGGCAATGGGGCGCCAGGCTGGCCATGTCCCCCCCGTACCTGCACTGGGCAGCCCAGGCGTTGCCGGGCCCGTAGTCCAGGGGGTTCTCCAGCTTGATGCGGGTGTGGGGGGCGAGCGCCAGCTGGAAGTTGTAGTAATCGCGACCCTGGAAAACAGCGGGCTCCTCCAGGCCCGGGGAGCACTTGTACAGGGACAGGCTGTGGGGCACGTCAATGGCCAGGACGTTCTCGCCTGGCCCGGGGCCGCTGCCCGCGGCCGAGTGCCCTTTGAAGGAGGCCGGGCTGGTGCCCGGCTCCTCCAGGAGCGCAGCCCCCGCTGGGTTCTTGCAGTCCCCGAGCTGGGCGCCCGCTGCGCCCCGGGAGTGCCCGCCGGGCAGGGCGAACATGCAATCCTCCCGGGGCAGGAGCTCGCCTGGCGTCTCCAGCGCCTCCACCCCCAGGCCCATGGAGGCGGACACGGCTTTGCACAGCTCCTTGGCGCTGTCCCCCAGAAAGTCCTCCTTGGCCCCAGCCACCTCGGCGCGGCTGCCCCTTGCCTGGGCCTCCGGCTGCAGGAGCTGCAGGGCGCCCGCTTCGCCCAGGATATCCTTGAGGTCCCCGGAACAGCCCTGGAAAGCGGAGCTCATCAGGGACAGGGCCGAGGAGGGGGTGACAGCCGGGCCCCCGTCCTCAGGCTGCAGCCCCTTGGCCGCCGGGACGCACTGGCCCTGGGGATGCTCCTCCAGAGCCAGGTACGCGGGGGAGCCCGGCTGCTGCTGCCGGGGGCTCTGCTGCTGCAGGCGGGCACCGGGTTGGCATTGGGCGGAGGAGGAAGGTTGGGGGCTGGTGCCCGGCTCCTCTCTCGGCGGGCCGGCGCCCGGGCTCTGGAACACCTCGCGGACGCTCTGGAACAGGCTCTGGAACGCTCCCCGGAACGTCTTGCCCGCCGGCCGGGCATACACGCTGCCAAGTCCAACTTGCACCTCCATCCCCGGAGGGAGCCCACGGGGCAGTCCGCCGGGAGCGCTGGGATCGCGTGCAAGCGGCGGGCGGAGAACGAGCCTTTTGCGGTCCTGTCCCCTCTCGTGCAGCTCACTGGCTCGGGTCTAACACGGGCTTTGGCCAGCGAATCCCATCCTTTCCTGCTCGCTGCAGGCACCACGCGCGAGCTCGGGGTGGGGAGGGAAACCCTGGCACTAGCAGGTGCCGCCGGGATAGGACCCTTCTGACTGCTGGAGCTGGTGGCTGCTCTTTACTCTTTTGATCTGTGACCTGGAGAGAGGCAGGAGAGTTGCGGGAGGGGGAGACCGGCCTTTGCAATAATTAATCCGGTAACTTTTAGCAGGGAGGAGCGCGGCGCCCTTTTACAAAACGCTGCTGCGGCTGCAGTTGACGTCCCTCCTCGCAGCCGAAGGGAGGGAACGCGGCCGAGCAAACAGGGTGACCCGAGGTTAAAGACAATAGCGACCAAGCACACACACACAGAGGCCACAGCCGCAGCTCCAGTCCCGAGCGGCCCTTGACCCCCTTCCCCCGAAGTCTACGGGCGCCGCTTAGCGCTCAGCTGGATCACAGCCTACAAATCGCCTCACGGCTGCAAAAATATTTACACGGCGTCCCAGCGAGGCGGCGGGGCTGCACCAGGATCGGCGGCGGGGAGGGGGGCAGCAAATTCGGAGAGGTTGTTAGCAGCCCCGGGCTTCAAAGGGCCGCCGCAGAGCTAGGTCTCGGGTGAAGCAACAAGTGCTGGGGCAAAGGGGAAGCGCGTCCCCCGAGCAATCCCTTGCAGCAGGCTCCGCGCGCAGCAGATGGCTCCCGAGGCTCTTTGCTGCAACTTCGGCTGGTTTCTCTTCGCCCTGGTAGCTGAGCTGCTGCTCCGCCCCGCCGGGGCGCGCTGCTCCCGCAGAGCCTTTTCCCGGGGTTGTGGGAAGAGCGGTGTGCCCCGCGCAGCCCGAGCGATCAGCAGCGAGTTCTGCGCACTGGACTGGTGCGGGGACTTTCGCTTACTCGAATCCGTCCCGTTGCTCTCTGTCTGGGTCCTCAGCCAGCAGAGACCGCCGGGTGTGGAGAGGAATTGGCAGAGACCGCCGGGCTGAAGAGAAGCAGGAGGGGCGTCAATCAAAAGAGGCTCGTAATAAAATCCACCGAGGTATTTCACATAGATCACCCAGCGGTACTTTACCATGCTGGTGCGAACGTATGCCACGTACATATATATACTGAGGCTCGCCTTTAGCAGGAGGACTCTTGCACTGTAGACACACACACACACACTAAAGTACACGTGCCTGCATCGGTTGTGCAATCATACACAAAGCACACACGTGCAAATACACGCAGTCATACACTCACACAACATAAATGCATGGCACATACTAAACCACATGCGCAATACCTATGAACAATCATATATGTGTGTATAGAGAATAGGGCTGTGCAATTTAGAATAAATGGAGCGTAT
Source organism: Emys orbicularis (assembly GCF_028017835.1). NCBI lineage: Eukaryota > Metazoa > Chordata > Testudines > Emydidae > Emys > Emys orbicularis. Next base: position 24,114,649 of record NC_088691.1, on the reverse strand, counting down.
GCTGGGTACAAAGGTGCATGAAATTACAGTACATTTGTGCGTGTGTGCATCTCACACACAAATAGATACCTGTACAGAAGCACCTACGTTTACATCGCCTCAGAGATTTGCGCCTACACTATATTGGTTCGTCCAGTAATCATGCCCAATTACATGTAAAACATAAATGCAGCTTCCACGCTTCCTAGCGTGTAGACAAATGCATTCTCCTGTCAGCAGTGTATCAGGAAAAGTGTAAGAAGGAGAAGAGGCCTTATTTCCAGGGCATGGGGAAGAACAACAAGCATGTAAATGGGGTGCAAGCTCCAGCCTGCAGCAAATCCTCATCCTGGTACATTTCGCATACCCACAGTGGATTAGCTCCTTTTCTCTGATTTGCGTGACCCCACCCCTTAAGGTAATACTTAGCTGAGCTAGATGGAAAGCGGGGTGGGGTGGGGGAGGCATGTTCATGAAAATCCTCATTTTCGTTTTTCACTGAAGATTTGTTTTCACTGAAATTTTCCCACCAGCCGTAATAATTTAAGTTGCTTTTCTACCCGGTGAATCTACACACGTTTCGATTTACAGCTAAGAAAGTTGAGTATCATACAGATATCGAGTAGCAAATGAGTTTGTTTCTATCCCTTCTTCACAGTCTTGCCATCATCCGAAAATGGAAGAGATACTTTGGTCCAGACAATAAGCACGTCTTTTAGTCTGTACATGACCTCCCCCCCCCCCCCCCCCACAAACCAATAACCACCATTTGTGTGGGCCCCACGAAGAACGAATGTTGGAGCCTCCGGTTTCAGGTCACGAGTAGCTGGTTTCCTTGTAAGCACCATGTCCGACGTTGTGCATCTCCCTGATGATATGATAATTGAAAGGTGTCCAGTGAAGCTACGCAAAAAGGGTCATGTTAATTTCAGCTCCTTCAGAGACACAGGGAGCGGAGTAACAAGTAACAATACATGCCAAATTGGGAAGAGAATCGGTCAAGGAAGAATCACGTTCAGATTTTTAAAAGCATATTTACAAGCAATAGAGGGTAATCATAAAATAGATACACATAAAAGTTGGCGATGTTTTTTCTGCGCCCTCAGTATCTCTCTAACCTACATGCAGGGACATGCTGGCCGCCGCTTCCCGTGGCCGGAACGCGGCCCCGCGGCCACTGGGAGCTGCCAGCGGCCGTGCCTGCGGGCGGTCAATGTCAACCAACTGTCTAGCGTCCGGCGGGCAGCAGGTTGCCCACCACTGGCTTAAATACATACCTTTACTGCCCTGCTTTTATACACTTTGATCAGAAAATCGGCAGCTGTCCACGTGTCAGATTTCCCACTCAAAGGCCAGGTTCTGGTATCCATATGCGGAGTGTTTTCGGGGCCTGCATTCGATTCAGGCACCAGCGGCTGGCTGTGAACAATCCCAGGGATGATACACAACACATTGATTTAAGGGAAGCATCAAACATAAATATTTGGGGAAGGGTGAGGAGGGAAATAATGTTGTGCCTCCTGTTACTTTCATCGGGTGATGCAATAGGGCTGGGGCGGGTGGTTGCTCCTTGTTTTTATTGATTTTCTTTTCGTTCTGTCATTGCGCCCCTCCCGCCCCCCAATCCTTTCTACCCTGATCACATCTGGACAACTCCCATTTTAGATCCGCACTCTCTCTAGCGTGGGCTGCCGCTGTCCCTTAAATATTGAATGTCTTCTCACCTATCTCATCATTTCTCCGGTGGATTTTGAAACTCAACCATTCTGCCCTCCAACTCCTGTTCGTCTCTGGCCAAAGTGCTGAGGGGTACGCCACTTGAAAGCTTCACTAGCTCCAAAGAGCAACCACTAGCTGAGCAGAGGGGAGACAGGCAATGGAGGCAGGAATACCGAAAGGGGGAAAAGTTTTTAAAAAGTTAAAAAGCTCCGTTAGGTTAAAAAAAGAAAAGCAAATCTAATTCCCTTCCCCATTAACATACTAGATGATCAACAACAGTGTCGTTTTTTTATGATGAAGTCTCGTGATAAATGGTATTTTTGAAGCTACAGTTGCTAGAATCACGTGAATATATGAGAAGCTCAGCTTTCGTTACAAAACAAGTTTCTAGCCTTCATAGTTGCAGAGAAAACCTTGAAAAATGTGTCCCCAGTGAATCCTAAATGCTGAAAAGCAGAAGGCAAATTACAAGAACCCAAAATTATTGTTTTTAACTTAATTTTAGCATCATTCTCATTAATTTCGGGGGCTTGACTCATGATTTATAGAGATTTGTGGTTGGCAGTCATGTGTTTACAACAAAATGAGAAGTTTTAACTATTTTTAAGCAAACAAAACATGACAGTATTTATAGTAACAATATTTTAACCCTTTAAACCCCTATTATATACAAATCTAAATCGACATCGGCCTCAACTTCCCAAGGGTGTTGCTTTTGTTGTGTTTTGTTTTTAATGGAATTTTAATCGGCAGCAGCCATGCAAGCTTGTTACTTCCTTCTATCAATTATCAAGCTTCAGATTTAACAGCCAACTCTTTAAATTCTTGCAATTTAACAAAAGTCAATACTAGAATAGAAATGAAATATTTAACTAAAATTGCTGCAGGGTCTGGAGATGAGGCTGTCTTTGAGAGGGATGTATAGTTGATGCTGGGATGATATCTAAGAACTGAACCTTTGTTTCTTGTTAATTGCTTTGTCACGGGAAATCTCTTCTATTTTATTCCACTCTAGCTATCAAATAAACCCATCCTATGACAGGTTCCTGAATCAATAAAGTCAATCGGGCATTTGCCATTGTCTTCAGTAGGGACAAGAACAGACCCTTTGGGTTGAAAACTTTACAGCTCTTATTCCTTTCCTCCACCACTTTGAACCCTTGTAAAGTAAGTAATGCAGTATTTTGGTATTTGTTACAGTTGCTAAAGCTACTTTTAATTGCTTTGTAACTAGTGGTGGTTTCTTCCAACCTCTAGAGGGAGCTCTAGAGAGCAAGTGTGTTCAACAGCTAAGAGGAGCTGCCAATAGCAAGGGAAAGAGAGAGAGATCTGTCCCCAGGTATCAGCCAGTATGACCTGTTGCCCTGGATTTCAGGGGTGTATGTACCCCAGAATGTGATCAAACTAATTACAACCATATTATGTGCATTCAGCCACCATGAATTAATAAAACAGAATAGTGTAGGATAGGATTAATTTGAAAGCCTGTCTTTTAGAGGCAAGGTCAAAACTAGCTGGCAGTTTCTGCTAATTAAAATAAAACAAGTCAACAACTAAAACTAAAAAAGTTAAGTAACCAAAAACCTTAAATGTAAGAGCCTTTAATATAAAAGTATTATTATTAAAATTGTTTAAAATGTTTGTTAATAAATAGTTTATTAAAATTTTAAAAGTAATAATTTAATAGGAGTCTCTCTAACCTATGTGTTTTGTAAAAGTTAGTTATAAAAAATTAGCGAATATAGTGTACTTTAAAGCAGTCCTCTGAAGCCATCTTGTGAGACATTTTTCCTGACACCTTTTCTCCCTGGGGGGTGAGCTACTGGCCACTGCATACCTGCTGTTAATTACTCAATATTGTTCCAAATTTTAGGTAAGCATTTGGAATGTTCTAAACCTATTTCTTATGTCTTTGTGTGCTTAAATCTAATCAACTTCAGTTTTGGATAAAGCACACTTACTTGCATTAATCTTTCATCAGATGGAATTGCTGTATTCCCGACGCTGCCTAAGGAGAAACAGTTAAATTACCCCTGCTGTGGGTTCTAAAAACCCTGGGTAACAGACCCAATCATTTCTAACTGCTATTTATTATTTTAAGTGATAGTGAGAAGAATGTAACAATTGCTCATTTCCAACAAGATCAAAGATGCACTGGCCTTTCATAACTACCTGCAGAATGGGGAAAGAGAGAGAAGCACAGAGATCTTCTTGTGTTCACTTGTAATAAAATTGTTAGGTGCACAGATACAGTGGTGATGGTTGCAGTAAACGTACATTGCTAGATGAGTAGAACTCAGCTTGCTTTTGCCGATGCAGTTTTGCAAGCTCAGGATGGTTTCTTTGTTCCCTGAGTACTGCCATATGTAACTTGGAGAGATTCACTTTAAGACTAAACATGGTTTAAACCAGTGATCAGGGAAACTACAACAGCACCCACTTCTAAAGAAACTTAGTGGATTACAGAGCCTGGTCTGGCCCACAGCATTTAGATTTTACACAATAATTTACCAGGTTAAATAGGTCTGGGTGTTGCCGCCTGTGACGAACTGGGAATGTTCTTAATGTTTTCTCTAAATACTGTGTGGGTGCCTCAGTTTCCCCAATGCATTTCTTAAGTATCTCGGTGGTGGGATAAGGGTGTGTGATTGTTGCAGAGCCCTAGATAGCAGGGGTGTGCAAGGGACTGCACAGAGAATGGCCGACACCCTGTCTCCTGGCAACTGATAGCCTGGGCCCCTCCCCTGCAAAGGTGCCAACTGAAGGTGTTGGAGAACAAAGAGATCAGGTGGCCTCCTGGCCAGGGAAAGAGACAAAGGGAGAGGAGGGGCTGGAGAGTTTTAGTTTGGAGCTGGCTGGGAAAATGGAGGGGAGGCCAGACAGACCTCCTGGCCTCCCTTGGCCCCCCAAGATGGATCTGACTGAGGGGGTCCTGTTGTCTGTACCTGCAAGACCTGTCTTGGACTGTGTTCCTGTCATCTAAATAAACCTTCTGTTTTTCTGGCTGGCTGAGAGTCATGGTGAATTGCAGGAAGCCGGGGGTGCAGGGCCTTGTATCCCCCAACTCCGTGACATCCCCTAGCAACAGTTTGCATCCTTATTTATACTGATTGCAAATTATAGTGCTTTAGTGTCTACACAAAAATTATTTGGGACACCCTTTCTTGTCCTATCAAATAAGATTCATTACCCCCATAGGTTAACTTTTTTTATATGATTTGTCCCTGGTAGAGTGTGATTTAGTAGAGGAATCTTAGCATCTAAATACTACAGGGCCAGATTCTGATACCCTTACTCACACTGAGTAGTACCTCACTCCACAAGCAATCCCATTTCTTCCAAGGGAACCTCTCATGATTGAGTGAGAGCAGGGGTATTAAAATCTGGCTCTCAGTGATGTGTGATATATAAATACCATAGAGAGATAGATATTAAAAAAAAAAACTATTTTGTCTGGGCTAAAGGATGATAAACAATACATTCCTGTTGGTTATTGGCTCTTGAATGCAAATGCCATAGAAAATTATCAGACTTCTTGCATTTGACAGTCTTACCACAGACAATAAATATTACTGCATACAATTGCAATGTCATTCCAATATCTCATTGAAATCCAACTGTTCTGGACAGATTTTGCCTGCCTATTTCATATTAAAGTGCTACACTCACCCGTAAAAAAAACGGATGCAGAAACCCCTGCAAAACTTGTGTATATGTTATAAGCTTTGTCACTGCGCTTAGCCCTTAAAATCTGCCTGCCTTTTCACATTTTAGATTTTATTCTGGGGATTCCAGTAACTGATGATTGCTGTAAATAAATAAAAAAGAACAAAATCAAAGTTTCCATATTCCCCTCACTTAGAACCTGAAACAGCAAATCATGTATGCATGTGCTTAACTTTAAGCAGGTGAATTGAAGTCAATTGCTTATATGCTTTACTGGGCTGAGGGCTTAGGATATGATGCAAAGCCCACTGAAATCAGTGGAAAGACTCCCATTGATCTCAGTAGGCTTTGAGTCTGGCTGGCCCTCACTGCACAAACAAGAGAAATAGAGCATGAGAGGCGTGCACTGATGTGGGTCTAAGCGCAGGTAGATAGACATGTGCTAGCTAATGCTAGTGCTCTAAAAACAGCAGCGTGGCCACAGTGGCATGGGTTGGCAGCCTGAGTATGTACCCAAGTGGTTGGGCACGACAGCGCTCAGGTGGCTAGCTTGAGACGTGGCTCATGCCTCCACAGCTATACAGCTGTTTTTAGCATGCTAACTTGAGGAGAGCTAGCATGTGTATCTACCCACACTAAGAAGCACACATACCCTAAGTGGGATGAGAAGTAAAACAGTGATTGTTGTTTTTGTTTTAAACTGAATCCTGCAGAAAGGGAGCTAAAGCATTCTTCCCTTAATAGTGTATTCACATACTGAAATCAATGTGTACACACTCACTGACATTTACCAACTGAAATCAGTAGTCCTACTAAAAGGAATGGGGCCATTTGTCTGAGTAAAGCAATCAGAATTTGGCCCCAGATTCCTTTTTTTTAAAATACACTTCTGAAATTCTTAAGGTGAAACTTAAAAATATCAAGATCGGTTCATTGGTTTTTCATATTTCTGTGGAGATTTAAAGCTGGTATAAAGCATCGTATTGATAGCTATGGAGAACAAAGTCCTGTGTTTATCCAGAGAGCAGGTTTAGCACTGGCAGGCACAGCACAAGCTTTCCTTTATGCTCTCACCAATATATTTCAACCCTGTCCTATAGGGAACAGTTTCTACACATTGCAGGATAGTTCAGTCTTGCTGGACCATTGGCTGTCTTAGCACAGAGGCCAAGGACTGAATGGCCCAGCTAGTCAAAAAGTGGGAAAATAATTCTGAGAAAGATTGTGCTGACATTATTTTTAAATCAAAGCTGATTTTTGAATAGTTTGAAATTTTGTGTATTTTTTTTTTTGCAATTTTTCATCAAAACTTTTAGTGTTTTGAGATTTTTCCAACCAGCCCTACTGCCATCAAGAATTTCCATCTGTATTAGCTGCCATGGTGGTCACCTGAAGGAACTGGACTGGAGCTTCAAGCTCATTTCACAAGAATCCGCAGGTTTATAAAGCTGACCAACTCTGGTCTCCTTTTCATGGATTTTTTACATCAATATTGCATCTTCTTTCTGTCATTCTGCAATAAGGGCCACCTTATTGTCAGAGCCACTACTCCCCTTCCTGCGCAGGTGTGTGTGTGTGTGAGAGAGAGAATGAGCAGTCAGGGGCAGGAAGTGGGTGGAGCCATCACACTGTCAATCTGACTGGCTCATAGGGTACACCCATCCACAGAGCACAGGGGCAGAAAGCAGGAGGCTTCCTGGTCCGCTCCTGGGATGCAGTGCCCCATACATGGGACTTCTAGCAAAGTCACAATTTTCCCTTAACTGATCAATGGCCTGTTTCAAAGCCCATTGAAGTCAACAGAAATATTCCTGTTGATTTCCATGCACACAGTATCAAACCCCAAATTCCTTACCTCTTATACAATTAAAGATTCAGTTTGATTAACAGGATTGCAGAGAAATTATCAAATGTTAAAATTGTCTCTAAATAGTCCAGGAAGGCATATCTCAAACATTTTAAATGTAACCCTTCTGCCCCTCTGAGTTGGCAGCAACAAGGGCCGGGTTCAGTATCTAGGGGTTCCGTTTCAATAACGCAATGCAAAACCGGCTCGAGCCCCCACACAGTGACCTGGGACAATTACACACCACCCCCCGGGCACCTCTAGGAGGCAATACTTCCCCTCTCGCAAGCACAGAGTCTGAGGGTATGTCTACACTATGAGGGTAGTTCGATTTCTCTTAAATCGAATTTGTGGAATCGATATTGCAAAGTCGAACGTGTGTGTCCACACTAAGGACAGTAATTCGACTTTGTGAGTCCACACTAACGGGGAAAGCGTCGACATTGGAAGCGGTGCACTGTGGGCAGCTATCCCACAGTTCCCGCAGTCCCCGCTGCCCATTGGAATTCTGGGTCGAGCCGCCAATGCCTTCTGGGTAAAAAAAAAAGGGTAGAGGGTAATTGACAATTTGGGTAATTGTCGTCATCCGTCCGTCACTACCGCCCTCCCTCCCTCCCTGAAAGCGCCGGCGGGAAATCAGTTCGCGCACTTTTCCGGTCAGTGACAGCGCGGACGCCACAGCACTGCGAGCATGGATCCCGCTGCGACCATCGCTGCAGTTGTGGCCGTTGTCAACGCCTCGCAGCTTATCATCCACCTTTCCCAGAGGCAGATGCAGATGAACCAGGCGAGGAGGCTACGGCACCGCGGTGAGGGCCTGAAGTCTGAGAGTGGCACAGACCTGTCACAAAGCACGGGACCCAGCGCCGAGGACATCACGGTGACAATGGGTCATGTGGATGTTGTGGAACGGCGATTCTGGGCACGGGAAACAAGCACGGACTGGTGGGACCGCATAGTGCTGCAGGTCTGGGATGAATCCCAGTGGCTGCGAAACTTTAGCATGCGGAAGGGGACTTTCATGGAACTTTGTGAGTTGCTGTCCCCTGCCCTGAAGTGCAATGACACCCGGATGCGAGCAGCCCTGACTGTCCAGAAGCGAGTGGCCATAGCCCTCTGGAAGCTTGCAACGCCGGACAGCTACCGGTCTGTCGCGAACCAGTTTGGCGTGGGCAAATCTACCGTGGGGGTTGTTGTGATGCAAATAGCCATCGCAATCGTTAAGGTACTGCTCTCAAAGGTAGTGACCCTGGGAAACGTGGAGGTCATCATAGATGGCTTCGCCGCGATGGGATTCCCAAACTGCGGTGGGGCTATAGATGGAACTCACATCCCTATCCTGGGACCGGAGCACCAGGCCAGCCAGTACATTAACAGAAAGGGCTACTTTTCAATGGTGCTGCAAGCACTGGTGGACCATCGGGGACGTTTTACAAACATCAACGTCGGATGGCCGGGCAAGGTTCATGACGCTCGTGTCTTCAGGAACTCTGGTCTGTTTAGACGGCTGCAGGAAGGTATTTACTTCCCGGACCACAAAATAACTCTTGGGGATGTGGAGATGCCTACAGTGATCCTTGGGGACCCAGCCTACCCGCTAATGCCCTGGCTCATGAAGCCCTACACTGGAGCCATAGACACTGAAAAAGAACTGTTCAACTACCGGCTGAGCAAGTGCAGAATGGTGGTGGAGTGTGCTTTTGGCCGTCTCAAGGGGAGATGGAGAAGCTTACTGACTCGCTGTGATCTCAGCGAAACCAATATCCCCATTGTTATAGCAGCTTGCTGTGTGCTCCACAATCTGTGTGAGAGCAAGGGGGAGACCTTTATGGCGGGGTGGGAGGTTGAGGCAAATAGCCTGGCATCTGATTACACCCAGCCAGACAGCCGGGCGATTAGAAGAGCCCAGCGGGACGCGCTGTGCATCCGGGAGGCTTTGAAAGCTAGGTTCCACAGTGAGCAGGGTAACCAGTGACTTTTAAGTTTCTGTACAGAGAAGCTGAACCTGCGACCGTTTCTTTACCCAGTTAATGTTGACTATCCTCTCCAGTTACAGACCCCCTCCACCCCCTTCCAAAAAAATAAATCCAGTTTTATTTTGTTAATGAACACCGTTGTCTTTAGTACTGTTTTCACGGGAATGTTTGAAACCTGGGACGCAGACTGTGGTGGGGAGCGGGTGTAGTGTACTGATGCAAATGATCCTTCTAAACTCCAGGAATGACAGGATTCGCAGTGGCGGACTGGTTGTTTCAACGGAGCCTGCCAGCCCTCCTGAGCAGAACTGCGTGTATGTGGGGGCTATGTGAGTTTATGGCAGGGGGAGGAGGGTTACAGATCCCCTGCTGCGTGGCTCTGTGATCCAGGACAAGGACCGCTGCATAAGATTTGTAACTGCCCTCCCCCGCAACAAAGTCACAGTGCAACCCCCCCCCCACGCACAGAACATGAAAACCACCTCCCAGACTGACCAGGGTAACTAGTCACTGCACTGTGTATGTGCCCTGCTGCTGGACCTGCCCCCGCCTCTGTACCCTGCTAAAGGTGACTGTCCTGTCCAATTACCAAGCCCCTTCCCCCCCTTCAGACAGACTCTCCCTCAAAAGAACATGACTGAAACAGTAATGAACAGAAACGTATTTTTTATTAACAACCACACATGAAACTGGGGGGTGAAACTTGGACGGTGGCTTGGGTGAGGTGGGCAGGAAAGGACTTTTCAAATTTTGGGGAATGACAGCCTTCTGGTGCTTGAGCAGTCTGCAGGGGTGGAGTGAGAGTTTTCACGGACTCTGCCGCCCCTCCTTCTTTGGACTTTGGGCGAGGGGGGTATGGGACTTGGCGGCGGGGGAGTGCGGTTACTGATAGACTGCAGCGGGGCTCTGTCCTCCTGCCTCCGTTCCTGCAGAACATCAACAAGGCACCGGAGCGTGTCCGTTTGCTCCCTCAGAAGTCCAAGCAGCGTTTGAGTCGCCTGCTGGTCTTCCTGCCGCCACCTCTCCTCACGTTCCATGTGTGTCCGGTGCATTTGGGACAAATTCTCCCTCCACTGGTTCTGCTGTGCTGCCTGGGCTCGGGAGCAGCCCATTAGTTCTGAGAACATGTCCTCTCGCGTCTTCTTCTTCCTCCGCCTAATGTGCGCTAGCCTCTGGGAGTGTGATGCCAGGCTGGGTTGGGAGACAGTCGCAGATGTGGCTGTGGGAATGAGAAAAAGGTAGTGAATTCCTCCAAAAGATAAATGTAGTTGTGAACAAAGAACATAGTCTTTCTCTGTGAACAAGACCATGCACCGCACCTATCACATGCGCACTCAGGACAAGGTCGAATTTTCGGACCTCGCCTTCAGTGCCTGGGGTTTTGCACTGCAGATCTGGGAAGCGTGGCAGGACACCGTAATCTCTGTAGCAGGCAAAGATGGTAAGCCGTAGCCTTGTGGCTGTTTAAAACTTTAGTAGTACCACTGGCCTCCTTTCACATTGAAAGCAATGCCAGTCTCTGCTGCCAGCAATCGGCCAAGCATGAACTCTGGCCCTGTCCCACCCCCTCGCGGATGTCCCAGGGAAAGATCCCTGTATGCTGCCCCTCTCCCGCATCCACCGCGTGGCTGCAAACCAGCGGTTACAGTTCTGTAAAGGAACTTGCAAGCAGTCCCAATACTAACAGTCCCCTACCTAATTCAAAGCAGGTCATCATGAGCGACATAACTATCCTGAGGATCTCGGACACCGAGAAGGAAAGGATGTTTCGAGAAAGCCTGCAAAGACCAGGGCCCTATGCCGCCATGCTGTGCAAGGCAATGATACCGGAGTACTTGCTCGTCTCCTGGTGCGGGAATGTCTCCTACTGGAGGACCCAGTAAGGCCGCTCTCCCCAGGAACCTGATGAACAGGCTTTCCCATTACCTGCAGGAGAGCTTCGTTGAGATGTCAGTGGAGGACTATTGCTCTATCCCCGGACATATAGACCGGATTTTCATATAGCTGCAGTTGCAGGGACTATAGAGTGGAGCAGCTTGGGCAGCAGAATCATGCACAACCGGACACTGTTTGATTTTTTTTAAATAGTTGGAACTGATTACTTAAGCGCCCAGGGTAAAGAAATCATGAAGCACACATTGTTCTTATTGTTAATATTCCAGTTTTGTAAAAAATAAATGTTTAGATGTTTAAAGCACTTACGGCTTGATCCTTCTCCTGAATCTGTGTCCGGGTTACATGCTGGGGAGGGTTGGTAGGGGATCTCTGTAAGGGCGATGAAGAGCTCCTGGCTGTCGGGGAAATCAGCTTGGTAAGCGCTGTCGACTGCCTCGTCCTCCTCATCTCCTTCCTCATCTTCCCTGTCCGCTAACATGTCCGAGGAACCGGCCGTGGACAATATCCCATCCTCAGAGTCCACGGTCAGTGGTGGGGTAGTGGTGGCGGCCGCACCAAGGATGGAATGCAGTGCCTCGTAGAAACGGGATGTGTGGGGCTGGGATCCGGAGCGTCCGTTTGCCTCTTTGGTCTTCTGGTAGCCTTGTCTCAGCTCCTTGATTTTCACGCGGCACTGCGTTGCATCCCGGCTGTATCCTCTCTCTGCCATGGCTTTAGAGATCTTCTCATAGATCTTTGCGTTCCGTCTTTTGGAGCGCAGCTCGGAAAGCACGGACTCATCGCCCCACACAGCGATGAGATCGAAGACTTCCCGATCAGTCCATGCTGGGGCCCTCTTTCTATTCTGGGATTGCACGGCCATCTCTGCTGGAGAGCTCTGCATCGTTGCCAGTGCTGCTGAGCTCGCCACGCTGTCCAAACAGGAAATGAGATTCAAACTGCCCAGACAGGAAAAGGAATTCAAATTTTCCCGGGGCTTTTCCTGTGTGGCTGGTCAGAGCATCCGAGCTCGGACTGCTGTCCAGAGCGTCAACAGAATGGTGCACTGTGGGATAGCTCCCGGAGCTATTAGCGTCGATTTCCATCCACACCAAGCCTAATTCGATATGGCCATGTCGAATTTAGCGCTACTCCCCTCGTTAGGGAGGAGTACAGAAGTCGAATTTAAGAGACCTCTATGTCGAACTAAATAGCCTCGTGGTGTGGACGGGTGCAGGGTTAATTCGATGTAACGGCGCTAAATTCGACATAAATGCCTAGTGTAGACCAGGCCTAGTGTAGCAAAAGCCTTTTAATAAAGGAGGGAAACAATGCGGCATTATGTTGGGGAAACACCACAAACAGGATTCATAACACAAACCATGAGCAAAAGACCCACCTCCAAGTAAGTTTGGCAGTGTCCTTTTCCCCTCAGGGTCTTAAGTCCAATCACCCCAAAGTCCAGCAACCCAAAAGTCTCTGCCCCGGTCAGTGCCGCCTCAGAGTTTTACCCCTACCCCAGCCTGGGTGGAAATGGGGGGGGGGGAGCACACAGGGTACCTTACGTGGTCCAAGGCCGACTGCCCCGCCTCTCCGTGGAGTTCTGCTGCAGCCTTCACCACGAATGGCTCCGCTCTACCAGCCGCCCCCGCAAACTGCTCTGCTCTGCTCGCTGTTCTGTGGTCCACTCCAACCATCCCAGAAACTGCTCAGCTCTGCCAGCTGCCCCACTCCACCAGCCATCCCATGAACTGCTCCAGCTGCCACCGCAAACTGCTCAGCTCACTGTTCCGTAGGCTGCTCCAACCATCCCACAAACTGCTCCATGCTGCCAGCTGCTTAGCAATATATCTTCAGGCTCCCCCACTAGTTAACACCACACTCAGTGATCTCAGCTCAGCAATTTTAGCTCTTTTAGTGATTTCAGCTTGTAGTAGGGGAGCCCCAGTGCTAGTGCACTATTGGCCCAAAGTGAATTCAGCGCAGCAATCTCTAGCTAGACTCCTAATGGAAACAAAATTAGCTCTGCTATTCAACAGTGGAAGGGGGTGAGAGTAGTGCAATTGGTGTTTCAGGTCCTCAAAAGGGAGCCCATACCATCAGGTACACATACCTATTCCCAACCTCTCTCAATTCACTGGGTTTTGTAACCCATGCCCCTTGTCTAGCGAGTGCTACTTAGTTAATGGTGAGTCCCTCTGTCATACAACAGTTCCACTGGCCTTGATTCACAGAATCAGGGTAACAACACTTTATTCTTCTTGCCCCAATAACAGAGAAACTGGGGATCCCACACCAGCCAAAGTAACCACTTTCAGTTGCTGTTGTTCCAGGCTAGGCGGGTGGGTGTGCCTATGCAAACAAGATCAGCCCCTGAAGTTCTTTTCCACCCTCGCCATAATTCACCACCAGATGTCAGGGTAGAGCTCATCCTGTCTCTGCTTACATAAAAGCCAAGTATTTTGAATAAAGTACACATTCTAGAGATAATGCAGAAAGTCATGACATTATAAAAATGGAAAGACATACTAAAGGATGTTTCAGATTTGCAATTCATCTTCCAACAATCTCAATTCATTAATTAAAATACAGTCAAACACACATATTCTTTGCTTTTCTATAGCAACCTTCCATGCAAAGATCTTAAAGATTTTTAAGTAAATTATTTAATTAAACCTTGCAACAGCTCTGTGAGGCAGGGAAGTATTATTATTCCAATTTTTTCAGCTGGGAAAACTGAAGCACAGAGTGGTAATGTGACTCACTAAAGATCACATAGCAAAGCACTGGCAGAGATGGGATTAGAACCTACATCTCCTGACTCCAGTCTTGTGCTGTAAGTACAAGATTTTGCCATTTACTGCTATGTTAAAGTGGTAATGGTTGGAAAAATGAGCATATCAAAAATGTTATCAGGATATTTCATATTTCTTTGTCCTCAGTCAATTCCATAGCCAGCTTGCTCAATATACAAAACAGAATTTTTCTAACTGATAGCATTGCCAGTTCAGAGAGGTGATGAAAATTATACACCATACTCCAAACTTTATACACCATCCTCCACCATTACTGAGAATTGTGTCATAATACATGAGGCAAAGGGGAATTCAGCTTGCTCTTCCACAGCTGTACTTGCTTCCTGCTACACTGAAAGCGGTAAATATTTGTTTCTCAGTTAAGTACATATGACTCAAAATACACAGAGAACTGTACCCAAAAAGCTAATTTTACTGTGCTCTTTTCATGACTGAACCCATGAAGTGTTTTGGAGCTTAAGAGGATGCTGGCAACTTGAATGTGATATTTTTTAAATCCCAGTTTCTGGTAGTTAGTGTTTAATTAGTGTTTCCTGATTGCACATATGTAAATCCTTTAAAAAAGAAGGGTCTTTTGGGATCCTTGATTGATGTTTATACCCAAGGACTCAATCCTGCTCCATTGATGTCTCTGGGAATTTTGCCATTGACTTCAGCATGACCAAGCCCCAAGGAAGAACTAAGTAACTGTCTATTGTTTTGATCCTGAATCACTGAAATCAATGGGCATTTTGCCATTGACTTCAGTGGCTATAGAATCAGATCATATGAAGCAGAAAGACCTGATCCAGCCAAGCAAAGTGAATAGTCCCATTGAAATCTAGGAATGCCCATGTGCTTAAAGTTAAGCATATGCTTAAGTGCTTGGTTGGATCAGGGCCAAAATGACTATTTTCAAACTGATGTCAACTAGTGAAGAAACTGGAAAAAGAGAAAAATAGCCTTTTTTTTCTGCTAACTTCTTTCAGTTCAGGACATCCTAAGTGTTACTTGTAACTAGAGTAGGTGATTTTCAGGTTGATCATTAACATTTCATTTATGATTATCCATCTAGTAACTGACGATAAACTGGTGCTACTTCAGTTTTTTAAAGAAATTCTGCACCATGTACTCTGTGAAAGTACAAGTCTAAGTCCACTTGGAGCTTGACTTTTACCATTGTGCTGCAGACTGATTCTATGTGGAACTTCACAGGGATAGAACCCCCAGCTGCCTGCTCCCAAAACAGGTCCCTGCCACTCATGCTGAAGAATCTCCATTAACTGCTCTTAGAATAGGGTTCATGATGCACAGTTTAGCCATTCTGATTCCATCCAGGAGAGGCCCATGGTACACACAACACACCAACCAGCTGATCATAATATTATTCTGGTTGTATTACTTCCCCAGTGCAGTGTCCAATGGTGAAGTGCTTAGCTGCTTGTGATGCAGCTACAGAAGTGATGAAGAATTTCCTTTCCAATGTTCCATAATGTTCAGATTAACAAGCCTTTTACAGTGCAATAAAGAATCCCTCCTTAGGTGCATGTAAATGATTCCCAGTTTTCAAACAGAATCTAGAGCACAGACATCTCACACCGTCTGGTGCAGATACAGCTTAACCAATCACAGGCATTTTTCTTTGTTTTAATGAGTCAGTTATTCCTAGGCTGCCTTGTACTATACAGAACTAATGATTCCCTTAGATTTTGAAAAGTTGGACTATTTCTAGTGGCACTTGGACTTTTACCACTCCTGCCTTGTAAGAGCTGAGTGTGTTCCACCCATTTATGGGTGAAGTGGCTTTTAAAACTTACCTCTGTAGATGGATGTTGTAAAATGTTTTCATTTTTATCTATTTTAATTCTTTAAAGGTAGTCAGATTTTTCATGTTTTATTCTTTTTTGTTGTTGTTGTTGCTCAGTATGTTGCTTTCTTCTGTTTTAGGATTATAGGCTATTTTATTTTCTCTCCTCTTCCATTCAGTTGCTATTCGCCTGCACATCCCCTTGCTGTCCCTCTCTCAAATATGCTCCTACCCTCTCCCAATGTTGTGTCTATGCAGGTAGTAGGAACTTAAAAGGCTAAGGTCTGTGTATACTAGGGAATTTTAGTAAAAATACCCTCTCCTTCCCTTGCCTGGTGGTAGCACCAAGGGGGATGATCCCATCTGAGACTTTAGGTACATACTCAGGCCTCTAGCCTCCCATAACACGTGCCACCATGGCTACATTTCTATTTTTAGCATGCTAGCAATCAGAGCTAGTGCAGGTATGTCTACTACCTTCTAGCCTTAGTGTAGACATATTCACTGTAGACAAGGCTTCTACCTTTTTTACTACCCTATATATTATATTAGCTCTGGAGATGGAGTCTAAGGTTTGAAAGAGTAAACAATGGAAGAAGAGAAAGCTCCTGAATAGGTTTAATTGACCAGATAATAAAAATGCCAGGAGCCAGTGGAGCTCCAAGCCAATGGGGGCTGCGGGAAGGGCGGCCAGCATGTCCCTCGGCCCGCGCCGCTTCCCGCAGCCCCCATTGGCCTGGAGCGGCAAACCACAGCCGTGATCGGCCAAATCTGCGGATGCGGCAGGTAAACAAACCAGCCCGGCCCACAGGGGCTTTCCCTGAACAAGCGGCAGCCCTAGTTTGAGAACCACTGGTCTACATTAAGGCTTCCACCAATGCAGCTAGCAATTCAGCTAAAGTGGTGGTAGCACTAGTGCAAATGTTTTGTTAAAAATTTCCTTGTGTAGAAGACACAGCCTTAGGGGGCCAGCCTAGTTATTTGTCTGCAGCCCTGTCACATCTGAAGCATTGGGCAGACTATGCCAATAGGTTCTTGATCACTATTCCACACTGTGTGGCTGAGGGTTCTTTCATCAGCTCCTCACAGGCCAAGTGAAGAGGCTACACAATCACTTCTTGCCCAGCTCCCCACTTATAGCCTGATCCAACACACACTGTCGTCAATGGGAGTCCTGCCATTGACTTCAATGAGCATTGATCAAATCCATGGAGTAGGGTGCTGGAAGGGTTCTGCCATATTCCTCAATGACCCACAAGAACTTTTTTCCGCACAAGCAGAGGGAATTGATTCAGGGTCCTCTCACTATGCCTGACATTGGCAGAGCACTTTGACAGTGATTAGTTTGCCCCACACCAGAAGTGAGGGGAGAGCCATTGGCCACAGGGCCTTTGCCCACCACCCACGGACAGGGCAACTACCTGGTTGCCTAGCAGTCAAGTGCAGGCTTTCAGCCGAGGTGGTGGTAGGGGAAGGCAGAACATTACTGTGTCTTTTAAACTCCTTTATTAGCACATTTTGAAACAAATATTCATCCTTTAGCCAAACACTAAATGTAGCAGCTGTGTTTGGTAAATTTTCCTGGAATAGTTACAACAGCTTGAAATTCTCATTGTCTTCTTTTTCTTCCCCTTTAAATTTAATTTTGTCATCTCCACAGAGCTGTCAAAGTATTTTATTTCCTGTACAATTTAAGGCCAGATTTCCAAAAGAGCTCAGTTTAGGCATCTAAAATGAGATGAGCACTTTTGAAAACTTGGCCACTTCATTATCATTGGGGGCTGTTGGAGGCTGAGCACTTTAGACAAACTGGCCCTTCACTCTTAATGAAATCCACGTTTCTGTCATTTAATGTGCTTGCCGCAGTCACATTTTCAGTGGAGTGTTGAATTATTTGCGTGCTGGAGAAGTGGAATATGGAAACTGTCGCTTTTAAGTCATCAGTTTAAATCTGGTCCAAGCCAGTAATAATGTCAGATACTTTTTACCATCTGATGGCTCTTCTGTGACCTGTGTAAAATAGGGTTTATATTATTTCAGTTTCTGGACAGCACAGTTGTCCATATAATAACTGTTGGCAGTAGCTGGCCTCATGGGGAGCAGTCTCAGCAGAGGAACCAAAGACTGAGGATGAAATACCGGCTCCCCTGAAGTCAATGGAAACTTTGCTATTGCTTCAGTGGGGACAGGATTTCAACCTGAAGGATTGTGTCACATGGGGACCCACTTAGGTCTGGGGTGAAGCACATCAGAGGGGAGGAGAAAGGATTGCTGTGAGGAAGTTTGTATGGCTACTGCTTGTTGATATTCACTCAAAGGAGCAGCAGAACTTCCTTTAAATTGTCTTTATTGATGTTGACAGCACTAGCCTCATTTTGGTTGGTTTCGCTCTCCTTCAATATGCCTCAGAGGACAGATGAAAATCTTGGTTCCGCAACTGTTTGGAGATGTTTCAACATTTTATAAAGGGAAATTCTGGATGAAAGGTACAGGCTTGTCAGATGCACAGAATGCAGTTTTTTATTTATCCACAGAACAGGTACACAGTAGGTAATGCCTGGATACGTTTCTGTTACACCATCCTGTCAATGTGCTTCAATTTGGACCTGCATCAACCAGCTCTACAGGTGAGATTAGTTCATTCTCCATTGGCCATTCAATCTTTGTCTGCTCAGCTGAGGCTGCCCACAAGGGAGTCAGCTAGTGCTAGTTGTAAGAGCTTTTGTCATAAGAGGCTTTCCTACTTGGAATTGCACTGAGCCCCTGTGGCTGAAAGCACCCCTGCATTCACACCTGACACACTATTGTAATAATCTTTGTACAAAATAAGCCTTGTGTAGTATCATTTGAAAACTAATAACTTGCTGGTCAAGAATATCATTGTGAAATGTGTGTAGTAACAGTATGTGTAAAGTTATGAAATCCCACCATATAATGTTCTTAGCACATGTTCAAAATCAAAACAGCCCTGCCCAGTCAGAAGTATCCTGAACAAAAAAATGTGTGTTTACCTCAATGTACATATAAGTAGTAAGCAGGATCCTAAAAAGGCAGGGAGAGGAGATGGCAGGAGACAAAGCAAATTTACATTTCAGCAGACACAGGTGAGAAGAAAGAACCTGGAGTCTCCTTCACCACCCGACTTCATGTCATCTTCTTTACTGTTTGAATAAACTTTGCTTTGAGGGGTAACCCTCAGAAGAATCCACTTCAAAGGTTAACTGGACTATAAAAGAAAGGGGCAGAAAACCCCAGGGGATCTCTCTCTCATACACACAGACACATCTAAGAAGACAAAGGAACCTGAGAATTTGGTCAGCCATGTTGCTGGGAACACGTGGTAAGGATTTTACCTTGAACCAAGTCTAGCTTGTTAAGTTGTAACTACTAGAAAGTGTTCTATCTTTATTTATCTTGTACCCATTTCTGACTTTAATACCTGATATTTGAATTCAACTAAAGTCCTATCTTCTGTTGTTAATAAACTTCTTGTATTTTTAATCTGAACCAATCCAGTGCTGTGTTTAAACTAAACTGTTTGGTAACTCCAGTTAAAGTAGCAAACAGTTGAATATTGACCCTTTTCAGGAGCAACAGACCTTTAATCTCTGCCCAGGAGAGGGCTGGACAGTGCAGAACACATGATTGTAGGAAAATCCAGGACTGCGGGTGTTTTGGGGTCACCCTGCAAGTAGTAACCAAGGCTGATGGAAGCCAGAGTTTGATTGGTGTGTTGCTGACAGGCTGCTGGGGTTAGAACTGCTGGACCAGGGCTGTGGCTAGACCCAGACACTGGGGGCATGATCTGCATGCTGGCAGGCTGTTTATGAGTTACCCAAGTTGGGAGCTACAACATCAAAGCATTGTGAGGTACCCCAAAGTTGTGGGGCAGGTGGTGACACAACTTCTCACCGCTCTGGACTGCAACCTGGAATGTGACAGACCCACCAAACTCATATCACATCAGCCACTAACCAGGCAACAGATAGTTGTGATTCTCGGTGACTGCCAACCTACACAGGAATCATACCAGTGAATTAGAGGTGAAAGACTCGACTTAATTTACTTTGTAAATGTGTCTTCAGACTAGCTGGATATAAAAAGTCCTTTCTATCAGAAATCAAACACAGATTACCATTGAAGCTGTAAATTCTTTTTCTTTAGTAAAACTTAATATGGGGACAGAAATGTTATTCTGTCCTAATGGATTTACCAGTCACAAAAATCTGAGCTAATAAGGCCAATGCTCTGGAGTACTGGCAGCAACATGCTGTTCACCGAAGCGCTAGGTCATTACTGCAGAATCCTGGAAGGGCTTTGAAGGGCGTGAATATATATATATACTTCTCTATACTGCAAAGTTTAGCATTAAGCAACAGCAGGCGCAATGTATGCCTGGGAAACCTACCAAATACTATAATAATTTATTTCAGTTATATCTCTGAAGTGCCCATCAAAAGAAAAAATCCTGCCCAAATAATCTGCAATCCAAAAATCAATAGGCCATATAATCCAGAGTCAAATTCAGTATTTTATTAGTTAGAAATAACTTTCCCATTCAGTTTTTGCACCCATATATTCAGTATCAAAGTCAACCAAATATGCATAATCTCCAAACCAGTCTTCTACCTATTTTATACCGATGTTCTTGAAGCATGAATTCTATCTGTAACACCCCAATTACCCTTATTACCTATGTGCATGCCCTGACTCCCAAACCATACATAATGGCTTTCATACAGAAAATGATGTAATCCTTTACAGAAAGCCACTCAGAAATTATAGAGAAAAAGAAGCAGACTCAACCCCATCTGCCTGTCTATTTCCCCGCTACCCCAGCTGTGTTTCCTTCTGATCCGAATGTGTCTGTGTGTGCACTGCTTGTATACTTGTTCTGAGGAACAACCCAGCCTGGAGCAATGAAGAAACACATGTGAGGAAAACCAAACCACTGCATTAGAAATAGAAATGAAAAGTCTTTAAAAGTCAAAACCTCCCTGGGATGAGAGGTGGGAGTGAAGGTTATAAATCATAAAATGGGCAGTGGCACACAGATGTGTAGGGAAGTTCTATTTTTAAAAAGTCATGCAAGAGTCATCAGTCTTTACTGGCCTAGACTGGAACCAACATCCTAGTGGGAAATGTTGATCTTACACCTAAGGTATATTATCCCCAGATTCAAATGAAGGAAGCACATGAAGTGTGTAAATGCAAAAAGCAAAGAGGGAAATCTTTTCTGAACAGTTTAATTGACAGTGTGATGGCTGGCTGATTCTACAACAGTTTTTACGAAGGGCTGCAGGGAAAATTGTACAAGCTGTATTGTGTAAAAAGAATTAGAGAAATTAAAGATGGAAAAGACCAATTAGATCTCCTAATCCATTCCCTTCCTCTCCCCTGGCCAATGTAAGACTGTTCCCTAAAGCACATTTTTTCATTGTTTTGTCCAGTTCAGTTTTAAGACCCTGATTCAGGAAAAACATTTAAGTTTGTGCTTAACTTTAATCATGTGTCCCCCGCCCCATTGGGGGACTTAGGCGCTTTAAAGTAAATCAGAAGTTTAAGACCCCTTTCTAAAGAAGGCTGTTTTTCTGAATCAAGGCCTAGACGATTCAAAGGACAAGGCTTTGACCACTTCTCTTGGTAAACTCTTCCACACATGGAAAGGTCTCACAATTAGGAAGTTTTTCCTGATATTTAGTTTTATTTTCACCCCATTAATCAAAGTTACAGCCACTTAGAGCACCCTGAACAATTCTTTCCCTGACTTGGTGGTTCTAGGGTTGCCAATTTTGGTTGAACGTATTCCTGGAGGTTTCATCACATGACATAATCTTTAATTAAAGATTAATTTTTAATTCCTGGAGACTTCAGGACAATCCTGAGAGTTGGCAACCCTAGTGGTTACACTCTGGGCCTGATTCTTCTTTTATATTGGTTTCACATTGGTGTCAGTAAATTGACTTGAGGCTACAGGTCCTTGCACAAGCTGTTATAATGAGTGCATATGAGGAATCCTGTTGTGTTTGTAAATTGCAGGGAGATGTCTTGTTCTTCTGAAACATCACGAGACTGGCAAATTTGCCAGTTCAAAAATACCAGTTCTCATTTTCCTCTGCACCAATTATTGCATTGCATCAAATAACAAAAAATCATATGCATTTGCATTTTTGTTTCGTGTTTTTTCAGATTTCCCCAGAGGAAACTGGTATTTTGAAATCTGAATTCCATTTCCAATGCAGCAACTGGAAATGTGTCCTGTTTCCCATCACGTTTCCAAATGTTAGCTGGATCCCTATCTATATTCAGATTGTGAGAGAACTTTCTCAACCATAAGGCTGAATTTGCCAAGTCTACATTTCTCCCCCATGAGCTTGCTCCTGAGCCAGTATTATACTGTGGTTTCCATCTCTGTGGCCAGACTGCTGTGGGTTTGAAATCCTTCTTCCCTGTAGATGCAGCAAGCTGCTGAGCTTTTCAGGCATAGCAGGGGACCTGGTGATCATTGCTTTTCAATCTCTTGTATTTGGAAACCAACCGAACAGAATTAATTGAAGGTATCCATCTCTACTTCCTCCCTCTTCTTCCTCCCTTTTCCCTTTCCACTCCAGATCCTGAGGCCTGTGCCACAATTGCATGGAGCCAGTATTGGATGGTATGCTGGATGAGCCCTTGCCGAGTGGTTCCATCAGTTTCTGCAAAATTTAAGCTTTGCTTAAAAAGAATGAATAATGAATAAATGATAGAAATGACGTTTCTACTTCCTATTCCTTATGGCTGCAGTTATGACCTTCCAAATGTAAACTTATGCAGTGCTGTATCCCAGGTTGCAGACAGAGATCCTGTAGCATGTGTAGCGGGGTGATCACCCCGCTCCTGCCCTGAGGGGGTTAAAGCAGCCCTGGAGAGGGCTGTGGTGGAGAAATGCTAGGCTGATTGGGGGAAGCAGCCACAGGTGGGGCCACGCCCCAATCAGGCCACAGCTGGCCCTATAAGAGGGCTGAGGGCCAGAGACTGAGGAACACACTCTCTCTAGCAACCTAGAGAGAGGGAAGGACCTGGCTGCCTGGGAAGCTGAGGAGGGTACCTAGGGTGGAGCAGTGCTGGGGAAGGGCAGAGGGAGCGGGGGAGCTCCAGCCTAGCAAAGCCCCAGGCTGCAGGCCGAGTTAAGGGCCCACAAAAAGGGTACTAGGGCTGCAGAGGGGCAGCCCAGGAATAGGCAGAGGCAGCTGGTCCAACCCCCCTTGCCGATGATGAGTGGTTTACAGACTGCCGTCTGCCCCAGTGAGCGGGGGCTAGATGAAGACTGGCAGTAGCCACTGAGGCAAGGTGGGGGTTGGGGGTTCCCCTGGGAGGGGAGACCCAGAGAGAGGGGGTACTGCGGTGGGCAGACCCCCAGGGCAAAGGGCACCAGGGTCTGGGAGGGACACAGGGCCAGCAGCAGGTGAGACACTGGCCTGCAGAGGGTGCGCTGGGCTGGAAAGAGCTAATTCCCTGGATGACCAGCAGGAGGCGCCGCGCCAGTGAGTTGTCGCCCCGTCACAGCATGTCTTCTTAAAATGAGGCAACGGACACAAGGCCACTAAGAACATAAAACTGTTGTGCTGCTTTCCTTGCAACAGTACAGTGCACGCACATAGCATGTTCTTGTGCATCCACATACAGCATAGCATCCTTTACAACCAGATCCCACTACATTCTGTGACCCCTGAAGCATATTCCATAGTGCTCATCACTCTTACTGAAAATAGACTTTTAGGTAATTTCCAAATGTGAAGCACACTGCATGGATTTAGGAGGACTG
This sequence comes from Emys orbicularis, assembly GCF_028017835.1. Taxonomy (NCBI): domain Eukaryota; kingdom Metazoa; phylum Chordata; order Testudines; family Emydidae; genus Emys; species Emys orbicularis. The sequence continues at coordinate 24,091,182 of NC_088691.1, read as the reverse complement.
GTTTATGAAGAGATGAGTACTGTTTCTTTAAATCTGTAGCAAGAAGGGAGGCCAAACAGGAGCGGTTCATGTGGAAGGTTGCAGACAGGAGTGCCTAAAAGGAAAACTGATTTCCCCAGGCACAACATCTTTGTAGACACACAATTTGTTTATTTATACCATTTTTTCAGAGAATATACTGACCAATTATTCAATGATCACTTCATTTTGCAGCCACTGCTCACATCAGATAGATGGGGGTCAGCTCATTGTCTGTCCTGTTAGAAGACAAGTTCCTTGTTCAGCCTATAACAAAAATATAAATTAAAAAAAAATAACTGGCAAGCCCATTCAGCTTGGTCTCATTGCTAGAAGCTAGCCTTATAGGTATACTTTAGATGTTTGAAGTTGACAGTGACTATTTAGGTCCTTGGCAATGGATTTATCTAAAAGGATTTGGATTGGCAAAAAACAAAGCCTTCTGCCTAGGAAAATAGCTGTCCTGGAAATGCAAAATTTGGACAGTTCCAAAGGTCTCTGTAAACCAGTAAAGCTAATTTGATTCTTGTCATCTCTAGCCCACTGATCTCCATGGCTTTGTACCACAAGAACAGTGAAAAGGCAAATGGCAGAGCAGGGATTTCAGTGCAGCTTTTTTGGCAGCTGGAGAAAAAGCAGATAAACTATCAGATTGTTCTCTCTCTTCCTTTCTTTCTTTTTTTTTTATCATGGCTAGTCTTTCCCTTCCTTTTTTGATCTTCCAGTTCAGCATCAGAGCTGTACTCCTTTGATGGCCTTGGTGCCTTCAGGACATGGTACTTTGCTTTAGACAAAACATCTATACATAGTTATCCTGGTGCGCGCATGCAGTCCAGCTGCTGTCCTTGTACTTTTCACACTGCTCACATTCGTCAGATGCTTTCTTCTCACTGGCATATGCCAAAGTATAATGGTCCTGCTACGTGTGTGCCCATATTTGTTATTGTCGCCTTAAGCCCAAAATGTAGGTTGTAAAATAAACCATGTCCTATTATGAATAGAAATGAGCAGAAAATCTATGAGGACAAAGTGTAGATTGTTTTGAGTGTAAACAATCTCTACAGTACTGGAAACCTGAACATAGCTAGCACCGGGTGGCTGGTGAGAACTAGCCACCATTTCTAGAAGCTGATTAGAAATGAGAAACAATAGAGCAACTGACCTGACTAATTTGACTGTTCAACCTCAATGATGTGCAAAGAGTAAACCAACAGCACCCATGACACCTAATTATTGGGATTTCTCAGTTTATTTCATTTTTAGCCATCTAAGGTGCTATAGAACTTGATTAAAGTCCACATCAGGCCCATGGTCTCTGGGAACCTACTAGCAATGGCTATAAACATGGGACGGGGAGCAGGGTATGGATTTTGGAATATTAGAAATAGGAGATGATTGGGGAAGCAGAGTGGGGAACTGGGGGAGCAGTATTGCTAACAGGTCTGCCACAGCCGCATGAAGCCTGTGGACTTTAGGGGCTCTGAAAATACTCTGAGCTGGATGAAACCAGCTATTCACATTCTTCAGACCGCTAGCAAATTTCCCAAGGGCTGTTAAAACCCACAGTGTGCCTTAAAAGTATGTGCGAACCGGATGGGCTGTCCTGAGGTTTCTGATTCACTGCTTTCTCTCTGCAAAACAAGACTCTTGTCAACATACTACCTTACTTGGTCTTCTTCTAGAACTGGGAAGGGCACTGTAAACCCAGATTAGGAGCTCAATTGCTGTGGTGATAGATAATCTGTCTCACTTTCTCTGACTGGAAGAAGGAGAATGGTTCATTCTGTTTTACAGTTTGGGACTGTACGTTTGACCTGATGTGTTGGCTTAATATAAATTGATAGTGACTCAAGAATCAACCTATAAAACCACATACCTAGAATTTTCTTTTTTCTTTGACAGCCCTATGGCGCTTTTGAATGGGTCTGCTCATGTATCTATATTTGGGACTCGTCATTGTTGAAACATTAAAGTGAACTTTGGTGATTGTTTAGCTGGAAAACATCAGGGCATTTTTTCAAAGAGAAGGGAATATCTGATACATCACTGTGTCCTGACCAACATCCTCTTTCTCAGTAAAACAGACTAATGCCTGGAGCTGTGTGTGAGCAATCCTCTGAAAGCAGATTGGCTGTTGCATTTATCTCCATGAGAGGTGGGTGAAATTTTTTAGACAAAGTTTATTTGCTAACCAATGTAGTTTGACACACTATTTGTGCATTTGGGACAAATTAGGCAAATAGTTTTGTCTGAAAAAGATGGATTTAAAAAAAAAGTTCAAATGTTTTGTTTCAACATTTTTGAAAAGAAATGTTTTGAATTTGAATTTTAAAATGCTTCATTTTGAAAATTAGCTAGAAGGGTAAAAACCATCTGAAAATGAAACAAAAACCCCAATTAAAAATTGTTTCAGGTTGAGTGCCACGAGAATTACTGCTCATAATGCTGATATTTGCTTATTGCAGCTAAAGATCAAGTGGTGCAGCAACATGATAAGAAGATTAAGACGAAAATCTGCAGCATTTGCTGTTGGTTCCTGTATCTAGTGCTGGTATGGTCAATATGAAGATGCATTAAGATGATGGTGGCAGCTGGACTTGGGTGGGCAAAGCTGATATGTAAATATACTGGCTTTTAGCACTCTATATTCAGAACTATGTCTGGGCAATTTAAAGTCATGTTGTGTCTAGCTCCAAACATGATAAAAAATTGACACTGGCCCTAACCTGAGGAGTCTACACTGTTGTTTTCTCAGAGTCATTATTTGCTAAGAAAAATGGAATACTGATATCAAGTACATTATACTTCATCGTAGTCCATCCTTCCCCTTGTGTCCAGATCTTTTACCCAGAAATTATGTTTGGTTTCAGGTCTGTCTAAAACTTTTATTTTTGTTTATAATGGCCCCTACAATTGCATGTCGCTTTTGTTCTGCTGCTAGTATGGCTGTACAAAGTTGCATTCTGTTCTGTTCTAATGTCCATCCCACAGCTGGCCTTCCAATGTGTGAGTCTATAGCAATTTTGGAGTTCCTGAACACATTAAGTATCATGGTGCAGAAACCGACAATGAATCAATGGATGCAGATTTTGCTATAGAAAAAATGCTCCAAGTGTCTGTCAGTTTGGACCTGCTGAAGGTGGAGCATTAAAAAGTCTTATTAAAAGAAATCCCATAAAGACCTCATGGGGGAAGCTAGGCTTTTTCCATAGCAGCAGAAGAGAAGCACTGGTGTCCATCCAGATTATAGAACTAGGTATAAAGCAATTCTGCTCATTGAGGGTGATCATGTAGCTGGTTGATGAATAGATTTGGGCAGACTACTTTCCGAAGTAAACTGGATTGGTCTCTGAGCCTCTGGTGATTTTTTGGGGGGGGAGGAAGAGGAGGGGTTTGCACCATATGTTTTGAGTGAATTATTAATTAGATGTGAGGATCCTGGGAAGTTGACCGTCCCTCTCTTTAGATGGCATTGCCATTACATTAGCCAGCAACACACTTTGGCCAAAGGATAGCTCAATACCAATCCAAAGCATGTTCTTAAACTTGTATATTCAGGCCAATAACCTTCAAGCCAATGTAGTCAAACTGTACAGATCAAGAATAGCAGATAGTCTGTTCGTCAAGAGGAAGGGGAGAAGCCAGGGCATTTTCCCACTTCTCCCTGCCCTCCCATCTCACTATTATATTTTGCGCTAAACAAGATTGTGACATTCTTCCTGTTTCATGTAAATTTCAGGGAGAGTTTACATAATCCTCTGACATGTTCCCTACACCAGTGAACAGGCAACACCTGGAGAAAGTCCATAACCCTAGGGAAGATTACCATCTTCTTAATGTTGACTTCAGTCAACAGTGAGAGAGGCTAGCTGGCCCAGTTGCTTACATAAAGCAATGGAGTAAAGTTAGATTTGAATAACTTTCAACATTTAGAGTTAATATAGTAACCTCTTTATTTTTTCCCATCAGCCAGCTAATGTCTTGAGAAATCCATTTAACACATAACTCTCAAGAGACATCTCTTTTGAGATCAGCCTACCTCAAGGAACAGCCTAGAGGGGAATCATCAACCATGGCATTATTTAGTTTGTAAGCTCTGTGGGAGGCAGGGACCATGTCGTCTTCTCTGAATTGTACAGAGTACTGCTGGTACTGAACAAATAATCAATAAAAATAGTTACAGCTGGTTAAATTTTTAAAAATATTCATGAAAATATTTGAAGTTGTTTCTATTTCACAGGGTTTGAAAATTTTTATGATTTTTAAAATAAAAATTGTTAACTATGGTCATAGGTTTCTAGTAAGCTAAAAATTCCTACCTTCAATAACATTTTCGTCACAAATATTGATTAAAATGTAGTGAAAATTTTGTGAAAAATGAACAATTTAAAAAAAGTTGATTTTTTTTGCATTTTTCTGGGGACTCATAGGCTGTAAGGCCAAAAGGGACCATTCTGATCATCTAGTCTGACCTCCTGCACATTGAAGGCCACAGAACTCACACACCCACTCCTGTAATAGACCCCTAACCTTTGGCTGCATAACTGAAGTCCTCAAATCTTCATTTAAAGACTTCAGGAGACAGAGAATCCACCATTTACTCTAGTTCAAACCAGCAAGTGACCATGCTGCACACTGCAGAGGAAGGCAAAACCCCCTGAAAGTCTCTGCCAATCTGACCTGGGGGGGAAATCCCTTCCCAATCCCACATATATCAATCAGTTAGACCCTGAGCATATGGGAAAGACACACCAGCCAGACACTTGGAAAATAATTCTCTGTAGTAACTCAGAACCCTCCCCATCTCCGTCCATTGGCAATATTTGCTAATAGCAGTTGCAGATGCAACATATGTCATTGTAGACAATCTCATTATACCATCTTCTCCATAAACTTATCAAGATCAGTCTTGAAGCCAGTTAGGTTTTTTGCCCGCACTATTCCCCTTGGAAGGCTGTTCCAGAACTTTACTCCATTGATCATTTAGAAACCTGTGTCTCACTTCAAGCCTATACTTATTGATGGCTAATTTATATCCATTTGTTCTTGTGCCTGCATTGGCACTTAACTTAAATAACTCCTATCCCTCCCTGGTGTTTATCCCACTCATGTATTTATAGAGAACAATCATATTTCCCTTCATCCTTCATTTTGTTAGGCTAAACAAGCCAAGCTCCTTAAGTCTCCTCTCGTAAAGTAGGTTTTCCATTCCTCTGATCATCTTAGTAGCCCTTCTCTACACCTGTTCCAGTTAGAATTCATCTTTCTTAAACATGGGAAACCAGAATTGCACACAGTATTCCAGATGAGGTATCATCAGTGCCTTGTATAATGGTAATTACACTTCCTTATCTCTACAGGAAATACCTTGCCTAATGCATCCTAAGATAGTATTAGCCTTTTCCATAGCTGTATCACATTGGTGGATCATAGCTGTCCTGTAATCAACCAATACACTCCAGTCTTTCTCATCCTTTGTCGCTTCCAAATCCTACATCCCTAGCTTATAGCAAAAAATCTTTCAAAATATTTTTGTTCTAAAGATTTCATTCAGCTGTAAAAATAATAATGGCAGTTACTTTGGCAAAAGTCCTTATAGGTTGCTTTGGACACAACTATTTTAAAGTTAGCTCATAAGATTAATTATTTTAAAGTATTAATTATTATTAATTATTTTTCATATCACAACACTGGATAGCATAGCATTTTAAAGATTAAGGGCCCATTCCGCTAGACACTTTATAAACATAATAAGGCCTGGTCTACACCTAAAAGTTAGGTCAACATAGCTATAGCACGCAGGGGAGTGAAAAAGTCATGCCCCATAGCTCTGTAACTATGATGACCTAACCTCCAGTGTGGAAGCCTCTAGGCCAACAGAAGAATGCTTTCATGACCTAGCTACCATTACTTAGGGAAGTGGAGTTTCTACAGTGATGGGAAAAACCCCTTTTCTAGCTGTAGGAAGCATCTACATTCTGGAACTACAGAAGCATAACTGCAATGCCATAGCTGTGCCACTGTAGTGCCTATTGTGTAGATATGGCCTAAGAGAAGGTTGCTGCCTCAAATAACTTACATTGAATAGGCAAGACAGACAAAGGGAAATATTAATATCACCTATTTGTACCAGTGGCACAGAAGATGAAGTGACAGAGCCAGGAATTGTACCCAGGTCTCAAGAGTGACAGGCCACTGCCTTAACCTGAAAACAAACCTTCCCCTCTAAGCTAAGGTGAGGGCAATACTGCAGAGGAGCAAATTGGGCATGGAAGTTTCCCTCTCTAAATTCCCTAGCACAGTTGAGTGTAAAATTAGAGATCTCTACCCTTTGCCTGTGCCCCTCCTCCTCTGCAGGCCCTCTCAGAGGTCCAGAGAGGCCAGGGCCACTTCCAGCTTTTGAGGCCCCCAGCCATAATAAAAATAAAAAATGGCGACACATGAAAACAAAATAAGGCACCAAAAAAAGACTGAGACATAATTTGAATATTTTTTTTATTTAACAAATGCTTTTCTAGCCTTTTTCTCTGCAAACGCACTGATTATTATAGAAAAATCTAGCTTTATGCAGTGTCACAGTTGATATTAAGCATAGCGAGCCCATTCAAATGCTCTTGTCCCAATGTTGAAAAATAGTTCTTTACCTGCTTCAGCATGTTGAAGGTGTGTTCACCTGAAGCCACTGATGCAGGCAAACTGACAGAAATACACAATGCAATTGTGATATTAGGAAACACCCCAGAGAGTCCAAGTTCAAGTATTTCTTGAAGCAATTCCTTTGGCTTGCAATCCAATTTAAAGTTTGTGGAATATATTTGTTTGAGGGCATAGCATGCTTCAATTACCAAATTAGTTTGATGGATCATTGTAAATACCTTCATCCACAAAGATGACATCAGAATGCACTCAAATTTGGACATGTGCTTCTGAATAGACTGAAGTTCAGTTTGAGCCTGTGCAGTGAGATTGAGAGATTCAAGCTCATTTAAAGCCTGTCTCACTGAATTCAAATGCTGCCCAACTTGTTTAACACCATCAATCCGTGCAGACCATCTAGTTTTGGACATCCCATGAAGTGAAACAGGAAGATATTGCTTCAGAATTTCCCAGCTTTGTGGACTGCTACTGAAGAGATTGTATATTTGCTGAACAGTTCCAAAGTAAGTAATTGCCTCCTTGCATGATTCAGCACAGTCAATACCTACAAAGTTTAGTGTGTGGTTTCCGCAACTGGAGAAAATACAGTTTGAATTATGCTCAAGCAGAACTGTTTGTACACCTTTGTACTTCCCAGCCATATTAGATCCATTGTCATAGGCTTGACCAATGCAGACTTGAAAATCTAACTTAAAACCTTCTAGAATTGCTAGTACTCAAGCAGCAATTTCTTTTCCAGTTTTTCTCGTGAAATTATCAAACAAAATAAAGCTTTCTTCAATTGAAAATTTTGAGCTGTCTACAATCTTAACATATTGAATAACTATAGCAGTCTGTTCCTTGTGAGAACAATCTGGAGTGGCAACAATGATTGAAAAATACTTGGCATTTTGAATCTCATCAAGAATTGTTGTTTGTACGAATGACCCACATAGCTCAATAAACTCATTTTGTATGCGTGTGGAGATATAATGGACTTGCATGTGTTTTTGACTCTCTTGTGATTCTCAAACACATTTAACATGCTCTGATAAAAGTGGGTCATATTTGCTGAGGAGTTCAACTATGCCTAGAAAGTTTCCATTTGCACAATCCCCAATACGTTGACTGGAACCAAAGAAAGCCAATCCCCGCTCAGAAAGAAAAACGATGACATTCAGGATGCGCTCAAGAAGTTTTTTCCAGTTATTAGTTTCTGTAGAGAGTTCAGTCAAGAGTAAATGCTCAACTGAACTTTCAGCTGATGCTGCCCTACTGGCTGATTTCCATGCAACATAGTTTTCTTTGTATGTCTTTGAACTCTCATGTGATGGTATTTGGTCTTTCAACTTCCTCTAACCTCTGTTGATCCTCCATCTGATTAATCAGAGAGAACTGACAAATTTGCAGCACTTTTGTTCAAAATGAAGCAGGGTGCACAGTACAGAGATTGTTTTTTCCATACTCTAGCATAACCAGCCTCTTGTGCAGGTCTCACCATTTGGAAGAGTTTTTGTCAGCAGATGAGTAGGGAAAGCATGATTATCAGCATCTTGTGGAATGTTATTTGGAATGTCAAAACAACTAATTTGAAGAAAAGATTGCATTTGGGCAGCATTGCTCTTGTCAATAATTCCAATGTCAGTCACAGTCAAACCTGTAGTACTCATGAATTGCTCTTGCTGAGTAAGATCTACATCTTTCTGTTGCTGTTGAGTTTCTTGATCATAAATAGGATCTTCTGCTGCATCTGTTACTGTTGGCACATCTCCTTCTTGACTACTGTCCTCATGTTCAGGTATTGGCATGGAAATATCACCTGTTGCAGTTGTGGAGTTTTCGTTATCCTTAGCATTGTTTGTTGGGTAAGGTGTGTTTTCCAGTGGTTTGAAAAATGAAGTTATTGGCTTTGAGCTCCTAGCTGCTGCTTCACTCAGTTGTTTTCGCTGTCTCTTGCTTGCAGCACTTTCAAATCTCCTTTTCATAGTGATCTATATGGTCAATATGTAGCCCATCTACACTTGAAATCTTCTACTGTAAACATGTACACAAATGCTGAATGGTACACAAATTCTGAAAAGACTTAAAACGAAGGAATATTAATTAAGAACACAAAATGAAACAGTCAGACACTGAATCAAAACTCAAGCACACAAGGTATAATATAACAGGCTGAGCTGAAGACAAAGGGATGACATATATATAGTAAACACAGACACGGATACAGACAGGGAAAATGTCCAAAAATTTCAAATGTGTGTCCTCATGAAACTCACTGTACAAGATTGTCCTCACAAATTTTCACCTTGAATCTGGGCCTATAGACTATGAAAGCCTATGATGATGGCCAAGCTACCAAGCTATCAACCAACCAACCAACCAGTCACTTCTTTTAGCTACCATATGAAGATAATAATGAGGAATTCTCACACATAAATAATTCCTTAGTCAACTAGACGTAAAACTATAAAGACACTAAAATGTAACAATTCTCTACTTTTCAACACGCACTTGATCCAGCATCAGCCACTAGTAGTGGTTTGTTTATATAATCAGCTAATTTGAGAGGACACATTCATCACGGTCTAATCTTGTGCCATCAGAACTGATATATTTTTATTAATATTTATAAACATTAACTCTTTAATACGACAAAATCTATACCAGTTAACAAAAAATTATGTCTTTTACCAAATCACATCCCTTATTTGCTTAAATTTGCAGCTCTAAGCTGAGAGTGTGTGTCACATTTTGGTCCGATAGGGATGCGCATAAAAACAAATTGTGAAACTTATCAAATGCCAAAAAATTAACAAGTGTCTAAATGTGAGGCCCCTTTTGAGCTTGAGGCCCAGGCCAAATGGCCCTCCTGGCCCCCCCTCTGATTGGCCCTGCTCCTCTGACTTTCACTTGAGCAATTTCCTCTGTAGCAAGCAATGGCTTCTGTTGGTGATTACCCTGAAAGTCAGGTGACCTGCAGCCTCCACCCTCTGTCCCCCCTTTTCTGTCCTTGAGTTTATGTGGCACCAGTTGTATGCTCTCACTGAACTATATTTTCACTCCTATTCTATAAACTGGATCTCTTATTTTTCTGGTATCTGGGATACTTCTGCTGGGAGCTGGATTTAACAGAAATGTCATTTGATATTTTGTTGTTCAGTTTTTTAGTTTGTTTGGTGCTACTGACCCTGGCAAGCCCACATGGTTCAGTATTAAACCTTTAAACATCCCCCAAATGGCTCAGTATACACATTCAGTCTGGTTTGGTGAAAAGACTAATTGATATGATGCACAAAGAGCATCTTTAATTTATTTCTGCATTTATCTCTGGAATTGGCCTCATTTTTACAGAGGCTCTGTAAAGAAGCTGGCTCTGAAGAAGACTTATATCTCCATAACTTCCACAAACACATTTCTCTCTGTGCCATTAAAGCTGTTTGAGTTCGGCGTGGAAGAGAACAAAGCAAAATATTTCATATGAGTAACATTCCTTCTTGGCCAGAAAATGAAACTCGGGCCGGGCCAGTTTATTTACCTGCTGACGCGGCAGGTTCGGGCGATCGCGGCCCCCACTGGCCGTGGTTTGCCGTCCCGGGCCAATGGGGGCGACGGGAAGCGGCGCGGGCGAGGGATGTGCTGGCCGCGGCTTCCCGCCGCCCCCATTGGCCCGGGATGGCGAACCGCGGCCAGTGTGGGCCGCGATCGCCCGAACCTGCCGCTTCAGCAGGTAAATAAACTGGCCCGGCCCGCTAGGGTGCTTACCCTGGCGAGCCGCGTGCCAAACGTTGCCGACCCCTGCTCTAGTCTTTGTAAAAGACAAATGGGATTCTGAAGAATGTCCATCCTCAGTGAAGTAAAACATTGCACCTCAACAGGGCCAGCTCTAGGCACCAGCCTTCCAAGCCCCTTTCAAGGGGCGGCACTCCAGCCCTTTGGTAGTGGCACTTTTCACCTTTTTTTTTTTTTGCTTGGGGCGGCAAAAAACCTGGAGCTGGCCCTGCCCCTCAAAATCAGGAGGAGTGTAAAGTTACCCAAGCTGGGTTGGGAGGGAGTCTCTGAAATCCTCTGAAGGACAGATCAGAAGATCCAGGATCAGTTATTTTGCCCAAAGAGTAATAGACACTTGAGCAGTGGTTGTGGCTCAGATGCTGCTGGAGGATGCAGAACCTCAGGGCAGGTCAGTGAGACAGAGAATGCTTTAGAGCGCTACTGTGCAGGAGAGCTGTTGAGTGTGGGCCTTGATAGGGGCAAGGGACAGGGGTAACTGCAAGCTGGAGGTGGGGCTGAGCTTCAGGAGTGCCTTCAGAGATAAGAGCAAGCAGGAGTAAGGAAAAGCCTGCATGGGGCTGCCTGAACTATGCAGGCTGACTCAAGAGGGTGGCCTTACCCAGATGATGGGTCCCAGTTGGTTGAGTCAGATGCCTTCAACAGAAACCCCCCCGCCCCACAGTGAAGTGGATTGTGCCATTTAAAGCAAGCATTCCTTAGATGGACACTACCCTAGGCAGTAGAGTTTGTTGTTTGACCAACAGCAGATGTCCATAAAGTACATCATAGGGGACTGATTCATTGCCTATCACAGAAGCAGGCATTTTGGGCTGGGAGGCCTTTTCCTTAGTATCTATTGCTGACAGCTGATAAATTAGATTACCTGGCCACCATAACCTCCACTTAATTTCACTACACTCTGTAGAAACATCTCTGGTGACTTTCCTTAGATATTTGTTAGGACAGTGCAGAAGGCTCCAGTATCTTAAGTACCTTTAGCAGTACCCGGTTTTGGCATTATATGACATTAGCCAGAAGCAGAGAGTCAGAGCAATATCATAACTGAACCTGTTTTGGGAAGATATTCAGCCTGACTTCTGGATCAAGAGAGCCAGATTAGCTTGGATATTTGGATGTTTACCTGAGTCAACCCAAATCTTTTCTGGCTGGCAGACAGCATATGATCTTGCCTCCTGGGTCTCAACCCTTATGAGCAAGCAGGGCTTTCCTCACTGCTCTGTGCCTTAATTCAGTTGGAGACTTCCTAAAGCTATTGTGAAGATACAAATCATGTCCCTTATTTACTCCTGTTTAAGATTTAAGGAGATTTCCCTTTCAGCATCACCAGGAATATTTTCCCTGAATGTTTGTCACTTTCAGCATCACCATTAATATTTTCATTATCATATTTACGTGGCTTCTTCTAGGCACAAACGTCTTTTAATGGTAACAGCATACAGCCCATCTTTAGCTGAAGGAGGCAGCTCCCCAGTTCAAAGAGGCATTGCCTGCTGCTTGTTTTTGTGTGTTCTGTATTCTCAGTCTCTGTGGTTGGGAATCGCTTCACTTGCGAACATGTCAGTAAGATCCCTTTTCCAGATTCTCTTTTGTTCTGCCTGTAAATATCTCTGTGGCTAGTGTTTCTCTCAGCTAAGCTATTTCCACAGTATTTCTGACCCAGCTCCAAGCAGGGAGTACTGGACTTCTGTGAAAACCAACTAGCTCTTCTGAAACTTCCAGCCAAAAAGTATTAATATTTGGACAAGTGATCTCTTTGCCCCTGACCCCAGTTATTAGTAAATAATAATATTTATTTGTATTATCATAGTGCCTAGGAGCCCCAGTTATGGACCAGAACCCCAGTGCACTAGGAGTGGTACAGGACAAAAGAGAAAATGTTGTCTATTTTTTTCACTGTGGCTGGGGAAATATTCCACCCCTTCTGGTAAGTCCATCATTTTTCACGGACTAGCTGAGGAGAACTGGATCTGGGACTCCTTTCAGAACCTATGCTGCTCCTAAACTGGCAAGAGGGTTCACTGTTGAGCATACAGGACTCTACTTCTGCTACTACCTCCAGGGACTGAGCATACTGTCTTTGCATGACCCTCAAATGCCCAGTGAGGAAGAAGGGACCAGAACTGAAAAACTGACCCAGAGTTTCTTGTGTATAAAGCATTGTCCATGGTGCCACTGGATTAGACCCAGGTATTCAGGCTTAACTACATACATTTTTTTAATGTAGTAAGGTATCAAATATAAATGAGATCTTCATGTGGGTTAGAAGGGCCTCTCAGGGCATCATCCCCACCAGTATTGGGGCAAAACTGATTTCATTGTCCTCAAACTGTCTCTAAGAAATAGATGTCTACCCTAGTCTTAGCTTTACCAGGCTTTTTTTCTTGGAATTTAGTTCTGGATAAGGTTCTGGGTTAATAAGGCTGGAGGCAGTAGTCTGATAGAGAGTAGAGGCAAACTCCCAAGGGTTTCTGGGTCTGGACAGGCACTGATAGTGAGAGTGAGGGGAAAGTTAGGGTTGAGGACACATGTATTGAAGGGCTTTTTACTCTCAGTACTGAGATGATTCATGCCTTATGATATTTCCGCCCTATGTTTCCTGTAACATTTGAGACCTCAAAGCCACAGCAGGCAACTTTTCTCTGCTCGACCCTCCGTGGTTGCACAGCATGAGTGAGGAATTCCCCTTGCACCTAGCCATCCCCAGAACAGATGCAGATTAGGATGAAGAAAAGAAATCCCACTGACTGCAGATAGCATGTGTCATATTACCCAAGTGAAAAATAGGTGGACAACAGGAATGAGCAGGGGTGCAGGATCTTTCCCGTGACCGTTGTAGGTGAGAAGCATGGAACCTGGGAAAGCAGTGGAGTATTAGTGAAGTCTTCCTAGCTTCGTCTACACTAGGAGTTTGGCTTAAAATTTCCCTTTGTAGCTACCAGAAGTTTAGCTCCATTGTGGTAACAAAAGGTAGATCAGTAGTGGAGACAAGGTGCTGGCAACTGCCAGCCATTTAGACACCATGTCATCTAGATGATGGCTGATCAGAGTCCCATCTACCCTGGCTCCCTCCCTCTGTTGTTAGCACCACTCAAGCAGAATCAATGGTAGCAACAGTTGGAAATTTTAGGGGGGGAAATCCACATGTAGACAAAACCTCAATCATCCACCATCAACTAACACTGTTGTAATTCACCTGTGTCAAATTGTGCAGCCATAATCCCTCCTCTGCCTAACACACACACTCTCTCTCTCTCCTCGCCGTTCCAGTTACACAGACTTGGAGGCAAATCTTCCCCAGTGGCAATACAAATAAAGCAATTTTTGATGTCTAATTGCCTTCCTTGTTCACCTGAACCTCACTCAGCTGTTTATATCCAAAGAATAGATTGCATTTCCAATCTTATTAAAATCTTTTTTCCTCCACAGGAGTAAACAAACTCAGTCGCCATTACCCAGTTTTAATTCAAGACTTTAGAAATCATGCTTTAGCTCATGGTCATGAAATATCACTTGGAATCCATTAGGTACCTCTCTAGGTGCTATCATGAAAAAGACAAAATAATTGCTGCTGCAGACACACAGAAGAGAGACAAGGTGGAGGAGGTAATATCTTTTATTGGATCAGCGTCTCATGGTGAGAGAGACAAGCTTTTGAGCTTACCCAGAGCTCTGGGTAAGCTTGTCTCTCTCTCACCAACGGAAGTTGGTCCAATAAAAGATATTACCTCCCCCACCTTGTCTCTCTAATATCCTTGGACCGACATGCTACATCAACACTGCACACATTAATACGCATTGGCAGCTGCTCTGACCAATTTAGGAATAGCGTTGACCAACTGAAGAGTGTCCCGTGAAGTCTCCTTTCTGTGTCCATTGCATTGATGTTCATCCAAATTTTTTTCTCCGCTGTAAACTGGCCCTAGGGGGCATGGATCAGCGTTCACATCGCACTTCCCCTCAGTACCCGGCCCAAGCCGCGGAAGCTACTGATCCAACCAACAGGCCAAATAAGGTGATGAATCCTGGTCGCGTGCCACCTGAGGCATGTTGCCCATATGCTAAGAAGAAGAATTGGCCCTATTCATCCCTGTCTAATCTGAGTTGCATCAAATCTTCTGATACCTTCTTAGCTCTGATTAATCGACAGCATTTCCTAATCAAGTATATCCCACAGCACCTTTCACCTACTAAGTGCTTTGCAAATATTAAGTAACCTTCACAACATCTCTGTGAGGCAAGTCAGTTGTATTACCCCCAGTCTACACATGGGAAAGGGAAGTTAAGATTTACAGGCCTCTCTTAAGAGGCAGTCAGTGTCAGAGTTAGTATTAGAGCTCTGGCGCCATTCATTCCTATTCCAGTGCTCTGGTCCTGTCTCTCAGAAAAACCCGCCTATTCAACACGCACACACTGCACTCCTCTCATGCCTTCATACACACCACTGGAGAATTAACTGCCACTGGGATTTCCTGCATCAGATTCATCAAGGAAAACCTTGTAGGCTAGCAATGTTGGGCACAGATTTTCATGCCTGAGTGGATGGGTGTTTTCCCTTAATGTCAAAAGATGGCTTTTGGGGTTAGAATGAAATGTCCTTGTTTAACTTTGCATGCTCTGGAGACAGAATGGGCATCGCTATTTGCACTAAAGAGTTGGCGTAATTCAATTATCCTCACTGTAAACTAAAAAGTTTTTAATACGCTGAAGGGAATTTACTTAACTTGGGCAATGGCAGATTTATAGTTTTTAAATGGAATGCTAGGAGGCTGCTGGCACTTAGGGAATCCTGGTTTGTTATTTCGTAATCATTTATTTATGGTTCCCACAGCATATTGTTTTTATCTTGTAGTTCATTTATTGTAAGTCTATTAAGCTGTCACTGCTTAACTTCAAGGCATTGTACTGTAGTTTTATCCATTGCCTTGATTGTACTCTAATATTGCTAGGACCCCATTTTGATGGAGGTCAACATCATTGCCTTGGGCAAATGTATATGGAGCTTGTTTTGCCTATAAAATAGAAATGAAAAAAGCAAAGAGTGTGAATAGGCCATTGTCTGAATGGCATGAGGTGAGTCTACTTAGAAGAGGGCCTAGATGTTGGTTCTTTGAGTTCACATCCTAGATGTACAGGAGCCCACATCTCAGAATCCATGCACACACTTACCAAATCTGTCAAGTTCAGAATAGGCCATGGATACTTGCTCCTCTGGAGAAAAAATATGCTCTTTGGAAGCCTCTGAACTTTTCTCAATAGCATATGTCTTTTCTAGGCCAGAATGTTGCAGCATCTTTTTATTTTGGAGTCTTAAGAATTGAGTCCCGAGATCTCTCTTCCTTAATGGACACCAGGATTCTTAATATAGTTTCATTGGCTGATTTAAAGATGTTGGCTTGAATGGATCCTCCTAGTTGTTTCTAGAAAGTAAAAGAAACCCAAAGACACATACAGGCCTGATTGCTGCATGTGGAAATAGCTAAAAGTAACTCCTCACTTAACATTTTTTTAATGTATACTTAGTACTGATTGTGATGCTGGCAAACCAAGTGCCAGCTTATGCCAAGGTCCCCAGGCCTCTCTTGGAAACTGACAAACACATAGCTAGAGTCTGTCTGGTTCATCTCTGTGTTAGTATTGATAAAATAGGTATTCATTGTAAAAATGTGCTCAGTGTTTAGGCTTTATTGAATGCTTGTAAGTTGCTGCGTGCATTAATCTCACTTATCTGTACCCCATATTGTAAGGTAATATTTGAGCATTTGCATTGTAAGCCTCTAACTATGTAAATCACCCGACAAGAGAAATGCATTAACTGGTGTGAAATACTAGTCTCCAACAGGTGTTATGTCCTGCCCAACAAAGAAAGCCCATCGACACCAGACAAGCCTTTGTGGCACATCATAAGACACAAGACTTTGCTGATTGCTTCCCTCCACACCCCAGGCAGAAGAGAGGTGCAAGTGAATTCCTCCCATCAGCTAAGGCCTTGGTTACACTGGCGCTGTACAGCGCTGCAACTTGCTGCGCTCAGGGGTGTGAAAACGCCCCCCCCCCGAGCGCAGCGAGTGCAGCGCTGTAAAGCGCCAGTGTAATCAGAGTCTGCAGCGCTGCACGCTCGCTCGCAGTGCTGCAAGCTATTCCCCTCGGAGAGGTGGAGTACATACAGCGCTGCAAGAGCTGTCTCGCAGCGCTGGCGGCGCGACTACACTTGCGCTTCACAGCGCTGCCGCGGCAGCGCTTTGAAGTCCCGAGTGTAGCCAAGGCCTAAGTTTGCAACTTGAAGGAGAAAGGGGTAAAGAATAAAAAGTCCTAACATGGAGGAACTGTATCTCTTTATACTGCTTGTACTCTGAAGAGCAAGGATTACTAAGCATAAGCAATAGATCCCTAGAGCTTAGTCTGGGGTAGCCCTAAAGCACGTATAGAGCTTGCTTTCAGAGAAACTTCTAATACCTTTTGAAACTTAAAACTGCAACTCATGTGGGTGTTTACCTGCTTGAACCTTGTAAATAATTCTCTTATTTTCTTTTCCTAAATAATAAATTTCTAGATAGTTTATTACAGGACTGGCTACAAGCATTGTCGTTGGTATAAGATCTAAGGTACAATGGACCTGGGGTAAATGACTGGTCCTTTGGGAATGGGACTAACCTGAATATTTTTGTGATTTTTGGTGTAAGGAACTATCTACCACAAAGGCAAGCTTGCCTGGGTGGCAAGACAGATTGGAGTACCCAAGGTGACTATCTGTTACTCCATGTTAAGGCTGTTAAAGTGCTTGAGGTGTTTACACTTGATGATTTGTTGGTGAAATCTAAGTACAGAGCAGGGGTAGGCAACCTATGGCACGCGTGCGAGCTGATTTTCAGTGGCACTCACACTGCCCGGGTCCTGGCCACCGGTCCGGGGGGCTCTGCATTTTAATTTAATTTTAAATGAAGTTTCTTAAACATTTTAAAAACCTTATTTACTTTACATACAACAATAGTTTAGTTATATATTATAGAGTTATAGAAAGAGACCTTCTAAAAACATTAAAATGTATTACTGGCATGCGAAACCTTAAATCAGATTGAATAAATGAAGACTCGGCACACCACTTCTGAAAGGTTGCCGACCCCTGGTATAGAGCTTACAACCAATTTGGGGTGTGTGCCCGGATTCCTAACAGTCTACCCTGAGGTTGGTACCTACGCTCTTTAGCCATTGCAGGACAGCTTGACACTGATGAAACAGAGGGATTAATAAAACAGGGCATGCAGGCTCTTTGTGAGCTTTCTTCACCTAGGCCTGCTACTGCACATCCAGGCTTGTGCCCTTTAACCTCACCTCTCCTATTTTCCCTACATCACTCAGTTCTGACCTGCAGCCCTCATTTATTAGTCTGTCATCCCCACAAAATGCTGTCCATTCACCTCAGTCCTGACTTGTAATTCTCACCTCCACCCAACTCTTCTGGTCCTAGGCCTCCAAAAAGCTCTGCCAAAGCATTTCAATCCCAGCCTACAGCACCACTGTGATTTCAGTCTTTGACACCACCCCCAGCGCTGGCAATGCTGCTCTATCCTGTTAACACCACCTCCTAGTCCATTTCCTGGCCTGCAGATCCTACTGTTATTTCAGTCCTGAGCCAATGGCTGATGACTGTGTTGAGTTCTGTCAGATACTGTGGTAGTTCATGATGTAATTTGCTTCTCGGTGGCTTCCACAATTATCACATTGGACCACTACTGCCTATCCAACATACAGCCACTAAAATCCTGCTCCTCGCTCACCACTCCTATCATGTACTTCAGTGTCTGCACTAGCTTGTGATCTTCCCTACAAATTCAGACTCCTCAGCCTCACCTGCCAGGTACTCCTCAGCTCTGCCACTACTTCTCATCTCTCAGTCTTCTTCCAATTCCTCCTGAAGACACACTCATTCTAGTCACCCTTCCAACGCTGACCTCCACTCCTGTGCGACTCACCCCTGCCCTCTTGACTGACTTTGTTGCCTTAGATCAGAGGTGAGCAAACTACGGCCCGCAGGCCACATCCAGCTCATGGGACCCTCCTGCCCGTCCCCTGAGCTCCTGCCTCAGGAGGCTAGCCCCCGGCCCCTCCCCTGCTGTTCCCCCCCCCCTGCAACCTCAGCTCACGCCGGCGCAATGCTCTGGGCGGCGGGGCTGCGAGCTCTTGCCAGGCAGCACAGCTGGAGAGCCCGGGCCTGACCCGGTGCTTTGTGCTGCGCGGTGGCATGGCTGGCTCCAGCCAGGTGGCGCGGCTGCCTGTCCTGGTGCGCCACACTGCCAGCCCCCGGTGCTCCAGGGAGTGTGGTAAGGGGGCAGGCAGCAGGTGGGGTTGGATAGAGGGCAGGGGAGTTCGGGGTGATGGTCAGGGGGTGGGGGTGTGGATAGGGGTCAGGGCGGTCAGAGGGCAGGGAACAGGGGGGTTAAGTGGGGGCAGGGGTTCCAGGGGGCAGTCAGGAATGAGAGGAGAGGTTGGATGGGGCGGCAGGGGGCAGTCAGGGGCGGGGATTCCGGGGGCTGTCATGGGACAGGGAACGGGGGGGGGGGGGGGTTGGATGGGGCAGGAGTCCCGGGGGGGGGGGGCGGCCATCGGGGGGCGAGAAGCAGGAGGGGTCGGATAGGGGTCGGGGGCTGGGCCACGCCTGGCTGTTTGGGGAGGCACAGCCTCCCCTAACCAGCACTCCATACAATTTCAGAAACCCGATGCGGCCCTCAGGCCAAAAAGTTTGCCCGCCCCTGCCTTAGATCAAGCTGTATTAACTTACAATAATAATAATAATAATAATAATAAAAAGGAAATAACAAGATGTGTGTAATGACAAATAGGTAAAAAATATGTTACTATTTCTTCTAAGAACTGCCCCACAAGTCCTACTGTCCTAAAGTACTTTGATTAGAAGTTGGGAGATTCCAACAAATGTGGATCATGATGAGATGCCCTCTAATTCCAACCGTGGTCAGTCTCTGACCATCTGATGACATATTCCTAGAAAGATTAACTAAAAATATAATTAATTATTAATAAGCAGCAATCTTCCATTCCCTCCTTCCATACAACTTAGAGTTGCCGAAATGTCAAGTTGGAAGGCTGCTCAGGAGGTGATCCAGCCTAGCCCCCTGTGCTGACGCAGGACCAAGTATACCTAGACCAACCCTGACAGGTATTTGTTTTGCCTGTTCTTACAAACCTCCAGTGATGGGGATTCCACAACCTCCCTTGGGAGCCTATTCCAGAGCTTAACTATCCTTAAAGTTAGAAAGTTGTTCCTAACATCTAACCTAAATCTCCCTTGCTGAAAATTAAGCCCATTACTTCTTGTCCAACTTTCAATGGAAGCGGAGCACAATTAATCACCCTCTACTTTATAACAGTCCTTATCATATTTGAAGACTTATCAGGCCCTCTCCCCAGGCTTCTTTTCTCAAGACTAAACATTCCCATTGATTTTAATGGATTAATCTATGCTGACAGGTAGTGTTCCTTTCTACAATGCAACATTACTTCCAAACCAAAAAGGGCTTGGAATATTTGACTAACTTGAACTCTCTATGATGCTTTATAATTTATATTTTTCCTCTTCCAGAACCAATATAATTCAGTTTTGCCAAGTGTATAAAATTCTGCCTGAACATTAGGAATATCAGCTTGACAGTGATTAACATAAGAATGGCCATACTGGGTCAGACCAAAGGTCCATCTAGCCCAGTATCCTGTCTTCCGACAGTGGCCAATGCCAGGTGCCCCAGAGGAAATGAACAGAACAGGTAATCATCAAGTGATCCATCCCCTGTCACCCATTCCAAGCTTCTGGCAAACAGAGGCTAGGGACACCATCCCTGTCCATCCTGGTTAATAGCCACTGATGGACCTATCCTCCATGAACTTATCTAGTTCTTTTTTGAACCCAGTTATAGTCTTGGCCTTCACAACATCCTCTGGCAAGGAGTTCCACAGGTTGACTGTGCATTGGGTGAAAAAATACTTCCTTTTGTTTGTTTTAAACCTGCAACCTATTAATTTCAGTTGGTGACCCCTGGTTCTTATGTTATGAGAAGGAGTAAATAACACTTCCTTATTTACTTTCTCTATACCACTCATGATTTTATAGACCTCTATCATATCCCCCCTTAGTCTTCTCTTTTCCAAGCTGAAAAGTCCCAGTCTTATTATTCTCTTCTCATACGGAAGCCGTTCTATACCCCTAATCATTTTTGTTGCCCTTTTCTGAACCTTTTCCAATTCCAATATATCTTTTTTGAGATGGGGCGACCACATCTGCACGCAGTATTCAAGGTGTGGGCGTACCATGGATTTATATAGAGGCAATATGATATTTTCTATCTTATTGTCTATCCCTTTCTTAATGATTCCCAACGTTCTGTTCACTTTTTTGACTGCCGCTACATACTGAGTGGATGTTTTCAGAGAACTATCCACAGTGACTCCAAGATCTCTTTCTTGAATGATAACAGCTAATTTAGACCCCATCATTTTATATGTACAGTTGGGATTATGTTTTCCAATGTGCATTACTTTGCATTTATCAACATTGAATTTCATCTGCCATTTTGTTGCTCAGTCACCCAGTTTTGAGAGATCCTTTTGTAGCTCTGATTAGGCTCTGGTAGAGTCTCCAAAAGGAAGCTGTAAATTTGCCACTTGCCAGTAGGCTGGACAAAGCATTAGAATATGATTTGTAGGCAGCAGTCCTCCACTGACCTGCAAGAAATGGACCGGAGCCATCTCCAGCTCCTATGATACAATGACACGGTTCATAGTCTCATAATTATTTATACACTGAACATTAGTCATATTGAAAATGACTGACTGATGTATCCATCCTACAAAATGTACAAGTTCATCAGCTGCGCAGTATGAGTGTTGAGGGCATCTTTCATTTGACTATCTTTGGCATTCTTTGAAAAACTCATCATTCTGATAAACTGGCAATTTTAAATTGGCTCCTGGCAATTGCAGCGTGTTACTGCTCCTCTGGAATGTTTGTTTTGCAATTTAGTATAACAGAATGCCTGCATATCTAAAACACTTTTAGCTCATCTATCTATGGTGAAATGCTAGAAAAATGAGAGAAGCATGAAACCATTAATTTTCCTGGCTCTATCAAGGGTCACACAGACACTCATATTGTGATAGTTTTGTAATTTATAGCCTTTCTGTAAATGTTACATTTACACTGATTAAAGCACAGGCTTTCATTTATATTGATTTGCAACTGAAACATTCTTGAAGAGGAACACATTTCACCATGGAGAAACTATATACCAAACAAGACAAATTCATCAAGATTAATGGTAGCTCACGATGGCAGCTCCAGCTCCCAGTCCCCTCCCACTCTGCAGTCTCCTTGCTCCAATCTACTTCCTTCCCCATCCCCATTTTGACTCTAGTCCCTTCTGAGTCAGGCGGCTTCCTCCTCCTGCTGGTTGGATCCAGCAGGGGGAGCATTGAGAGCACAGGAGAGAATGTCTGCTCTCAGTTCTGGGGCGGTAGCTGCAGCAGCCGGGAGCAGCAATTGCAGGGAAAGTCCTGTTGAGACCCTGTGGTACAGATGGAATCTTCAGAGAATGTAGATGCCAAACACTAACAGTCTCTACCAAACATGAGCAAACTGTGATTTTTTTCATAGGCTTATAACATTGCCAAATTTGGGCTTTTTAAATTTTTTTATTTTTACAGGAAAAGCAAAAGGCACATCACTAATATTGGGGAGACTGCCCTGAGGCACATCCTTGACCGCAGGGCGACCGCTATGCCACATTTTAAGCCTTTGCTCCAGATCATAGAGGCACTAGATCTTCTCAATGGAATGACCATAAGAATTTGTTTCATATGGGCCAAGAAATGTATTTTCCCCATATCTCATTCTTGGAAATGGTTGAACCATTTTTGCTGAAACTTTCAAAAAAAAAAAAAAAAATCAAGTTAAGGCAGATATCCAGCATGGGAAATTTCAGCACAAACATCTAAAGTTTGGCAAACTTATACACAACTGCATACAGGGTCTACCAGCTCTTCCTATAATAAACACCAGTATCAGGTACAATAAGTAGTCTGATTTGTGCACATATTTCAACACATATGAGAAATGAAGAAGACATGATTCGATATTTATTTTTCCACGTTACTAAAGAGTCGCATTCACTCACACCTATTGCACAGATTGCAGGCTCTAGTATGTCTGAGTTTTATTACAGGAAGTGTGAAGACAGCACAGCATTTTATCACTAAGTGTGTGTACCACTATTTGGCAAGAAATCACATTTGACTTAGATTGAAATTTGAGAAGGAGAGAATTATGGAGAACTATAGTCACTTCCCAATTAAGACTGGGACTGAAAAGAGAGTTGCTTACTTTCAATTACACACCAACGCAAACAAAAGTGTCAGATACCTCAATGATTTGTGCAGTATAAATACCTAGGCAGATAGGAAGACGGACATACAGATAGATAAGAGATGGGGTTACTAATATACAAAATAATCTAACCAATTGCAAAGGTACTTTTGAAATAATATATTCTAAGGCTCCAGAGACAGGAAACAGAGTTTCTTTCAAAGTGGGATAAAATGGGTACATACAGTGGTTATTGTGCCAATGAGACTGAGATTGTGACAAAAGTGCAGAACTTAAGCAGACCTCATTATCAAGATGCTAATGAGAATCAGAACTTTAGGGCTCGTATACTAATGCAAAGGACTCACACTTTTACTTCAAAGACTCTGATGAGTATAAACCAGAAGGGAGACAGCCATAAAATGGCATCTCTTCATTTTATCAGTTATCTGTTCAGCTCACGGATGCTTCCACAGTTCTTAACCAGTGATGTGCTTCCAAAATAGTAGTCAGACATTTCCTCAGAGCTAGTGATACATGGCTTCTCTGGGGGCTAGCTGAATGGTGACTTGGGCACAGGATCTCCCTTGGTCGTGGAGGTAAGCAGACCTTCCCTTACTCCTTTGGCTGGGGTGTGGAATAGGTGTGAACAGGATCCCTCCCAGAACCAGTTTTTCAAACTCCCAATAGGGATGAGCAGACAGGTACTGGTGAAAAGTGAGGTGGGCACTGCAGCTCCAGGACTCTTGATCAGTGCAGCAGCAGCCTCCTCTACTCCTCTTCCTGCTGTAGCTGTTGGTGGGGTGAGATTGTGTGAGGCCTACAAGCTCTGCCCTCCGGGCACTCCTCACGGATGTGTTGTGGGCAACATAGAGGGGAGATTCCTTTGCACCAGATGCAATGTCTATGCCCAAGACAGCTGTGTCTGCAGTACGGCAAAGAGAGCTGAACATTTTCATATGTACAGACAGCTGTAGCATTCTGGAGTAGGCCTGAAAATTTTTATTTGGTTGCCATTCTCTCTCCACAGAGTGAGCTCCTCTTGACCACCATGATCACCTCTATGCACAGGCCCAGCTGGAGGAGTTTGTGAGGTGGCCAGGGGGTCATGGGGATAATTCTTTGGGACATATCCCACACTTGACACACTCACTAAAAGCATGTGTGCGCTTGGGGCCCCTCACTGAGCTTCGCATTACAGGAGTGTTGCTCAGCAGTTTGTTAATTCTGTCCTAGGGCCTGATTTGCTTCACTTTATTATTTTCAAGACTCCTCACAAGGAAGTGGACAAGAGATTTACCTTTTAAGAAATACAAAAAGCAAAGATTCTTCATCATGCGACTCAAAGGCAGCCCTGTTATATAAGGGTTTGCACAAGCCCATACTAGCTTATCCAAGTTCTTGACTATCCCACTGTAACTGGCACTTTGCTAAAATCTGCATCCATGTACAGTATTCTCCTGAAGACAAGCACACACACGTATATTTTGCTGGCAAAAGGGCAAGTGTTTTGGCTCATGCTGATAATTTTGGATCATATTTTTATGAGAGTAAACTTCTAGGCATTCATCTTTGGGCCAGAGTTAATCTGAGGAACAACTATTTGTTGCCAGACTTTTTCCCCCCCATTCCTGTTGACTTACTTCATGCTATATTTATCACAGGCTGTTTCTTTAGTAAACAATTTTCATGGATTATTTCACAGAAGTAGCTATCAACTCTTAGGCAACCCTTCTCGGAATCCCTGGGTCAATGCAGAGTAATCTGTCTTGTTCCTAAAAAGTGAAAAACACTATTATCCATCATCACTCTGCCTGGAGAAGGCATGGACTGCTAGAGTCTATGAAGAGTGTATCTTGAATGAGTAACCTATCTCTCAAATAATATCAACAGGAGAGAGTGAACTTCAGTCACACCCTACCCTTCATACTGTGCTTGAATTTTACTTGCTTGGGGTCATGCAAGTTAAGTCACCCTGACCTACAAACTATACTGTAAAACACTGATGGCTTTGCAATGGTCTTTTCCATGCAATACAGGGCTGTCTGAGGCCATGCCAACAATATATTGTTAATGTACAGGAGAACATAGAAGAAGACTGGAGGGACTTACATCTACAAATGCTCACCCCAAACTTCTGCAATTGCAAGACATTGATCTTGGGGGTATGCTCACTTGATTCTAATATAGTGGGAAGAGAGATTTGGAATTCTAGGTTGTAGACTAGCAGGCACTAGCTTCTTCTAGCTGAAAAAGAGATTTGGCTTTTTGGGAAAGTGGCACTGTTATCAGACAGATTGTAAAGCTCTGTGAGAGACACGATGCATGAAAAGCATTTGGATTGTGGTGAATTGTGTTGCATTGGAAGGATCAGGATACCAGAGCAATCCCACTTAAATAGTTACCTGTGGTCACTCAGATTTAGATTTGTATATTTTTGTTCCCTTGGGAATATCCTAGAATAGGCTGATTGATGTAATATTTTGAAGGTGCCTTAACCTGATAGAGATCACAGGCTTGCAAGTAGTGATCTACTGTATGCCTGCTTTTCACATGTATATTTTAGCGCACGCAAGAACATGGGTTTGTCTGGACAGGTTCCATTTGCACTCATAAATCTAATATACATGAATGCACAAAAATATTTATATTTATATAAATATTTATATTTATTGTGTGTTATCTGTATTATTGTAGCATTCAGAGGCGGCAGTCAGGATCTGGGCCTCATTGTGCAAGGCACTGTACAAACACTCATGAATATAGAGTCTTTATCTCAAAGAGTTTACTATATAATTTAAAGCAAAATCCAACAAGTGAGTGCAACAAACAAAGAGAGGGGAAAAGTGTGTGTGTGTGTGTGTGTGTGTGTGTGTGTGTGTGTGAGGTAGATGAGGGTAACAGTAACAGAATCGCATGGTTACTGAGGCTAGCTAGTGTACAGTTTAATGGTTCTCAACGATTTAACGATTTAAATATATATATTAAAAATATACATAAATAAACATATTAATGCCATGTAAAAGTACAAATGCCACGTTATTTACATGCAGACACATGAGCATACGATATGTGCATGAAAAACTGCAGGTGCAATTTTAGAAGCTGCCTTTGAACATTTTGCCCCCAAAGTGCACTGGGTATGCAATGGAAAGTGGGCTTGAAGTGTATGTTGAAGTGAACCTCCAACTTTGTGTAGCGCCAGTCTCCTTATGAGTTTTGATGGACAGGCCTGGGTTCATCTGGATCCCGCCTCCAGCTCAGCAGGGTGCAAGTTCTTAATTTTCTTCCCATATGAATTTATTTGGCGCCGGTGCCTCCACCCCCCTCGCTCCTTCCTGGCACTAGGGTCACTAGGACAGCTTGGAAGGAAAATTCTAACCACAGGGTAACCCCACTTACTTACAAGATAGCTGGAGACTCAGAAGAAATAACACCAACACACACAATATATTCAACAGAGTAGTTATATTAAACAGGAAGTAAATATAACAGGGTAAAATACTATTCTCAGGGTCAGGTGCCCATGCTGATAATACCCAGGAATTTCACCAGTCACATGACCTAATATAGCGAGAGTAAAATTTAGTGTTCCATTGGTACACACACTTTGTGACGGTATCTTCTGTAGTAGCAACATGGCTGACTTGGTTCAGTGTACAGCCTAAAAGACTCACGCATGGGATAAGATTCTAAGTCCCTCCCCAGGTCTGACAGGCAGTAGGTAATAAAATTCCCAAACCCTTACCCCCTGGCTTGAGGATGCAGTTCACGGAATAGAGGGTCTCTGAAACAGTTTCCCTGACTAGCTGTTTCGAGATGGTGCACTCACAACTCCACCAATGATCAGGGCCGGCTCTTGGTTTTTTACCGCCCCAAGCACACACACACACAAAAAAGCCGCAGTGCCGCCACGGAAGCAAAAAAACAAACAAACAAAAAGGCTGGAGTGCTGCCGCCGAAGAAGAGGAATACCGCCCCTTGAGAAGTGCCACCCCAAGCACATGCTTGTGACGCTGATGCCTAGAGCCGGCCCTGCCAATGATCCTCAGGTTCAGAGATTAATCTGGACTCCTTAGCAACTACAGAGTGGCTGACAATCTCAGTTGGGAGACATCCTCTTCATACAAGAACCAGGCTGTTTCTGTTCCCAAGATTTCCCCTCACCATAAAGGGACACAGGGATCAGGTGCAGATTATAATAATGATACAAAAAACTCCTAACTGCTGATCTCTCCTAGAGCTCAGATACATCCACAAGAGGCAGACAGCCCTGAACTAGCAGCAAGAGCAATACTTGCCACTTGATAACTGATTTTATCTAGGAGCTGAAAGACTAACTCAGCCTGAGTGAATAGGGAGTTTTCCGAACAAAACTCTATACACTGGGAGTTACCTTGAACAGGGAAAGGACCAAGTTTAGGGGTATTGCTCCCAAGTACTCAGAGACCACTTCTCAGGGGGAAGCCTGCATGCACCCTGGGATTCACAAGCTTACCACACGGCAAGTCCTTCCCCTTCAGTGACTGGCTCCAGACTGCTCCAAAATGGCTTCTCCCCTCTCACAGGTGGGCATCTCACCGAGGACCTTCCTATTGGTCAGGCTAGCTCTTCTTCCCAGGCTTTTACTTATCAATCATTTGATTCTAACCCCCTCCTTTCTCTCAGAGATTGCTCCTGGCTCACCAGCTATCCTCCCCTGAGCTGACAGGAATCCATATTGCACAAAATAGTGTCTCTTGTCTCTCCCTCTGGGTTGCCTAGCAGACTCTGAGTCTGCCCTTGGCCCCCCCTTCCTCCCAGGGACAGCATGTGTCTCCCTGAGCTACTAGCACACAGAGACCCAGGAACCAAGGTAAGTTCCTTGGGGGTTATATTTGAAAAGGTGCCTAGATTTATGGACATGGGGCTCAGTTAAAGACAAGTTGAAGATGCGGTCTTTGCAAGGTAACATGGTTGTGCCAGGATCATGGTACCAAAAATATCATCATTGTAACCTGAGAGCACTAAGAAGTAACTTCAGGGAAGAGTGATAACGGCAGTATGGAAGTCTAGAAGACAACAGCTCCATTCTTGGCACAGGGGAAAATTGAGACTAGTTGTATGTTTACCTAAGTCTTTAAAATGAAAAGGACCATATCTGAAGGAGAAGAACGGAGGCAGCACAGAGGGCTAGGAGATTCTGGAAGAGAAAGGGGTGGGTCAAAGGCTGGACATGAGGGGGCTAACAGAAGGAACAGGGATGGGGCAGTGGGAACAAACAGATTGAGGGGAATGGGACAGGATTCTTAAAGGAGAGAGAAAGAGAACTGGATGCCTAAAGAAAGTACACTAGTGTGTACATATATGGTGTTTTCCCACCTAGAACTGTGTTAAAGTAATGACTATTTTTCCATTAAAATGTGCACAGAAATATTCAGCATTCTATTCTAGGACTTTTAAAATAGAATTTCCATGACTTTCCATTTTCACAGCAAAAACATTACATTCAATATTTTGCCTATTTTCAAGGCAACTGTTTTCCAACTGTAAGAATTTGAAATTTTGAAAATGTTCTTGCTTAACAATAGGCCCATTTTGAGTGACAAATCTACAAAATGTCATGTTTTTTAAACAAATGTGGCTATTTTCCAAAATCTGAAATGAAAGGTGAAAACCACAGTTTTCAAGGTTTTTGACTTTTATTTTTAAATCTTATGCATCTTTCACCATGGGGTTTATGCACTGTGTCCATATTACATGTCTGTTATGTATTTCCATAAACAAAGAGCAAACATATACTTTCAATCTAAATGGCTTTTATTTTAAGTTAAGTGAAAGAACAAATAAGAAAGAACAAAGGTAAAATCTCCAGAGAAGAGCCCAGTGTATGTGCCTCCTTTGTGACAGACTGCACTAAATGGAGCTGAACACAAAATGGCCTCTTGCCTCTGTAGGAGGATCCAAATAGTTCTAGTTATGTAACTGCTGGTGGTGGCTCATACCATCGTAGATTATGAGGTTCTTTTTGCTGAAGCACTCTCCTCTCCAAATTTATATTTAGTTTTCCTTTCTTTAAAAATAACCCTTTTGGAGAATGCCTTTTACGATTTCTGAGAGCTCAAAGGGACACTGCCAACGTGATTTTTTTAACTACCTTTAAAAAAAAAAGTCTCAGTCTCTGAAAGAGAGCACTGGCTAAGCCATATTTCTTAATTTTAAAAAATTCTATAATATTTGAATAAGGATTGTTCTGCTTCCTTAGCTGATATTTATAAGGGTCTTTTAAGCACAGGAGAAACAGATTAACTGATTGAGTGTATAGGAGAAACAATCAAAACTGTCCATACACAAAATGCTGTCAAACACACACAGAAAAAAAATGGAGAAACTCTGTTCTTTTTGCTAACTTCTTTCATTTAGTCATATTACCCGTTACTTGTAACTATAAAATTTTCCCACAGAAATGTGATTTTCAAGTTGATAAAATTCCTTTACAAAAATATCAGCTCATTCTTAATATTTTTCACATAAAAAAGAGTCTCTCTTGATTTCACATTCTCGCCCACAATGGTTAGGAGCAGATGTGAAATAATTGGATTATTGTCAGTGAAATATTTTTATTGCACTGAGTAATTACTTGTAAAATGAAGTGTTTTTGGTTTCAAATATTTTTATTGGCTCTCAGCTGTCATATGGCCATCTAAAAGATATCAGTGTTAATACAATAGCTGCCAGTACTATTTTCCAAGAAATTGTGGCTTAATTCCTTTTCTTTTTATTGAAGAACTTTGCTTTGTGAAATGAGGAATTTTTAAAAGCTCTATGGGTAAAGTTTCAAAAGCACCTGAATGTTTTTAATATTACCCTATACTATACGACTTTATAGCTTAATGGAAATTGAGATCATAGAGAGGTTTGGGTGAACCCATAGAGATCATCACTGGAATAGAGAGAGTTTTTTTCAGGGCTTCATTTTGGTTTAACTGACAGACCCTAAGACTTTCCCAGGTATGACATTAGGCCAAACTTCCATGAATGTAGGAAAGAGAGAGGCAGCCCCAACCTTGTTCATAGTACTGTTTGGCAAATTGGGGGCTAAAATGGCTGTGTGATAAATAAATCGAAGGGATTTAAAAAAGTGGGAGAAAACAGTAAAATCTTTTGTGATGTAGTGAGTCGAATGCAATAAAAAGCTGTATGTGTCTGTCTCTTAGAAACCTCTAGACTACTGAAATGAGAGGAGAGCACTGACCCTGAACTCCACTGAAGAACAGGATGTTTAAGCTGTTTAGCATCCTCTTCACTCCAATTAAGGCTCTCTGTGCTTTGACAAGATCAGGACCCTAACGTAGACACTGTAATACAACTCCATTTTATCTAGTGTCCTTCGTATAAAAAGTACATCACAACATTAACTGTGATGGGGCAGTGATCTCACCTCAGTTTAATTATAGCAGAGTTTTGTACATTATATGGTGAAATATGAAAGCATTCAGCCCACGGGCGCTGTTTTTTGTTTTTTGCCGGTGGGTGCTTTCCGCCTTCCGGTTTCACTATGCGCCATGTATGTGCTCCTGCCACCTACTGGTGGCTTGTGGATACTGAGAACTCCCTATTTTTTTTCCGGACGGTTCTTGAGCCCCGGAGCACCCTCGGAGTCGACTAGGGCGACCAGACAGCAAGTGTGAAAAATTGGGACAGAGGGTGGGAGGGTAATAGGAGCCAGTATAAGAAAAAGACCCAAAAATCAGGACTGTCCCTATAAAATCGGGACATCTGGTCACCCTAGAGTCGATGCCTATGATTCAGCCTCCAGATGTTCAACCAAAGGGGAGAGAAATAAAGAGGCACAGAGAAGAGGCTAGAGATACTCAAAATAGAATTCGGTATGAGCTGGGTAAGCAATAAGGCAGAGAAGTACAGGAGAGATGCTGCAAGCAGCAGAGATGGCTTTTGGACCAACAGTGGTGAGGCTGTGGGGGGATGGAAAGAAGGAGCAAGAGCTAGATATATGGCGACAGCAAGGAAAGGGAGAGAGGAAAATAAGATCCAAAGGTAGGCTGGAGCTAGACCAGACAGGGTTTTAGAAACAAGGAGAGATTTCAAGTTGATCCTGAAATGTACAGGGAGTTGGGGGAGTTGTCTGAGGCAGGGGGAGTGACGTGTATGCATTTTGGGGTGCATATGAGAATGCAAACAGCAGAAATCGGTCCAATCTGGAATTTGGGGAGACCATAGAGAAGGCAGCTGAAACAATCAAGATGAGGGCAGCAACAGAGGGGAAGTCTAGCCAGGGAAGTACATAGGCAGAGTTATAGAGGTGGCAGTAAAGCAGATTTGCAGACATGGAAGCTGTAAGCGGGGAATAATCCTTAATCTCAAAAATGGCTTTTAATAAGAAAGCATGGCATTCCCTGCTGACATCGTTTAATGTGTGACTCTCTACCAACTGTGCTGGAAGGGGGTGATGTAAACACAGTGTGTGTCAGTCGCCTTCCTAGAGCACCACGCTTAGCACTAATTGGCTCCTGTGAAAAAAAATGGGGCTATCCTTCAATAATTGTTAAGACTGTATGTGACAAGGTGGCAGAGGCGATGCATGGAGATGGGGGTGCATGCAGGGTCACAAGCCCCCCAGAGTTGCTGCTTGGCTTGTACTGAACCCATAGGTGAGGGAACTAAGGATGCTGGGGGGCGGGGTGTGGGGGTGTGCTGCAGCACCACCAGGTTTTTTGCGGGACTCTGCTTCCGGTCCCAACAGGTGGGGTCCTGGCTGCTGGCCCCACACGCAGGGTCCCGGCTGCCAGCTCTGGTCCTGGGGGCTCTGCTCCCGGCCCCAGCTGCCAGCCCCACACACCGGGGTCCTGGCTGCCAGCCTGGGGCTTCGCACCCTGCCCCAGTCCTGGATACCAGCCCTGCGCCCTGGGTCCTGGCTCCGCACCCACCCCCAGCTGTGGCCCTGCCCCCAGTCTGGGCCCCCTTACCCCGTTTGCGTCCCCCCCCCCAGAGCCACAGCCCTGCTCCCGATGGTAAGGGGAGCGCAGCTCAGCACCCCCACTCTAAAAATTGTTCCAGCGGCACTGACTGAGCCTGCTCACAGAGTCTGAGCATGCTCAGTAACATCTGCTGAAGCAATTGCCCTCACTCTGCCTCCCCACTATCGGCAGGTACGGGTCATCTCTGTAAGGTGGTCTAGTGCTTTGTAGGGTGCGTACATTGGGGTGGTTTCTGTAGTCTAAAGAAGACTGACAAGTTTACCCGAGACTAGACATACATATTCAATTTTCTTACTAACTTTTACAGATCTCCGGCTGATGTTCCACCATTAGCTTAAGTGGACTCATTGTTTATGCATTAATGTTCCTTTTCCTGACACCTGTATTTCAGCATTCCTTATTTCTGCTTAAAGGTACATACAGCATTTCTTTAATCCATTCTATTTTTACAATATAATTCATTCTACTTTCACAATCCCTCCTTTTGGTCAAGCTACGCTATGACCAACAATTACTGGGTTCCACATATTAACCGTTCTTTATCTCTTGGTTCATCAGCGATATTCAAAATCATCATATTAGCACTCTGTTTTGGGGTAGTCACCTGGGTGGCATACCTTACACAATTCTGGATACAACAGGAGATTAACTGAAAACATACAAAAATCATTAGGATTCCAAACAGGATAGGCAGGGCTCCCTGAAACAACCAGTTTCCTATGCCAGAGAAATTGAACAGGTTACTTAGCCACTTCCATAAAGAACTCGGCTTTTCATGGGGATGATATGCAATTTGTTCTAAGTGGCTAGCGTGATCTATTACCTCACTGGTGTCGTCAGGTATAAACACACAACATTATTTTCCAATGAGAGCACAGGTCTCTCCTTTGGCCGCCAGCACTATGTCCAATGCCTGACGGTTTTGGAGGGCCATCTGTCAGATCGCCCCTGTTTCTTTGGCCAGGGCTTTTAAACTCTCTCCGGTTTCATTTGCCATTATTTCAACTACTGCTTGTAACCTCAAGAGCCTTTTTGCATGGTGTATTACTCCCCCAAGTGGGATAAGGGAACCGCCAATGGCCTCTTCCCAGGTTAAGGGGCTTATGTTATTTACATACCATTGGGCATCTGGTAAGTCCCTTCTTCTTCGCCTGAAATTACGGAGGCGTTCTCGTGGGAAGGACCCTAGCACTCGGAATTGTGGGAAGAGTCGGGCGGGATAACAGATACCTGACCAGTTAGCTGGTAACGCAGTATAAGCTTTGGTCCCACAAACCCAATGATGGCCTATTAAGGCCGGGAAGGGTCGGTTGCACCCATTTGTCACATAGGTGCCTGCAAAGGAGGAGTAATATCCTCCAAAGGGCACAGGGTAATTCTCCTTACGAGGAGTGGTGTTATTTGCATGGCATTGAAAGATTGTATTGTTTTCACTAAGATTACTGTAGGGGGAACATGAGATTGATTTTTCTGTTTGATCCGAGGTCGAGAAAAAATTCATATCCCCATACCCGGCCCACCATTCTTTAGTTTTGTTCGAATAATCCCATATACCATTGGTCACAATATGCTGAAGGCAACGGCTTTTTCCCAGATCCAGCCCTGTCCCATTACACACCCAACACCAATGACCTTTTCCCTCCACCACACTTATCCATTTAGATACATTTATTCCCACTGCTTCCCAAGTGTCATTGCTGTTCCATGTTTTGTTAAACGGACGAGGTCCTCCAGTGAGGTCTGGGGAATTGAGTGGGATTGCCAGGACAGGAACACCAACTTGAGAGTGGGCTGGGATGTGGCTGCAGACCCAGCAATTAGAAATATTAAGGGTCTGAGCTATCCACACTTGCTGCTGGATAAAAGAATTGTCATCGTGGACTCCCCAGACCTTAAGACACCAGCAGCCGAGGAACAGGCGCCACCAGAGGCGCATGTTGGAGGCAAGGCCCTTCTGGTTCTGACAACCTCAACTGAGGGAACCGCAGTCACGGTTTTACATCCACCAGGCAGGAGGCGCTAGGCTCAGTACTGCTTTTTTTTGGGCCTTGCTTTAGGTCGTCGTCTGCTTCTGGCAACCCTTACGAGAGCGTAGATTGTAAGGTATTGCAGGCTGTTCCTCTACATCTTCTTCTGGAGTCAAAATTGACTCTGAGTGGTTCTGAGGTGATGATTGGTTCTCTGGGGATGGTGCCTTCTTACACTGCGAAGCATGTATCCGCGCTGCGATGCCAGATAATTTAACAGCCATCTGGGTAGTAAGCAGTACCTGATGAGGACCCTTCCACCGGGGCTCTAAGGCGTGTTTTCGATGATGGTGCCATATGTAGACCCAATCACCTGGCTCGAGGTCATGGCAAGCGTCAGAGGTGGGTTCCGTTGGCCAGGCGGCTCGAACCTGTGAATGGAAGTGACTTACGGCTTGCCTTAATCCCTTGCAATATTGAAGGAGCGTACTGTGAGTCAAGTTCAAGTCTGGGACTGGAGTAATGGTAGCCATAGCTTGCATAGGGCGTCCCATAACAATTTCAAAGGGACTCAATTTATGCCTTTGGGATGGAGTGGATCGCATTTCCATAAGGGCCAGTGGTAAAGCTGCTGGCCAGCTTAACCCTGTAGAGTCACAAATTTTAGCAAGCTTATTCTTAAGTACACCATTTCGTCTTTCAACTGCACCTGCGCTCTGTGGGTGGTAGGGACAGTGCAACAGGTGTGTGATATGTAATACAAGATCCAGGTGTTGAACAAGTTGTCCGGTAAAATGTGTACCCCGATCACTGGACAGAGTGGCAGGAATTCCCTTGGCAGGCATAATATGATTTAACAAACATTTGGCAACAGACAGTGAGTCAGCCTTTCGACAAGGAAAGGCTTCGATCCAACCAGAAAATAAACATATCATAACCAAAATAAATTCATATTGTTGACACTTAGGCATTTGTACAAAATCAAGTTGCCAATGTAAGAATGGTGCTTGGGGCAGGTCCCGGAACCCCTGAGCCACTTTTACAGGTTTACCAATATTGTGGCTTTGGCAAGTGGTACAGGCGGCACAGTGGCGGGCTGCAAAAGAGCTGAAATGGGGGGCCCACCATCCTGCCTTAGTTACAGCAGAGACCATCCCCTCCTTTCCGACATGCGAAACACCGTGTAGCAGGGCGGCCAGTGACGGGTAGAGTGAAAAGGGGGCCACAAAGGCGACAGTAGGTGAACGCCAAAGGGAATCAGGATGTAGAGAGCAACCCTGGGCAATCCAGGAGTCTTTTTCGACTTCTGGGGCAGAGTCTTGAAGCAGGGTGAGGCTAGTGAGGGACGGCGGTGGTATAGAAACAGAAAGGGAACCTAGAAATGCATCTGGGGAAGGTTCTATGGCAGCAGCATGTTTAGCAGAGGCGTCAGCAAATGCGTTACCCTTAGCAACATCAGTATCCGCCATCGAGTGGCCAGAGCACTTAACAATAGCTAGGGCAGATGGAAGTAAAACTGCATACAGGAGAGCAGCGATGTAGGGGCCATTTTTGATAGGGGTACTGGCAGAGGTAAGGAAACCCCGAGCTTGTCAGAGGGTGCCAATGTCATGTACAACCCCAAAAGCATAGCGGGAGTCAGTGTAAATGGTGGTGGAGTGTCCCTCTGCCAAAAAGCAGGCACGGGTGAGGGCAACTAATTTGGCAACTTGCGCTGAGGTTACAGAAGGTAAAGGCGCAGCTTCTAGAGTTTCAGAGAGCGACACTACAGCGTATCCTGCATGGAGACGACCTTGGTTGTCTCAAAACCAGGAACCATCAGTAAACAAAACAAGGTCAGAGTTAGGGAGAGGGACATCAGAAAGGTCAGAGCACGGGACGGTAACAGCAGAGACAGTTGCAAGGCAGTTGTGGGGATCACCGTCATCAGACAAAGGAAGGAGAGTGGCAGGGTTTAACTGAGAACAACACTTTATGGTGATATACGAAGCCGACAACAGTAAAAGTTCATACCTGGTAAGGCGGGCGGAGGAGAGGTGGCCTGTATTACGTTGTAACAGAAGAGTTTCCACAGAGTGAGGGACCACGAGGGTAAGAGGAGAGCTGAGGACAAGGGATTCGGACATTTCGACTAGGCGCGCTGCGGCAGCCACAGCACGCAGGCAGGGGGGTAAGCCTTGGGCAACAGGGTCCAAAGCGGCAGAGAAATAAGCCACTGGGTGTTTTTTGTCTCTGTGCATTTGAGTGAGGACTCCCAGTGCACACCCAGATTGTTCGTGGCAGAAAAGGGTAAAAGGCTTAGAGTAGTCAGGCAGCCCTAAGGCAGGGGCAGAAGCCAAACCCTGTTTGAGGGAAACAAAGGCAGAGTCAGCCTCAGGGGGCCACGGTATGGGGTCAGGCACAGAGACTCGAGTGAGTTCCTGGAGAGGTTTTGCAAGGGAGGCATATTGGGGAATCCATTGCCTGCAAAATCCAGCCATTCCCAAAAACCTTCGGACCTGGCGTGGTGAGCGGGGTCGAGGAAAACTGAGGATAGCTTGGACGCGGGCGGGAGAAAGTGTACGGGAACCCTGGGAGAGGAGAAAGCCAAGGTATGTGACAGAGGCTTGACAGAGCTGTAGCTCAGAGCGAGAAGCCTTGTGACCCTTCTTTGCTAGGGCAGTAAGGAGCACTAAAGAATCAGTTTCTGAGGCAGACAACGAAGGGGAACAGAGGAGTAGATCATCTACATATTGGACTAGTGTGGACCTGGCTGGAAAAACAAGGTCAGCAAGGTCTCGGGCTAATGCTTGGGAAAAGTAAGATGGGCTTTCAGTATACCCCTGAGGGAGCGTGGTCCACGTGTACTGCTGCCCCTTGTAAGAAAAGGCAAAAAGATACTGGGAGTCAGGGTGAACCGGGACAGAAAAGAAAGCAGAGCACAAATCAACAACAGTAAAATGAGTTGCACCTGGTGGGACAGAAGCCAGAATCGTTGCTGGGTTAGGGACAACAGGAAAGGTGGGTATAACAATGCGGTTAATGGCTTGAAGATCCTGAACTAACCGCCGCAATTTACCATCAGCTTTTCGAAAAGCTGGGAGGATAGGGGTGTTACAGGGGCTGGAGCAGGGGACAATAATGCCTTGTTCCCGCAGGGCGGTCATGATCGGAGCAATGCCAGCCTCTGCTTCGGGGTTTAAAGGGTATTGAGACAGGCAAAGCAGGGGTTTAGAGGAATCAACAGTAATGCAGATGGGGTCAGTATTTAAACGGCCCACTTCAGATGGGTGGGTTGGCCACAGAGAGGATGGGACCTGCGAAATTATGTGTTCAAGGGATGGGATCAATGGGTAACAGGGAACTGGAGTGGAAAGGGGAGTTTCAGACAGCAGGGAGGCCACAGAATCACTCAGAGAGGACTGCGGGATTTGTAAGTAGACACCATCTGGGGAACAATAGATGGTACAGCCAAGTTTACATAACAGATCCTGACCCAAAAGGTTTACCGGAGTGGAATCAGAGAGAAGGAATGAATGATCCGCAGAAAGGGGACCAATTTGGACCGGTAGAGGTTTTGAAAGGGGATAAGGGGTTGGGACTCCCGTAATACCCACAGCGGACATGGTTTTTCCGGAGCGGGGAACCATGGGCAGATCGGTAGTACGAATTGCAGAGAGCGAAGCTCCTGTATCAACAAGGAAAGGGAGAGAAAGATCATTAATAGTCAAAACACACTCACCCGTGGGAGTGAGAGGTAGTAAAGAAGCTAAAATTTCCTGAGGTCCCCCGGCGTCCCGTCATTGTTGTGGGACAAAGTAAGGCTGGGGATTGTCGGGCTGTGCTGACAGGGGGTCTAACTGGTTATTTACAGAGCTATCTGGCTGGTTCGGACACTCGTTCTTCCAATGTCCGGGCTGCTTACAGTAATTACAAACATCCCCAAAACCCGAAAATCCAGTTCCACGACCCCTCCCACGACCATGTCCCCATCCCTGGAACCTTCCCCGTCCCCGGTACTGTTTGCCCTGGCCTGAATAATGTTGTATTTGCAGGGCCATTAATTTTTGAGAGGACTGTTCCTCCTTTCCTTTCAGAGTGTGTTGGCAGTGCTCTGCCACTGTTTGCAATTTGTCCATGGTTTCAGTCTCCCACCCAACACTTATTCACTTTAGCATACTGCCAATAGCAGGTAAGAGGCCATTAACAAACGCATGAGCCAGGGCGCCCTGTCCATTTTTATCCGGTTGCTGTATACCAGAATGTTGCAGAAAAACATCAGTCAGCCGGGTGCGATAGTCGCCCAGGTTTTCTCCCTGTCACTGTTTACAGCACTGTATGGCCGTCCAGTTGGTTTTAGGAGTCCATACTCGAGGGATGGCTTCAAGTAGATTTTTAGCTCGGT
The DNA here is from genome assembly GCF_028017835.1 of Emys orbicularis. NCBI lineage: Eukaryota > Metazoa > Chordata > Testudines > Emydidae > Emys > Emys orbicularis. Next base: position 24,053,043 of record NC_088691.1, on the reverse strand, counting down.
CCTTACACTTCTTCCGGTATTCAGCGTCAAGACCGGTGTCTGGCAAATTAGAGTGGCGCTCACTGACGGGCCAATTTGCTGCTGTGAGCCATTTTTCATGTTCACTAGGGGTTACAAGTAGCTTACACAGCTGCAGGAGGTCTGCCTCAGAGGGTTCATAGGTGACGCATACTAACAAAAATTCCTCTGCGAATTTGGTAGGATTTTCCAGGGGCTTCGGAAAGCCTTTTACAATTGAAAGGAGCTCTGAGCGAGTCCAGAGTTTATAGCTGCAAGTGGGACCTCTTCTTGGCCCCCAGTATGCAGGATTTGGAGGGAAGCCTGGACAGTTTTAGAGCTAGAGCGCAAGCAACGGGCCCAATCCTTATTCAGGCTATCTTTGCATGTATAAGAAAAAGCAGAGGAGTCAGGCAGACTGGAGGGTTCTTTACAGGCCTGAGCGGTACCGGAGGAATGGGCCTGGGCAGCACTGGACGGTCCGGACTGGTCTGAACTGGTGACCTCTGAGAATTGTTCCTGAACTAGGGAGGCTGGTGATCGTCTATTGATCCGACGCAAGGCTACCAAGCCAATTAATGCGTCTTCCTCATCGTCGTCCCCGGAATTTAACAAGGGATTTTCTTCGTCCTCTTTCACAATGAGATGGGAGTATGAAGGGGGTTGGGATCGATCTGAGTCTGCTCGGAGAACGGGGTAAAGGAGAGCGCTCGGTCTGGTGGTGGGAGAGGAGGCTTCCAATAAAGCTTTTAACTTATCATTTGAATCTTTGAGAGAGGCGAGTTTCGATTCTGTCCACCTACGATTTGCCTCTTCCCACCACTGCATGAAACAATCAACCTCTCCTCTGGCCAATTTAGTTTTAGGTTGGCCGAGTTTGTCTTTTAAGACATCCACTCGGTCTTTGTCCCAAGATCCTAACAGTGGGATCTCCCTGAGTTAACCTAGACCATTTTCCCAGAAATTTACAGGAGTCCGGACTCTTCCTAAAATGTTTTCCTGACACCTGTATTTCAGCATTCCTTATTTCTGCTTAAAGGTACATACAGCATTTCTTTAATCCATTCTATTTTTACAATATAATTCATTCTACTTTCACACCAGACAGAGAGCGAGTGTGAGAATGATGCTATAGCCTGGTGGTTTGGGTGCCCCATTGGGGTGGTGAGAGACCCAGAGTCTAATCCCCCCTGTTCCAATGACTCATTAATTAATTATTTATCTAAAGTGGAACAGCTTCAACAGGAGAGACTGAGGGAGCCCCCCCACATCAGAATATCCCCTAGCTCAGTGTTTGGAGCACTCTCCTGAGAGGTCCGAGACCTTTCTTCACCCTCAGGCACAGGTGGGAACTGGACCCAGGTCTCCCACATTGCAGGGGAGTGCACTAAACATTGGGCTAAAAGTGATACGGTGGGTGGGCACCTCCTCCTAATTGACTGAGCTGCCTGACTGAGGGGTTCTCAGCTGGGCATCACTAGTAGAGCCTGGACTGAGGTGCCTATCTACAGGAGAGGGAAGGGTATTAGCGCACATCCCTCCTGTTGGCATCTCCCATTGGCTAATTTAGATAGCTAGCCATTGCCTAGCGTGCTGGCTTGGGTGGATCACATCTCTCCCCATGCATTATATAGGGAGCCTAGGCACCTAACTCAGGCTTTGTGGATTACATTATTGTGCCAGTCATTTTCAAGGTGTCTAAGTCCCTTTGTGGATCTGGCCCTAATTGCCCTGGTTTAATCCTGAAAGTCCAGGCGAGGCATGCTAAGGAATGCAGTGTCTGGGGCCAATCAGGCTCAGAGAAGGGCCAGATACAAACAGTTCTCTTGAGATGATTTAAAGGCTGAAAGTTTTGGGCCTTTCGAACTTGAATACTGGGCCAGTTAAGCAGCAGTACCAATGCGGACACAAGAACAAATGGATATAAACTGGCCATCAGGAAGTTTAGACTTGCAATTAGACGAAGGTTTCTAACCATCAGAGGAGTGAAGTTCTGGAGCAGCCTTCCAAGGGGAGCAGTGGGGGCAAAAGACATATCTGGCTTCAAGACTAAGCTTGATAAGTTTATGGAGGGGATGGTATGATGGGATAGCCTAATTTTGGCAATTAATTGATCTTTGACTATTAGGGGTAAATATGCCCAATGGCCTGTGATGGGATGTTAGATGGGGTGGGATCTGAGTTACTGCAGAGAATTCTTTCCTGGGTGTCTGGCTGGTGAGTCTTGCCTACATGCTCAGGGTTTAGCTGATAGCCATATTTGGGGTCGGGAAGGAATTTTCCTCCAGGGCAGATTGGCAGAGGCCCTAGGGGTTTTTCGCCTTCCTCTGCAGCGTGGGGCACGAGTCACTTGCTGGAGGATTCTCTGCACCTTGAAGTCTTTAAGCCATGATTTGAGGACTTCAATAGCTCAGATATAGGTTAGGGGTTTATTACAGGAGTGGGTGGTGAGATTCTGTGGCCTGCGTTGTGCAGGAGGTCAGACTAGATGATCATAATGGTCCCTTCTGACCTTAAAGTCTATGACTCTGTGACTCTATGAGCAGGAGCTGGGGCTAAACCTTGGAGGACTACAGGCTGGCAAATCCTGGCTGGGGAACCTGAATTTAGTCTTTGGGGTTTTTGTGTGTGTGTGTGTGTGTGTGTGTGTTTGGAATGTTTGGGTTCACATCCTGTCATGGCTCAGAGGAAGACAAATAACACTTTTATTTCACTCTTGAGAGAGACAGAAAAAGAAAGAAAGAGAGCAAGTAAGCACCTATAATTTTTGTTTTATGAAAGCCAGACTCACTGTGCCAGGCATCCCTGTGATGCTGTATCTTGACCTGCCATTGGCCTTGGTCTTTTCTGAACTACTAAATACCGCAAAGTTGGTTAATGCAGAATTAAGGTTATACGATGGTATCTCATGCCCCTCCAGAATGTGGAGAGAGGCTAAACTTAAGCTGCTTGAAAGCCAGGTAGTGAAAAGTTAAAGTAACACAAATGTAAATCCTGTCAAAACCAGGAAATACAAAAGATAAAGTATACCCTTCGCCCTGCAATGCAACCTGAGCTCTGCCCTCTTAAAGCAATGCCCCACTATGCCAAAAACACACATTTTCACTCTGCCCTTTGAGTTGCTATAGTGAACTTTGGAACAGATCACATGAGCACTATATGACAAATCTAATACTTCCTCTTTGCTATGGCAAAAACTTGGGTTTCGGTCAGGCATAGCAACCTGGAACGGCCTATATTCAAACACTGAACCTACTCCACACAAGCCACCCTAGACTTGCAAAACGTTACCATGCTTTACTCTTGGCCTGAGATTCTTTCTGAGACATTGCTTTTACTTACTCCTCTGTAAACTCTGGAGATCACAGTGCTGTCTGCCACCAGATGACTGACAGTCCCCATCTCCAGAAGACACCGTTGTTCCCCTCTCCTGGCATATTCAGCACTGAAATGAGGCATAGCTGATCCTGCAAGGTACACATGTACTTCTCTTCATAGTAGAGTCACAGCTCTGCCAAGTTGCTCCAACTAAGCCCTCCACTGTTGGATACAGCTATACCTAACACAGTGAACAATGGAGTGGATGCACTTAAATGCTGGAATACAAATCTGTGGAACACTATACAAACAATGGCACATTGTCTTAGTTCTTCCTCTGGTGACCTAGGGAGTCCCTCAGTGCCAGCTGGCTGAGGGAACACCATAACATAACTCACATCAGACCTGACATACTCATTGCCCCAACACACAGTTGTCATAATCTATAGCTAAAAAATTCCATGTGAGGTATTGTATGCAAACTGGTAACATGCTGGTCATTACTATCATTGTGTGATGTATATACGGGTGGTGTATAAAGAATTATAGATGTGTGATGGAAATATGTTCTTAAAAGGTGTTTTGCAAGGATTGTATAAGCCCAGCCTGTCCTAGAAAAAGGAATGGTGATTCTCCTGTTTTCCTGTGTCTCCAATGTAAATTGAACCAGGAAACACCGGAGAGGACAATGAAAAATATATCTACATAGAAAGTAAACAAAGGCACCAAGCTAAATGAGTGGGGGTGGGAGGGAAAACCACTCAATGATCATGATGGGGATTGGAGCCTGCACCCCCATAAAGCCTTCCTGGCTCTTGAAAGAAAAGACAAATAGACTTTGGAAAATATAAACTGAAGGAGAAAGCCACTTGGGTATCCATCACTGGGTAGACAAAAGAGGCCCAAGCTCTTGTAATCTGAGAAGGTGGATTCTTCAGCTAAGAGGCTGAAGTGTCTGGGAACTGATTACAGGCGAGAAACCTGCTTAGACAAAGGGTGTAACTTGCTGAAGTTATGTCTTAGTCCCTAGAGAGCTTGTTTTGTTTTGTTTTGTTTTACTTGTAATCATATCCATGCCTTCTAGTCTTACTCATTATTAAGGCTACATTTTAGTCACGGGTATTTTTAATAAAAGTCATGGACAGGGTCCTGGGCAGTAAATAAAAATTCACAGCCCGTGATCTGTCCATGGCTTTTACTATATACCCCTAATTAAAACTTGGTCTGGGGGGCCGCGGGTGTTCTAGGGAGGTGGTCCAGGGGTACCGCGGGTGCTGGGATGGGTGGACTGGGACCCCCACTGGTGCTGGGAGGCGGGCTGGGCAGCAGTGCGCAGACCGGGTTCCCTGCTGGTGCAGCAGGGGGAGGTTGGCAGGGCTGGCAGGCTCCCTACCGACTGGCATGTCCCTGAAGCTCCTGGGGGAGGGGCGGCCAGGGGGGCTCTACACACTGCTCCCACCACAAGCGCTGGCTCCGCAGTGCCTATTGGCCGGGAACCGCAGCCAATGGGAGCTGCGGGGGTGGTGCCTGTGGGTGCGGGCAGCGTGCGGAGCCCTCTGGCCGCCTCTCCCCCTAGGAGCTGCAGGGACATGCCAGTTGGAGCGTGGTAGGGAGGGGCTGCAGGGACATGCTGGTGGGAGCTGGGGAGCCCCCACCCAGCTAAGCGGCGCCCCACACCCCAAGCCCCTGCCCCAGCCCTGAGCCCTTCCCACACACCAAACTGCTTCTGCTGCTGCTGGCCCAGGGGCTGCCCTGAGCCAGCACTGGTTGCTGCAGAAGTCACGGAGGTCATGGAAAGTCACGGAATCTGTGACAGACACGCAGCCTTACTCATTATCACTTAAACATCTGTTCTTTGTTAATAAACTTATTCTTGTTTTATTTCAAAACCATCGCAGTGCATTGAATGTGGGCTCAGCTAGACTAACAGGCTGGTGTGAGCTTTGACTCTTTGGAGGCAGTGAACTTAATAACTTCTGTGTATATGCAGCGAGAGGGACTGGACAGAGCAGGGGAGAGGGTTTTGTGGAGATGTGGGACTGGTCGGGCTGGGGGAAGCCACGGTGAGGCGATTGTGCTGTGAGCAGGCTGCTGTTGACAGGGCTTTGAGCCACAGCTGCACAGCACAGAAGCACCCAGGGTGACAGGGCAGGTGGTGACAAAAACCCCTTACTGGTTTGGTGAACCCTCAAAGTGTCACAGACTTATTATAGAGCCATAGATTTTAATGCCAAAAGGACCATTAGCTCATCTAATCTGATTTCCTGTATAGCTCAAGCCATAGAATTTCATCCCGTTGCTTATGTATTGAGCCCGGTGCTTAATTTGTGTCAGGGTTTGCCAGGGCTGAGCCCTGGGCACCTCTAGGCTTGAGAGTTCATAGCTCTGGCACCTCTGGGCTTGCTGCATCAGTTATGAATGTAAAAATATTGTTTGAGCCCTGGTACCTAATTGCTTGAGCCCTGGCATCTCTTTCATTACTAATAAAGCACGGATTGAGCCTAATGCCTTGTGTTTGAGAGTGATTCGGAGACTGCAAGAGATGAAGACCAACACTTCCCTTGGTACTTTCTTAACATCTGCATCACCTTTACTGAACCATTCTCAGTGGCTATTGCCAGTCCCAGGGGGCCAGAGTAAGGTGGCATTGCAAGCACAACAAATGTCAGAAGAACCCGGTGATTTTGTAAACAGCTAATTCTCAGGGGCTATATCTTGGGAACCTCTTGTGCAAAAGACCCTAACTTTGGCCCATTAACCCTACACCAAACTCCCATGAAGCATAGCAAATCTCAAGACAATCCGAGTCAGCACGTGAACTTTAGAGCACTTAGAATAGTCAGTTTTTAAATAGAAACCGTAACCACAGCAGAGCTACCATGCTGCTAAAATAAAAACCCCTTGCCACAGGCAGAATGTAGCGATATGCCCAGCAATCATTCTCATATTCCTGCCAACAGCAGGGCTCGAATATATAGTCTGGCTGGAGTTCATGTCACCCTGAGCTGCTCCATGACTCTGACATCAGGTATGCTTCCTCAGACTTAAGTTCGCTGGAGCCAGGTCAGGCAGAGCCAGGCTGGCAGCTGTGGGAGCCGCAGCGAACCTCCACCTGCTAGGGGCAGGAATATCAGTCAGGACCCTACAATTACATCACCATGAAATTTCAGATTTAAATAGCTGAAACCGTGAAATTTATTATTTTTAAAATCCTATGACTGTGAAATTGATCAAAATGGATTGTGAATTTGGTATGGCCCTAAATATCATCAGTGATTATTTTGCGATCTGGAAAGAAAGTCCCTGATTGCAGCTTTCTGAACAGACCTGTGTTTCTAAAGATGCGCGCGTCATGCACCTTTCCAGTCCACATTGATGTCGGTGAAACGCCTCCTGTGACCCACCAGTGCTTGCAACATCATTGAAAAGTATCCCTTTCGGTGTATGTGCCAAGATAGGGACATGCATGCCATCTATCGCCCCACTGCAGTTAGGGAATCCCATCACAGCAAACCCATCCACTATGTCCTGCACATTGCTAGAGTCTTAGCAGAAGTTGATTAACGGCCCTACACACTTGGATCACAACAGCTCCCATGGTGGATTTACCAACTCCAAATTGATTCCCCACTGACCAGTAGCAGCCTGGCGTTGCAAGCTTCCACAGAACGATCACCACTCGACTTGCTTCTCCACTGTCAGAGCATGTCTCATTTTAATGTTGTGGCGCTTCAGGGCTGGGGAAAACTCTGCAAAAGTTCCTGGAAAGTCTCCTTCCACATTCAAAAGTTCTGCAGCCACTGCTTGTCATCCCATAGCTGCATAACAATGAGTTCCCACCAGTCAGTGCTTGTTTACTTGGACCAGAAACTGCTCCTCCATGGTCAACTGCTGAGTGACTGCCAGCAGCAACCAGGAATTGTTTTGTTCTGTAGCTTGCAGCAGGGCTGTTTGAATGACATTGCAATGTTCCATGCAGCGGCTCCTGTTTCAGCTCTGGAATTACTGCAGGATAATGCGCGAGGTGTTTGTAATGCTCACAAGAGTGCACAGCTGAGGCGGGTCCATGCTTCTTGGGCTATGGCATATGCGTGGCTAAGCCAGCCTTTCAAAAAAAGGTGTGAACAAACATGGGTTGTTTGCCATTGATATCAGGGGAGGGAGGTGTAACGTGGACAGACCCTGGTCGTCGGCGGGCAGGATTGAACCTGGGACCTCTGGAGTTAAATACATGAGCTAAAAGTCACATGGCCCTTAGCTAAGACTGTAGCAGACTCATTAATTGCTAAGTGGTCTTGGTGCCACTAGAAGGGACAGAGCACCACACCCAGGAAGTGTGTGGGTTACATAGGGAAGGAGGAAACAGCATCACGGTAGGTCGAAGCCATGTTCCCAGTCCCCCCTGCAACAATGTTTTGGTGCCATGAGGCATTGCAAGCCCATCTCAAAACCCCCTGCGGATAGTTGCACTGTGGGTTAGCTACCCACAGTGCACTGCTCTGTGCCTCTGTCATAACTATAAAGGGAAGGGTAACAGCTCTCCTGTGTACAGTACTATAAAATCCCTCCTGGCCAGAGACTCCAAAATCCTTTTACCTGTAAAGGGTTAAGAAGCTCGGGTAACCTGGCTGACACCTGACCCAAAGGACCAATAAGGGGACAAGATACTTTCAAATCTTGGGGGGGGAAAGGCTTTTGTTTGTGCTTTTTGTTTAAGGGGTTGTTCGCTCTTGGGACTGAGAGGGACCAGACATCAATCCAGGTTCTCCCCATCTTTCTAAACAAGTCTCTCATATTTCAAACTTGTAAGTAAAAAGCCAGGCAAGGCGTCTTAGTTTTACTTTGTTTTCTCAACTTGTAAATGTACCTTTTACTAGAGTGTTTATCTTTGTTTGCTGTACTTTGAACCTAAGACAGAGGGGGGTTCTCTGAGCTCTTTAAGTTTGATTACCCTGTAAAGTTATTTTCCATACTGATTTTACAGAGATGATTTTTACCTTTTTCTTTAATTAAAAGCCTTCTTTTTAAGAACCTGATTGATTCTCCTTGTTTTAAGATCCAAGGGGGTTTGGATCTGTATTCACCAGGAGTTGGTGAAAGGAAGGAGGGGGGAAGGGTCAATTTCTCCTTGTTTAAGATCCAAGGAGTTTGGATCTGTATTCACCAGGGAATTGGTGAGAAGTTTCTAAAAGCTTCCCAGGGAAGGGAATGGTGGCAGCGGACCAGAACTAAGCTGGTAGTTAAGCTTAGAAGTCCTCATGCAGGCCCCCACACTTGTACCCTAAAGTTCAAAGTGGGGATACAGCCTTGACAGCCTCGATGCAAGCAGTGCCTGTGAGGACCACACTCCACCAACACAATGAGTATGGTGTGGTTCACAGGGCCGGTGTAACCACTAGGTGAACTAGGCAGCCGCCTGGGGTGCCAAGATTTGGGGGCGCCAAAAAGTGGTGCCCAACATTTTTTTTTACAGTATTGCTTAGGGGCAGGTACCTATTAGTCTCCAGCGCTACAGCTGTCTTTTGCGCCACACAGCAGGGCCAGGAAACAGCAGCAGCACAGTCTCTCCTGCCCCATGGCGGGCTACGCTCCCCGCCTGCCCCTGCTGCCGCGGAGGCTGCTGCCACCCTGGGCTCGGGCCGCCCAGCTCCCCCCGAGTGGCGCCCGGTTCCTGCTGCTCTCGGCCAGCAGGTGCGGGGCCCCAGCCGAGCCCAGCCCCTTGCGTCTCCTCCGCAGCGGCACCCCCCGCCCGTATCCTCCTGGGCGGCCACAGCGGCAGCGGCCGGGGAGCCAGAGAGGAGGAGTGGCCCCTGGGCAAGCGGGGGAGATTCCGAGGTGAAGAGGCTGCTGGCCCTGGCACGGCCTGAGAACTGGAGACTGACGGGTACCTCCCCCTTCCCCTGCCCCATCCTGGCACTGCCTGCCCCCCAGCCCAGTGACTGTTACCTGCCCCACCAGCCTCAGTGCCCTGCCCCATACTGTCAGCCACCCCAAGCTCACTGTGACACCAGCACCCCTTGGTAAAGGGCCCCCTGATCCTCACAAACAGCTGTCACCGCAGGACTGACAAACTCATACATGTCTTACAGGGCACTTACCCACAAAGAGGAACGTGGAAGGGATCTACACAAGGCTGGTAACTTGTCAAGAGTGAGAATCTTTGTGAGATGTGTGGATGGGTAATATTGAAGGAATAATGTATTTACCTTAAAAGTCTGCTTTATAGACTTGGAGTAGAAATTAGTCACTAGGGAATAATGGCCCTTTGGGGCAAGGGGGATTTGTCACCCTGCCTAACCTGGCTGGTGATGCAATGCGAGGCTCAATTGTTTAGCTTTGCATAATAGTAAGACTTTGAAAGGGGCACCATCAGAGGCAATGGCAAAGAATTGAAACGCCTTAAAGAAACATTACAACAGCCGTTACCCGTTCTGACAGGCTGTTTATAATGCTAAGTTTACTAGTTTTCGGAGGTTGTGTGGGGGGAGGAGGGGAGAGCGCAAGGTGGAAGTTTCGCCTAGGGCACAAAATATCCTTGCACCGGCCCTGGGTGTGGACATGCACGACAGCATCTGAATGTCGACTTACATTAAGTTGACTTAACTTTGTTGTGTAGACCTGCCCTGAGAGACATGCGTAGAAAAAAGTGTGCTTGATAGGAGAATGTAAACTAGTTTGGTTCTGTTCTTGTAATTTAGGAGGAATGCCTAGATAATTTAGCTTATAGTGAAGCATCAGACTAGATAAGCCTAAATATATGTACGGCACATCTGATGTTTTGTCTCTAATGCTTAGTCCCAACTGCTAACTAAAAGTACTTTGTTTTAAGAAGCCTGTTGGTCACTATGGGTATGTCTACACTACAGCAGCATAGCTATGGTACTGCAGCTGCACCACTCTACGCCATAGTGCAGACGCTTCCTACATCAAGGGAAGGGGTTTTTCCGTCACTGTAGTAAATCGATCTAACTACGTTGTGCAGGGCGTGCAGCTTTTCATAGCCCTGAGTGATATGGCTAGGCTGATCTAATTTTTAGGTGTAGAACAGCCCTATATAACAGGTCATAGGTTCGCAAAGGGTGCCTGAAACTCAGTTGGACCTGCAGGGACATAAGTGGTTGGTATTCACAGGGCTGTATAATCTGGTCCTGGTTTAAGAATAAGAATCCCAAGATTTCACCCCTAGACAGGTAAGGCCAAAAGGCCCAAGACCTGAGTTGGGTGCACTGAGGGAGACCAGAAAGGGGAAAGGAGTGCAGCTAGCCCTGTAGCCATGACAACTCCCTTGTGGGTAGGCTCATCAATTAGTCCAAGAATTAACAGCCCAGGGAAGTTGAACTAGTCCCTCAGTTCTAGGGGTGGTCTCTTGGGGTATGTTAGCAGAGGGCCCGGTAGGGAGAAAACTTGTACTACAATGCATGTGCTGCATCCGGGCTGTGGATACACAATCTGTTACTCTCTAGGCCTGTCAATCCAGCACACTTCACCAGCCCTCAACTCATTTAAAAAAACAAATGAACATTTAAATGATCAAGAAAATAAATTGAGGCTTTCCCCAAAAAATAATTTTATCTTTGGAGATTAAAAAAAGAAAAAATATTTCTCGAATGCACAGCAACCTATGGTGAAAGTACTTGCCAGGGTTTGGACCCAACAGCAAAGTCCCTTTGAAATTTCAAGTGGCTTCAGAATCTTTTCAGCGATAGTATCTTCTCTTGTAGCTGAAGTTCTGCTCATGATTCATTCCCATTCAGAGAACAACCTGGAGAAATGATATTTTAATTTTATCTTTATTGCCTTAGAAAAATTACTTTGAAGTTAATAACCCAGAACTCTACAGCTCTTCAGCCAGGTTAAAAAACCCAACAACAATAAAAATCAAGAGATCTCTAGCAATCTATTAATAATTGAAGCCAGCATCTTACCGACAAGCACCAGAAAGAGTCACTTAAGTAGTGGAGTGAATCACCTCATAAGAAGTCCTCATAGTTATTGAAAATATCAGGACAATGAGCCATGAAAAATCAGAAGCCAAGCAGCATCCAGGTGAAGAAAATAAAATCTCTTCAGAAGTTTCAAACTCAAATTCATTTTGACAGTCTTGAGTGTCAGTCTGAAAAATCTGAAGAGGTTTTCTTCCCCTTGACTTAGTAATATTCTGAGCACTTCCAGCAGAGGTTCTTGAAGGCTCTATCAGCAATCCTCACAACAGTGCTGTGAAGTAATGATTGCTTCCCCCTTTTTACTGAGACAGACAGAGATTAAGTGACTGGCTTAAGGCCACTGAGGGAGTAAGTGTCACAACTAGGGAAAGAACCACAAGCGTGCTGGCTTCTAGACTGCTGCAGCAACTGCTATGTCACACTTGCTCCACACTTGTTATGTATAATGAGTTGCTTTTTGGTTTTCAGTTATTGTTCTCTAAAGCTTACAAGAGGTTAGTTTTATATTCAAGCACCTTCCTCTAACAGGTTTTAGTATTCTTTTTGGTGTCATTGCAGGGAACTGGTGTGTGTGTGTGTGTGTGTGTGTAGAAGAAAAGGAAAGGAATCCACTCATGTATGTAAAAAGGTTAAAAAAAGTACTTTTGTGTCTGAAAAATGAATAGCTGCAATTGAAATTCTACCTGAGACCCCCATTCACTAAAGTAAATGGTGAATATCGTGTTTGCACAAAGTAAAGATGATGATGATTACTTCTGGAGTGCTTTGCAGTTATCAATATGAGCTTTTACTTTTATATTTGCAGTTTGTATCCACTCTGGAAATTTCCTGCATTCCCTGCCAGGACTGGCCTTTCTAGAAAAACTTACTAGTGCTAGCAAATCAACTTTCCTGGTGATGCTCTTTGTCATTTCTGGCTCTTATCAACATGAGATCGGGATTTTTTTCTGACTTTTGGTACTGGGCAGGAACATATCCCCAGATATTCTGAACATGGGCAAGGCATTTCCCAGTAAATGCCAGGTCAGTTCTGGCTCTTCTTGATACAGACTTGAACAGATTCCTTCCTTCTCAGCACAGGCTGGGTCTGTTATGGCTCATGTTGACATGGACGGGGTTTGCATTGGCTTTTCTTTGTGTGGGGAAAGACCCTGCCATATTTCCTCTCATAACAAGCTGGCTGTGCTTTTGCTCTATTGCTATTTCTAATTCCATTCACTGCTGCAGGTGCCCTGATCTTTGCTAGAAGCAGCACATTATCAAGCGCAGAGGGAACTCCTAGTAGTAATCTTATGATCCCATAACCTTCTCCTCCCTTCCTATGGTCAGCTAAATGTAACACTGGTATACAATTTTTGAGAAGTCGTCTGCTTCAGAGATAAAATGTGCTATTTATTATGTATTTTGATGTGCTGAATTCAAATATGACAATTAAAACAACTGATTGGCTACTGTTTCTAAGATATTTAAGTTTTTACATTTTATGTCTATGTATATTGTGTAGATAGTAGAGTTTTAATCATAAATTGTAAACCTAGGTCTTTTCATGTGTTTATGGTTGCTTTACATGATAATATTTCACCTGTCCTGTTTATGCAACACTTTAAAAATCAGCAAAAGGGTTATATAAATAAAATTTATTATGAAACAAAAGGCAAAAAACTATTCTGTACATAGTTTAGTCCTATTCAGTGTCTACTCGGCGCTTCTTGGCTTGTCTCTTGTATTCATTAAATGGAGCATCTCTTGTCACTGTCCAGCAATAGTCTGCAAGCATTGATGGGCTCCATTTGCCCTGATAGCGTTTCTCCATTGTTGCAATGTCCTGGTGAAATCGCTCGCCGTGCTCGTCGCTCACTGCTCCGCAGTTCGGTGGAAAAAAATCTAGATGAGAGTGCAAAAAATGTATCTTTAGTGACCTGTTGCAACCAAGGCTTTTGTATGCCTTGAGGAGGTTTTCCACCAACAACCTGTAGTTGTCTGCCTTGTTGTTTCAGAGAAAATTTATTGCCACTAACTGGAAGGCTTTCCATGCCGTCTTTTCCTTGCCACGCAGTGCATGGTCAAATGCATCATCTCGAAGAAGTTCACGAATCTGAGGACCAACAAAGACACCTTCCTTTATCTTAGCTTCACTTAACCTTGGAAATTTTCCACGGAGGTACTTGAAAGCTGCTTGTGTTTTGTCAATGGCCTTGACAAAGTTCTTCATCAGACCCAGCTTGATGGGTAAGGGTGGTAACAAAATCTTCCTTGATTCAACAAGTGGTGGATGCTGAACACTTTTCCTCCCAAGCTCCAATGACTGTCGGAGTGGCCAATCTTTCTTGATGTAGTGGGAATCTCTTGCACGACTATCCCATTCGCAGAGAAAACAGGAGTACTTTGTGTATCCAGTCTGCAGACCAAGCAAGAGAGCAACAACCTTCAAATCGCCACAAAGCTGCCACTGATGTTGGTCATAGTTTATGCACCTCAAAAGTTGTTTCATGTTGTCATAGGTTTCCTTCATATGGACTGCATGACCAACTGGAATTGATGGCAAAACATTGCCATTATGCAGTAAAACAGCTTTAAGACTCGTCTTTGATGAATCAATGAACAGTCTCCACTCATCTGGATCGTGAACGATGTTGAGGGCTGCCATCACACCATCGATGTTGTTGCAGGCTACAAGATCACCTTCCATGAAGAAGAATGGGACAAGATCCTTTTGACGGTCACGGAACATGGAAACCCTAACATCACCTGCCAGGAGATTCCACTGCTGTAGTCTGGAGCCCAACAGCTCTGCCTTACTCTTGGGTAGTTCCAAATCCCTGACAAGGTCATTCAGTTCACCTTGTGTTATGAGGGGTGGTTCAGAGGAGGAGGATGGGAGAAAATGTGGGTCCTGTGACATTGATGGTTCAGGACCAGAAGTTTCATCCTCTTCCTCTTCCTCGTCTGACTCAAGTGAGAATGATTCTGGTGCATCAGGAACCGGCAGTCCTTCTCCATGGGGTACTGGGCGTATAGCTGATGGAATGTTTGGATAATGCATAGTCCACTTTTTCTTCTTTGACACACCTTTCCCAACTGGAGGCACCATGCAGAAGTAACAATTGCTGGTATGATCTGTTGGCTCTCTCCAAATCATTGGCACTGCAAAAGGCATAGATTTCCTTTTCCTGTTCAACCACTGGCGAAGATTTGTTGCACAAGTGTTGCAGCTTATGTGTGGGGCCCACTTCTTGTCCTGATCTCCAATTTTGCAGCCAAAATAAAGGTGATAGGCTTTTTTAACCATAGTGGTTATACTGCGATTTTGTGATGCAAAAGTCACTTCACCACAAACATAGCAGAAGTTATCTGCACTGTTCACACAAGTACGAGACATCTCTGCTCACTTTGGCTAAACAGAAATGTGTCCCTTTGCAAAAACAAACACTGACAAATAAGAGAGCATGACACTGTATGATTTCTAGAGCTGATATAGGGCAATTTGTTCAGCAGAGTGATGTAAGCTTCGTTATGATTGCATCATCCATGACTTCTAGGAATAACATGATGCAATTCATATCATGTATGACGCAATACCAGCTTCAGATTGCATCATTCATTGTTTTGCCTAAAAAGCAAGTACTGTCCAAACCCAGTCATAGATTTATTCATAGATCCAGTCAAAGATGTATTTTAGTCATTTCTGGTTTAAATTGAGATCCCTTCCCTTTATAACTCACTTATCCTCCGCCATTCCCAAGTCAAGGGTCGTATATACTGACCCAATAGCATATCTTGAAAACTAGAACCAATCAACAATTTTAAGCATCATTTTCATTCTCAGTGACCCAGAATTAGTAAAGTTTGACTACATTTATTTCAGAAGCATTTTGGCTGTAGAGCAGTGTAATTAGTGGCTGCGGTGTTTGAAGCCAGCCTTGAATTCATTTTTATTGCCCTGTTTTATGCTGGCTGTCTGGGAGAAGTGTTTAATTATGAACTCAGTACTGTGGTTGACAGATGAATTCCCTGTGGCATTAAGATACTGAACACCCTGTTGATTGGTTCCTTTCAACAGCAAACTCAGAAGCTCTCACCTGATATGTGTATTTGTACTTTTGGACAATTTAAGCATTATACCCAGATGTATAGACACTCTTTCTTTAACCTGTGTAATTGATAATTTTAACATTAGCTTTCATAAAAATTTCTGATAAGGCAGAGAAACAGAGCTCAATAGAGATTCAGTCCCACAATACTAGTAGACAGTACTTCTCCACAGCTGTGTATGTTCATATAGCTTTGTTGGCCAGGTGATGCTTTGGAAGCCCGAGGAGTTTCTCTTGTAGATCACACTCCCCTTTCCCTTTTAAACCTGATTTATTATTATGCTCAGCAGATTTATTACAATGGATTTTTACCAAATTACCACAAATTATGGGTTCTAGATTTAGAACCAGACCCTTCTGAAGTTCAGAAGTCATGTTTCAGGCAGAAGTGGGGACCACCAAGAGGCCCCTGTGGTTACAAAGGGAATAAGGGTTTTGTTATTGGTAACCCAGAGTAACCACAGCAACACTGCAAACAGCAGAGTAGCATTGAAAGTCAGCACTACTTCCTACAGCAGTGAGGCCTACAGTATTAACTCTTTCAGTGTCTTCCAGTGCACCAGGGCCATTCAGCTCAGGCAAAACACAAGCTATGAGCTGCAACATCTGATTTTGATTTCACCTCCCTGGTCACCCAATAAACCTGTCAAGAAAGGCTTTCAAACAAGAATATGTATTGTTGGCATACATTTCCATTGAAAATAGTGATTTAAATCAAAGGAAGGAAAATGTTTCATAAGTCATAAATAGTTTCAAAACCCCAGACATCACAAGGTTCTCCTTTCCTGGAGGGTTTTGGCCTCCACTCCATACTGTAAGGCAAGAGGATTTGAACAAGAAGTATGAGAAAATAGCCAGAAGACAAATAAATCTTTGACTGCAGCCTGACATGCCTTTGACGTTCAGGATGGTGGCTGGAGGGTTTGGGACCATGCTAATTTGTGACTGCTTAAATCACGGCACATGGATGTTTGTTTCTGTTTTGGACAACGGCACCCTCTTGATTGTGGAAACATGGCAGAGCTCTCATGTGAAGAAGTAATTCAGAGTAGAAAGCAGCTGCTTTTTGTTGGCTTTTTTAAAACAAAAGGCAATTTTAGTGCTGGTAAAGATTATTAATCTGACAGTCCTGACAGCTGGAATCATGGGCAGCAGCAGTGCCAGCTTCCGTCATGCACTGACCCTGCCAACTTGCACAGTCCCTGACTTAGAGGGACAATTCTGACAGACATTTCTGCCACTGAATAGCTGTCTCCTGGGAGCCAGGCTGCATGGAATAACCATCAGGCGTTAACAAACTTTGCTCACTCCAAAACTGGGTTGCATTTGAACCAGTGCCCTAGATCACAATGCTCCAAATCCCATCCTCAAATCCCCAAACTATCCAGTCTCCTCAACAGAGTGGCTAAGGACTGAATGGGCCATGAAAACTAATCTCCCCTCTCATTCCAAAAAGTGATCCTTCCTGGGCAGAGTTGGTGCACGTTGGTGGACAAAGGTAGTGAATCTGACACCTACTACACCTCTACCCTGATATAACGCTGTCCTCGGGAGCCAAAAAATCTTACCGTATTATAGGTGAAACCGCGTTATAGCGAACTTGCTTTGATCCTCCGGAGTGCGCAGCCCCGCCTGCCCGCCCCGGAGCACTGCTTTACCGCGTTATATCCGAATTTGTGTTATCAGGTCATGTTATATCGGGGTAGAGGTGTATTTATTATTCCATTTGTATTGCAGTCTTGCCTAGAGGTCCTACTCAGTATCAGGACATAGTTGTGTTGGATGCTGTTCAAACACATATTTAGGGACAGCCCTTACCCTGAACTGTTTACACTCTAAAACACAAAGAGATGACGAGTGGGGGACCCAACTAAAATTTTCAAGCAAAAGTTGTCTGTGAGGTGACAGAGACATGTCTTATCAGTCCCATCTCCCTCCATCCCCAGGAGACAAGCAACAAAGGGTAAGGGAGAGGATACAATCAAAATATGTACTATTTTAATATGCATTTAAATAAACAGCTCATCAACTGATCAGTTTTACCTCAAGCCCCCCTCAGCCTATCATTAGCCATTACTAGTTGGCTAATTCATTGCAGGTTCTCCATTTTCCTGGGTTGTCAGCATGGAGCCCTTCACAAGCCAACCACTAAAGGAGATGAAATAAAATCTAGAGAGATTCTTTTTCAGGCTCTTGAAGAGACCTTAGTTACAAGAACCCCTATACTTGATACCCTGCTCCCAGCATGAGCTGCAGGCGTCAAGACAATGTGGGGTACAGGGGGACCTTCTTCTGTGGGGAATATTGTTCAAAAATGAGACTTATTCTGGTGGTTTCTTTACCACTGGCTTTTTGATCTGACCTTTTTAAAAGTCTATTTATATTTTAATCTAAACTCCCACATAGATTTCACTCTGTTTTCATGTTGGCGCACAAAGCAAATTAATTCTGTTTGCTCTTTTCATAAATTGCCGACTTGGAGGATATGAAACCATACCCTCCTCCTCCTCCTCCTCCCCCGCTTTTAGATTCTTTAGGTCATAAAAAGTTCCTGAACATTGTTGGGCTCAGGATTCTATATGCCAGGTGTTCACCCTTAAAACGGATGCTAAAGTGCTGTACATCATTTAGTTGTCTTTTAAATCTCTCCTTTTCAACCTATAGGACATTTAAATATTTTAGACAATTTCCAGATGGAGTAATGTTGAATGGGGATTAGATTTGGAGTAGAGTAAGGGTGAAGGATGAAATTCACCCATATGCATAGACCCAGAACAAGACCTATGCACCACTTAAGTCTCATTTAAGCCCAAGTAAATAAAGGTTTCAGAGTAGCAGCCGTGCTAGTCTGTATCCGCAAAAAGAACAGGAGTACTTGTGGCACCTTAGAGACTAACAAATTTATTTGAGCATAAGCTTTTGTGGGCTATAGCCCACTTCTTCGGATGCATAGAATGGAACATATATTGAGGAGATATATATACACATACAGAGAGCATGAAAAGGTGGGAGTTGTCTTACCAACTCTGAGAGGCCAATTAATTAAGAGACAAAACTTTTGAAGTGATAATCAAGATAGCCCAGTACAGACAGTTTAATAAGAAGTGTGAAAATACTTACATGGGGAGATAGATTCAATGTTTGTAATGGCTCAGCCGTTCCCAGACTCTATTCAAGCCTAAGCTGATTGTATCTAGTTTGCATATCAATTGAAGTTCAGCAGTTTCTCGTTGGAGTCTGTTTTTGAAGCTTTTCTGTTTCAAAATTGCCACCCTCAGGTCTGTTACTGCGTGACCAGACAGGTTAAAGTGTTCTCATACTGGTTTTTGAATGTTATGATTCCTGACGTCAGATTTGTGTCCATTTATTCTTTTGCGTAGAGACTGTCCGGTTTGGCCAATGTACATGGCAGAGGGGCATTGCTGGCACATGATGGCATATATCACATTGGTAGATGTGCAGGTGAACGAACCGCCAAGTAAATAAAGGATCTGCAATGTAACAAACCTCCATGTAAAAGCATTTAAAGGGGAAATCACCTGCATAATTATGCCAGTCACTTGGCTGGAGTAATTCATGTCTTGAATTTTATATGCAGCTGGGAAAATTATTTATTTAAATGCAGACATCAGTCATATGAGTTATTGTCACTGAAAGGACTAGATGGTGGCTATGCTCTTAATGGATTATGGAATTACCTGATCTGAATTTAAGTGGGATCATATATATGAGCTAGGAAGACACATAGATGCTTCAGGGATGCATATTTACAAATGCCATCAGCAGGCAGGGGGGTTTGTATGTGGGTAGATTCTGTCGGGTAGGCTGAAATTGTAGGTAAATAAATCGAGTTCCAGTATTTCTTCCTTTAGAAATGTAGATTTCTGTGGAGACTACATATTCTGACCTAAAAAATGTGCAAAACCTGCATAATCAGCTAGCATTTAGTAAGTGTGCTGGTTGACTGATTTAAAGCACCAACGGATGAACCACTGTCTGTTATGTCTGAGGCCTCCATTTCCAATCTCTGTGTGAGAACAGAGTGGGCAACTGAGAGAGGTTATTTGGAAGCAGAGAAATCAAACAGGGATGCCTGCATTTGTGACAGTATATAAACGCTAAAACACTCCCCAACTACACTATCTTGTGGCTTTAAATGAAATGCTAATGAATCAGTATTTTTTTTATCAAGCAAATTTCTATGGAGGTTTCTAAAATTATGAAATATTCATCTTGGCTCCCCTGTGTTAGGATGTAACTCGGGGGTCGGCAACCTTTCTGACGTGGTGTGCCGAGTCTTCATTTATTCACTCTAATTTAAGGTTTTGTGTGCCAGTAATACATTTTAACGTTTTTAGTAGGTCTCTTTCTATAAGTCTATAATATATAACTAAACTATTGTTGTATGTAAAGTAAATAAGGTTTTTAAAATGTTTAAGAAGCTTCATTTAAAATTAAATTAAAATGCAGAGCCCCCCGGACCGGTGGCCAGGACCCGGGCAGTATGAGTGCCACTGAAAATCAGCTCGTGTGCCACCTTCGGCATGCGTGCCATAGGTTGCCTACCCCTGATGTAACTCATAAGCTCATAAAAGCCCAGATCCTTACCAAAAAAATAAATATTTTTTTTATTTTTCCATGACTTAGAACTGAGGTTGAGATTTGGTACATGACAAAAACATTATGCAAAGTATTTAGGATTTGATTATATGAAAAAAAAATGGATTAATCAATTCCATACTATAGATAGAAAAGGCTGTATTGTCTAGGGGGTAGGGCACTAGAGTAGGACAAAGAAAACCTGGGTCTTATTTCTGCTGTAACCTTGGACAAATCACTATCTTTCTGCTTCCTCTCCAACCCTTTGTCTTTCTTGTCCAATTAGATGTTGAACTCTTCAATGCAGACACTGTCTGTTACTATGTGTTTGTACAGCGCCAAACACAATGGAATCCTGATATTATCTCGGCCCTCTAGGCTGTACTGAATACAAATAATTATGTATATGGGTCCGTGCACATCACACACAAACAGTTCATACTTCATCAGAAAGGGAAGGCTGCCATGATCTGATATACTACAAAGGGAGGCAAGTTCAGATCAGTTCATCTAACCAGAGTTAATCTGCCACTCCCTTTGGAGAGAGAGGGGTCTCTATATGTGTGTTTGAGTGCTACACTATTGCCCTACATAGAGTCTGGATAGAGAAGAGGGTTGTTCTAGATCCTGTGTTATATTTAGGCGTTAATATAAACTCCCTGTGGCTTTGTGAATCTATTCATGGAGAATTGTTTTCATTGCACAGCATTCTGCTAGTATGCTTGCCTGTAAAAGATAGAGAGAAGAAACGCCCTGGGCACCCCAATATTCCCAGTATATTCCTCTAGTGTATGAGATGCAGCTGAAAGAACAAACCTTTTCCCACTTCCTCTGAGAGAAATTAGAAAGCAGAAGTCTTGTCTAAATCAAGAGAACCTTGGCAAAGCGCATTTTTCCAGCTAGTGATTTCAGTCAAGGCAGCTTGTGGTTATAGCAAGGCCATGCTGCAGGACTGGAGGGCAAGGCAGCAGCAGAGACATTTTTGTTGAAACAAACAAGTGAGACAATCCAGCTTGACTCAAGTAACGTTAGAGGGAAATAGTCTGAGTGTGTTTGTGCACGCTCTGGTCAAGAGAAGTTGCACTTGCCTGATTCAGGCAGGACTTTGCTAGATTCGAGTTCGGTGTCATGGGCCATTTTCATAGCTAAATGAGTGCAGTTAGAAAAGAAAAATGCTTTAATTTAACACATACACCTGCCTAATCACACACAACTATTGTACCCACATAGGTACGTACACGCGCACAGCCTAAGGCCTGGTCCACACTACAAAGTTTTGCTGGTTTACCTATGTTGCTTGGGAGTGTGGAAGAATATCACACACCCTAGCTGACATAGCTGTGCCAGCAAAACACCTGGTATTGATGCAACTATGATGGCAGAAGAGTGCTTCTGTCAGTTTAACTAATGTCATTCGGGAAGGTGGTGTAGTTATGTGGGCAGAAGAACTTGGTCTGCTGGCTCACGCTGCGCCTACACTAGGGAGCTCTGCTGACCTAGCTATGCCAACCTGGTTATACCAGCCAAGGCTCCGCAGTATAGACAAGCCCTATGTTCCTTTACTATTCTAAATCAGTACCTTGGAAAGCAGCACCTTGACTCAACAGCGTTAGTGCTGCATAATATACCATTTATGTCTGGTGAAATGTACCTCCAGTGCTGTGCCAGCTAAAGTTCTTCCCTTGGGACATATTAAAAATTCTGTTGAACATGAGCAGTCAAAGTAGTCCTTTTGTTGCAAAATTCATAGCAGAAACTGGCTGCAAAATGAACTGAGCCGCTGCCTTTGTGTCAGTAAGGCTTCAGTTAGGTTCAAACTCTGCTGCTGTCAAGCAGCAGAGGTTCTAGCCATATCCTGTCTCCTGGCCTAAGCCTCTTTAGAGCTCAGCTTGCTCACGTCTGAGTTTCAGCCTTGTAAGTATGGCCATTAAACTTGGACGTGAGAGATGATGTGATGATTTGGGGAATCCATCTTTGTTCAGCTTATGAATTCTGATTGATGTTATGAAATTGTTCAATGATGGAAGGCCTTGGTGTATGTGGAATCCACCATTCGCTATCAGGATTATAGTATGTTTCTTCCAGACAAGGGACAATAGTTAGTCCTTAAACCTTAATGGTCACCTAGTCAAGTGGAAACACCCTGGGGCAATGGGTTGGCTGAAGGTAGGAGACTAGTTCCTCCAATTTCTCTTCATGGAGGGGGAAAGTGGAGACTGAAAAATCCCCAGCAGCTGAACAAAAGAACCCAATGTTGTTGGTGGAACACACAAACTCAAGGGATTCACAGGAAGCTTGAGCAGGAGAGAAGGGCATGTTTTCATAGCATGAGGATTCTGTTCAACCGCTACCTGATCTACAGAGAAAGACTCACTCTATGATTCTGAAGAGAAACCACGAGCTTCAGGAGAAAGATCCTGGATATCCCAAGGACTCTGCCCAAATACAAAGAAGTCTCCAGTGTGTTCAGGAACCTAAGTCAGGGAAATGTGTGAGATTGTGTTTATTATTTTCTCTAGATCTGTGTATCCCTCATGCTAAGTCAAGAATAATCATGTTTAGAAACCTGTGCGAAGTCTGCCTATTTGCGTTCACTGTTGTGTGCCCTGGAAGCGTTAAACTGTAAACCCAGGGTACACACCTGGCTAGAGTTTGGGAGAGGATGTGTTTAAGCTACCGAGGAGTCTGAGGGAACAGCACTGGTGCCAGGGACACAGCCATTGGACCACAGCATTTCAGCTCTCAGAAGGGTGTGCTAGATAGAAGATTTACACCTAGACACCCCCGCCAGGGGCAGTGCCTGGACTCTTTTCAGACTCAGAAAGGTTAAAGCCCACGGCACCTGGAGCAGTGGGCCCAAAACACAAGAGCCTGGTGAGTATCAAGCCAGAGAGAGCTCTATCAGGGCTGGATATGTGACAGTTGCAAAGTTCACAGCAGAAACTAGCAGCAAAATGGTTAATGAGCTGAACTGCTGCCTTTGTATATGGCCAGGAGGCATAGAGTGAAGGCAGTGGTAGTAGTGAGGGTGGCTCATAGGTAAGACTCTCAGATTGCTCACTCAATGATCTCTACCAGAAATCAGAAAGGTTTTTCCAACAATGTAGCTTCTACCATGCATGTGGAGGAAGGGGCGGGATGGAGAAGGATAATGGGGAGTAGAGATTTCACACAAACTCTGGTAGGGATACGGTTAAAACACCTCTTGCAAAAGTCAAGCAAGCCAGCTCTGCTAGCCAGCCTGGGTCAAGTAGCAGAACAGTTTAATTAGCAGCAGGCAGTCAGGAGAGGAGTAAGGCATTTCTATCCCATGGGGAGTAAGTTGCAGGCAAGAGAGGGCTGGAGGACAAGAAATCTTGAGGAAACTTTTCCTTCTGTAGCCCGGCAGACGTGAATGTTCTGATCAGTTTAAGTGCAGTTCTTAAAGAGATAGGACATTCTTTACCTTTCTTATGAACCCCCCACCACACATGCACACCATCACACATGCACACAGCTGCTTAAACCTCCACCCAGGCTGGTCACAATCACTCACTAATGACTCTGTCACATGTGGCGTAGACCTAAAATAATAATAAGGGGAGACAACTGGCCACATTATAAATGTTATTAGTTTCATCTGGCTGAAGGTCTGGGAGGGCTGCCTAGGACCCCATAAACCTGATGGTATTAGATGTTCTGAGATGCATTTTAAGAATTTCCCTTAATCTTTGACTATTCTGGTAAACCAGTTATGGAAACAGCCTGATTACAAAATCCTCTGTGAAAGAGCCCTATAAAATATTATGAACACATAATATCCTGTTCTCATGCTGAAAAGTCTGCAAACTGCTCTTGCACTTTCCTGACTGGACAGTCATGCCTTGCCTGAGGCAGTGAGACAGCTTTAAGGTTTTTATCTCACTCTCTCTCCAACTGGGACATAATGTTCTGAGATTGGGATTGTCCTGCACTTTATTTGGGATGAGATCCTGGGGGGTGGAGAGTTGTGATTAAGGCCAGCAAGACCATTAGATCATCTAGTCTGACCTCCTGTGTATCACAGGCCATTAAATTTCACCCAGTTACCTCTGTATTTAGCCCAATCACTTTTGTTTGGCTAAAGCATATCTTCCACAAAGCATCCAGTCTTGATTTGAAGATGGCAAGAGATGGAGAATCCACCATTTCCCTTGGTAGTTTGTTTCAATGGTTATTCAATATCACTGTTAAGAATGTGTGCTTTATTTCTAATCTGAATTTGTCTGGCTTCAGCTTCCAGCCCTTGGTTCTTATTATGCCCTTTTCCACTAGATTAAAGAGCCCATTCGTACTCAATATTTTAGCCCTCTGAAGGCACTCATACACTGTAATCAAATCACCTCTCGGTCTTCTTTTTGATAAATTAAAGAGACTGAACTCTTTAAGTCTCTCACTGTAAGGCAGTTTCTCCAGTCTTCAAATCATTTTTGTGACTCTTTTCTACACTGTTTTCAATTTTCAACATCCTTTTAAAAATGTGGACCCCAGAACTGGATGCAGTATTCCAGCACTGGTTTCACCAATGACGTATGTAGAAGTAAAATCACCTCCCTGCTCCTACTCAGTACTCCTCTGCGTATACAGTCAAGGATTGCATTAGCTTTTTTTGCCACAGTAGTGCACTGGGAGTTCATATTGAGTTGCTTGTCCACTGTGGTCGCTTTTGGAGTAACTCCTTTCCAGGATATAGTCCCCCATCCTGTAGGTAAGGGCTACATTCCTTGTTCTTAAATGTACAACTTTGCATTGGGCATTTGTGTGTATTTCAAACTCATTTTGTTTGAATGGGCCCTGCTAACCAAGATATTCAGATCACTCTGTATGAATGCCCTGTCCTCACCATTTACCACTCCACCAGTCTTTGTCACCCACACATTTTATCAGCAGTGATTGTATGTTTACTTCCAGATCACAGATGGAAATGTTGAATAGCCTTAGGTCTAGTGTTGATCCCTGCAGAACACCCCTAGAAACACTTCCATTTCATGATGATTCCCCATTGACCACCACTTTTTGAGATCTGTCAGTCAGCTTGTTCTTAAGCCATTTAACATATGTTTTATTTATACAGTATACTGCTAAATTTGTAATCACAATATTGTGCAGTATTAAGTCAAATGCCTTACAAGTCTATTATATCTACACAGTTCCTTTTGTCAGCCCAGACTTGTAATATTATTAAAAAAGAAAATCAGGTTTGTTTAATAAGACCTACTATTCATAAAGCTATATTGACTGGCATTAATTATAGTCGTATCCTTTAAGGACTAGATTTTAAAAGGTAGTTAGGTGGTGGTGTGCTCAGCATTGCAGTGCAGTCCCAGTTTCAAAAAGGATTCAGGCACTTGGAGCCTAAATCCCATTGACTGCCAATGGGATTTTGGTTCCTTAGTGCCTAAATCACTTTTGAAAATGAGATTTAGGCTCCTAAATTAGGTAGGTGTTGCACCGCTGAGCAAAGCAATGCCTAAATGCTTTTAAAAATCTGGCCCCATTTCTTTATCAGTTGAATCCTATATCATCTTTTCCATTATTCTGCCCAGGACTGATGTCAGCATAGGCGCCAACTTTCTCCGGCGCTGGTGGGTGCCCGTGCCCCCCTGTCCCTTTCCCCGCCCCCATTCCAACCCCATTCCCAAAGTCCCCGCCCTAACTCTGCCCCCTCCCTGCCCCTAATGGTTCCCTTCCCCAAATTCCCACTCCGGCCCCGCCTCTTCCCCCAGCGCGCCGCATTCCTCCTCCTCCCCCTACCTCCCTGCCCCGTGAATCAGCTGTTTCGCGGCACAAGCGCTGGGAGGGAGGGGGGAGAAGCAGGACGCGGGGCCGTGCTCGCGGGGGAGGCGGAGGCAAGCTGGAGCACGGGGGGCAGGCTCCAGCCCCGGAACACCCACGGAGTCGGCGCCTATGGATGTCAGACTAGATGACTGATACTTACTCAGCTTATCCTGCTTGCCTTTAGAAACACATTAGCAATCCTCCAGTCTTCTGGAATTTCCCTGATATTCCAATTATTAAAAATTAACATAGGCAGTCCAGAGATCTCCTCTGCCAATTACACTGGTCTACAATTTTTGAGACGTCGTCTGCTTCAGAGATAAAATGTGCTATTTATTATGTATTTTGATGTGCTGAATTCAAATATGACAATTAAAATAACTGATTGGCTACTGTTTCTAAGATATTTAAGTTTTTACATTTTATGTCTATGTATATTGTGTAGATAGTAGAGTTTTAATCATAAATTGTAAACCTAGGTCTTTTCATGTGTTTATGGTTGCTTTACATGATAATATTTCACCTGTCCTGTTTATGTAACACTTTAAAAATCAACAAAAGGGTTATATAAATAAAATTTATTATGAAACAAAAGGCAAAAAACTATTCTGTACATAGTTTAGTCCTATTCAGTGTCTACTCGGCGCTTCTTGGCTTGTCTCTTGTGTTCATTAAATGGAGCATCTCTTGTCACTGTCCAGCAATAGTCTGCAAGCATTGATGGGCTCCATTTGCCCTGATAGCGTTTCTCCATTGTTGCAATGTCCTGGTGAAATCGCTCGCCATGCTCATCGCTCACTGCTCCGCAGTTCGGTGGAAAAAAATCTAGATGAGAGTGCAAAAAATGTATCTTTAGTGACATGTTGCAACCAAGGCTTTTGTATGCCTTGAGGAGGTTTTCCACCAACAACCTGTAGTTGTCAGACTTGTTGTTTCCGAGAAAATTTATTGCCACTAACTGGAAGGCTTTCAAGGCCGTCTTTTCCTTGCCACACAGTGCATGGTCAAATGCATCATCTCAAAGAAGTTCACGAATCTGAGGACCAACAAAGACACCTTCCTTTATCTTAGCTTCACTTAACCTTGGAAATTTTCCACGGAGGTACTTGAAAGCTGCTTGTGTTTTGTCAATGGCCTTGACAAAGTTCTTCATCAGACCCAGCTTGATGTGTAAGGGTGGTAACAAAATCTTCCTTGATTCAACAAGTGGTGGATGCTGAACACTTTTCCTCCCAAGCTCCAATGACTGTCGGAGTGGCCAATCTTTCTTGATGTAGTGGGAATCTCTTGCACGAGTATCCCATTCACAGAGAAAACAGCAGTACTTTGTGTATCCAGTCTTCAGACCAAGCAAGAGAGCAACAACCTTCAAATCGCCACAAAGCTGCCACTGATGTTGGTCATAGTTTATGCACCTCAAAAGTTGTTTCATGTTGTCATAGGTTTCCTTCATATGGACTGCATGACCAACTGGAATTGATGGCAAAACATTGCCATTATGCAGTAAAACAGCTTTAAGACTCGTCTTCGATGAATCAATGAACAGTCTCCACTCATCTGGATCGTGAACGATGTTGAGGGCTGCCATCACACCATCGATGTTGTTGCAGGCTACAAGATCACCTTCCATGAAGAAGAATGGGACAAGATCCTTTTGACAGTCACGGAACATGGAAACCCTAACATCACCTGCCAGGAGATTCCACTGCTGTAGTCTGGAGCCCAACAGCTCTGCCTTACTCTTGGGTAGTTCCAAATCCCTGACAAGGTCATTCAGTTCACCTTGTGTTATGAGGGGTGGTTCAGAGGAGGAGGATGGGAGAAAATGTGGGTCCTGTGACATTGATGGTTCAGGACCAGAAGTTTCATCCTCTTCCTCTTCCTCATCTGACTCAAGTGAGAATGATTCTGATGCATCAGGAACCGGCAGTCCTTCTCCGTGGGGTACTGGGCGTATAGCTCATGGAATGTTTGGATAATGCACAGTCCACTTTTTCTTCTTTGACACACCTTTCCCAACTGGAGGCACCATGAAGAAGTAACAATTGCTGGTATGATCTGTTGGCTCTCTCCAAATCATTGGCACTGCAAAAGGCATAGATTTCCTTTTCCTGTTCAACCACTGGCGAAGATTTGTTGCACAAGTGTTGCAGCATATGTGTGGGGCCCACCTCTTGTCCTGATCTCCAATTTTGCAGCCAAAATAAAGGTGATAGGCTTTCTTAACCATAGTGGTTATACTGTGCTTTTGTGATGCAAAAGTCACTTCACCACAAACATAGCAGAAGTTATCTGCACTGTTCACACAAGTACGAGGCATCTCTGCTCACTTTGGCTAAACAGAAATGTGTCCCTTTGCAAAATCAAACACTGACAAATAAGAGAGCACGACACTGTATGATTTCTAGAGCTGATATAGGGCAATTTGTTCAGCAGAATGATGTAAGCTTCGTTATGATTGCATCATCCATGACTTCTAGGAATAACATGATGCAATTCATATCATGTATGACGCAATACCAGCTTCAGATTGCATCATTCATTGTTTTGCCTAAAAAGCAAGTACTGTCCAAACCCAGTCATAGATTTATTCATAGATCCAGTCAAAGATGTATGTTAGTCATTTCTGGTTTAAATTGAGATCCCTTCCCTTTATAAACCACTTATCCTCCGCCATTCCCAAGTCAAGGGTCGTATATACTGACCCAATAGCATATCTTGAAAACTAGAGCCAATCAACAATTTTAAGCATCATTTTCGTTCTCAGTGACCCAGAATTAGTAAAGTTTGACTACATTTATTTCAGAAGCATTTTGGCTCTAGAGCAGTGTTATTTTAGGACTCCTTGGTGGAAGTTATCTGGGCCTGCTGATTTAAAAATGTTTATCCCTAGGGATGAACTCTGATGGCCCATCTCCTTACTCAGAGGGGCAGGACGACATTTCTAACTGCCCTGCAGCTCACTCTGCAAACATTCCGAAGTTGGTTCTCTCAATGGAATGATTGATAGAGCCTTAGTGTGACCAAAAAACCCCCAGTTGAATCATGTTCAGACCCCAGAGACCCATTGTTTGTGCTGTTCCATCAAGACACAAAAAGGAACATGGAGCCCAGGGACAGTTAGGCATATATGCAGTCGGAGAGTGTACACAGACATTCTCTTTGTGCAGGCAGGAGTAGTGTCTGTATTTTTTTTCTTGGCAAGTGGGAAATGCCACCATGTATGCAAGGAAAGGATTTAAATTCTATAAACTGCAGTTCCTCATTTTACACTACCCATGACCAAACTGCTGAAAGAAAAGATGGAAAGAAGAAAAAAATCTGCTCAAGCTCTGGAACGAAGAAAAATAAATGAATATTGTAAGACATCCAGGCTGCTGTCAATGCAAAATTATCATTGAATTCAATGGGAAATATTTAATTTAATTTGGTGTTTTGGAACTGCCTGCTGCTGGCAGCAGTTATCATCTTGCTGAGAAGAGGTTGATTCATTTGTGAACTATGGGGGGGGGGGGAGGGGGGGGAAAGCCACATAAAGGTCTGGAAGCTGTGGACCAATACAAACAGCAGGTCATAAATTTAGCAAATGATAATGCAAGCCCCAGAAAAAAACAGAGAAAGGAGGGGAAGCATACACTCCCTGCCTGCAGTGTGATGGAAGATTTACAACTGTGAAATCAGATCCACTAGTTTAGAGAGGAAAATTTACTGTATACGACAGTGAAAGAAGTAATCATATTGAAAAGATCATTTATGACATTGGCCCCAGGCAAAGTCTCTGCACTAGAGAGAGGCCCAAACCCCACATCCAAATACCTCTGAACTTTGGAGAAGTTTCAAATCTGGATTCTAATCTGAACCAAAACTGAACTCTGAAGTAACCCGATGCAACACTGATGCTGTGACCCACCTCTATCAGCCCCCATCCTGCTCTGAAGTTGGCTTAGTAATTAGAGGGATGAAGTTGATGTCTATTAGTTACCCCCAAAAGGTTTATGTTTTAAGCATAGATACTTTCTGTCTGATAGTTTAGCCAGCACTGAAGCTGGAAGAAGGCTGGTTTCCATTGTCTCAGACTGGAGTCAACTGACACTGCCAGGGATATGAATGATGTTGCTTTTCAGTCAGCAAGATGGCTACTGACATCAGCCTGAAGTTCCAAATAAAACAATTTATTGCAAAACTATCAGCACTTTATTGAATCCTTTTGCATATAATTCCTGATGATCAGCACCTCTTGCTATGGAAAGGCTTGACTGAACAAACTGAGTAGACCTTCTCTGGAATATCAATGCCTGCATGTGCTTGCCATTAATTTTTGGAAGGCTGATTGGCCTATATGTCTATCAGTGGTGTCAAAGCTTTGTTGACAGCAAAAGAGTTTGCAGCGGACATCGACTAGTGCCCCTGGAAGAGTTATAGATGGTTGTGGCCTTGTAAGCCCCCAAGTTAATATATAGAAGGGCAGAGCATATCTATACTTAATATCTCACTACACCACTAGAGCTAGTCAAAACATTTCCAACAGAACATTTCTGCACTGGAAAATGGGGTTTAATCAAAATCAATTTTTTTCATGGGAAAGGATTGATGTCAGTGGAATTCTCCATTGGGAAAATTGGTTTTGAAAAACCATCAGGCCATGAAACCAAAATGAAATGTTTTGATTAAATAAAAAATGTCTAAACCTTCCATCTCAACATTTCCAAATCAATTATTTATGGAACTTTTCATCTGCAAAATATTTAACTATTTTGACTTTTCATCCCAACTGAGGATGGAAATAAATGTTGACATATCAGAATTTCACACAAGATGGATTTTCTGTTTTTCAGTGAAATCTCTGCACCACTAATGCAGTACCCTAATCCAGAGATTTTCACAGAGCTATAGATATTCTTTACATATGAGCATGAGACTACCAAATTATTCGTATTCAGCTCTGTGAATAGGTTGAGTCTCTACCAGGAGTGGTGGAAGCTCACTAAAAGTCGGGGGGGGGGGGAGGGGACAGACACCAGTGCCCAAACTGTGGTGCCGCCCCTTTCCCCTGAGGCCCTGCCTTCATGCTGCCCTTTCCCCTCAACTCCCCCCACACACTCCTCTCCACCTGTTCCTGCCAGTGGTCCCCAGAACAATGGGCTTTTATCCTAGCCCCATACCTGATGGGTCCGGCACAGTCCGCTTCCCGTAATCTGGACTTGGAACAGGCAAAGGATTACAAGCAAGTAAAGCCCACCATCTTGGACTATTTGGATATTTCAGAGGAGACCCACCACCAATGGTTTAGGGCTGAGAGATACCCGAAGGGGACGAGACCCCGAATGGTAGCACAATGGCTGAAGGAACATTGCAGGAAGTGGTTCTGCCCGGAGGAGTGCTCAGGGATCCAAGTAGCTGAGGCCATTGCAATGGAGCAATATATAAATATATATACTACCCATGACAGGCAGGGAATGGGTGCTACAGCACCACCCAGGGAGGCTATTGGAAGCAGTCAGGTTAATGGAGGACTTTGTAGAAGCTGAAGGGTCACTAAAGGCAGAGTCACCCAGGATATCAGCAGGGAGTGAGCCAGAAGCAATAGCAGTCTCTTCAGGGAGGTCAGTTTTGAAGGGGCCCTCCCAGATGGGCAGACCACCCCTGAGGCTTGAAGCAGACCTAGGGGGACAGGGAGGCTGAGATCAAAGGGAATGCCAGGGATCTCAGACGACTGAAGCAGTGCCCACAGACATAGATCCGGTTAATATGCCGCAGACGGGCTCCCCTCTCCCTAGGAAAGAGGTCGCCGACCTCAGCCCATTACTGTGCTACTCTTGTGGGCAGACAGGGCGCATAGAGGGAATGCCCGGTGATGGAATGGGGGTATGCCCAGTGCTAGATGGTGGAAACCTGGGTGTGGGGAAAAAACTCCCCCCAAGCTGGTGGTGCCGGTGGTGGTCCCAGGGAAGCTGGTTCAAGGACTCTTGGGCTCAAGCTGCAGCCAGACAGTGGTCCAGGTCTCCATGGTGGGGAGTGACACCACTCCCAAGAACACTATCCACCCTCAATGTATCCACAGTGATATCAAAACCTACCCCAGCCAGCAGTTACAATTGACAGTGGAGGCCCATAGTGCAGTGATAACTGTAGCCTTGGCAGAAAAGTTGGTCTATTCTGTGATCATAGGTCAGGACCGGCTTCGGGTCGCGGGGGAATCAATACCCAGGCCCAGACAACAAGTAAGAACAGAGACCAAATAGGCACTCCAGTTCCCAGGAGTTTGGAAAGCCACAAGATGACCCTGGGGAAGGGATATCCCAAGCAACACAGCTGCAGACCCCCACCCTCCCCACAGGGCAGGAAGGGATAGGCCATCAAGACCTCCTACAGGATGGGAATTTCATCCTAGAACAGAGAAATGACCCTATGTTGGCCAAGCATATGAGCAGCTGGCCACCATAGGGGTAGAAGTAGGCAGAGCTCTATCAAAGGGCTGTCTGAGTGGCTGACCCCTGTTCCAGCCAGACTCTCCTCTCATAGAATATCAGGGTTGGAAGGGATCTCAGGAGGTCATCTAGTCCAACCCCCTGCTCAAAGCAGGACCAATCCCCAGGCAGATTTTTACCCCAGTTCCCTAAATGGCCCCCTCAAGGATTGAACTCACAATGCTGGGTTTAGCAGGCCAATGCTCAAACCACTGAGCTATCCCGCCTCCCTCCTGCAAGGGGAAGGCAGGAAGAAGAACCAGCCTTCTGCCAGGGTGTGGTTGCCCCAGAGAACTCTCCCAAGTGCAGCCACTGGGGGAGTAGAGAGGGTAAACAATGGACAGAGGGAGCTAGGGGGGAGCTAGGGAGTCCCGTCCCCATCCTCCTACACTGCCTCTTCTGTAACAAGTTAGGGAAAGTGCAGCAGCTTAATGCTGGGTTCTAACACCTGCTAGCAGGCTGGGTTGCCACAAGAACCCTACTCCCATTACAGCTCAATTTCTGATTTTTTGTAATTGTATCAGAATTTCCTGGGTGTCCCCCCCCCGCCCTCCAGCCAGGCCTGGTGCAACCTATTAGGCGACCTAGGCAGTCGCCTAGGGCGCTAGCATTTGTGGGGCGGCATTTTCTTCGGCGGCGACCGTGGCGGCTGGATCTTCAGCCGCCCCGGTCGTTGTCGGCATTTAGGCGGAGGGAGCTGGGGCAGGGGGGCGCGGGGAGGGCCGCCTGCAGCAAGTAAGGGGGGGGGGCGGCACGCAGGGGAACTCCCCGCCCCAGCTCACCTCTCTCTGCCTCCTCCCCTGAGCACGCCGCCCCGCTCTGCTTCTCTCCCTCCCAGGCTTGCGGCGCCAAACAGCTGATTGGCACCGCAAGCCTGGGAGGCGGGAGAAGTGGAGCAGCGACAGCATGCTCGGGGAGAAGGTGGAGCAGAGGTGAGCTGGGGTGGGGAGCTGCCGCACGGCTCCCCGGGCGGGGGGGGGGAGGAGCTGCCACGGGGGGGCACCTCAGGGCGGAGGGGGGGTGGGGAGCTGCCGCAGGGCTCGGGGAGGGGGCGGAGCAGAGGTGAGCTGGGGTGGGGAGCTGCCGCATGGCTCCCCGGGCCGGGGAGGAGGGTGGGGAGCTGCCGCGGGGGGGGGGCACCTCAGGGCGGAGGGGTGGGGAGCTGCCGCAGGGCTCGGGGAGGGGGCGGAGCAGAGGTGAGCTGGGGTGGGGAGCTGCCGCGGGGGGGTGCCTCAGGGCGGGGGGGGCGGGGAGCTGCCGCAGGGCTCGGGGAGTGGGGAGGGCGCAAGGTGGAAGTTTCGCCTAGGGTGCGAAACATCCTTGCACCAGCCCTGCCTCCAGCCCCATTTTATGTAATATGTTACTGGTTTGACCAACCGATAAAGATAAAATGCTGCACTACCAGACTATTTTCAAATGGAATACATTTGAAAAACTGCAATTCTGAAGCCCAGCGTTTCACAAGACTGAGTTAAATGTTATCTGCAGGTCGAGAGACACATTGGCCCCCACACTAAGAAGTTCCCACTCTGTTCCTACCTGTCTGTCTAGTATGCCCTAGGTGCCTCTCTGCTGAGACTGCTAACAAAGGTACCTTCCATGGTGGTGATTATTATGCAGGGACATTTGTCCATAAGGAACTTGACTGAAACCATTTATTTATTTCCACATAGGTTCTCATGCAAGCATCAATTGGTAACATTAGAGCTGCCTGGAAAAAACAATAAAAAAAAAATTGCAGGTATTGTCAGATTTTGACTAACTCTTTACCTGGTTGAAAAAATTCAAAAACTTTGAACAAAATTTTTCATTGAAAATTTGAGATTTTTCCCCCCATCAAAAATTTAACTTTCAACACACACTTTCATTGGAAACTCAAAATTCAGGAAATGTTGACCATCTCTCATAGACTTTAAGGTCAGAACAAGGGACCATCATGACCATCTAGTCTGACCTCCTGCATATTGGTAACAACAAGGTAATTCCTTTTGGTTCATACTGACCTGGTCTGACTTTGAACCTAGAGAAGAGAAGCATCTTATTACCCATACTCTAAGCTATCTAGTCCTTTTCCTGACACATCTTGTAGTGTAATTACTGGACCAAGTTACATTTTGAGGTTGTCAGCCTTGAATTTGCCCTTCTAAGGACTCTGACTGTTGAAATGCAGTAATGATATTAATGTTTTGCTCTGCTCTAGTGTCTTCTACGTAAGGCTGAATAAAATTTACAAATGCTACTGAATTCCGACTTGCAGCCCCTTTGGGCACAGCTCAGTAGTACTATCTCATTTACAGGTGGGGAAGCTGAGGCATAAAAAGGTGATTTATTCCATGTTTCATAGGGAGACAGTTGTGGAATATGGCATTGAACCTGCATCCCCAAAATAACATTCTTGTGCTTTAACCACCAGAGCACCCTTCCCTTCACAGATAGGTTTCATGCATATTTGCTGTCATTCCTCAGTGGTAAGGAGGAAACAGGCAATTATTACTGTGATAGTGTCATTGAAAGTCATAAGTCTTGTCTTTTGGAATATTTGTTTAACTAAACATAGTGTATGCTGTCTACCACTACGATTTATTCTGAAGGAAACTAAACTTTCCCAGCTCCTCCTCCTTGATCTTCCACTAAGGGTATGACTACACTACCCGCTGGATCGGCGGGCAGTGATCGATCCAGTGGGGGTCGATTTATCGTGTCTAGTCTAGACGCGATAAATCGACCCCCGAGCGCTCTCCCGTCAACTCCTGTACTCCGCGGCAAAAGGCGCAGGCAGAGTCGACGGGGGAGTGGCAGCAGTCGACTCACCGCAGTGAAGACACCGCGGTGAGTAGGTCTAAGTATGTCGACTTCAGCTATGTTATTCACGTAGCTGAAGTTGCGTAACTTGGATCGATTCCCCCCCCCCCCCCCAGTGTAGACCAGGCCTTAGTAAAGTCTTTGTTTTCCCTTCCAAAGCACTATTAATAAATAATGCTTTTGAAATAGCCACAGAGGTGTGGCAGGCTTCTGAACTCATGTACTGCTTGGTGTGTGTCTCTGTGTGTCTCTATTTCTCCCATGCAGTCTAATATTTTATCTCTGCATCACACCATTTCAGGGATAGTCCTGTGAATTAAGTGTTTGTCAATTTGTATTCCCCACCAGAATGCACCCTGTGAAATGCTGGTTTATAGCTTGTCAGTAGTGGTAATAACAACGTCAGACAACTATTAATAAGGAAAATGAGAAACCAGTTGTTCGGTGAATAGGGCTCAGGAGTGGGAGTCAGGGGAGCTGAAGGTTGTGTTCCTGGCTCTGGCAATGACAACCTGTCACTTTCTCCCTCTGTACATCAGTTTCCTCTTCTGTAAAGGAAAACACAGGGAGAATGAGAGCAACCCTACTTTACTGTAGTAATAATACCTGGCTCCTGTATGACACATTCATTAGCAGATCTCAAAGCACTTTGCAAAGGAGGGCAGTATCATTATCTCGGTTTTACAAATGGGAAAACTGAGGTACAGAGAGGTGAAATGACTTACCCAAGGTCACCCCATGGCAGAGCCAGGAATAGAACTCAGGTTTCCAGAATCCCACTCCAGTACTCTATCCACTAGGCAACACTGCCTTTATATAGCTGGTTGATCTATGGATAAAATGTATAAGTGCTGAATACTATTATTTCATTATCTTCTCATTATTTCATCATCAAACAGATAATACTTAATTCACTGGGGGTGGGGATTGTGATTCTTAATTAATGAATGTAAAGCACTTTGAGATCCGTAGAGGGAAGGCGGTAAAGATCACTCAGTTCCTAAGCATCAGAGTCAGAACACACCCCCATTATGGAATTCCGCCTAGCCTGCAGCTAGAACTTACGATGTAGTGTGCAAAAACCTGGTGAAGAATTGTCCTGGTGGGCTCTGATCATTTTCTGGCTGGAGGGGTAAAAGTCAAGGTTTGGACTCAGAAGCAGCCTGGCAGAGGCTGTTTCTTACAAAGCTGAACTCTTTGAATGGTGAACCCACAAGATACGAAGTAGAGTCAGAGGAAGGACACAATGCAGCTAGCATGCTGGATCTTTGCTTGAAGCTGTGATCCTTCAGATGCAAGTCTCACCAAGACAATGCTGGAGCTGCAAATCATAGGAGGGCTGAAAAAATAGCAGCCAGGAGTAACACATATTGGAGAAGATGAGTGACAGACTAGAGACTGAGACTGCAATCCTGCCCCTAGCTTTTGACATGGTCAGCATGGCGCTGCTGAGCAACTATCAGCACTACAAATGCTCATGAGCAGGGGTATACCAAAGGCCCACTCATTCTTCCACACTAAGACCCTGGTTTGTGGGGGAATTAGAATGTTCTGAGACTTCCGTAATTTACAGACCCGGCATTGTTACTCCTGGAAGCTTCTCCTCATTTTGCCTGCCTATAGAGGCTCTTTAGCTATGCTGAGGATGTTCTTTCAGACAGATACTGGCACTTATCTGAAAATGCAGGAGGCTTGTCTTTGTAAAATGTAAGCTGCCCACGCTTGATTTGAAGTACTAATTTATCTCCACAAAGCTTCTTGTCTATTGGAAATATATTAGACATTTAGTTGCATAGGGCCAGATTGTGCCCGGCTGCACCACAAGTGGGCACAAAGAGGGGATGGCGCAGGAACGCTCCCCCTCCTAGCACCTCAGTGCAATTGCTGAGCATAATGGCAGTCCCTGCACTTCCACAGGTGCAGGGATTGCGCTCTAGTTGGGCTCATTGACACTCCGGCTGTGCCAAAGGGAACAGGGAAAGATGAGGAGGAGATGCAGCCATAGGCCAGGTTCCACATGTGCTGATCAGCAAAGTGGCTAGGCACACAGGAGGGAGTGTGCTGTGGCCTGGGAAGGTTTAGCTAACTCCCACTCCAGGCAAAATGTTTACTGAAGTATTTCTGAAAGGCTTGAGACATGAGAAGTGCTGTGATTTATACTGATACCTAAGACGCAAAAGGCTGCTCACACTTGCATTGCGTTTTAAACCTCATATCCTTTTAAATAAAGGAATGTCATTCTGTTCTATACAGATTCTTATACCACCTTCTTCCTATAGTATCCGAATATTTTCCATCAGTGCATTAAGTGATGTGGCCAACATGCGGCATTAATGATTCCTTCTCTCCCTCATCCTTTCCCTGGTGGAGAACTGTGTGTGCAGTGGAGTGTTCTCTTTTTCATAGGGGATTTGTAATTGTTAATCTATTTTTTTAATTTGTTTTTTTACACATTGCTGTGTATTTATATTAGAGATGGTGATTGTCTTGTCATTGCAGCAGAAACTGGTGAGGTTTGTGATGATCCTTAATTGGTGTGGGAGTTTGTCCCATAGTCTATGACTGGATAAAAGCTACATCCCTGACTGATGTTGTCCCCACACCTATTCAGGAGGACCGATTGGACTTTGCAAAGATAAATAAGATTTCTCTCTGGTCCAAGATACCCTAATATCCGTGTACTGTCCAAAGCCTTGTCCTTAGATGGGAAAAGCTTTTGATAGCGTCAAATGGCCTTATCTAGTATCACTCTTGCAGAAACTCATCTTTGGTCCAAAATTTCTAAGAGGAACTGACATTCTTTACAACTCTCCTTGGTGTTACAGTGTGATCGACAGAGTCACTTGACTGATTTTTCAACCTTTCCCTGGAACCATTGCAACAAATACATAGCATGTAGGAGTGAAGACATTGCTTTGAACTAGAGAGAATACTGCATTTAGCCTATATATGGACATTTCTGTATGATTACTGTTTGGGAAGTTCAGCTGATGATGAAGGTCCGGTGATTAGGAGGATGAGAGTTGGCAAAGGAAAGGAGAACAAATCCCATTTCAGAACATCTGATTTCAGTAATGCACCAGGATAAAAGTCAGGATCTCTGGTGAGCATTTTCTAAATTGCTACATTTTTAGTGTTTGCTGTGCTGCCGGCAAATTTCAGAACTTCCCCGATGTGTCTGAGGAGATGGTCATTGGACAGCAGAAGCGGAGCATGTCTTTCCAAGCCCGTCTGGATGCCAGTTGCCACTGTGGTTTTAATGTGCTTTGTAAGGCATGGATTCAACACAACCTGGCCTAGGGCACAAGCAAATTGCATTTTCTGAATCTCTCTTCCTACCTCGTAGAGGGTGGACTTGCCCACTCTTCTCAAACATAGCATTATTCACTGTGATGGGTATTTTCTGTTCAGGAGATGCCTGCGTTTAAAATAGCAGGGGATGTAGAGGATGCAGGAGCTTTAGGGAATCTGTGTGGAGGCCCTTGCTGAGAATATTTTATTAAATGCATGTTAAAAATTAGATATAGATATGGTTTTAATGTTCATAATGAGAAATAACAAACATCTTTAACATTGGATTTTAAAGAAGCCCATCAGATCTTACTCTGAGCTGAATAAATGGCAGTCTGGGACTCCTTCCAGAACACAGCTGGTCCAAACAAGAATTCAGACTCTTGTCTGCAGAGGTTTCTCAATAAATCAATGCCAAGCTATAAAACTATGATTTTTTTTCTGCTTGCAAATTTGTATTTTCCATTTGGATCTCACAAGCTTTCTCTGGCTCATGCAGGATTAGAGAGGGAAGTTCTCATCTGGGGTTTAACAAATATACTCTGCTATATATTTTCCACTGACAGATACTTGTAAAGTTACACATTTGCCGTTTTAAACAAATTTGATGGCCCTTAGCAAGAGTGCATGCAAACTCTTTCTCTCTGTTTGGAAAACTTTTTGCCTAGCTTTAAATTATAGGTGAAAAAATTACCCTAATTCTCTTCCCTCACTCACAATGACTGGCCCCAACCACCCAACACACCTCAAAACAGAATAGTGTGTGCATTTAGAGGAATGGAAGTTAAATGTGTAGCATATGTATGTATCTTGTATAAAACCCCCTCATCTTCTCCAGCAAAGCCCTGGGCCTATGTCCAGTGTGAGATGATGTTTTGTTCTTGTTTCCTTCATCCTATAGGATGCAAAGCAATTAGCAAGGGGGAAAGTACAGGGCTAGGGAAAAAAGAAAGTTCACAAATACATGAGGAGGGGGTGAAGTTAATGACACCAACATATCTGTTATATAATTATAGAAAAGGAGGGCTAAAAGGGACCTCAAAAGGTCATCTAGTCCTGTCTCCACCTCCATGCTCAGGTAGGGATTAGACCATCCCTTGCAGATATTTGTCTAACCTGCTGTTCAAAACTCCCTGAGGATTCCAAAACATTAGCTATGTAAAAAGTACAATAGCCACTTCCTCCCAGGAAACACTAATTGGAGAAGAGGGAGGCTAGTGTATTAGGGTAGGAAAAAAGGGATAACACGTACATAGAAATGCTTGTCAGGTAACCATGTTACAGTATATTTCTTCAGCCATAATGCAGCAAAACACTGCCCCCATCATGAAATATCTAAATGCACACTAAAGATAGAGATAAAATACTGGCAGTCAATGGAGGGCAAATAGGTGGATGCAGTTGCCACCAGTTCATCCACTGCAAATTACAAAAGATTTTCTTATATTCATAGGTTTTAAGGCCAGAAGGGACCATTAAGATCATTTAGTCTGATTTCCTGTATAGCACAGGCCCAAGAACCTCATCCAATAAATTCTGCATTGAGCCTATATCTTCTGGGATAATGGATCTCAGATTAGCTCACCCTTGGGAGAGGATTGTTTCCTAGGCTGACACTAAGGGCTGGCATTGTTTTCAGAGTTACAGATGTTTAACTCTGCATTTGAAAATGGGGGAAGGGGTGGGTAGAATTGTTCGAGAGGGCAGAGGATTTGAGTTTTGAAGTTGCTTGGCTCATTTTGAAAGTAGATTATCTTGTATTGTAATGCTGCACCTAGAATGTATTTTTAAATTATTGACAATGAACTCAATTATGTAATCCCTTGATTTCCATTTGGTAGGAGGGGTTAACCAATAGAAGAGGTAGTAATGACAAACTAACCACCACCCCATTTTTCTGAGGAAGTTTCAGCCAGCCACAAATTATATCTTCACTGAACCCTGTATGTCTCCTGGCTTACACTACCATAGCTAGGAACACTAACTACCCAAATTAGCTTGGGATATTAAATCTTACCCTTGGGGACTTGCCAGCTCGTGACAGCTATGGGACATGGCAGATGTCTATGAAACAAGAAAAACCTTGCCTGTCTTTGGCTGACAGAGAAATGGGTCTAGATGTCTGGTGCAGTAGTAGGGAGGATCCTTTGCAGTTTAGACACCCTTCTGGCAAGGGTCTCAAAGGCCAGTTTGCTGACACCTTCCCTCCCCCTCCCCCCCCCACTCAATATTGGACTTTTTCTTCTGCATTAGCTTGGGACAGAAGGAAAGAATCGGGATCTCTTTGGTTCCAACTGAACAGCTCAACCAAAACCCAAATGCCAAGGACCCATGAAACCCCAGCATTCCCTCCAACAGTTTTCCAAGCCCTGGAAGCGAGAACGCCTGAGTTCTAATCACAGCTCTGGCACAAACCTTTTGATCTTGGATCAGTCACTTGACTTCTCAGTAAAATGTACTCAAGGCTGTCGTGAAGATGAATTAGTGCTATATAAATGTTAAGCATGATAGTAATTCTTAAAGTACAGGACCTTTAGCTGGAATATAGTAATCTATTCCTAACTTGCTGCCCATTTTCATAAATCCTGCACCTACAGAGTCAATTCAAACTAATTTCTGAATTGACTTTTTATTAAAAAAAAAAAAAAGGCAAGCTGTTGCAGGAGAGGTTATTGAAATCTCCTCGAGTATTTAAGGAAGAGTCAACAAGTAAACTTTTGTTGGTTTCCTTTTGAGATTTGGAGAAGAGATATTAAAAGGAAGAGAAAGCAGATTTTATTAAAAACTAAAAGCAACATTTGTTCTCTACCTAGGATCTAAGTCAGCATATTTTCCCAAATGCAATTATATGTTAGGGATAATAAAACAGAGGCACTGGGAAAATTTCACATCTCACAGTCCTTGCTATTATTAAATCCAATGTCTGAAGTTTGATAGGGACATTCATTAAATGCAAAAATAAATAAATAATCGAAGACAAAACTCCCAATGAGTGTGAATTATTCTCGCTTCTATACCAAGAAGCTCACAACAGTTAGTAATAGAACCTTGCACTTACCCTCAGTCATTCAGATGA
Organism: Emys orbicularis; assembly: GCF_028017835.1. Classification (NCBI taxonomy): domain Eukaryota; kingdom Metazoa; phylum Chordata; order Testudines; family Emydidae; genus Emys; species Emys orbicularis. The sequence continues at coordinate 24,011,663 of NC_088691.1, read as the reverse complement.
GAATCTGAAAGTGCTTTACAGAGATGAACCAACTAAGCATTATTACAACCCTTTGACAAAGACCCATTTTCCAAAGGAGTTTATGGAAGCATGGAAGGGTTAGGTGATTTGTCAAAGGTCACACAGTAGGACAGTGGCAGAGAGGGAATAAAGCCCAGATTGGAGTTATACTGGCATAAACCTGAAGTAATGCAGTAGTAAATTGAGACTATGCTCTGCTGTAGCCATTAGCAAACACTGCCTCTGAAAGGCAACAATTTCTGAGTTCCCCAAAATAACATTGTCGGGGCCTGAGGCCCCAATTCCAGAAAGCTGCCCTATTCAGGAGGATCACATAAACGCATGCTTACAGTTGTATGTTTAAATCCCAATGGAGGCAATGGGAATTAAGCATACATTTAAAGTTAAGCACATCATGCTTCATTGCTTTGCTTGAACGGGGGCCTAAAATTCATTAATCTCTGTGGTGAACCAGGAGGTTCCTTCTAACCCAGTCTCCTAGGAGTGTGTGCTGTAGATAACCTATGCAATGCAATTTCACTATAGTAATAATACAACAAAACGATGACCCCCCCCCAAAAAAAATCTCTTGAGACTTCACATGGCTACTTCCTTTCATGATCTGTAACTTTCCCTCTCCCTTTGCAGTCAAAAATAACTCAGCAAGCTGAAATGGCCCTTGATCTTGCCTGTAGTACCTGTCCCAGCCTACTCCACCTCTACTGCTTTTGACTCTGTCTTCATCTCCTCTTTGTTCTGTCCAGCTGCTATGGAGCATTTTTATTTATTGGGAGAGATGGGCCAAGTTCCAATACCAAAAAGCAAATAAACCGTTAATGTTGCTTGTACCAAATTAGAGAGATTGTAATCTTTCTACTTCTATCTTTATTTATTCTTCTCTTAATTTCATGGCTGGAACAAATCTAAATATAAACAAAACTTTCCTCCAGCTGTTCATCCACACACGCCAACTACAAGGCTTCAAGGAAATGTGCCGACATCACTAAAGAAAATCTAGAATACAGAAATTCACTAGTTCTCAGCCTCTCTCATAATAGCATGCCCCTTGCTGAGATCCAGTCAGGAGCCTGTCTCCCATTTAATAATATGGGAAGGGAAGGGTGTTCATGGTTCTCTGACACCTTACCACAGCTTCCCTGAGGGTTGTGACCCCCAGCCTGAGAACTCATGCTAAAGTTTAAAAACTTTCTCTTTTTTATAGTTTAAGTAAAATGGATGAATCTGATACCATGAAAGAAGTGCCTGGGGTGGGCCCACACAGCAGCCTTGTGGTTCGAGGGTCAGGCTTACAGCCACTTCTCCCTGCCTTCTGTAGAGAACTATTAAGGTCGAACGTCTGGAAAAGTTTTGTAATGCTGAAGATTTTTAGACTGTGGAAGTATCTCCTGAGGAAAGGGACGGGAACCTCTGTTCATGAGCTATTTAAAAGAGGACTTCACAAAGGTCTGTAAGCAGGTATTGTAGGAGATGGATGAGAACGTCATGGGTCATTTCCATTCTGCTTTCTATTATTCCCTTGCTTTTGCCCCCTGAGTGCAACATTACCCAGTCAGCACTCCATTCCAAAAGGTGAATGCTACAGGAGAAGATGTATCAAGGCAAGAGTGCTTGAAGACACTGAGAAATGCACTGACACTACTGTTTGGCAAATATAGGCACAATGATTTATAAGCATAGTAGATACCATACCAGCTCTGACTCTTGATCCATCTAATCTGGCAACCTGCTTCTGAGAGTGATTGATACCCTATTTTTCCTGACTCCAAAATGCACATGGCCACTTACATATTATATGGGACAAAGAGGGCTTCCATTCTCCTGCAGGCGATCAGCCTAATCTCTGTAGGGAGAGGGGTGTATCCCTGATTTCCTTGCCTTTGGAGCTGAATTTGCTATATTTGTTGATGCAGATATTTCAAGTCCCATGATCTCTTTTCCAGATAACCTCCTGTGATGGTAGCAGACTCCATGTGCTGATTGACTATTCACTGCACATGTTTCTTTGATCTTCTTTTCAATTCTTCTTTTGCTTTTTACTTCCATGGAGTGCCCCCTCATTCTTGTATCCTGGACCAGACTGTCTCTAACATAGATTTTAAAGCCAGAAGGGATCACTGTGATCACCTAGTCTGACCTCCTGCATAACACAAGCCAAAGCAATTTCACCCAATAATTCCTGCAGTGGAGAGAACTACTCTTCCCTGCTATGCAGATTAACATTTATCAGGCAAAGTAAAGTGTGGTGGAATTAGAGTATATATCTTATAAAGACATGCAGTCTTGATTTAAAGGCTCCAAGGGATGAAGAATTAATCTTTCCCTGGGTCGTTTGTTCTGATGGTTGAATGCCCTCACTGTTAAAAAGCCATGTCATGTTTCCAGTTTGAATTTTTCTAATTTCACTGTCCAGATTTTGTTATGCCTTTGCTAGAAAAAGAGCCCCCTAATATTAAACACAGAGGGTGGGGAATTGCATTGCCCATTTTTAAAAAATGTTCCTTTGTACCATGGATTTTATTTGTTTCAGGTCAAAAGTACGTTAGAAAGGAGAAAGCACATTCCCCTTTTCAGCTCAGTTTATCATCATGATTTATTTATTGCCCTACACTACTCTTGGTATGAGGCCCTGGACATGCATTTAGTACCAGTTCTTTATGGTCATACTTGCTTTGGAACTTCAAGCACAGCTTCACAACTTGATTCTCTTCTCACATGTGTAGTCTTAAAGCACAGAGGAAAACCTGTCTCACTTATAATCTCTCTCTTTCTCTACAGCCTTCCTCATCACACCAGCTGAGAACCTCACAATTGTCAATGTATTTATCCTCAACAACCTTGTGATGTAGGGAAGTAGTACCATCCCCATTTTACAGATGGGAAATAGAGGCACGGAGAGGCTAAGTGACTTGCCCAAGGTCACACAGGAAGGCTGTGCACAGGTCTCTCAAATGCTAGGCTAGTGCCCTAACCATTGGACCATCCTGCCTCCTGTTGCACCAAACAGTTACCCTGTTAGTGGACCAGGGCTAATTCACACGGTTCCAGTTCCAATTCTGGTTTAGGTCTGTCTCTGGCTCAAGTCAGTTAATTCTCTAGCTCCAGTTCCATTGTTGTGTGGACTGTATTTTGGTACATAGAAAGTATCTTCACTAGGCACATCTGTCCTTTCATCCAGTACATTTCTTGTGCATAGTCTCTCCTGAGGCCCTGGAAGATGTATTGTAACAGGTTCATTCTAAACAGAGTGGTAAGAATCTCTGTGGTGGTATGTGTTTGTTTGGTGAGGGGAAAGATGGGGGTTGGAAGAAAAGGAGGAATTGTTTTCCCCCTTTATTTGTTACACTTGAATACGCAGTTGCATTCCTATGTCTCTGTCCTCCAAACCCCTTTTTTCTTGTTTATTTTTTACACGGTGCTCTATTTGTGTGAGCACATCTGACAGGTCTCCTGTTGTTGATTTTGTTGTTTGACTGGTTTTTAATTTTGGGTTGGATTATTTGGGTCTTGAACAATTTATCTCACCAGCTGGTTCCTGGTCCCTAAAATAGTTCCAAAGGAGGCATTATTTCCTGTTGCCAACAGGAATTTTACTTATATCAGGATGGATTCTCTTCTCTTCTCTCTCTCTGCCTCTCTCTCAATACTCCCTTATACATTTCTTGCTCTCCTCTGATTTCTACTCTTCTCTTCCTCTTTTCTTTGCTTCTTTCATATTACAAGACAAAAGCCTGTCATTTCACAATACAAACTTCTGCTAGTGAATATTCTCCAAGCCAAAACTAGAGCGTCATAGACAGAAAAGGTTATCTGATAACCTATCAGAAAGCACCAATATTTACCCATGAAGCATTTCCTTACCATGCAGAAAGCACTGGCAACCCTGTGGCAGTCAGTTTTTTCCACAGTGGTACCAATCAGCAGTACATTAGCAAGTGAGAGAGGATAGTAGTGGTCGATTTTGAAGCACTGGGGGGGCGACAATTCAGGAATCAGATATTGCACTGGGATCATTGCTGAATATTCCTAGTGAAAAGTATAAACACAAAGATACCCCAGCATCAAGACTTCATGCTCATTTTCATCTTCCTACAACTATCCTAATACTACACAATGGTATCCAAAGAGAGCTGGAACTAACCCGTTCTGGCACCATTAATATTAATAATAACCATTTATAGTGTGGTAGCACCAAACGGCTTCAACCAGGTCAGGCTCTATTGTGCTACCCCCTACACAGACATATAATAAATGACAGCCCGTGCCCCAAAGAGCTTTCTGTCTAGGCGGGAAACCCACACTAACATCTCTACTAGTAACCCGAGTTCCATGACAACCATGCTGGAACAATGCATTTGTGGTGTCCGATTCATTCTTGCACCAAAGTGACTGAGAAATTACTGTATTAAAAAAAAACAGTGGTCCCCCCCTTTAAAAAAAATTAAAAACTTTTTTTAACATGCTAATATCTGCCCATTTCCTCCTCCTCAACTATTTGAGTTGGAGAGTTATCGGCTCCCATCGGACCTCACACAAACAGATCTGTGCGGTTCGTAGGTTGTAACATTGCTCTCCGCTGCGGACACAGTGACAAACAATGGCTTTGATCAACTAACCGTGGCAAGCTCTTTTATTTATTTATTTATTTACTTTTCACATAGCAGACATGGTTTTGCGACCAAAGGTCATTCGAACAGAGCAATTTGGCCCGGGCCCAGTGCAGTAATGTTTGCCAGAGTACACGGTGTTCTACTGTATCTGGCACTAAAAGAAGTTAGGCTATATCTATTTTTTTATTATTATTTTTATTTTTGGTTATGATGTTTTTTAGGGAAACCATTTGAGTGGAACGCAATTAATTTCCACCGGGAGAGTTCGTGTGGATGCCTCTTTGTACGCTTATTGTTTCAGTATCCAGTGGCTTTTTTCTTTTAAGTGATTAAACTTCCGTGCTGTGAGAAAACAAGTGGGGGCAGATAACTGGGAATCTTGGAGGCCATGTTGACTGAGTCACCCAGCTGCATTTGGGCATAATGCTTCCATAAGAGTCTACCCCAACTAGTACAACAGGATGAGGGTTCTCTTATTGCCAGGACGAAAAAGCCTTGTGAACTTCTTGACGTCCCTTTCCTCCCCTTATTTTTATTTCTTCTCATCTTCCCTTTACTCTTTAAGTTTCAGTTCTTCTCTGAAAAGTTATTGTGTAAATATGTCACCTTTTCCATAGATTAGCTGTCTCTGAGTGTTCAGAATCCCGTCTGCTCATTTGAATGATAAAATAAGGCCTGGTCTAAATCTGAAAATTAGGTTGGTTTAACTATGTCGGTCAGAGGTGTGAAAAATCCACACCCCCGAGAGTGTTGTTAAACCAACCTAAATCCCTGTGTAGACAGCACTAGGTTGACGGAAGAATTGGGCAGGTGGATTACCTACTCTGATGCAGCATTTTAAGCGTAGACAAGCTCAAAGTGTTCAGTACCTTTCACTCCAGTTATCTCTGCAGGCCATCACTGCAGCTAGTGTGTTCTCCGGGTTCCATTCCGTCCTGTGCCTCTTCTATTGAACTGTTCACTAAATTCCAGCCAGATACGCCAGTGCAACCCCACAGAAATCAATGAGGTTGCAGAGAGGTCGCTGAAGGTATAATTGGAGGACAATAAGATTGAATGGGTGTAATTGGGAGTATAATTTGGCCTGCAAAACCTGCCTCACTGGTGATGTGAAGGGAGGAGGAAAGAACCCAGTTTGACCCTCAGATGCTATACTGAGTTTGTGGGGCTGGCAGTTAGGAAAAAAACAACAACATCCTTTCACTTGTTAGCTGAGCAGATTTGATAGGGAAATAACTGAAAGACAGTGAACATAGGACTCCCTAGTGCCATTGTTACAGCCACTTTGCAGAAGAGAACTGCTCTCTAAAGAGTTTTGTAGTTTTAAAACAATCAAATACTGTCATCCTGCAGTATCTCTCCCCACGGGCTTTACACCTGCAGAAGCCCTTCCTGCTGCCTTCTATACTTGTTGGGGACTAGTGTGTGCTTTTTTAAATTGATGAGACAGTTTGGGGCTGAGGAAAATCAGGGACTGTTGGTAGTTTTGATAAACAGGCATTGTAGAGTCAAGGACTGTTCAAACTTCTCCAAACAGGTCTGCCACAGTACTTCAATCCAGATGTGAAGCACTATTCAAGCCCTGGATTTCTCTATTAACAGAAACTACCTGTCATATCAAATTATGTGGAGACTCCTTCATGTTTACAGTTAGTACATGTTGAGTCAGTAACACGGTCGGAGAAAGGAGCTGAAGGGTGATTATGGTGGAAATGCTACCTTCTTAATCAACCTTTTGTATATTCTGACTCACATCTGTTTTGTTCACTGCTAAAATAAGGGTGTACTATTGTTTACTCTTGTTAGCCTTACAGATCCTATATATGTATATATGTACACATATAAATGTATAGGCTTTTTGTAGGGCACTTATTACTGTAGCATTTGAGTACCTCACAAACATCAATTAATATTTCCATACACCCTGTGAGGCAGAGAAGCAGTATTATCCAGTTTTATAGAGGGGAAACTAAGGTACAATATGATTAAGCAACTTGCTCACCATCACAGCAAGTAAGTGGTAGTATCAGCAATAGAACCTAGATTTCTAGAATCCCAGTCTAATGTCTTAACCACAAGACCATCTTTCTTTTCAAATTTGAAGAATGAGCAGAAGTTTATACTAGTCTGTGCATTGAAAAGAAATACAGGTGACAAATACCCATGGAGACCCTTGTTATGCCCCAGTCACCTCTGGAATCTATCATACTTACATGGTAATGGGAGTCATATATCTGAGCACCTCACAGTTTTTAATATATTTGTCCTCACAAAACCCCTGTGAGGCAGGGAACTTCTTGGAGAATGATTCCTTCTTTGGACCTTCATTTTGTTATGAAAATGGATCCTTTGACATGTAAATAAGGTTCCTGTGGGCCTGATCCCGCTCTACATACTCAGGGGAAACTTCCATTGAGGTTAATAGGCATTTTATCTATGTAAGGACTAAAGATTGTAGCATCAGGCCCTTTGTGCAAAATAAAAAGGGAGGGAAGAGAAATGTAGTAAAATACTGGCAATAGAAGCAGAACTTTTTGTGAGTAGAATGTTTTCCAATGCTTGCCAGAAAGAAACAGCTGCTCAAATAACTCTAAATTTAATAGACAGCAAAACAGTGGGGCCAAATTCATCCTTGGTAACGACATTAATGCTCGTTAAAGCCACTGAGGTCATTGAACTTTACACCAGAGATAAATTTGTTCAATTTTTTTTAAAACTACCAACAACCTAGTAATTATTAGAAACATATGTATTTACAAAAGATAAACAACTGTGTAAGTGTAAGGCAGGGGTGGCCAACCTGTGGCTACGGAGCCACATGCGGCTCTTCAGAGGTTAATATGCGGCTCCTTGTATAGGCACCAACTCCGGGGCTGGAGCTACAGACACCAACTTTCCAATGTGCTGAGGGGTGCTCATTGCTCAACCCCTGGCTCTGCCACAGGCCCTGCCCCCACTCCACCCCTTCCCCAAGGCCCCTGCCCCTTCCCCTGAGCCTGCCATGCCCTCGCTCCTCCCCCCCCCCCCGAGCCTCCTGCAAGTGTGAAACAGCTGATTGCGTTGGGCAGGAGGCGTGGGGAGGGAGGGGGCGGGAGGTGCTGGGGGTTGGAGGGGGGGAGCTGATGGGGAGCTACTGACGTATTACTCAACAGAGGGTCCTGTGGCACCTTTAAGACTAACAGAAGTATTGGGAGCATAAGCTTTCGTGGGTAAGAACCTCACTTCTTCAGATGCAAGTCTTGCATCTGAAGTGAGGTTCTTACCCACGAAAGCTTATGCTCCCAATACTTCTGTTAGTCTTAAAGGTGCCACAGGACCCTCTGTTGCTTTTTACAGATTCAGACTAACACGGCTACCCCTCTGATACTTGACGTATTACTGTGGCTCTTTGGCAATGTACATTGGTAAATTCTGGCTCCTTCTCAGGCTCAGGTTGGCCACCCCTGGTGTAAGGTATCGGTTATGTTACCATGAAGCTGTGGGGAATATGTCTTTGTGAGGATATTTTGTTATTTCTGTATTTTTTCCAGAAATCAAATTAACATAGTTACTAATATCCAGTGCTAGTGATGGAAGAACCCACTTTGCCAAGTTGAGAATCCACTCAGAAATTATGGTGTTTGGATTCAGAGCTGAACTCAGAACTGTTGGCAGGTTTATTCTGTTTGGCTCTGGCAAATTCTGGGCTTTTTTAAAAAAAATAATTTTTTTCTCCCAGTTTCGCAAGAAGCCAGGGATGACTGTTTTCAAACATGAATTTTACTGTATGTGTGAGGTCCCTGAAATAGATGTTTTAGAAACAGTGCCATATTATTTATATTTAGTACTAATTTGGAATATTTCTTTATTGTTGTATTTGTTTATTGCGATACATGTTGTATAATAAGAGAAATGGGAACTGAACCCTTAAGAATAGGATGTGGTGGGGCTGGGTGTGAGTTCTTGTAGGGCTAGTGAATTCAGTATATGTGTAGTAGCTGCAAGAGGAGACCCACTTGGAGATGAGCTCTGGAGAGGTCTCAGCCTGCAAGAAACACTTTAAGAAAAAGGAGTGGATTCCAGAACAAACACAGTTTTCCTTTGAGAGCTGAGTCTTGTGATTGAGGGTGTAACAAATTTGAAGCTTCCACTGAGACAGTATTTGTTTGGGGCCATTCTAAAGGATTACAGTTGAGCTGGCCACAAAATGATGGAGATTGCAAACTTGAGTCTGAAAGCTGTCTGAGCTTCTAAGCAGAGCTGGATCTCCTGCCTGTGACTGAATGACTGTAAATTGCAGAGGATGATCAAACAAACGTAAGCGACAAAAAACACAGAGGTTTGACCCAGTATACCCCAAAGCATTTAGAGATTGAATCTGTTAGCTCAAAGTTTGTCAGAACACGAGCAGGTAGCGTTGCAGCAACTAAAGACAATAGAGCAATTTAGAGCTAAGCAGATGAGAACTGAGTCACTGCACTGCAGTCTATTGAAAATGACAATAATAAGGGAACACGGAGCCATCGGAACCTGCTATCAGCAGTTAGGGAAGATTTCAGAATCTCCAGGCAGATCGGTGTTCCAGACTACTAAAACTTAACCAGCCCTTGTGTGGAATCACCAATCTGAAGCAAGATTAAAAAGGGATAGTCCAGAGCCAGAAATTATCGAAGGTGTTTCCGTGCAGCCAGTCAAAGATTGAAACTCCAAAGTTTTTTAGAGGGAAAGAGCGATCCCACATTGCCCAAACTAAGGCAGATACTACAACCACATTATTCTGAAAAAAATGCCACTGATCTCTATCAAAAATTTACCACAGCAGTTCAAGAACCCAAAAAAATTCCACTGGATTTCCCAGTGAATGCAATGAATCTTAATTAAAAAACTGTCTTTGCATCAGAGAAGGCAGAGTCTACACCAAAATATCTCCCTGAATTGGTTCAAAGTCAGTTTCTACAGTCTAGTTTGACTGTGTTGCACTGCAAGAATATTAGAGTTTACTAACCCACATTTACAGGATTTAAATGTAGCTGATGATCTTTTGTTGGAAAAACTGAATATGGTCTATAGCACTGAAATGGAGCACCAGCAACAATTAAAAGCATCAGGGTAATTGAGATAATTAAAAATAAATTCCATGCAACCTGTTTTGAAAGAAGGAGAAACTAAAAAGCTCTCACCACTGTTAAAGAACAAAACCGCCAAAGTAAAATTCATTAGCTACTAGGATGGAACAGAACAATGAAGCACTCTAACAACTGGAATGGCTCTTCTCACAATGACTGTAACTTCAGGAATTACCAAGAATAATTCCCTACATTATACAAGTCAGAAAAGACAAATGCAAAGGAGTAACCAGAGATGTTGTCAATACTGCCAATAGAAAAATTCCACGAAAAGATGTGAACATTGCTACAAGTATGATAGCAATTCATACTGTGTAACAAGATGTCAGATATGATATCGATCTCAGCAATTGGGAAATGAGACAGGGTATGTCTACACTACGAAATTAGGTCGATTTTGTAGAAGTCGATTTTTAGAAATCGATTTTATACAGTCAATTGCATATGACAACACTAAGTGCATTAAGTCGGCGGAGTGCGTCCTCACTACCATGGTTAGCATCGACTTACGGAGCGGTGCACTGTGGGTAGCTATCCTACAGTTCCCGCAGTCTCCACCGCCCATTGGAATTCTGGATTAAGCTCCCAATGCCTGATGGGGCAAAAACATTGTTGCGGGTGGTTTTGAGTACATGTCGTCAGTCGCCCCTCCCTCCGTGAAAGCAACGGCAGACAATCATTTCGCGACTTTTTTCCTGGGTTACCCATGCAGACGCCATACCACGGCAAGCATGGAGCCCGCTCAGCTCACCGTCACCACTGCTGTTGTGGGCAAGTCTACTGTGGGGGCTGCTGTGATCCAAGTAGCCAATGTTCTGTTATCAAGGGTAGTGACTCTGGGAAATGTGCGGGCCTTTTTAGATTTTAGGTGATCATATTCCTATCCTTTGTCGCTGGTGAAGAAGTCTTGCAGCCGTACATTGCAGTCCGGTCGGCGCTGTAATACCCCATAGCTCTTCTGTGGTTGACACATGTAACAGCTCCAGGGCTCTTGCTCTTTTGCCTTGGCCGAGGTACCTGGACCTCCAAGCATTCAACACAGAAGCACCTGCAGCAGTTGGCATTGCTACACAGCAGCAGCTCCTTGCCTTCGCAGCAGACGGTGCAGTAGGACTGCTAACTGTCCTCGTCGGACATGTAGCTTGGCCGGGGATTCTGGGAACGTCTTCCCTGCCCAGCACCTAGCAACCTCCAGGGCATGGTGTACAGCTCCACCGCTTCCGCTACAACTCTGCTCTCCTGCTCCCCAGCGACAAGCTCGGAGGATCCATTCTGGTCCTCCTGGGTGCTGCTGGCAGCAGATGGTGCAGTAGGACTGCTAACGGTCCTCGTCCACCGCTTCCGCTGCAACTCTGCTCTCCTGCTCGGGCGATCCGTTCATGAAGCCTGGACAGTAGTAAGGAGCAGTTCAACTATAGGCTGAGCAAGTGCAGAATGGTGGTAGAATGTGCCTTTGGACGTTTAAAAGCTCACTGGCGCTGTTGGTCAGACCTCAGCACAACCAACATTCCCATTGTTATTGCTGCTTGCTGTGTGCTCCATAATATCTGTGAGAGTAAGGGGGAGACCTTTATGGCGGGGTGGGAGGTTGAGGCAAATCGCCTGGCATCCGATTTTGAGCAGCCAGACACCAGGGCGATTAGAAGAGCACAGCAAGGCGTGCTGCACATCAGAGAGGCTTTGAAAACCAGTTTCATGACTGGCCAGGCTTTGGTGTGACAGTTGTGTGTGTTTCTCCTTGATGCAAACCCTCCCCCCTTTGTTGATTTGAATTCCCTGTAAGCCAACCACCCTCCCCCCTTTGAAATAAAGTAACTATTGTTTTGAAACCATGCATTCTTTCTTTATTAATTAAAAAAAAAGAGATAACGGACAAGGTAGCCCGGGTGGGGTGGGGTAGGAGGGAAGGACAAGGCCACATTGCTTATTGTAGCCACACTAAAAATCAAACTGTTTGAATGACAGCCTTCTGTTGCTTGGGCCAGCCTCTGGAGTGGAGTGGCTGGGTGCCCGGAGCCTCCGCCACCACGTTCTTGGGCATCTGGGTGAGGAGGCTATGGAACATGGGGAGGAGGGTAGGCGGCTATACAGTGGATGCAGCAGGGGTCTGTGCTCTTGTTGGCTTTCCTGCAGCTCTAACAGACGCTTCATCATGTCCGTTTGCTCCCCCATTAGCCTCAGCATCGTGTCCTGCCTCCGCTCTTCGCGCTCACTTAATTCTTTCCTGGCCACTGAATGCCTCCATGCATTAAGATGTGCCCTATCAGTGCGGGAGGACTGCATGAGCTCGGAAAACATGTCATCGCAAGTGTGTTTTTTTCGCCTTCTAATCTGCGATAACCTCAGGAATGGAGAGATAGGGGGAGCATAGAAACATTCTACGCTCTACGATTCTGGGGGGACTGCATGGTCACCTGTGCTGCTGAGTTTGCCACGCTGACCAAACAGGAAATGAAATTCAAAAGTTCCCGGGGCTTTTCCTGTGTACCTGGCTAGTGAACACAATGAAGCACTCTGGGATAGCTCCCGGAGGCCAATACTGGTGATTTGCATCCGCACTACCCAACATTAGACCCAGCAAAGTTGATTTTAGCGCTACTCCCATCGTCGGGGAGGAGTACAGAAGTCGATTTTAAGAGCCCTTTAGGTCGACGGAATGGGGTTGGTTGTGTGGACGCAGTCATTTTTAAATCGACCTAACGCGGCTAAATTCGACCTAACCCTGTAGTGTAGACCAGGTCAGAGAGTCACAATCAGGAGGAAAGGGAGTGATCAACCCAAAGTGGAAATCCCAGTATACTTGCTCCTCTTGCCAGAAAAATGAACTTAGGAATGGTTTACGCCAGGGGTCTCAAACTCAATTTACCTTAGGGCCAGTGCCAGTCCTCAAATCCTCCCAGTGGGCCAACAATGTCACTCATGCCGCCCAGAACCCGCCCCCCCCACCTGCCTAAGGCTCTGGGAGGGAGTTTGGGTGCAGAAGGAGTGAGAGGTTGGGCTCTGGGAGGGAGTTTGAGTGGGGGAGGGGTTCTGGGGTGCAGGCTCTGGGATGGAGTTTGGGGACTGGGGATGTGTGGGGAGAGGGTGCAGGCTCTGGGATGGAGTTTGGGGACTGGGGATGTGTGGGGAGAGGGTGCAGGCTCTGGGAGGGAGTTTGAGGGCTGGGGGAGTGTGGGGACAGGGTGCAAGCTCTGGGAGGGAGTTTGGGGGTGGGAGGGGATGTGTGGGAAGGGGGATGGGGTGCAGGCTCTGGGAGGGAGTTTGGGGGTGGGAGGGTGTGTATGGGAAGGGGGGGTCCAGGCTCTGGGGGGTGTTTGGGGATTTGGGGGGTGTGGGGAGGGGGTGCAGGCTCTGGGAGGGAGTTTGGGGGTGGGAGGGGGTATGTAGGGAGGGGGTGGGGATGCAGGCTCTGGGAGAGTGCGAGGGTGTGGTGCTTACCTGGGGCTCCAAGGTGGGGTGGTCCGGGGACCTCTGCACTCTGCTGCCCCTAGGTACCGCCCCCACAGCATCCCATTGGCTGCAGGGGCGCTTGGGGCGGGGGCAGCGCGTGGAGGCACAGCCCCGCCCTGGGGCCGCAGGGAGGGGCCAGCAGACATGTGGCGTGAGCAGGCAGACACCGCTCAGCTCTGCTGCGCTGCCGGGGACCCTGGGTGGGGAGCGCCTGGGGGCGGCAGGTGGGGCCAAGGGAGAGAGATGGCCCCAAAACTGCTGGAGCCCCGTGGGTCACATTGGGGAGGCTCACAGGCAGCAGATGGCCTGCGAGTTTGAGACTCCTGGTTTACGCAGTGTTCAAGGTTTCTTCGGGAAATGTATTGCTTAAGGGTATTGGTAAATGCAACACTGAAGAAGATATAAAACTATATGCCACACCTGGCAAGGCTCCAAAGAGAACAGTAATAAGCTAGTCAGTTCTGTGATTCATTCAAGTTTTAACCTAGGTACTGCTAGACAGCAAAGAAAAGTTGCCCCATTAGTTGGAAATAAATGTTTACTATATTATCATCTCTGCGACAGGAAAGTAAAAGCATTACAGGACACAGATATCAATCACTGATTAAACAAATTTGAAAGAGGACCATCTCCCAGAGCAGGAGTTAAGAAGAATTATTAGATATTGAAAGGAGACTAGATGTAATGGCCGTGAAGTTCCTTTTGACGGAACTAACTCAGGAAAGTCACCTGATATATAGTCTTGTTCAGTAAAGGGCTGTTGAAGTCATCAGTAACAGTTTACATATCTGCAGTGCCCTTTATCCATGCATCTCAAAGCCTGGCATAAAAGTAGGAAAGCATCATGAGCCCCATTTGATAGATGGGATAACTGAGGCAGACAGGTCAAGTGACTTGCCCAAACCAGAGAGTGAGTCATTGGTAGAGTTAGAGGTACAGTCCAACTCTCATGACTCCTGGTGTTCATAGAAATGTAGGGCTGGAAGGGACCTTGAAAGATTTTCTAGTCCAACCCCTGGGTTGAGGCAGCACTAACTTACTAGACCATCCTTGACAAGTGTTTGGCTAGCCTGTTCTTAAAAATCTTCAGTGATACGGATTCCACAACCTCCCTTGGTAATCTATTCCAGTGCTTAACTAGCCTTATAGTTAGAAAGTTTTTCCTGATATCCAACCTAAATCTCCCTTGCTGCAGATTAAGCCTATTACTTCTTGTCCTACAGTCAGTGGAGATGGGGAACAATTGATCACCATCCTCTTTATAACACTCCTTAACATATTTGAAGACCGTTATCAGAGCCCCCCTCAGTCTTCTTTTCTCAAAACTAAACATGTCCATTTTTTTAAACCTTTATTCATAGGTCAGGTTTTCTAAACCCTTTATCACTTTTGTTGCTCTGCTCTGAACTCTGCAATTCGTCCACATATATCTTGAAGTGTGGCACACAGAGCTAGACAAGCTGAGACCTCACCAGTGCTGCATCCAGCAGGACAATTACCTCTGTCTTACATATGACACTTTGGTTAATAAACCCCAGAATGATATTAGCCTTTTCACAACCTCATCATATTGTTGACTCACATTCATTTTGTGATCCATTGGAACCCTTAGATCCTTTTTCAGCAGTACTACCAGTTATTCCCAATTTTGAAGTTGTTCATTTGATTTTTCCTTGCTAAGTGTAATACTTCACACTTGTCTTTATTGAATTTCATCTTGTTGATTTCAGACCAATTCTCCAGTTTATCAAAGTCCTTCTTCTAATCATGACCTCCAAAGTGCTAGCAACCCCTCCCAGCTGGTGGTGTCATCAGCAAATTTTATAAGCATATGCTCCACTCCATTATCCAAGTCATTAGTGAAAATATTGAATAGTACTGGATCCAGGACAGACTCCTGCAGGTCCCCACTGGATAACTACTCTTTGAATAAGGTTTTTCAAGCTGTTTTCCACCCACCTTATGGTAGTTTCATCTAGACCACATTTCAATAGTGCACTTATGAGAATGTCATGTGGGACTGTGTGAAAAACCTTACTGTAATCAAGATAGATCATGAGATATCTAATTAGAGCATAACTTCACATTTAGTTCAAAAGACAACTGGGATCCAGTGCCTAGTTTGGTTTGGGCAGGGTAACTAAGAAAATAAGAACATAAGAACATAAGAAAGTCCGTACTGGGTCAGACCAAAGGTCCATCTAGCCCAGTATCTGTCTACCGACAGTGGCCAATGCCAGGTGCCCCAGAGGGAGTGAACCTAACAGGCAATGATCAAGTGATCTCTCTCCTGCCATCCATCTCCATCCTCTGACGAACAGAGGCTAGGGACACCATTCTTACCCATCCTGGCTAATAGCCATTTATGGACTTAGCCACCATGAATTTATCCAGTCCCCTTTTAAACATTGTTATAGTCCTAGACTTCACAACCTCCTCAGGTAAGGAGTTCCACAAGTTGACTGTGCGCTGCGTGAAGAAGAACTTCCTTTTATTTGTTTTAAACCTGCTGCCTATTAATTTCATTTGGTGACCCCTAGTTCTTGTATTATGGGAATAAGTAAATAACTTTTCCTTATCCACTTTCTCAACATCACTCATGATTTTATATACCTCTATCATGTCCCCCCTTAGTCTTCTCTTTTCCAAACTGAAGAGTCCTAGCCTCTTTAATCTTTCCTCATATGGGACCCTCTCTAAACCCTTAATCATTTTAGTTGCTCTTTTCTGAACCTTTTCTAGTGCTAGAATATCTTTTTTGAGGTGAGGAGACCACATCTGTACACAGTATTCGAGATGTGGGCGTACCATGGATTTATATAAGGGCAATAATATATTCTCAGTCTTATTCTCTATCCCCTTTTTAATGATTCCTAACATCCTGTTTGCTTTTTTGACCGCCTCTGCACACTGCGTG